>NC_137778.1:23301673-23901673 GCF_963455305.1 Plecotus auritus
GCTGGTACAGTATTCTTGGATTCAGACCCTTCCTTTGCATGACTTTGTATATTTCATTCATTTCCTTCTTGCTTGATGTGTTTCTGTTGAGAAATCAGTCGCTAGTCTGATGGTGGATCCTTTGTAGGTAAGTTTCTGTCTCTCTCTGGCTGCTTTTCATATTCTTACTTTGTCGTCGGTGTTTGCCAATTTAATTATAATGTGCCTTGGCATCGGTCTTTTAGGGTTCATTTTGTTTGGGACTCTGTCAGCTTCTTGGATTTGTGTGAGTTTTTTCTTCCCTATATCAGGGAAGTTTTCTGTCATTTCTTCAAACAGGGTTCCTATTCCTTGCTCAGTTTCCTCTCCTTCTGGAACCCTATTATGTGGATGTTGTTTTGTTTCATGTTGTCCCAAAGTTCCCTTAGGCTCTCCTCCTGCTTTTTAATATGTTTTTCTAGAAGCTGCTATGCTTGGATATTTTTTCTACCTTGTCTTCTAGCTCACTGATGTGGTCCTCTGCTTCTTCTAGTTTACTGTTGATGCTTTCTATTGAGTTCTTTATAGCAGTGATGTCATTTTTCATTTCCTCTTGGTTCTTCTTCATTTTCTCTTGGTTCTTACACATATTGTTGAATTTGTCTTCCATTCTTTTCATCCACCTTATGACTATTTCTCTGAATTCTTTCTCTGATAGGTTGCTTGCCTCCATTTTGTTTAATTTCTTTTCTGGTAATGCCTCATCTTTTCTTTCATATGTGGGCTGTTTCTTTGTCTCCCCATGATCTCTCTTTTCCAGGTGTCTGGTTATGTAGTTCTCTCTCTCCTTATTCTATGCGAAATCTGACCTTTCCGTGAGGAGGTGCAGAGCTCCTCCAAATCCATGTGTTTGAGCTGCTTGGGGACCGGTGTTCCTGTGTTTGCAGCTGTTTGCTGGGTGTTGTTGTTGTAGATCTCATTTATACCGTATTTTCAGAACATCTGACCTCTGAAAACCTAGACTAAGTTTTACCCAGACATTACCTTTATGACATCCACTTACACACTGAATAAATACTGCCATGTTATTTTTCTAACCACAGCCACTCAATAAAGCCAAATTTGATCTTTAGGAAGAGACTTCAGGTGACCTACCTGAAAACACAGGAGATTTGGTTTTCAAAAATGCAAGTGCCAGAGTATTGGGAGAGATAGCTAAGGGGAAATATGAGGGAATCCAGAAACAAAATTATCTTGAGCCTAGATCCTGAATGGTGAGTCCATACCAAGATGAAAAAAAAATTAAATATAGACAAGATTAGTGTCCTGAGTTTTGGTTCAACAATTTAATTATGTGACTCAAGATCAGGGAGGCTTGGGCTGGCTGCTGATGTAAAGCTAAGTACCATGTACTGTTCTAATGGCTCTGTGTGAGTTAAATAATTTAATGCTCACATCCCTGTGATGTAAGGGCAATTATTCTCCTCATTCAACAGATGAGGAAACAGGTACCCAAATTCCCCCAATATCATACATTCACAGAATGGTAGAGCTGGAATTTGAAATCACATTGGTAACCATTATGCTTTATAATTCACGGCAGCAGTTCATATGAAAACAGTGTTTTTTTCCTTTTTAATGGAAATTTTAGATTATTAGGGCTTGAAGGAAACTGAGAGATCAGGTTGATCATGGCTTTGTAGGGCTTTCAGGGCAAAGCCTTATAGACCCCCCTCCTAGAGCAATGGGACACTGAGTGGGCAGGATTAGATGGGGCAGGGCACAACCAGTTCCCACAGTTCTGTTTGGTTGTGGGGGATCCACATGTAGTTTAATTTAAAGCAAGAGTTCACACAACTTGAAACAAAAATGAAAACCATTGATCTTGTAGTGTTAAGCTCTTGTTTTGTGGATGAGGACACCATGGCCAAAGTAATGAGTGTCATATGAGCCATCAGTAAATTGGGGCTTCCAGAACATAAAAGCCATCGCCACTTTCTTACTGTATGATTCCATTTTCTTAAAAATATATTTTTGTGGTAAGAACACTTAGTATGAAATTTGACCTCTTAACAAAAATTTAATTGTACAATACATTATTGTTGACGGTAGGTACAACATTAAACAGCAGATCTTTAGAGCAGGTTCTTCTTTCATACCTGAAACTTTATGCCTGTTGATCAGTAACTTTCCAATTCCCCCTTCCCCTGGAAACCACCATTTAACTCTTCAATTAATTTAGCTATTTTAGATGCCTCATATAAGTAGAATCATGCAGTATTTGTCTTTCTATTAATTGGCTTATTTTATGTAGCTAAATGTCCTCAAGTTTCATCCATGTTGTCACATATTGCAGATTTACTACCTTCTTTAAGGCTGAATAGTATTCCACTGTATGTACCACATTTTATTCATTCATTCATCTGTCAATGGACATTTAGGTTGTTTCCACATTCTGGTGATTGTGAATAATGCTGCAGTGAACATAGGAGTGCCATTATGTCTTTAAGATCCTGATTTTAATTCTTTTTGGATAAATATCCAGAAATGGGATTGCTTAATATAATAGTAGGTCTGTTTTTAATTTTTTGAGGAACTTTCATATTGTTTGCTCTAGCAGCTGCTGGATTTCTTTTGTTTTTTCATTAATAACAATCATGACAGGTGTGAAATCATATCTTATTATAGTTTGACTTGTATTTTACTGATGATTAGTGATGATGAGCATTTATTTCATATACCATTTGACCATTGGTATGTCTTCTCTGGAGCAATATGCAAGCATTTGGCAGCATTAAGAAGTGCATGTGACACACCTCCTGGCAGTGAGTGTTCCACCTTGTTTCACTTTGGAAGTGCAGGGCATAATTCAGGGGCCACATTTTAACTGAGATACAAAGTAGCCTTAAGGAAGGGAGTCAGGAAGTTGTGGGGTCTGGAAACATGTGGAAAATGACTGAAGTATTAAGGATGTACAGCCTGGAAGAGAGATTAAAAAGAAGCTTGATAGTTGCTTCAAATGTAAATGGTCATAATATTCAAGAAGGAAAAATTTAGGACTCAGAAAGTGTGGTCTCAAAATAAACATTAAAGAGTGCTTCAATTATAGAATCCCCCAAAAATGAAAAAGGCATCTATGAGGCAGTGAGGTCCCTGTCATGGATATATTCAAGCCAGATTGTGAGCATTGTGGGGACGCAGTAGAAGTGGTTCTTCCAGTGGTTGGAAGGTTTGACAAGTTGGCTTCTAAGATCCCTTTAAATGTTCAGAATGTATGAGTCTAAGAGGTCCTCAGTCCAAAGGGTAAGCCATTAAATCTTTACACTCCATTTGATGTTACAAATACTATTTTAGATTATGTTCTTTATCCAAGGTCATTTACCATAACCCTTTATATAAATCAATAGATGGTATGATTTTATCAATTCCCCGATGATCTAACAACATATCAATTCTAAACACAGAATACACATTAGATTTGGATCACAGATCAAAGAATTTTAGAGCTATGAGCTATGAGGTCCTTATAGATCACTTGGTGAAACTCTTTTACTGTAGAGATGACACAATTGAAGCTAGGAGGCACTATGTCTGCTCCTGCCTCACCTAGCTCCTTTAAAGGGGCCTAAGGAATGCCTTTCACCTACAGCCTCAACCCAGTTCATTTCTAAGCCACTACTATCTAGGGCAAGACACTTCACAGCAGTCTTTGGGTCACATCAGAGGAGGCCCAGAATTTGTTGAATAATGGTAACTACAATTTATTAAGTGCCAACTCTATATCAAGCACTATTAATGGATTTTTGTAAGCAATATGAAACTTAAATCTACAAAAACAGGATTATTATCCTTATGTTACAGATGAGGTAAGTGAGGCTTAGAGAAGTCATATGATTTACCTAAAGTCACATGGCTAGTAAGGTAACAGATTTCAGATTCCAATTCCCAAAGGTTTGACCCCCAAAGCCTGTACTCTTAATCACTTTACATTGCCATCCAGTCATAGCCCATATCTTCCCACCTCACCTGGACCATTGTCTTTGCTAACCAAATTGGATCTTTGTACTATAGGCATTCTCTGTGGTCATGTGTTGCTTCACTACTCCTTTTGAGTACAGGGGATGGAACCATTGACCTGCCTCTTACGGCTAGTCTTGGCAGCCAGGCCATCACCATACCTTTGAGGTTGTGATTTCTAAATAGTTTTCACCCTGAGTTGACCAGGTAAAGTAACTTACTTATGACTATAGAGTAAATGAGAGATCTGAGACCTGAGCCCCAGCATTAAAATACCCAGCATAATGCATGTTTCTCTAAACTTCATTCTATTTCCCCATAAAGCTATAAATAAGATATATACTTTTTGCATTTTAATGAAAGCTTCACAGACTAATACAAAATAAAAATCCATGAGGTGCGTTTCAGTGGTCTTCTGGCACTGTCACTGTAAAAGCATACAGGAGAATGAGGGTTTCTAATCCCCTTGTAGATAACCCAACATTTTTCTCCTTGTGCAATGTCAACCTGTAGGGTCAAGAATTCTCATTCATTAAGGATTCTTAAAGTACTTATTCTGGACCATTTGGTGCATTCTATTTCTTATGAAGCCTGAATTGTGTATATGGTGTGTCTCCTTTGTCTACCATATCACCTTCTCTTGAATCATTTTTATAAAAGGTTCTCTTAGTTTATTTATATTTAGAAATGTAGTGTGTTGACATTTCCAACTCTTATTGTGGGTTCCCCTGTTTGTCCTTTTAGTTATTCTTTCATGAATTGGAGTTGTGTTAATAGGTGCATGCACATTTAGGATTGTTCTGTCTTCTTGAAGAAGTTATCATTGAAAAAAAATGTTCCTCTTAATTCATAATAGCCCTTCTTTTGCCTATGTTGTTTTGCTTGAAGTGAGTTTCTTGTAGACAGCATATCATTGGATAAAATTTAAAATCTCTGTCCATTTCTGCCTTTTATTAGTAGATTTGGACCATTTATATTTAAAGTAATTATTGATATACTAGAGGCCCGGTGCACGAAATTCGTGCATGGGGGGGGGGTCTCCTCAGCCCAGCCTGCACTCACTCCAATCCAGGACCCCTCGGGGGATGTCCCACTGCTGGTTTAGGCCTGATCCTGGGGATCGGGCCTAAATCAGCAGTCAGACATCCCTCTCACAATCCTGGACCACTGGCTCCTAACCACTCACCTGCCTGCTGGCCTGATTGCCCCTCACTGCCCCCTCTGCTGGCTTGGTTGCCCCTAACTGCTCCCCTCTGCCAGCCTGGTCACCCCTCATTGCCCCCCTGCCGGCCTGGTCTCGCCCCAAACTGCCCCCCTTTTTGGCCTGGTTGCCCCTAACTGCCCCCCCCCCCCCCGCTAGCCTGGTTGCCCCCAACTGCCCCTTACCACCAGCCTGGTTGCCCCTAACTGCCCCCCCTGCCAGCCTGGTCACCACTTACTGCCCCCCCAACTGGCCTGGTTGCCCCCAACAGCCCCCCCCACCGGCCTGGTCTCCCCTCACTGCCCTGCTACTGGCCTGGTCGCCACTAACTTCTCCCCCTGCTGGGGCGCAGTGGCTGAAGGGAGCTCTGAGCCCCAGCTGGGGCACAGCGGCAACAAGGAGATCTGGGCCCCAGGTTTGCAGGCCAGCCATGACCCTAATCGGAGGAGACCCAGAGTTCTAACGTGCCCTGGCTGGGACCCAGAGCTCCCTTCAGCCACTGGGCCTGGCTGGGGTGTGGTGGCGACAGGGAGCTCTGGGCCCCAGGTTTGAAGGCTGGCCACGGCCCCAATCACAGGAGACCCAGAGTTCTGCCGCACCCCGACTGGGGCCCAGAGCTCCCTTCTGCCACTGCACCCCGGCCGGGGCCCAGGGCCAGTTGTTTGGTCATCTCTGACTGCACCCCCTGCTGGCCTGGTTGCCCCATGCAGCCTCTTGTTCGGTCATCTGTTTGGTCATTTAGATTGTGATGGCCCCTGGCTTTTTATATATTAGGATTAGACTAAGTTTGTATTTTTTGCTTGTTTTTGTTTTCTTTGTTTCTTGTTGTGTGATAGAATGTTTTGTATACAATTAGGTCAAGTTTGTTGATAATTTAATTAGTTCAAGTTTCCTGACTTTTGATTTTTTTCTGTGCTTTCTGGTGTCTCTTCCATATTTTCTTTTGCAATTCCATGTGCATTTTGGAGTCACAACATTTCTTGAAAACTGCTGATGTTTTTAATTAAGATTGCATGTATCTATATGATACGTTTATGGTAGAGAGTATCATTATCTATAAATATTATATAAAATGTTATTTCTGTAGTTCTCTTTATTGTCTTTCACTTTGGGTTTATACTTTCTTCATGAAAAAATTACCCAGGTTTTGATGTATTTATTTCTTGGTACTTTATATATTTTTGTGGCACTTAAAATGATATACTTAAAATATTTTTTGCTTACTGCCATTATATAGTACAGCATTTATATATGGGTTTTAGTCTAGCCACTGCCAGATTTTCTTATTAAGTTTAGTAATTTTTATGCAAAATTATTTGGGTTTTCTATGTAGGTAATCATGTCACCTGTGAATAATGACAGTTTTGTTTCTATTATTCCAATCTTTATAGCTTTTATTCTCTTGAATACTACTGTCTGGTTAGTCTCTCCCCCAATGTTGAATAGAAGTTATTTTTATTAGGAAACCCATTTCTGTTAATGATTTTACAGAAAATAATCCTAAAAATTCTCTATTGAGGTGCTGTTTCTTTCAGGTTTTTGGTAAGATGCCATTATTAGGTATAGGAAGATATTTTGTACATATGTCTGCTTTCAGAATTCAGTTCACACTAATTCTGTAAAATGAACTTAGAGTTTACTATATGCCAGAAATTGTTCCAGTTGATTGGAGATATCACACAGAAAAAAAAACAGATAAAAATCCCTGCCATTGTATATCTTATATTTGATTGTTCCTTGAACATTTGGCAGAATTAATTTACCTATAGAACAATTTGAGATCAGTGCTTTCTTTTTTAAAATTTTTGGCCCAGTGTATTTTATGATAATTGTTTTTTAAAAGTTGGTTTTGATAAGTTAAATTTATCAGGAATTAGTAAATTTCTCTATATTTTAACATTTAATTGGTATAAAATTAGCAATAATATGTCTTTTACCTCTTGAAATGACCCTTTTTTATTTCAAATATTACTTCCTTTCTACCTATTTTTGAATTTTTATTTGGTGCATTTTTGCATAGAAAATATATTTATATGGTTAAAATTCAGAAGATAGAAAATATGTACAGGGGGAATATCTTCTCATTCTTCTCTTCCTGCCATTAAGTTGCTCTCTAATGAGCAATGCTATCAATTTCTTATGTAGCTTCCTAGATAAGAATTCACAATTTGTAAGTAAATATATAAGTATATATAAATAAATAGTTTTGCATTTTCCTAAATGATAGCATATTACACATGCTTTTGTTCTAACCTTTGGCACTTTATGTGTTGGAGATTTTTTTTATTATCAGGAAATAATGAGTTTTTTCATTCTCTTTTATAGATGCATAATATAATCCTGTATGGCTGTATATAGTTTGTTTTTCCCATATTTTATCAAAGGACATAAGATTATATTTAATATTTTGATACTAAAACCAACACTGCAATACATAAATTTGGACATAGATTATTTTGCACATATCTTAGAATAAATTTTTCTAAGTGACATTATTGGATTAAAGGGTATAGAGAATTTATTTTATTCATTTTGGATGGATTAACTATATATATATATATATATATATATATATATATATATATGTTATAAAATTCAAAAGAAACGAAGGGGCAAATGGTCAAAAGTAAGTCTTCCTTATTCTTTTCCTCACATGCCTCTTTGAGAAGTGATCAGATGTATCTTTCTTGAGATATCCCATGCATGTACATGTACACATGCATATGTAGTGTAAATTCTCTTAAGTCTCAGATTGTGTATCAGTGTGTAGTTATCAGAAAGTCTTTGCTAATTTCTTGGCTACAAAATAATCACTAGACATAGTGAATCTACTCATTTTAGAAACATTTTTTGTTGTCCCAGTTTTCAGACTTGGGTTTACACCTGCATTCTTTGGACCTCATTAGGACAAATGAAATCTCCCCATTGGCTGTTATTATGCCCATTTGTGGGTTAGAGAAATGGGTGACTATATTTATGAATTTTCCTTATCCAAACATTTCAAATATGGTTCAATATGCCTTGTTTGCCATCTTATACCTCCTTGTACAGTATCATCTTGAGGATCCCTGTCATATTTCTTCTGCATTGAGCCTTCATTTCTTTGGTGTTATTAATGTTTTATAGAGTTAGCTTTTATTTAAATTTATGTATATATTTTTATTTCGTTCATATTCTTTTCTGTATGTCAGAGCTTCTTTCTGCTCTCTTTTCTTCTTATGAAATATACTTTATTTTATAAATTTATCTTTATTGTTGAAAGTATTACAGATACCTTTATTTTTTGTTATTTTTCCCCATTGACCCACTCCTCCCTGTCCCCGCCCCTCCCAAGCCTTTACCACACTATTGTCTGTGTCAGTGGGCTATGCATTTATGCATATGAGCTCCCCCCGTTAATCTCTATCCCCCTAACCATCCTGCCTTCCCTCTGAAATTCACCATTCTGTATTGAGACACATACTTTAAAATGTTCTTTAGTAAATGTCTAATAATGATAAACCCAGATTTTTATAGTTTAAAATACCTCTATTTCATCTCTGCTCATAATACTCTACAATTTTAGGTTGATGTAGTAAAACTCTAACATAATGCACTAAATGTGAGCCCAAATATTCATTTTTTTATTTTTTTTATTTTTTTTAAATATATTTTATTGATTTTTTACAGAGAGGAAGGGAGAGGGATAGAGAGCTAGAAACATCAATGAGAGAGAAACATCGATCAGCTGCCTCCTGCACACCTCCCACTGGGGATGTGTCCGCAACCAAGGTACATGCCCTTGACCGGAATCGAACCCGGGACCCTTCAGTCCGCAGGCCTACGCTCTATCCATTGAGCCAAACCGGTTTCGGCCAAATATTCATTTTTTTAAATGCAGCGTTACAATATTTTAAGGCTGAAATGACTTCACTGAACCTAGGTAGCTAGGAGTTCCCAAGATCTAACGGCATGATTCAAATGTATCTAGATCCCAGCATTATTTATACACAATCTGGTGGCCATTTCATGTTTTCATGTTCTTCAGGTTAAATACTGGTGGAGACAATTCTGACTGAGATTTCTAAGAAAGTAACAATGATTCTAAGAATCTCCCAGTTAGTTGGGGAGATTGAAATTCATCTTTCCCCCCACTATCCCCACCTCTTTACCCTTTGATGTGTACAAGATAAGAACTTGAGTCAGAGAAGGAGCCTATCTTAAATTTTATTATATATGTATTCACTTTATGAAAAAATGCATTACTGCATGGGATTTTTGTTGTTCTTAATCCTCACTGGAAGATATTTTTCCATTGATTTTTAGAGAGAGTGGAAGGGAGGGGGAGAGACAGAGAGAAACATTGATCTGAGAGAGACCCATTGATTGGTTGCCTCCTGCATGTGCCCCAACCAGGACCAGGGATCGAGCCTGCAACCGAAGTACGTGACCTTGACCGGAATCGAACCCAGGACCCTTCAGTCTGAGGGCCGATGCTCTGTCCACTGAGTCAAATCGGCTAGGGCTGCATGGGATTTTATTGTACTTACTAGAGGCCCGGTGCATGAAATTCGTGCACGGGGGGCGGGGGGTGTCCCTCAGCCCAGCCTGCACCCTCTCCAATCTGGGACCCCTCGAGGGATGTCCGACTGCCTATTTAGGCCCGATCCTAAGCGGGCAGTTGGACATCCCTCTCACAATCCAGGACTGCTGGCTCCCAACTGCTCACCTGCCTGCCTTCCTGATTGCCCCTAACCACTTCTGCCTGCCAGCCTGATCACCCCCTAACCACTCCCCTGCCAGCCTGATTGATGCCTAACTGCTCTCCCCTGCAAGCCTGGTCACCCCTTTCTGCTCTCCCCTGCAGGCCTGGTCCCCGCCAACAGCTCTCCCCTGCAGGCCTGGGCCCTCCCAACTGCCCTCTCCTACTGGCCTGATAGCCCACAACTGCCCTCCTTTGCAGGCCTGGTCTCTTCCAACTGCCCTCCCCTGCTGGCCATCTTGTGGTGGCCATCTTGTGTCCACATGGGGGCAGCCATCTTGTGTGTTGGAGTGATGGTCAATTTGCATATTACTCTTTTATTAGATAGGTTTTTTTGCCATAATTTAGAAAAGACTGTAATATTATACTGTCTTCTGGTTTCACTGCAGCTGTTGAGATGTGGTCAATTTAATTAGTATAATTATGCAAGTCATCTTTTTTAATTCTGATTGCTTTTGAGGTCTTCAACTTATCTTTGGTGTCCTGCGGATTTACTATGGTAAATCATGGAATTGCTGAGATTCCTTAAATGAGGTTTCATGTCTTTTAACAGTTCTGGAGAATTCTCACCAATTGACTTTTGAATATTGCTTCTTTTTTACCTTCTAGTTTCAATGTCTTTCTGGAACTATGCTTATATCTGTGACTCTATACTCTCATATTTTCCTATTGTTTAAATATTCTGAGTAGTATTCTACATTTTCTTACTCTCTAGTTCTCTCTTTGATTTATTTATTCTGTTTAATCCTTTTATTTAGTTTTTATTGAGGTATAATTAACATGCAATAAAGTACATAGTTCATATGTGTTTAGTGTAATGAGTTTAACTAGACAATTCTATGTAGCCATGAAACAACCATCTGTAACAAAATAAGAAACATTACTATTAGCCCAGAAAGTTTTTTAGTGCCTTTTTACAATCACTTCTGTTGAAGTTTTCAGTTATTTCATTGTTAATTTTAAGAAGTTATATTTGGTTGTGACCAGAAGGATTTAATATTGATTTTTACTTATTTTATAAAATTGTTTTCACTGTTGTTTCTAGCCGACTTTTATAAATGGTGGCTTTTTAACCCTGACTTTTGTGACTTGTATTGTGAATTCATATTTATGGGAACAGTCTGTGGAACATGTATGAGGCCTGAATTGGCCTTTTCCCACCCCAGAACATTTTGTGTTTGCTTTTATTGTTTTATAATATTTTATTGGAACTCTAATTTTCCTCCTTTGAATGTATGTATCATTTTATTCCTATTTATCAACAGAGAAATCAGTTGTGTAAAGTTTTTGAAGATAAAGAGAAGAATTATTTATTTAAAATAACATTGCCTCTCTTGATGTTCCTCTCGAATGTGTAATATAATTGTTACATGTTCTTGTTCATATTTTTTACTCACTTCTTTGTTTTGCTCTGGGAGTCATAGCTGCTCACAGTTTTCAGCTTTTATGAATAATATCTCAAAAATCACAGGCTTCCCTTCTTGAGCTCTTGTGATCACAGTCACAATGACCTCCTCACCTGTTCTCACCCCAGTCATCTCCCTTGGTGAGGGCTTAAGATCAGAAACTATAACAATGTAGTGTTAGCATGGTTTCTTCTTAAACTTCTCTTCCGTTTAACACAATAGTGTCCATCTGCTTCTTCCAAACATATTTGATCAGTGCTCTTATTCAGCCTTTCCCAGATAATTACTTTGGGATCTGATTGAAAACTGAGCAGCTGTCAGCTCCTATAATCCTCCTTCACCTGAGTCCAGATTTCTCAGCATCAGCACATTGTTTATAGCTGTTTGTTTATTTCACAGATAATGAACGTTTTAAAAAATTCTTTTTGTTGTTGTTTCTGTGCATTTAGAAGGAGGATTGTGTGATAAAAATGCCATTACTCTTCCAGCTTTACATGGAAATCACATTATAATGTTTAATAGTTTTAAAATTAATCAAAATGAAGTAACCAGTTTGGGAACAGGAGCTATGGGAGAAGCCAACAGGCTAAAATTTGTTGGATTATTTTTAATACTTGTCTTATCTCTTTCTTGGAGTCACTTGTTTCCCCTTCACTAATACACAATTAATTGGTAACATTTTGACCACTCTACTTATAGCCTGGCTAAGTCAGATCATCATGGTTCACTTTGTCAAAAATGGCCAACTTTAAGTCACAATTCCTGCTTGTCCTTCCATATGTTTGAGTGGTCATTCATTGTAAAGCAGCCCCACATCCATGAGTCCTTGGTTCCTTTGCACCCAGGGAGACCATGTGGCTGGTTCTCACCAATGGAACATAAAAATAATGATGTCACTTCAAGGCCAAGGATATTAAGAGGTGTGACTTTTCTTCCTTATATTTTCCCATCTGCCAGAATAGAACAGATGGCTTCGAAGTTCTAGATGAAAGTCACAAGATGTTCAAAGGAATGTGGGTCTTTCAACCACCAAATGAATAAAAGTAGCTTATTTACCAGGAACACCTATGTTAAAATAAGTAAGAATATAAGTAAGATATATACTCTTATTTTGTAAGGGTGCTAACATTTTGAATTGGTTTGTTATAGCTGTGTGTATTACCCTTACTTACTTAATCTAGGTTTTCATCCTGAAAGACCTATTCCCATTTTATTTTGATGGTCACAAACACTGGGAAATCACACTAGATTTTCCATTGTACCTCATTCTAACCATCATATTTAATGCTCATCTAATTTTGAGTCCCCGAACAAGGTTGCCTCCTGACACATGGCTTTGTATAATGACATGGACCTTTTTAAAGTTCTGTTTATTTTTGTTGTGTATATTGCCTGGGAGCTGTTTTTCTAATGTGGTAATTAAGAAAGTGCATTTCTATGCAGTCCGCAACATTTCTATATAAGGGGAGAAATGCATCTTATCTTCCTCTTGAGACATTTTGCAGAATGCTTTTTAAAACCCCAGAACTTTTGGATATTTTATGTCTGCTCTGTTTTTCTGTATTAAAAGTTCTTTTTTCTTTAATATCTTCCTAAGACTTGTTACATAGTCTAGGACTATGCTTTTGAACTCTGCAGTATTATCTTCCAAGGGTTTTGATGAAACGTGTCATTTTCACTTTCTTTCCTGTTTTGAAGGAGAGCAAAATGGATCCCTGGCAGAGGTCTCTCTATAGAGCAATAGTTATCATGACAATTTTAGGAGAGGATAGTCTATTAGTCATTGTGGACTCTTGCTATAATTGGATATAAACAAAGGTTTTAAGTGATTCCAGGTTCACAAATTAGTGCGAGGAGGGAGGAAGAGGAGTTGGAAACCTCACTAGCTGTTTTCAGGTGGGGGTGGGTGGGCATTGGACTCTGTTTTCTCTGACATTGAGAACTTCCTACTGTCTCTGCTCACACACAAGGAGATGAAGATGATAATGGGTTGGGTGACAGCAGCCAGGAGTTTTCTTATGTCCCGGTATGCTGTGACTGAGTAGGCACTGAGACTTAGCAGGTGCAAACAGACAGAAGCAGGGAATGCATCCTGAGAATGACAGAGGGCACTGGCAGAGCTTGGTACAAACAGTCTTATCAGGCCAGTGGTTCTGCTGTGCCCTGGCAGTTTGTCCTGATGGGTCTCCCTGAAGCAGCTAACATGACCTATGTGCTCCCTAGAACCAGTGCAGAGGAAGTCCATGTTCTGTTCTGCCTTCTTCAGGTTTATGAAGGGGCCACTCACTCTTCCCTTTAAAGTTTCAAGTGTGTGATGCACTAATTGCTCATCTTGAAGCATTTCACACTGGTATGACAAGGCACAGGGGTTAATTAAAGCTGCAGAAAGAGACAAGCTGTTTGGCTTATTCTTACAGCTGGGCTGGGAGGCCACAGTCCTGGGGGGTTGAGTGCAAACTTGGAGGGCCTCCCAAGTGCAATGGAATTAAAGGCTTCTGTGGTCTTAGATTTGTTTACTTTTCTGGTCCTCTGGTTGTTAGGGAGGCAAGAGGCACTGCGTGGCTATGACCTAGAGTCAGGTTAGGCCTGGGAGGAATTTTATGCAAGTGAGATCAGCAACATCCTGGTCGTTTACCCTGAAATACTCAGGGGGTGAGGGCTGGGCCAGCTGTCTGAGACAGTCCCTGAAAGCCCCTATGCAGCTGGGTTCTCCCCTCCCTTGTGCCAAGCAGGCCTATCATTATTAGATCACACTCCTCTGGGCCATGTGACAAGCATACTATGGGGCAAATAATACAGTAAAGAAGAATGGAAAAATAACTGCCTTTTCTTTTCTTTTATTCTCTTTTCAAAAAGCCTGCTAGTGTTATGCTAAAATCTGCCTATTGATTTGGGTATAAATAGACCCATTTTCTAATCCAGATGCATCCTCACGCCCCTGTGTACAAGGTTACTGATACTCTGTTGTGTCTTGGGAGTAATAAGAAGATTCCACTAGAAAGAATGCAGGCAAATCAGCCCAGCTGAGATTACATAAAAGGAGAGGGAAAATTGAAGAAATTATGTATTAAACCTCAATATCTAGTTGAGTGTGATTTTTAACAAAAGGCCCTTGCATTTAGCTCAATGACTTCAGATCTTTCGATAGTAGCTAAATGCATTTTATTCACACTTTTCCAGTCCTGGGCAGGAGCCATTTCAGTAGGAAGGCAATTCTCCTGGAAAGGCTTAAGCCACTAAAATCAGAGTCTTAGGGGTGGATTTCAGCTTCTTGGTGATTTGTACTTAGAACTTTAAAGGCTTGGGCCCTGCTAATGAGCAGTAGCACATCTTATAGGAAAGTTCCACTTCTCAGATCTAGGAGAGAGCCCCTCTTGTCTTGATAGGTCAGGTGAATCTTTGATTCATCCATGTGTTTTTACTATTCCATAGCTCCACTATCTTGGACTCAGATGCCTGCCAATTTATTTTGTATTTATCTCAGCCCCTGCTCTGTTTCACTAATGCTACCCATATCTCTTTCCCTATGTCCCTGATATTTCAGCCTTGTAGAGAAGCATTTCCCAAGCATATTCTTATCCGATCTGTGAGATGCTGCATAATAAAAGACTTCATGGTCAATTTAGATGGAGAATGATGCATACTAACACACATCTCTTGGAAATTTGTAATGCACTTTTTAATAGGCACTAAAGGAAAGTTATTTGCTTTTGTTTATATGAATATATGTATACATTTAATATCAAAGTATCCATTAGCTTTCTAAAGAATTACTAGTTTTCAGAATTTGCATTGGGCATTGCCACTATTATGCTCACAGGCTGAAAAATCTGTCTAGACCCCTAGACATGCAGGTTACTGATAAGTGGCAATGGTCATCAAATGCTCTGAAAAGACTTACTTTTTTGGTTGTTAAATTACAGTTGGAATACAGTATTATATGAAAAGGCTTACTTTTGAAGTCAAAGGATGAGCACTGGCTAATGGTGTAAGTAGAAATGAAAGGAATAAAATGCTCAGTAAAGCATGGACTCGCTAGCATAAACTAGATTGGCTGCTGTCCATATATAGAGGTGCTGAAACAGGAATACCCTTGGTCCTGTTAAAAATAGATCCCTGGCAGAGTCCTTAAAAAAGAACTACTCAGAAAGTGAATTGTGGGTGCTGCATGGGATGCCTAGATACAAATACCATGTAGTACAATTGTATAAGAGATAATATGGGAAAAAGAGGCACATTCTAGACGGGGACTTAACAGACATGGGGTTTGATCTCACTGTCCCCGAGGATTGGATGTGTGAGCCTGGGCAAGCCATTTAATCTCCCCATACCTTATTTGTGAAAAAAGATGACTAGACAGGATGCAAGTTCATTCCCGATTCTAAAAGTCATACTATATAACGACTCTCCAAGTTGGTCTTTATGCATATTTGCCCAGGCCACCTGGCTTCTTTGGTCCCCTTTGACTCTTGGGAGATGATATGCTTCCAAGCCATCTGTGTTGCACTAATTGGTTAGAGCAGGGGTGAGGAACCTTTTTCCTGCCAAGGGCCATTTGGATATTTATAACATAACTCGTGGTCCATACAAAATTATCAACTTAAAAATTAGCCTGCTATATTTGGTCAAACATTTAATTAACTCACCCCTGATGGCTTGGCAGGATCAAACCAAATGATTTTGGGGGCCTTATATGGCCCACGGGCTGGATGTTCCCCACCACTGAGTTAGAGTATTCCATCCTGAGTCAGTAAAAACCCACAATTTTAGACAAGGAGAAAGCACCTCAGGTATGTTATACGCATCTTGAAATTTTTAGTTTCCTCAATTAAGAAGTGTTCTCTTTGCCTTCAAAAAGGAGGCAGTTTTTACTCATGTGTTTAACAAACATTTAATTAATAAATGCCTATTGTGTTATGTTCCAGGCTCTGTGTGATGCTCTATGTGACTCCCCCCCTTCTCTCCCTCCCTCTCTCTCCCTCCCTCCCTCCCTCCCCCCCTCTCTGTGATGGAAACAAAAAAGACAAGATTTCCTACTCTCAAGGAGCTTATATTTTAGTGGAGGGAGATAGATCAGGAAAGTATGTAGCAAAAATTAAATTGTATGGTATTTAGAAGGTGACGAATTCTATGGACAAGGGAAAGGGGCATGGAAGGTTGTAATTATAACTAGGGTAATCAGGGTTAGCCTCATGGAGAAAGAGACCTTTGAGTTAAAGCCTGAAGGGAGTGGAGGAGGGAACATGGCAATTTGGAGGAGGAAGGTATGGACAGAGGAACCAGTCAGTGCAGAGGCAAGAGTGTGCTCGTCAGCTTCTGGGAACAGCAAGGTTGCCTGCGGAGATGGAGTGGTGGAGTAAAGTGGGGTTGAAATGGGGGAGTTAGGCTGCTTGGGCTGGCTGCAAAACAACAACAACAACAACAACAACAACATTAAATTGACTAGAGAAACTTCTGTGCACAACAGCAGCATGCCCTGGCCTCAGACTTCTACACCTTGTAGGAAGCCTTGTAGGAGTGGGGCTCCCTGTCTGGCCTGTGAAACTCAGCATCTGCGAATCAGAATATCCTCTCCCCAGCAATAAAGCAGCCAGCTTTTGCATCTGTAACAGCCTCCCCTGTAATTTACACATTTTGTGGTGAGTTTAAATGCTGACTCTATCATTAGCTGAGTTTATTATTGTTGCCATTTGCATATATTTGATGGAGGGAGGGGGAGGATGGCAGGAAATCTCTGGACAGAGTCCAAGCTAGAAGCCTGTATGTCTCTCCTCGCCCTTACTTCTCCTCCAATCACTGCCTTCCTCAGGGCCAGGGCCAAGGTCAGATGGACATTAAGCTATGAAACATGTAAGCATTCACAGGAGCCCTGTTGCCCTCTCTTGTGTCTGCCTCCTTTCTTGTGCCTTCCATGCCTCTCTCCCAGAAGTCCTGACTTGTAAGTACTCAGTACAGTGTGGCAAACCTGCCTCCCTCCCACACCATGAACCACCAGTACGACTCAACGAGCAACTGATACATTTGCTCACATTAACAGAAGCCTGGTGGTCACCTCTCATGGAGGTGGGAGTGGAATTCTGCCTTTTGACAGAGGATTAAAGAAGACTTTCTCTTTCATTTTCCCATCTCATGTGTCATCAAGTTGAAATGGAGAGGATATCAATATTGGGACGATATCTCAGCATTCTGAGACATCAAAATTATTACCAAATGGTAGGCATCCACCTACTCAGAGAGCCAACCTTGACCCCTGCTGCCTGCTTACCCCCATGTCAGCTCTGCCTTAGACCTGATTTCCCTAAACCTCCTTTCCACCCAGGAGCTCACTGCTGTTTGAGTTCTCTCTCTCCCTTCCTCCCTCTGTCTGGCTAGGAAACCTTCTCTAGAGAGTAAGCTGTAAAGGGAAATGTTTGTGTGAACCTTGAATTGCTCCTCTGGGCCAGGAAGCAGCTCAAGTTCTAAAGGAGGGGTGAAAAGAATCATTGCCCAATGGCTAGTAACTTGGTTTGTTTTACAAGACCATGTTTTCCGTGCTGCTCACATTGTGAAACAGTTTGCACAGGTGCCCCTGTTTGATTTGATTTGAACACTCATCATGATGGATAGTCCCAGCTGATCGCAGCCAGATCCCTTTGTTGTTTGGCCTTGTCTGCTGGGCTGCAGTCCATGAATGGGGAGCCAGGGCCACACGTTTTAAAGACTCAGAGTGAACAAGACTGTCTCTCCCTTCTCCCCAAATTTTCACCCTTTTAGATTTTTTATGCACTAAGCAATGGCTCTAATCTACATTTCTTTGAAAAGGGGTAGTGCCAGCCTACAGAGAATATTACACTGAATGGAGCTTTGACAAATATTAGCTATGCAAAACCTTGGATGAGCTGAAATGAGTAAGGGCATAAAAATTACTCTTTTATGATCTTTTCCCCCTTGTTCATTCCATCACCATCACCACTTCCATCCTCCTCATCATCATCGCTGGCATCATCATAAGTTTGTATTTTATCACTCTTGCAAGTATTTCCTAAGAATAGACTTCCTAAACTATTTCAGTCACCTTAAAAAGTCAGTTGTCACCCCCATTTTTTCACAGATGAAAAAACTGAGGGTTTGAGGCATTTAGTAACTTGCTCCAAGTGTAAACCAACAAAAATAAGCACAGGTTTTTATAATCAAATAAAGGTAAATAGTTAAAATGTATATGTATAAATAAAAGTAGGTTTTTAGGTAGTAATTCACCTTACACAAGATTCTAAAGAGCTTCTTTGCATCGGGAGCTTTCCTGGTGTCTTAAGGCTCTGTCATGTGTTGACTGCTCAGGTGCATATTTCCTGATCCGTAAGCCACCTCTGCATCACCTTAGCCCAGTGGTTCTCAACCTTTCTAATGCTGCGACCCTTTAATACAGTTCCTCATGTTGTGGTGACCCTTCCGATGGTCTTAGGCTCTACAGCAGCGGTTCTCAACCTGTGGGTCGCTAGCAGGGTCGCCTAAGACCATCAGAAAACACAGATATTTACATTATGATTCATAACAGTAGCAAAATTACAGTTATGAAGTAGCAACGAAAATAATTTTATGGTTGGGGGTCACCACAACATGAGGAACTGTATTAAAGGGTCACGGCATTAGAAAGGTTGAGAACCACTGCCTTAGCCTGACCTCTCCTTTCTTTCTCCTGGGCCCCTTTATCTGTTGTCCCAATAGTGACATTTGGCTGACTCCTGAGTGGGTGCCTATGAACAAAGGATGCAAAGACTTCTTTGTTAGTGAATCTGAATACCACCTCCTCTGCAAAGCCTCCTTGTCACCAAGGCATAGAGCTCCTTCCTTGGTGTCTGCAAAACACGTCTTTTCTAGTTCACTTAACAATACTCTTCATTTTATTAACAGTATATTTTATGCATTGCTTATGCAGCCCTTCCTTACAAGTACCAGGCTTTGTTCTAAGACTTTAGCACTTATTGACTCATCTAATTTTCCCAACAACCCTGCAAGTCTGTACCATTGTTAGCCCCATGATACAGATGAGGCACCAGGAGAGAGTAAGTTGCTCAAGGTCATCTAGCTAGTAAGTGGCAAAGCCAAGATTATGGATCTAGTCACTTTGGGTCCAGCACCTGGGCCTTCCTCACCATCCTTTGAGTGGTGGCCTTCACCAGCTCACATGGTTGTTCCCTAGGTAGGTTGTGACCTCAAGGGCAGGAAGTATATCCTGTTTATTTTGTCGTCTTCAGCTATGGACACATGGCCTGGCACCTAGCAGGCACTCAGAAATTATTTATCAAGGGAGGGAATGAGAAAGGGTTGGGGAGGATGGAGAGGCAGCCAAGGCAAACCACGCAGGTGTGTCCCCTAGCTTCAAGGCACTTCATTGCTGCCTGGACACTTTGTCTTGGGACAGAGTGAGTGAGAGAGGCAGGGGAGGTATCGCAGAATGAGCCTTGTTTGACAGGAACCTTCTCTGACACTGTCCCTTCTTGCCTCTCTTCCATTTGCTTCTGAAAACTTGCCCTGATTTTCCCACATGTGTTGCATTTATCTCACTCTCCTTTGTCTTCTCAGCTATATCTCCATTTTGGCACCTGTCTCACCTTGTCACAGCCCTCTATTCGCCTCTGTAGCCCCTCCCTCCATGCCACCCTTTGTGCAAATGACCTCTTTGAGCAAATGACCTTGTCTTCTTCACCTGTGGCCAGTGTCCAGAGCAGGGCCTGGCCCACCAGGGGCCCTCCAGGCATTCTTCTTCAATGAGAGAATGCATAGCCATAGGTGGACCTGTGGTACAGTTGGGCAAAGAAAGTACAGGAGGGAATTGTTCAATATTTGAAGGGGGGGCGGGAATAAGAAACTAATTTCTGGCCCAGGGGACTTAAATCATTTAGAACTTGTTTTTCATCCTTCTGCCTCTCTTCCCTCCAGCTCTTGTCATTTGATAAGCGATGTAGACAAATTTTTCTCTCATGATTGGTGAAAAGAAGCTGAAAAGGTACTTGGACTGGGTGGGGGTTAGGGAGTTAGAGGAAACATAAAACAATAAAGATGATTTAATTTATATCTGATCACAGCAACCAGCTGGCTATGCCATCAATTATTACACCCTGGAAGTTATTAAAGAACACCTCTGTCATCGGCACCTTATTAGCTAGGGATTTATGGAGCTCAGAGCAACAGCAGGAAAATCTGATATTTCACTCAAAACATCACCTGCGGTGTCTGGGTTGTCTGTCCCTCAGCCCCATCTCCTCCTGTATATCCTCATTCTTAGGCCCCCATCGCCTCATGCTTGACTCCCAGAATGCTTCACTCCTAAAGTATGGGTGATGGTAAGAATCTTACTCACTTGTGCCTTGACTCATTTTGTGTCTGTTTTACATCTGTGGCTAGAATATTCCTGCTTTCCAGGAAGAACATGTTCTAGGCTCATTCAAACATTTCTTGAGTTTTCTGTATCATAAATCACCTCCTTTGATCTACTTTTAGGAGAAAAAAACTGGACATTGGAGTTTATTTTGTGCAGGTCTCATTTGTGGCATGAGTCCTAGAACCCAAGCCCTTAGTTTCCTTGGCCCACACTTCCTCGTCCTGCCTGGGGTCCCAGTGCAGATGGGTCCTAGTCCTCACCTAAGGAGATGACCAGTTTTCTTACTCCGCAACATAATGGACTTAATATAAGTAAGAAGGTTGCCTTGACATTAAAGGCACATTTCTTTTTAACACAATTAGATGCTTTACTTATCCCTAGAAGCAATTTCTTTCTAATTATAACCAATTATTATGTGTGATATTAGAGAAACCTACCAAATTGCATTTTAAAATTTGAAATCTTTGTAAGGAAGAATAATGATAAAGAGCCATTTATGTCAACTCAAGACAGTTGTTGAATTTTTCCTTTGAAGATAACATTTTTTTTAGAACTAAATGTGTTTCCACATTTTGATCCCTTGAAGTACCAAAGTGATAACACAGGCAGGAAGAGATGACACAAAAAAAGTGGCAATTTAGTTATTTACCCAGCAATGCAGAATTAGGTGTTATTAATGAGCAGCTAGATCACACTTGACATTTTACAAAGTGACTTACAATCACACCTGTGCATGCAGACACACACACACACACACACACACGCACTCCATGTGGAACAGAATGAGAGAAGAGGACAGAGCTGGGTCTCTTTCTCAGGAGCAGAATCTACTATAAATAAGATGGAATAAGGAAAGTACAAGCATGAAATGGAGAGATCAGGAATTCAGTGCATGAATGATGAGAACTGGCTGGGCTGGGTTTATATGCATACACAAAAACTGCTCTGTTTACATATGCGTATGCATTTACATCGTTTTTCAAGTCCTGGATGGGTCTCAATTGCCGTTGGTGCTCTGACCCAAGGTTGAGGGAATCAAGCTGTGGATGGGGATTGTGTTCCAGCGGTTCCAGACAGTCCTGCTTCCACTGGGCTGCTGATCTCATCATGTCTCACACAGCAGCTAGGTGAGGTGGGAGATGGATTTGGCTCTTCATTTCTTTACTAGAGATCCGGTGCACAGATTCGTGTACAGGTGGGTACCCTCGGCCTGGCCTGTTGGGATTGGGCCGAAACTGGCTCTCCAACATCCCCCGAGAGGTCCCGGATTGCCAGAGGGCAGTTCTTGGGTGATGCACCCTGGAATCGGGCTCCCTCCTCTCTGGTTCTGGGTGCATCACCTGAGAACCACAGCTGCCAAGTCACTGCAGCTTAGCAGCTCCTGTGTTGAGCATCTGCCCCCTGGTGGTCAGTGCGCCTCATAGCTACTGATTCAATGGTGGAATGGTTGGATGGTCGCTTAGGCTTATATATATATAGATTTTTTTCCAGCTTCATTGAGTGTGATCATTTGTGAGATGTAGTATACATTGGGAAATGATTACCACAATCCAGCTAATTGGCACATGCATCATCTCACATAGTTTCTCTCTCTCTCTCTCTCTCTCTCTCTCTCTCTCTCTCTCTCTCTCTCTCTCGACAATACTTAAGAGCTAGACTCTTAGCAAATTTCAAGTATCTGATGTAACTATAGTCACTATACTGTACATTAGATCCCCAGAACTTACTCATAACTGAAAGTTTGTAGCTTTGGACCAACATCTAATTTCACCCAACCCCTACCCCCTGGCATCTACCATTCAATTTTCCATTTCTGTGAGTTCCACTTTTTCAGATTCCACATATAAGTGAGATCACATAGTACTTGTATTTCTGTGTCTGGCTTATTTCACTTCACATATCCTCCAGGTTCATCCACATTGTTGCAAGTAGCAGGATTTCCTGCCTTTTTATGGTTGAATAATATCCCTTTATTCAGGGAATATTCACTGGGTGCCTAATATTTGCCAGACTCACTTCACACATTGGACATGCCCCAGGGTAGGTGACAGAGTCCCTGCCCTCGTGGAACTTACGTTGTTATCAGCATTCACTGCCTGGAGATGAGGAGCAGCTGCCTCTCTTTGGGAGGTATGTGGCCCCGAGGTCCACTATAGTTCCTGGTGTTCACTTAAGAAACTGGTATGTCCTAAAACCTACTGACTTCTCTTGTCTCAGTTCCCTACATGGCCTCTGGGGGATTTTGAGCTATAGCTTTGCCATTACAGATTAAGAACCTACTGGTTTTTCACCATTAGAGCAGGCTTGATTTCAGGCTCCCAACCCCCATCCAGCCAGGATGCAGTCTTTGGCTGTTAGAGGAGGAATTAAATGGGGTTTTGTGATCAGGATGGATGTGTGAGGAGACACATTTAGACAAAGTGGGGATATTGCAGATCACAGCAGAGGGATGTCCGAGGTGTGGAACACTGGAGGAGGAGGAAGGGCAACTTTAATCGGAGAGAGTGATTATGAAATCTAATTAGCCCCTCATTTTCATTTGCAGAAGGAACATTCAATTCACTTAACACCACTCTACAGATCCTTCTACTCTCATCTGCACCCAGGGGAAAACAAATTCCGGTGTAACAGAGCATTTGGACAGCAGCAGGCTACAGCAGGGAGGGCATGTTGCTGAAAATGAGGAGCCTGGTCCCAGTTTTGGCTCTGCCTCTATGGCTCTGTGACCCTGGGCACAGTGTGTCACTCCTAGGGGACCCAGGGTCCATCTGCTAAGTGTGGAGATTGGATTAAAACATTTAAAAGGTCTTTTTAATTCCAAAATGCTATATTTGTATTTCAGTGTACATCTCCTTACTATGGGTTAGTAAGGTATACAGTTAGGAGTTTGGGATTACTATAGTTTTTTTTTTAAATAAAAGTTTGAGTTTTAGAATTGGATAAACATGAATTCCAGTGATGACCCTACCCCTTAACTTCGAACCAGTTACGTAACCTTTTAATTCTCAATCTATAAAACTAGGACATTGATAAACATATTTATTTTCTAGAATTATTTTGTGTGTAAGTGTGGCTATGTATTTAGAGAGCTTTGTATAGTATTTGGGGCATAGAAAGACTCAATAAATATTTAGCTGCTATTATCTAGTGTTCCTGTTTACCACAGAGTTTTAGAATAACTTGGATATTTTATCTACAATTTTAAAAATATGGGGTGAATTCTTTTTAAAAATTGCTTGATGATATGGCTGGGGCATTTAATGGTGGGTAAGCTAAATAATGGTGTGAGACAGAAATAACTCCATGGAAATAAAGCATTAAATGTGGGAATAAATGAAGTTGCCACCCAGAACTAACAGCCAAAGTCCTGACTGGGCTGTAATTAATGAATGCAATGGCCAAGATTTATAAGGATATTTTAAGAAATAAGTGCACTACACAGAGCCCTGGGTTTTATGCCTGGGCTGAAGCAAGGTCAATGGGAAATCCATTAGGCCCAAGATTGAATGGGGGAGGATAAGGCTTTGTTCCCAGTGTTTGGGCTTTGTGCCTGGTGGCTACCAGGGATGTCTGCGCTGGGGTGGAGGCCCAGGGGATGTGGAGAAATTGTTGAGCACAGAAGAGAAAGAATAATGGCCCACACCTCTTTCCCTGTTAGAAAATGCAGAGAAGAGACTTCAAACCCCAAACATTTTTAGGGAACCTTCTCTTTTAATGAGGTATCCCAGACAATGGGGCCATGGCAGGTTTCTCCATCCTTCCTTCTTGAGGAAGACCTTGGACAGAACTGCGCTAAGCATGGACCACATCCTCTGCCAGAAGCATGTCACCCTGAGGGCGTATGTGCTGGCTGCCAGAGATGGGATCAACAAGCCACAGCCCCTGCAGATGGCGTTGCACTGGACAGGACACCTGGCACTGGTCCAGAGGCCATTCCAGGTGATCCTTTTGTACCCTGAGGCCCCACACTATGCTGGGATTTGCTGTGACTTGCCTCGTTTCATCAGTAGCAGAGGGAGGTGACTCAATATCCTTCTAAGACCTCTCTTCTGAGGTGAGATGCAGGGATAAAAAGCATGTATATGTTTTCAGTTCACCTTTTACTTTCTGTTCAAGGAGGACTGAAGAATCAGAGCATGCCTTGCCAAGTCTCCCTGGACTTGGCTTCTGATATACTAGGCCAGAGATATACAGGCTCCGCCCTGGGTAAGGTGGTTTTTCATCTTCCCCGGTCCATGAGTAACACTTTTATGCTGCACCAGCTTTGTTCATATTGTTCCTTCTGCCTGGATGTCCTGCTCCCAGGAGCCCAGCTTAGCTCTTTTAAGGGTCTCATGACTAGCAATAACCTTGGCTACATACAAACCTGGTGCAGCTTTTCTCATACTTCATGGATTTCACACCTGGCTCCCTCCATGTCACTTGCTTGTACTTCTTGTAACCACTTGGCCCTTTCTTTTTTATAGTTCACTTATTCTTTAATCCCATCTCTTACGAATACTTTCTTTGTGAAATACTTGTCAACTACTTATAAGTTTCAATTGCAGATCTTTTGCTTTGTATGATTTTATTGTTCTTTCCATGGACAGAGCACTGGTAATGATACCTGTCCATCCATCAGCCCATATGTTTGTGTGTGTGTGTGCTCCATGCATGTATATGGAATTTGACATTTTAAAATAATTATAAAATCATTAATTGTATATTTATCATGTACTGTGCTGAACACTGCAAAAAATGATCTCATTTTGTCACAAACACACCCTATTGTGCCCATTTTACGTCAGAAAACAAAGGCTACAAGAGTTTTAGTAACCTCCTTAAGGTCATACAATTAGTAAGCATACCCATATATACTAGACTACCATCTTTTAGAGCACTATAGTTCATGATCAAAATTTAATTTGATCCCCTCAACAATATATAAGGTAATTATTATTATCCTTCTTTTACAGATGAAGTAAAATAGAGACCTGAAAGTTGTGTGACTTGTCTAAGGTGATCCAAGCAGGAAATCCTTCCTATATAATAAAAGAGTAATATGCAAATTAACCATCACTTCACTATACCCACAAAGCCACGCCCACCAGCCAATCAGGAGCGAATATGCAAATAAACCCAACCAAGATGGCCATGGCCACAGAGAGCAGGAGGGAGGCTTGGGTTTCCCCGGCAATGGAGGAAGCCAAGCTTTCCGCCTGCCCTTGCCGGCCTAGGCCTCCACTCAAGGCTACAAAGTTTCAATGATAGAAGATACATAAACCCAAACAGAAATGGCAGCAGCCACGGAGCTGGAAAGAGCAGGAGGCTAGGGTTGCCCCCAGTGATGGAGGAAGCCAAGCTTTCCACACATCCTGGTCGGCCCAGGCCTCCACTTAAGGCTACAAAGTTTCAATTATAGACCATACATAAATCCCCTCAAAAATGGCTGCCACCATGGAGCAAGCAGAAGGCTTGGCTCCGCTCCAGGCTACAAAGTTTCAATTGTAGAAGATAAATAAACCCTAGATACCAGGGCCTCCGCTTGGGTTGCCAGGGGGTGTGGCTGGCCTGCAAACCACCACAGGCCCCTTGCTCAGGCCGCCTCACGCCCCAAGGGAACCCCCACCCTGATCCAGGACACCCTTCAGGGCAAACCAGCTGGCCCCCACCCGTGCACCAGGCCTCTATCCTATCTAATAAAAGAGTAATATGCAGATTGACCATCACTCCAACACACAAGATGGCTGTCCCCATGTGGTCAAAGATCCTGCCCCCATGTGGACACAAAATGGCCACCACAAGGTGGCCAGCAGGGGAGGGCAGTTGGGAGGGACCAGGCCTGCAAGGGAGGGCAGTTGGGGGTGACCAAGCCGGCAGAGGAGGGAAGTTGGGAGCGACCAGGCCTGCAGGGAAAGGCAGTTGGGAGGGACCCAGGACTGCAGGGGAGAGCAGTTGGGGGGGGACCAGGCCTGCAGGGGAGGGCAGTTAGGGGTGACCAGGCCTGCAGGGGAGGGCAGTTGGGGGAGAAACAGGCCTGCAGGGGAGAGCAGTTCGGGGGGACCAGGCCTGCAGGGGAGGGCAGTTAGGGGAAAACAGGCTGGCAGGGGAACAGTTAGGCATCAATCAGGCTGGCAGGGGAGTGGTTAGGGGGTGATCAGGCTGGCAGGCAGAAGCGGTTAGGGGCAATCAGGAAGGCAGGCAGGTGAGCAGTTGGGAGCCAGCAGTCCTGGATTGTGAGAGGTATGTCCGACTGAAATCGGGCCTAGACAGGCAGTAGGACATCCCTCAAGGGGTCCCAGATTGGAGAGGGTACAGGCTGGGCTGAGGGACACCCCCCCCCCATGCACAAATTTCGTGCACCAGGCCTCTAGTAGAAAAATAAGACTTGAATATAGGTCTTTTGAGATTAATTCAGTTCCTAATCAATTGCATCATCATGGAGCTAGCCCAAGAGACTGAGAGGCTCCTGTGTTTTTTTTTTTGTTTTGTTTTGTTTTCATCTCCTACAGTCTCTGGCTCCATATCAGTTTCAATTCCATTTCTTCTGCCTCTTCAATTCCATTTCTTCTGCCTCAATTCCATTTCTTCTGGCTCTTCTTCCTGCTGAAACACCACAGATGAAGGCTGCACAGCCTTTTTGAATCCCATGAAAAGTCATGAAGAGCCCTAGCCAGTTTGGCTCAGTATATAGAGCATCGGCCTGCAGACTGAAGGGTCCCGGGTTCAATTCTGGTCAAGGGCATGTACCTTGGTTGCAGGCTCCTTCCCATGTCCAGCTCTGGTCAGGGTGTGTGCAAGAGACAACCAATCAATGTGTTTCTCTCACATAAATATTTCTCTTTGTCTTTCCACCTCTTTTCTACTCTCTCTAAAATCAGTAGAAAAATATCCTCAGGTGAGGATTAAAAATAAAGTCATGAAGAAAGTGTGGCCTTATCCTAGAGATAGAGCATCTAAATTAATGTTATCTCAACCTGTTTTCTCTGTTTGGTACCAAGAAGACAACTCTACTCAGATGTCTCAGTAAATTTTTCTCAATAAACAGATAATCTTTGTAAAACCAAGTTACCTTTCTGTCTGATAGATTAGGAAATTGCACAATGAGCCAGTCATTTACTTTGATGAACAGTATTTATCACATATCTACTGAAAACCTAAGAAAGTGTCAGGTACCAAAGGATGAAGGCACAAAGAAACCACTAGAACACACAAACAGTAGTTTCTGAGGATCCTGGAATAACCAAGACACAGACTTGTCTTATCAAATCATAATGAACAATGGAGAAGGGTATTGGGGGAGATGGACACATGCTACAGTTATTACATTATGTGTGCAGCATATATACACACATACACCTTAGTAAAGTGTGTCTGAACGGCAAGTCAGTCTATTAATTCATTCCTCTCTCCCCACTGCACATAGACACTTTGACCAAATATTTTGAGACTTAAGGAATAAAACTATGAAAATGGAGAAGAGAATGTATAAGACTTCTATAGAGCAGTGTGGAGAAAGGGGATCAGAAAAAGGCTTTGCTGATGAGGTGATGTTTAGCCGAGTCTTTAAAAATTCATAGGAAGGGAAAGAAGAGAGAATGTGGGATTCTGAAAGAATATGACTTAAAGAATGTGACTGGGAAGGGAGGTGGGGCCTGACTGTGAAGGACTTTGGATGTCATGCTACAGAGTTCAAGTGAGTGATGGAAACCAGAGAGTGTGTTAAGGCAAGGGGTGACAGGATTAGTTCTCCAGTTAGAGGATGAGAGAGAAGTGGAGAGCATGGGCTAGACCTGATTCACTGCAGCCTTGTAGGTGTTTGCAGAGGGCAGCACAGGATGACCTAGACAGATGAAACATAATTGATAAAGATGCATCTACTCAGATGAGAAATTAGGAATGAAGAGGCGTTGTGAGGATGGGAGCAAGGGGAAAGTGGAGTGGAGATCATGAATTTCAAATGTATCATGTTGAATTTGAGATGAGTTTTAAACATCCAACGGGATGTATTCAGGAGACAAGTTGTGATATAGGACTGGGTATTTTGGAGAGAGTGGGATCTAGGAATTTATATTTAGAATTCATCAGCATGTGGAATTTATGTAATGTGGGTATGAATGAAGTCACTTTTGGAGACCAGTATGAAGGCTTAAATTCCTTCTTGGAATTAACCATCTCATTGCTAAAGCAGTCTAGAGATCCACTGTCTAGAAAGCATCTTTTCTGGTAATATTGGAAAGACCCATTTAATCTGTGACTCAGTGAGAGAGAAAAATCAAGATTAATTTCTTGAGCTTTAAAGGGGATTTCTGATTCATTATTTCATCCCACTAATCCCATTCAGGCCAATTCAATACCCTGACCAAGCCCCTCGTATATTAGTCACTATAGCGTTTACAAAAGTAGTGAACATTCTCTTCAAGGAACTTCTAATGTCTTAGAGAACAGTAAGCAAGAATAGAAATGACTATAACACAAGGTAGCATACACTAAGTACCATTTACATGAACTAATTGACCGCTATGAGTGTTCAAATGATGGAGGAAGCAGTATGTATGCAGAGGTCAAGAAATGTGCTATGGAGAAGGTGGTCTTGAAGAATGAACACATTTATGATCAGCAAAGATAGAGATTAGTGACTGAAGAAACAACACAATTAAAGTGACATAGAGGATTAAGTTTGGCTAATTTGTAGGGGAACATTGGGAGGTAAACCTTAGGAGATGGATTAAGGCCTTGAATGCCAGGCAGAGATTGTATTTGATTTCATAGTTCAAAGAGATAAAGCTCTCTTTCTACAATATTTCAGAGGTCAATACTAGGCCCTCCCCTGTTTCAGAACAAATGGGTATTAGAAGAACTGTGATCCTTTTTCAAGGAGAAAGTTGATTGGTATTATAGAGTCATCGTGTATGGACAACCCCAAATTGAAAATACACTTCTGAAGGCAGATACTATTTGTTTAGAACTAAGCCACAGCCCCAGTTCCTATTCCCTTAGATCCAGATCTGTATTTTCTTAGACACAGCTCCCTTGAGGGGACTGCTCTTGTTTTTCTCCTGAGTCATTTGTTATCTTAAATATTGGCATCTATGAGATAAGAGTTTTCTAAATCACATTTACAGAATTCTTGTAAACACTCCTCATGTTCAGAACAGGTTTCTTCATTGACCTTGTGCCATTGATGTGCTCCAAACTACTTCACTGCATTAAATCCCCAAAGCTTTGCCATGGAAACGTACTCCCAGGTCATAACTCTTTCCCTTGCCTGGGTGGGGGCCTGAAGCGTTTATGTGGCAGCTCCCATAACTGGTCCAAAGGGATTCTCTCAGTAAAACCTGAGCTGCCATAGGGATACAATACTTCTTTTCCTAATTGCTCATAATTTCATGCTATTTCTTCTAGCAGCAATTTAAGATGACATTATACTTCCTTTTATGTCAGTTGATGATGCATAATTCTCTCCTGGAACAGCCAATGACTATATTTACAAACATATTAAAAAACATGGATGTGTATTCAGGCCAGAGCCATTTTTACACCAGTATTTTATGTGTGCATCAGATGGTGGAATGTTGACAAGGGGTTCATTCTCATAAAAAGAATCTCCCACCCATGTATTCAGAAAGTATAACTGAAAGCCCATGAATAGCCATATGTACTGGTTCTTCTCTGTCCGTACCATCCCACTGACTCCCACTGCAGCCCCAGGCCCATTTTCTGTCCTTCCCTGCCTTGCTCTGTACCTGGAGACTGTCTGCTGCAGACTGTATCACCTGAATCCCTTTGCCCCTTGGCTCCTGATTGGGATGGGCCAGTGGGAGGCACCAGCAAGAGACCAGAGGATGGGCGGAGAGAAGTGATGGTATTTCTTTCTTGCTCTCTTCCTGTTTTCCTGTGGTGTTTCTGGCAGTAGCTCTACCCTGACACGACAATAGCTCTCCCAGGGTTTTGGTTACAATGATTCTGGCCCTTGCCCTGGAAGTATAACAGCTTTCATCAGTTGCCACTGTCTGGCAGCCTCAGTTTCTTCACTCATCACTCTGCAGGTAACCCCTTTATATAGGTCTCTTTATTTGAGCCATTTGGTGTCTATTGCCATTCCCATTGGGATTTGGATGGAAACACCAGATATTGCAACTTCCAAATAAATCATTTGGTAAATAAGGCATCTGTTCACCTTATCCATAACCTTCCTGGACCTTTCTTTCATGGTCATTAAGGGCCCATGATGGGAATTTCATCAGAAGTACTAATTATAGCAAATTGAAGCTTACTTCTGGTGAGGGGGGAGGGGATTCATAATCTATTTGGAACAGAGGCCCATATATATATATGTTTTATAAGCACAGCTTATAGGAGCCCATAAGATGATAAAGTTTTGATATGAAAAATGTGTCTGATGAAAAAGGTCAGAGCCCTGGCCGGTTTGGCTCAGTGGATAGAGCGTCAACCTGTGGACTCAAGGGTCCCAGGTTCGATTCCGGTCAAGGGCATGTACCTTGGTTGCAGGCGCATACCCAGTAGGGAGGGTGCAGGAGGCAGCTGATTGATGTTTCTCTCTCATCAACGTTTCTAACTCTCTATCCCTCTCCCTTCCTCTTTGTAAAAAATCAATAAAAATATATTTTAAAAAAAAGAAAAGGAAAAGGTCCGAGGAAGAGGCATGGTGGATCAGCTCCGAGTGATTCAGCAGTCTTAGATTTTTAAGTGAGAAAAGAAAAGATAGGATAGATGCTTATCCAGCATATACAGGTTCCGGTTAAAGGGTGGCTCCTACTGATCTGTGCAATTAGCATGGGATGGAATGCTATGAGAATATCCGCGATACCAAGTGCTCTTTTGTAGAAAGGCACAGTTTGCTCGGCAGGGTGCTGGGGATCCAGCGTCAGTCCCAGGCCACCACTGTGAGAACTTCCCCAAGTCACTGTGCCTCAATTTCACCAAATGGAGATAATTATAACCATTTTAGCTCTTTCACAGGGTTGCTGTGACTATGGAATCCTATCTAATAAAGAGGGAATATGCTAATTGACCCTCACACCATTGCAAAGATGGCGGTGCCAACCGCCAATAAGGAGGGAATATACTAATTGACTGCCCGGCACTCAAAGATGGCAGCGCCCACAGCCAATAAGGAGGGAATATGCTAATTGACTGCCACACCCTCAAAGATGGTGGTTCTCACAGCCACAAGATGGCGGTGCCCAGTCCCCTCAGCCCTGCTGGGGTGGCAGGTGCGCGGCCAGGCTGGTCCTGCCTCCGGAGTCCCCCAGTCCCCTCAGCACCCCAAGCTGCCCAGGGCCAGCCCAAGGTTCAGGCAAGCCTCAGATGGCAGCTGCCCAGCTTCCTAGGGCCGGACCGAGGTGCAGGTAACCAGGGCCGGCCGAGGCTTGGGCTGCCAGCAGTGGCAGCAGCAGAGGTGTGATGGGGCGTCGCCTTCCCCTGATCGCCAGGTCGCCTCCCACCCCTGAGGGCTCCTGGTCTGAGAGGGGGCAGGCCGGGCTCAGGAACCCCCCCCCCCCCCCAGTGCATGAATTTTCATGTACCGGGCCTCTACTTTCATTATAAAAATGAAATCACTGACGTATACATTTATGTTATCTACTACCAAAATATGATATTTTTATCTTATTAATAGAACGAAGGCTTTTTTTTTATGTGAAAATGTGTATGATTTGGAAGCCCAGCTTATTTCCTAAGGCTGCGTTTGATGTTGCTCACTAGGACCCAGAGCTCAGATGTAAATCATGAAAACATTTTGCCCTTATGATGCCCCATACACAGAGCAGCCTCAGCACCTACTTGTGAGCTGGGTTTGTTTTATCTAGATGGGTTGGGGTATAATTAACATTTTCATGACTGCAATGGCATAGACCAAAACACCTAGGTGACATTCCCAGTAACATGTTACTTTTGATTAGATCACAGCTAAATTAGTGGGCAGGTTCTCATATTCAGAATACGTACTAAGACTGATGGACAATTCCCACTGGGTTTCCATAACGATTAGCCACACAGAATGCACTAGAAAATGTTGTGTTCAGTGACTCAGTAGAGCAAGTAATGAGGTAGTATGCAGAAAATTCTGAATTTGGTAGAAATAATAGCAGGCTTTTAAAAAAGAAAAAGAATATAATTGAGGCAATCTCTTCCTACCAAAAATAGGAAGAGGGCAGCTTTACCATGAGATAGACATTGTAAAATCATTGAAATATCATGAACTGTGGCATCAGAAAACCTTCATCCCTAATCGCTTGACCTTGGAGCAGCTTTTTGTAAACCTCTCCATGAGTCTCGATTTCCCTTTGTAAAATGGTGTAAAATGCCAGTGTTGTTATAAAAATATACACATATATATTTTTATTTATGTTTTAGTGCTTTATGTGTGTATATATTGCTCAGCACAGTGCCTGGCATAGAAAAAGTCCTCAATAGCAGTTATTATTAATGTAAACAATAATTTGACTTCAATTTGGTGTCTTTTCCCCAGGGTATATTAACCAGGATAGGCTGCACTATGTTAAAGTAACAAATAAACTCTGAAATATCTGTGGCTTAACATAAGAAACATTTATTCATAGTTCATATTCTGACATGGGTTAGGTGGCTTCCTTCAGGATGTGACTCAGGGATCTGGGATTCTCCGTCACTTAGTTATAACCACTGGCACTCGTGGTTTCAATGGAAAGAGAAGCAAAGGATGGAAGATATTGGCATGATGTTTTTAAGGGCCAGGACTGGCCTTATATCTCTTCTGTGTACTTTTCATTGGCCAAAATAGTCACATGGGCAAAGTGCTGGACAGTTTAATTTTTTACGTCCTCAAAAAAATAAAAATGATGTATCTCTCCTACATATAACAGGTGTAAGACTCACTGGCCCTAAGGGAATGGATTGATTAATTTTTTTTATCTTTTTGATAGTTTTCCTAATGTTTTATATTGCAGTATGTCAGGCACTTGTTTTGTAGATCCTGTGGCCCTAGGAAAGGATCAAGCATATTCTACTTTGCTACGAAAGGTACAGCCGAATGGGAGCCTAGTCTTGAGCCTCCTTCTTCCCCTGCTGGGGACAAGCAGCAGCAGGAGGAATGGAGATTATTGGCCTGGAGATTGGGGAACATGTGGTGAGCAGTTGTTTGGCTGCAGGGATCTGCCAGGAAGCGCAGTGATGTAAAACTGCTCTGGGCTTCAGCAGATGAAGCAAGAGGCCCAGCAGATCCTTAAAGATTAAGAAGAGAAAAGATGTCTCAATGATCTGAGGTCATCACATGGTGAAAAGATGGGAAGCTGTCAGTTCACCGATAGGGGCTGGTGCTGTAATGGCAAGGTTATCAATTGGAAAAATGAAGATGGCAGTTAATGAGATCAGAAAGAGATGGGAGGAGCAGATAGAGGGGGGAGATACTCTGAGCTCCATTCTAGATATGTTCAGTGTTAGATTCTAGTGCTGTATCCAAGTATAGATGTGGAATAGGAAATGGACACATATGGAGTATAGGGATAAGGTTTGCGTTAGAAACATGAATTTTAGCATCAGTAACATGGATGGTGCTTAAAGCCATGAGCTTGGATAACCAAAGACGACATCATCATCATCATCATCATCATCATCATCATCATCCAAAGACTTAGGGCAGTTAAATAACTTACCCAAGATCATATAGCAGTGGAAGGTCATGGTATCCAATCCTGGTCCATCTGGCCCCCGAGCCTGTGCTCTTCACCAGCAGAGTGTCCTGCTTTCTTTGATAGCTGATAGTGAATAGTTTTCCTGGACTTGACCTACTAGAGAGTGGAGGCTGATGGAAGAAGAGAATGATCCATTGCAATCTGGAAGAGTCAAACACTGAGGAACCAGAAAACCTCCTGCTTCTTCCTGAATTCTCCAGAACACATTGGCAATAGTGTCGTGCATTTTAAAAATACTTATAGTAAGATTGTATTAACAACCCCATCTCCTTACCCCTCCCCTCACCCATGCCTGTTACCATTCCAGTTTCAGCCACTACAGAGAGCTTTTCCTTTTGAATGCTTCTACCAGTATGTGTCCTCTTGCTAAGAAGTCTGTCAACTCTTAAGAGTCTGAAACTGCGTCTGGTACTTCTCAGCATCTCCCAAAGTTCAAGAAATAGTATCAAGCACAAAGGAACAGAACTGGTCTTCTCATTATGAAATAATATAGGATTTGGAATCTTAGCTTTCCTTATCCAGAAGGCTTGTTACAGCCACAGGGATGGGAGTGTAGTGATGAATCCAGGGACTGGTCACAAATGGAGTGGGCTTAGGGTGGTGCAGGTCAAAGGTCAGAAAAGGCGTGCATCCGGGAGAGGCTGGGCCTCTTCCTACCAGAATGCTCTGGTGTGGTCCACAAAGTATTCAAGACAGAACTTTCCAACAGTGGTAAAAGAAGAGAAAAATATAAAAATAGAAGAAAATGGGTCCAAGCAAGGGCTGGAGTGATTTTGGTTTCAATGCTCAGAATAGTTCGAAAGTTCTATTTGCCTTAAAAGGGTTCCCTAAAACTTTGGGTCCCAAACCTTTTTAAAGTTACTATTTACTATCTTGAAAACTGTGTGTGTGTGTGTGTGTGTGTGTGTGTGTGTGTGTGTGTTTGCGTGTTTGCGCATGCACGTGTGTGTACTTAGGCTTCAAGACTGGTCATTCTTGATCTGCCACCAATTCTAAATAGTCAGATAAGGAGACAGATGGACGAAGCTCTAGGAGGTGAGGGACATGTGACTTCTCAGGATGTATTTATTGATGAGTGCCATGGTCGGCAAACTGCGGCTCGCAAGCCACATGCGGCTCTTTGGCCCCTTGAGTGTGGCTCTTCCACAAAATATCATGGCCTGGGCGAGTCTATTTTGAAGAAGTGGCATTAGAAGAAGTTTAAGTTAAAAAAAAATTGGCTCTCAAAAGAAATTTCAATTGTTGTACTGTTGATATTTGTCTCTGTTGACTAATGAGTTTGCCGACCACTGGATTAGTGGATAAAGGAACCTAGGACTAAGAAGCCAGATCTTAGTCTCAGTCAGTTGAAAGACTTAGAAAACAGGGGAACCTCCTTGTGGGCTATTCAGCTTCCAGCCCAATGTTGTTCACCCCGGGACTAAGATATATTAGTGGGTTATGAGATCAATTTAGTGGATTGCAACCTGCATTTCAAAAATGGAATAAAATCAACTATAAAATATCAAAATGCCTTCAGGAATGATGGTTTTACTTTTGGGAAACTTTGTTTCAGTGTTGTGTATTATGGATGCAATGTAAAATCTATTTAAAATAAGTTGAAAATATGTTTCAAACACAGGAAACCAGTATTAAAGACACACTGAGTCATGTGCTTTCCAGGAGGTAGCCAGTCACATGGACCATGCTCACTCATCTCTTAAAAAGGGAGTGACTATTCTCTAGCTCACAATCCCCCAAAACACACACACACACATGCCAGCACAGACTCACACCTTCTCCTGGAACAGTTTCCCCCATCCGGAGATAGTGGAAGGGCTGGTAGATTCTCAGAACACTGTGTTCTTCCAAAGACGAAATTCAAGAAAAGGGGGCTGTCAGTTTCTTGTTGAAAGCTGCCTATAAAACTTCTGGTAAAGGCCTCTCCTCCCTCTCCCTGCCCCATACTGCTGTTTGCTGGAGCCATACAGGAGCCCTTATTAAGCATGCACTTCTAAGCAAGGAGCATTGACTTCCTCTTAATTGAGGCATAATAATTAGAGCATTAGCACATTAGGCGGGTGAGACAGCATGTTTAGCTTTTGTGATTAATTATCTGAGGATTGTAATAAGTTGTTAAGACATTAATTACGCTGGCATGTTTACTGCTCGAGGTGGCATAGGCGAGGCTATGCAGTGGCAAGTTGTAACATGTCTAACTGGGTAGCATGATAGGTGGCACGATGGGTTGGGTCACATTAGTGTGTCTGAGCAGCACCGTCTGAGGGAGCCCACTGCTCTTCTTCCTGGTCTTGTGTGGACTCGGGATGCAGCAGAATTTGCTTTTCTTTTGATGCTGACTCAATGAAAGGAAGACACTAAGCTCTCCAAGAAGTCAGTAAAATGGAAAGCATGTCACGACCTAGGCAAATACAAGCTGTGGGTCTTTTCCTCACGTTTCCCCACAAGGACACGTCTGTCTGTTGTGTGGGTGGGAGACCAGCAAGTGGGAGATGGAGAGAACAGTGAGGCGAAGACTGGACATCTGAATAGGGTAGGATATGGGGTGAGGCCTTGAGCCTCTGCACAGAAGCCTGGGGAGAAAGGAGCTATGCATTCTGCTTTCGATATCACTGGCTGTGGCCACCTGTGTTGGAAAACCATAAACATAGGTTGGGTGTACAGAACTTGGGGGCAGATTATCCATACAACTTAAAGTAGTAGAAACTAATCATTGAGGGAGAAAAGCAGTGTAGCGAACCCAACCTGGGGAGTTCATTTAATCATTGGTTAGTCCCTCAATGTAGACTTTTTTTGTGACACTGTTACTTCTTGCTGAGAGTGGAAATTAGGGAGGGAAGCCCAAGAAATGCATGGACTACACATTGTGGTCTAATGTTGAATAGTCATGTATTTGTCAACATTTGGCTAAAGCCAAACACTACCATTCAAGAATGAACTTCTGGGTTACAAGTCTAAATAACAAATTTTATTTTAAACATTTAGTTATTCCAAACGTTTTATTATGGAAAGTTTTAGGAGCCATGTTTTAAGTTTGACAGGGTGCAGAAGCAACACTGTGTCAGCTCTGGGAGCCGCTGGCTGGGCTGGGAGAGCTCAGGCCCTACAGCTACCATCTGACAGGCTTACGCTCGCTTAGGTAGTGGAGGAGTCAGGAGCATGACCCACAAGAAAGTAAGTTACTTAACAGCCAGTCCATTTCTTCAATATTATTTTGTTTACCATTATAAATACAGATTAGTTTTTTTGAGAGACTGGAAGAGAGAGGGAAAGAGAGAGAGAAATATCCATGTGAGAGAAACACATCAATTGGTTCTCTCCTGTAGGAGCCCCACCCAGGAAGGAGCCTGCAACCGAGATATATGTCCTTGACCAGAATCGAACCCAAGGCCCTTTGGTCTGCAGGCCGATGCTCTATCCACTGAGCCAAACTGGCTAGGGCCAGATTTTTTTTTTTTAAGTAACCAAGATTAGAAATATTTTATCTTTATTACTCTGCCTTGGATGATTTACATTCCAATAAATATTTGTGGTTGCAAAAGGGTGCATTGTTCTTCCTAAAGCTGTCTGGAAAATACACTTGTATTAACTGCCCATTAATTTTCCCATTCTCCCATTAATTTAGCAATTAGAAAGTTTTAAATAATTAGTTTTGTTCTTAAAATTAACAGCTTTCACAATCACCATTAATTTTTGAAGCATTTTACCCTTGCGGTAATCCTATATAATAAAAGTCTAATATGCAAATTGTCCCCTCCATGGGGAGTTTGACCGGGAGACCAGGAGTTTGACTGTTTGCTATGGTATGTACTGACCACCAGGGGGCGGCTCTCACCGGCTACGTGGCTACATGGGGGCGCGGGTGATGGGGACGCAGGTGTGGTGAGAATACGGGGTGTCCACCAAGCTTGCTCTCACTCCTCCTGCTACCCTCCTCCAGGATACCAGGGCTCACACACCAGGGAAGCCCCCACGCTCAGGTGCCGGGCGCCCACAAGGAGCCTGCCCTGCACCCGCCTGGCATCTTCTGGGTGAGCCAGGCCTCAGCTGCTGGGACTACAGGGGCCGGTCAGGCTTCCCATGGGTTTGCAAAGGAGCCGATCTGTGAGGACAGCCAGCAGAGAGCGCACTGCTTGCCTGGCTTCTGTGTGGCACCACTGGGCGTCCCAGGGGCCCACGCTGCACCCCGGCCCACAGTGTTGGGCCGCGCTCACTGCATCTCCGCGTGGGGACTCGGGCGCCGTGACTCAGGCGGAGGGGGGCGCTTGGGAGTCCGGGTGCCCAGGTGCTTCCCACAACCCAGAGGTCGGCTCGGACCTGCCCTTCCATGCCAGTTGCTCACACTTTGATTGCCGGCCAGGCCTAGGGACCGCATCTGCACGAATTTTGTGCACTGGGCCTCTAATAAATGTATATTTAGATCTTAACAGACTGGTAGAATTTCCACACACAAAGCACATAGCAAGAATTTTTACTCCAAGGTCCATGTGCAATACTTTCCTACATCTGAAAGTATGCAGATATTAGTAAGTTCAAGTGACTTGGCTTGTTTTTTGTTTTGTTTAACTGATGACATTACCTTGAATAGAAAAGCTAGTGACCCAGGGGATTATAGAATCATCAATCACACATAGGTTCAGGGGTCCCAGTCATGATGCTGAAGTGGGCCTTTGGTTGGTTAGTCTTTCGGTGGCCACCACTCAAACAGAATAGCAGGTTTTGTCCAAGTACCCAGGCTGACGGCCGATTTTAGTGCATCCCAATCTCATTAGTGAAAATGTGACTGCAGCTTCTGCATAGGTGAACTACTGTCATTGAAATATGGGGCCTTCATTGACTTGTGGGCAGAGGCCTAATTTTAGTGGAGGGAGCTGCTATCCAGTAGCACACAGGAATTCAGGGTAGAACCTGGACACAGATCCCTCACCCTTACCAACACCTTCTATATGGACAAGGGAAAGCCTCTCTATATAGCCTAGTCTGGCCCAGGGAAGGAAGCAGAGGAGGGAGGGAGGGATCTGTCAGCCTGGAACCAATAGGAATCACCAGCTTTACAGTCCCAAGAAGGCCTGCAGCCTGGAGACATGGGGAGGGATGGTGTGGGACCCTTTTCCTTTTATCTCCTACTTCCTCAGCTCCCTTTATGAATGTGCAATTCCAAACACAGAATGAGTCTTTCTGAGCCTGTTTATCTTGGGGGTTTCTTAGTGTCTTCCCTGCCAGGCTGGGTCAGAGGGAGGCCTTGTAGACTGCAGAGTGTACCCTGATGGGCTTCAGATCCTACAGAGCAGACATGCTTTCTCAGCTTACAGTTTTCCCCTCAGTGTCTGATTTTCCCTTGCTGCCTTCTGCTCAGAGCATTAAATGTGGTGTGCCTTGGTTACATCCCAGTAGAGTATCACTAGAGCTCGGAAGGTGGAAGTTATCGTTATTAAATTCATTTCAAGTCTTCCACACATATCTGAGTACAATAAACATTAAAAAGTAATGCCTCTAATAATAAAACCCAGAATAACAACGTTGTTATTACTAATTATAATTTATTGCAATCTGGGATTGTGTTAAGTGCTCTGAAGAATATAAAGGTAAAAAAATATCCTACCTTGAATAGTGAGATGAGTGATTCCCCCACTCCTGAGATCACCTACACACTGATACTTAATTACAGAGCTATCATCAGGAACATCTTCCTGGGTATAGGCCAAGTCTGCCCCTTATCAGGGAGGAGTGAGAGGGGAGGAAGAAGGAAGCATTAAGGGGGTGATGATAACCATTTCCTTCTGTGGTCTACGGGGTTATGATTCACATGGCTGTACAACTATCATTAACTATTAGTTATTTTTCATGTATGCTGTCTGTCTCTCTACTAGGAAATAAGTCCCTTAAGATTTAGACCATTTAATATTTCCCAGTGACTGTTATAGTATCTTAATTTGCATGATTGTAAGATCTCTTAAAATTGAAGTGTGTATATGTGTGTGTGCGTGCACATTCTTTTGGCCCCTACAACATTGCAAACTCTTTGAAGTTCAAGACAGTGTCTTACTTATCTTTGAATCTACTATTCTTAGCAGGACACTGTCTTCCCTATTAACAAATATTAATTGGTTAAATATTAAGATACTAGAGGCTCGGTGCACGAAATTCATGCACGGGGGGGGCGGGGTGTCCCTCAGCCCAGCCTGCAACCTCTCCAATCTGGGACCCCTCGAGGGATGTCCGACAACAGGCCGACCGGGATTGGGCCTAAACGGGCAGTCGGACATCCCTCTCACAATCCAGGATTGCTGGCTCCCAACTGCTTGTCTGCCTGCCTTCCTGATTGCCCCTAACCGCTTCTGCCTGCCAGCCTGATCACCCCCTAACCACTCCCCTGCCAGCCTGATTGATTCCTAACTGCTCCCCTGCCAGCCTGTTTGCCCCTAACTGCCCTCCCCTGTAGGCCTGGTCACCCCTAACTGCCCTCCCCTGCAGGCCTGGTCCCCCCCAACTGCTCTCCCCTGCAGGCCTGGGTCCCCCCCAACTGCCCTCCCCTGCAGGCCTGGTCCCCCCCAACTGCTCTCCCCTGCAGGCCTGGTCCCCCCCAACTGCTCTCCCCTGCAGGCCTGGGTTTCTCCCAACTGCCTTTCCCTGCAGGCCTGGTTGCCCCCAACTTCCCTCCTCTGCCAGCTTGGTCACCCCTAACTGCCCTCCCCTGCAGGCTTGATCGCCCCCAACTGCCCTCCCTTGCAGGCCTGGTCCCTCCCAACTGCCCTCCCCTGCTGGCCTGATTGCCCACCACTGCCCTCCTTTGCAGGCCTGGTCCCTCCCAACTGCGCCCCCTTGCTGGCCATCTTGTGGTGGCCATCTTGTGTCCACATGGGGGAAGGACCTTTGACCACATGGGGGCAGCCATCTTGTGTGTTGGAGTGATGGTCAATCTGCATATTACTCTTTTATTAGATAGGATAGAGGCCTGGTGCACGGGTGGGGGCCAGCTGGTTTGCCCTGAAGGGTGTCCTGGATCAGGGTGGGGGTTCCCTTGGGGCGTGAGGCGGCCTGAGCAAGGGGCCTGTGGTGGTTTGCAGGCCAGCCACACCCCCTGGCAACCCAAGCGGAGGCCCTGGTATCTAGGGTTTATTTATCTTCTACAATTGAAACTTTGTAGCCTGGAGCGGAGCCAAGCCTTCTGCTTGCTCCATGGTGGCAGCCATTTTTGAGGGGATTTATGTATGGTCTATAATTGAAACTTTGTAGCCTTAAGTGGAGGCCTGGGCCGACCAGGATGTGTGGAAAGCTTGGCTTCCTCCATCACTGGGGGCAACCCTAGCCTCCTGCTCTTTCCAGCTCCGTGGCTGCTGCCATTTCTGTTTGGGTTTATGTATCTTCTATCATTGAAACTTTGTAGCCTTAAGCAGAGGCCTGGGCCAGCCAGGGGGTGTGGAAAGCTTGGCTTCCTCCATCACCGGGGGCAACCCTAGCCTCCTGCTCTTTCCAGCTCCGTGGCTGCCGCCATTTCTGTTTGGGTTTATGTATCTTCTATCATTGAAACTTTGTAGCTTTGAGTGGAGGCCTAGGCCGGCGGAAAGCTTGGCTTCCTCCATTGCCAGGGAAACTCAAGCCTCCCTCCTGCTCTCTGTGGCTGTAGCCATCTTGGTTGGGTTTATTTGCATATTTGCTCCTGATTGGCTGGTGGGCGTGGCTTGTGGGTGTAGTGGAGTGGTGGTTAATTTGCATATTACTCTTTTATTATATAGGATATTAACTCTCCTCATAGCTCTGATATTCTTACACATTAATTACACATGTGATTCTCCATTCATTCATTCATCAGATGCCAGTATTTTGCATTATACTAAACATTACACTAAGTGCCAAGGATACGGAGGCAAACCACACAAATCTGTACCCTCTTACAACTTATTTTCTAACAGGCAATGATCAAGCATGTTAATAGGCTAATAGGCAGGATAACTGCTAAGGACATTAAATGCTGGTAGGTAACTTATGAGTACAGAGCAAGTGTGGGGAGGAGGCTACTTCAAGGAGGGTCATTTGAGAAAAATCTCTCCAGTATGGGAAAGGCCTGGGCATTATCTACAGGTGCCCTGGGAGGATGCTTTTGAGGCTGAAGTCACTTAGCCTACTAAATTTACTTTATCAAATTTATTCATTCATTGAATAATTCCTTTATCATTTGTTGATCCCATGAGTGTGAGGTTCTGAACTTGGCTCTGAGGATCCAGAGATGATTATAGCAAAAACCTGCCCTTGAGGAGTTTACAGTCTCTGTGGTGGACAGTGACGTCTAGACATGAAATTACAGAGGATTCCAAATGATCAGCGTAATGAAGGAACCCAGATTAGGGCTCGCTGGTATCTGCTCCTGGCCTTGGTGACCGCCTGTGGAGCTGCATTGAATGGAGGGGTGGAATGGGCCTGTGGGTGGGAAGAAGAAAGTGAGAAGAGAGGCAGAGTGATAGAGTGCTGCGAACTTGAGCACCTCCATGCTTTAAATGGGACTCTGGTTAAGGGCTGTACAGCAGCCTCACTCTTCATTTGAATTTACTTCTTGGGGCATTAATTGCTGAAGTTCTTCAGGAAGCAGTAGAGGAGTATTCCTTGCCCAGAAGACATTCTGATTTAATGGGGCTTTTGCTTACAATATATTCCTGAGAGGAGGAACCAGATTTTTGTCTTTTATATTTTTTGCAGATCCTATTAGAGTGTTTAATATCTATGTCAAATAACCAAATATATACATATATATTGACTTGAGGTCCAGAACCAAAGAAGGAAAAGGATTTTTGGTTTCTAAAGAGAAGCACTCTGTCTCCTAAAAGAAGATGAGCCAGAAGAATGTCAAAGAAAAAAAAGAAAAGACAATTTCCAAAGAGAAACACAGAATTATATGTTCCTCCTGGTTTAAATTGCTTCTTTGCCTGAAAGATCATGTTCCCTGGGGATGAGCAAGTGATGACCTTAATATTGCTGGTCCCTGTGCCTAGAGTGAATTGAGTTCTTCCGCCCAGTAGTGGGATGATTGTGTCTAGAATACCAAGTGCAGGATGTGGGCATTAATTAGGGCTAACAGCCTATAATTGGAGTAGCCTTTATCCTCCTTCCATTCTCAAGGCTGAGGTTGTCAGAAGGTTCGTTTTCACTGAAGTGTCATAATTAATGCAGAGCCTCATGTGAAAGGCAGATGAGGTTGAAGCTCAAAAATAGATCTGAGCTACCCAAGGGTGTGTGTGTGTGCCGAGCTATGGGGAGCAGGGGTGGGAGAAGAGGAGGTGACATTTAGGTTGACTTCCAGATGTTTCCGTTCAGAGAGGGAATCTGGGGGTCAACACTGCCATCTCTCTTTCATTTTCCTAAAAGGAGTTGTGTACTCTAAAATACCAAAACATTCACTGATGCACTGGAGTTTCAGAATCCTGGACTCCGGAAGTTGCAGGAACCACATCTTGGGGGGTCTCAAATCCTCTGCTCTCCCTCTTCCTTGCTCATAAGGGAAGATTTTCTCCCCCATGCGGTTAACATCTTTTTGGGGGTGAAAGTGCTGGGACCTGGGAGGGCTGGTAATAATGTGTGTGAAGCCCTTCGAGGACCTTGCAAGGAAATTCAAGGCATTTCTCTTATTACTAGCTGGTCTTCCAATTCCCTGAACTCTGAGAACGCATTTAAGTGATCACTTCATGAAGAGGTGAGTAGAAAAGCAAGACTAATATATTTCTTCACTTGGCAGCTCCCACACAGCAAAGGACCCTAAGTGCACTTACAATCACTATCATAGTCTCACTTTTCCCCCTCAGTTCTGCTTAGGACATAATGAACTAGACACCTGCAGTTTATCACAGAAGAGCAGATTTCATGAGCCTTCCAGCAGGTGGCTTGTAGTACTCTGGCACACATCCATAAACTTAATTCTGTGCCACTGGAGACCTGGGAGAATTGTAAGATGGGGGAGTGCCTCTGCCACATCCCAACACCACGTCCCCAATTAAGGGAGAGGGATAGCAGGAACAGAGAACACTGTTGAATGGTCTGGGTTCTCTATGTCATGTTTCCTTGGAGTATTCAGATAAAAAGTCATTGGCTTAATTTCTATCCTGAGCTATTTATTGGAAGGGGATCCCTAAATATATGCAATTTTCCTCTTCTCATCAAGGCGAGGTGCTAGATGGGGTGTCACATGATGCTGAGTGTAAAGAGAAGAAAGACATTGATTGCAGCCTTGATTGGGGGTGATTAGCACACTGGGGATATTGTCTTATTTCACTTGCTGTTGTAAGGCACTCCCATGACTTGGAAACCTCAAACCATGCAGGATACTCTGGTGAAAATGTGAAATGGCACCCAGATTATTCATAGCCAACTGCAGATGGGCAAATGCTGGAAGTGCCCACATGCGGAAACCAGCTGCTTTGCCTCTGTAGAGAGTTTTTACTAGTGGGTTTTTTTTAAAAAATCCTTTCTCTTGGGCAGTAATTTACTAAGTCATTAAGTTGTGCCATCAGTAGATTTTTTTTTGGATCATTTGGATTTTTATTTTGGTGCTTGGCCATATTGGCAAAATTGGACATAAATCATTTCCCCTATCTCAGAACAATCAGGGCCTGGATTATTATAGAGACATTTTTTTCTGATTTTTCAAACTTCCACTGACATTTAGTGATTTACCGGAGCGGAAATAAAAGTAATATGAGCCAAAGCCAGCCAATGGAACCATCTCAAAGTTACTTGAGGAAGAGTTATCAGGTAGCTGTGACCTTTGGGATTGGCCAAGGTTGAGGACTGGTGTTTAGCTGGCAAACTCTATCAAGCTTGCCTACCGATCCTCTTCTGATGGGTTGGTACGTGATGTGTGGGTTGTTGTATTGTTTGAATATCACATCTACAGGCAGGCTGGTGCTCTGGTTTTGACAGTGGCATTGAAGTATTTGGGGAAAAAATGCTGTTGCTCTCCATATACTGAATCTTAAAGGCTGGAGTATATACCTTAAATATATCAAATTTTCATTTAAAAGAAGGCTGGAGATATAGTCCCAGATCTCTGTGCACTTTCTATGTAATAAATCTTTAATGGGCAAGCTCCTTCACTATTTTTTTTCAACTTTTCTAAAATGTTAGAGTTTACAGAAGCATGATAAAACAGACTGTTTTTAAGAAACCACAAATTTCAGACAACTAGAGACTAGGAAAGACATGTGGGAAGAGATTAGCAGATAGGGTTATAAACAGGCCAATTGTGAAATGCATTGAATATTGTGCTATAGTTATCTGGGAAAGAACACCAAGGACATGGGTTAAAGTCTCAGCTTCATTGTTTAATCATCCATTTGACTCTGGAAAAGTCACAGCAGTTCCCTATTCTCAAGATTCTTTCTTAATCTGTCAGATGGGGAGAAGACCTCATTGAAAAGACCCAGGTTCTTTCCATATTTCTGCTCTGCCATTCTCAGACTGTTAGTTAGCTCCTCTCATGGTTGAAAGTGGACTGCTATGGCTCCTAGCATCACATAATTACACATCAATGTCTGCAGGCAAACACAGGGCCTACTGTGTTTCACAGATCCTAAGATGTCATTGACTATAAGATACACCTTTATTTTATATACTGTCGTGAAAGAAACAGTACCACCAATTAGATTATGACAAGTTATTTATTGTCAGTGCAGCCTGAGTTTTCCAATCAATGAAATGCAATATACAATATATTTTTCCTAGTGTCTCTAAGAATATCTCTAAAGATTTTTGCCTTACCATGTCCCCTTTCCCAGCAGATTTTTAAAATATCAACCATTAAGCCTGTCCTTGGAGACCCCACTGTATCTGCCTTATCTCATGTCAACCCTCTTTTTCTCTTATCTCCTGGGCCCTTGGATATTTGCAGCAGCTGCTGCAGCACCCTGGGCCAGTTCCATGCAAGCCCACATACTTTGTTAAGTCTCTAGCCGCTCCTATCACTTCTATACTTAGCTGAGGCACCGTGCAGCAGTTACTCTTCATTGGGCCAAACTCTTACCAATGGAAGACAGAGAATGGGAAGAAATTTGTAGCTCAATTGCCTCTCCATTCCCCCCTATGGTAGCCTATTCAGAAGCACAGGTTTTCTTGTAGCTAGTCCAGAGACATTTCAAGTGGCTCAGTCACCTTATATCTCTTTAGAAATGGTGGCCAACCTGGATCAGCATTAATTTGTAGTTACTGCCCATTCTTCCTTGCCTTACTTCCTTCTTCCTTCACTCTCAATAACATATTGGCCTGTAAGCCTTGCCTCAGACCTTGTTTTCTAGGGAAGTGGGCACAGGCCACCACAGTGACCTCAAACCAATCAGAATTAGTTCTAGTTACTTGGGAGGAATGGACTTCAGAAGAAAACAAGGGCTCTACTAATATGGAAGAGAAATGACATGGCTATTGTATGGTATGGACACTCCCCAGTGTTTGGTTAGAACTGGCCCTGCTCCACTGAGTTTTTATGAGGTCAATGAGATAATGAGGTGTGAATGAGCTGTCAACCATAAAATAACATGAAAATATAGAGTTGTCATGAGACTTATGACTATTCACAAGTTCAAGAATCTTACTATTAATTCACTCACTTAACAAAAATTATTTAATGAGCATTGCTATTTGCCAGTCATGTGCTAAAAGAGATAATACACTAGTTCCTGCCATACAGGAACTTCTTGTCTATAGGGGGAATGAGCAAATAAATTACATGTGATTACAATTTTCTAGAGGAAAATAGAGGGTGTATTGTGGGAGTCTAGCTTTGGGAGGTCATACAAAGCTTTGTGGGCAAAATGATCTAAGGCCTGGAGAATGACTAGGGAATAGGTGGTTGGGAGAGGTGTGCTAGGTAAAAGAAACGCATACACAAACGTGAGAGGAGAGCGAGGACTTGGTGTTATTCTTTTTGGCTAGGATGGTAAAGGCCACTTTATGCAGCATGGGTTGCACCAGGTTTGGATTGAATCATGAAGGTGATGAAGAGCCACTGAAATGTTTAAGAAAGATAGTTTTAGAAACATCTCTTCAGTGGGCTTTTTGTAGAGCAGGGGAAGGCAAAATGGGAAGCTGAGTATGGAAGCTGCAATACCACTATGGTATTTCCTTTTATTTATTAATTCAGTGTTGAAGAGTGTTTCTTAGTATGAATATTCAGGTTTTCATGAATATTGTAGACTCCACGTATGTCTCTAATACCCCCACATATGTCTCCTAAAGGACAGGTTAACATTTGTAAGTAAAGGATGGGAGGGATCTTTGTGGCCTTTACCCTGACAATTACCTCCTTAGTGGCTCTCATTTACCTTTTGTCCATGCTGTTCTAAATATATCCTGGGGTACTAATGAATGCAAGATCAGCAGTGTGACTCTCCAGGGGGCTAATTACCCCTGCAGAGAGAACTGCAGACTGAATCTCTACACGTGGCTGGTCATCTGCAGCCCTGAGCCACTAGTTACAAAGTGTACATGGGCGTATCCACTACTTCACCTACTCTCTTTTTTGATTTATTCATTCATTTGTTTATTCCTTCCTTCCTATCTTAGCCAACATGGGCCACTAAAACAAAATACCATCTGCTGGTGACTTAAACCACTGACATTTATTTTCTTACAGTACTTACAAGGTGAAAGTGGATTTGGTTCCTGGAGAGAATCTCTTCCTGACTTGTAGACAGCTGCCTTCTTGCTGTGTGCTTTCTTGGCCTTGTAGAGAGAGTGAGCAAGCTCTCTTATCACTTCTAATTATCTTCCTAAGGCCCCATTTACAAACGCCATCATTTTGGGAGTTGAGACTTCAATGTATGCATTTTGAGGGACATAAACATTCAGTCCATATCACTTCTTTTCTGCCTTTCTTCCTTCCATTTTTTCCTATATATATATATATATATATATATATATATATATATATATATATATATATATATATATTTCATTTAACTTGCATTTATTGAACATCTGCAGATGAACTACACTATTAGGTGCTGTTGGTGTAAAAATAAGCCTGGCTTAAGGAGGTCTAGTAGAGGAAGAGAAGTGAGAAAAAAAGATGCCAGTGTGGTGTGAGAGTGCTACAAGAAAGGTATGCATGAAATGCTATAAAAGTACAGAGGAGAAGGGTAAACCTTCATGAATATAACCTTCATGTGTGGAGCAAAGAGAAGGTGGAGGAAAAGGAGTGGGTGGTGCATGTTGGGGAGAGAGCATTAGGAAACTGAAAGAAAAGAGATGATTGAGCAGTCTTGAAGCAAAGGAGACATCAGCCTGGCTGGGGTGTTAGAGGTGGGGCTGAGCTTAGTGCTCCATGTAGAGGCATCACACAGGAAAGGTGTTAAGATATATGATGCATGATGTCTGCAGGGAATAGGACGTTTATCATGAAGGGAGAGACCTGGGTGACTCTGAGGAGAATCAACAGATGAGGTTACAAAGTGGGGCAAGAATTAGGTCCTGAGTGTCCTGTAAAAGCATGAAGTTTGAATTTATCTTGAAGTTATTAAGAGACTCTGAAGGTTTTAAACAGAATAGTGACAAAAACAGACTTGGATTTTGGGAAGATGGGTGAATTTTGGAATGTGGAGGGTAGGTAGACAAGGTTGAAAGAGAGGGACAAGTGCACTGGTGTTTATCCGTGAATCTGCTCTCAATGTTGTTTGTCCTATTAATGGAGGATCAGGAGCGTCATTGATTTTACCTGTGTAGGATGTTACATGGAGATGGAGAAGAAGAGCAAAACTATTGGGGTTTGGATCAAGTAAATATGAATATAGACAATGTTTAAGAGAAGATGCTTACCTTTGTGGGCGGTAGGTTCTAAAGACTTAGTGACTAAGGAAATTTATGAATTCTATAAGGATAAATAATCACCCACTTTTAACAACTCATTTTATGTAGAATATACTTTTTCCTTTAGTTGCCAAGATATAGAATATCAACCATTCTGAAATAATGCTGCATACACTGGGTTTGAAAAAAAGGCCTCATCTCCCTATGTCAGAAAGAACATTATTTATTAACATAGTTAGGGATGGGGAACCTTTTTTCTGCCAAGGGCCATTTGGATATTTATAACATCATTTGCTTAGTGTAACAAACTTAATATAAATTTATGTTGCTATGAAAAAAGCTCCTAGATTTATTGAATTTCAAGTCCTGCCTGCGATTGCCTTAGCAAGGCCAAACAAATGATTTCTCAAACCTTATATGGTCCTTGGGCAGGCTGTTCCCCACCCCTGCCATAGATGGTGACTAATGTAAGTCAGAACTGTGCAAAGTGGTTATGGCATATTTTTTAAAGTTTTCCTTTGACTTTGACTTGTAGAATGAAGAAGTAAATGGAAATATTATTAGAATTTCTAAATTTTCCCTGGGAGTTTAATTTTGGATTTTATTTGAGGTAAAATTAACTCAAAGCTTCCTTTCTTCTTCAGGAGAACATTTTACTCAATGGGATTTACTACCCTACAGATAGGTAAAGTGCTTATGAGTGATATTTCCTCTCATTTTGTTCAGAAAATAATAAAAAACATGCTGCTCACTCATTTCTCCCTCCCTGAATAGAGGAAGGACATTTAATCTGCATGTCAACTTCTTTTGCCACAAGTCAGTAACCCCAAGTATTTTTAGCTCCTTTTGAAAGACCATTAGTAATGTTGCTTTTTTTTTTTTTTGAGACCTTTCCTGCCTTATGCACTGACATCAGCATATTTCTGGTTTTCTGCCTAGACATGTGGGAGAGTTTCTGGGAGGTTCCTCTTTCATTCTTTCCTGTTCATAAACACTGTCTAGATTTTCTTAAGGCTCTTCCTATCTTTCTACTTTTATTCATTAAGACTTATTCTCATTTTTTTCCTTTTTTAATGTTTGGGTTGTTCCTAGGTTGTATGTCATTACAAATAGCCACTCACATACTTTACAGGTTTAAGGTCTCACACCTGTGTTCTCTTCTCTGATTGTGTGACCACCTCCCAAGTGTGGGACATGTGAGCTGTGACACATAGAATTTGTAGGCACACAGTGATGAGCGCTATATTCAAAGATTGACAGCATAATTGCTTGATTTTAAATCCACGCAAATTATAGGGTGAAAACAACGTTAGGTGGAAATGTCTTAATAGTATATTTACTTAATACTTAAGGGGAACTTAAAAACATACTGAATAAATAATGGAGGTGCCAATACTTTTTGCTTCATCAATTGAAAGTTGGGGTTCACTGTGGCATGAAATCAGAGAAAAACAGTATGATTCTTACTCTTTTTAATTGCTACTGTTTCTGTGTTTTCTGCCAAGATGGTAATATACATTAGGCCCAAGTGTAAACCATGTATATAGGCATTAAAGAGTTAAATATACCAATAAAGTGAAATAAGACTTAAGTTTTACACACATAACAGCATTAACTTAGTATTTAGCTGAAGACATTTACTGTGTGAAGCAGGAATCTCTGTGGATGACTAGTATCAGAGTAATGAGAGAACGTCTTCCAGGCAATTCAGAAAATATTTATTTCTCATCTAGAATCAAAGACTTAAAAGAAGGCAAGACAAAGCAAGACTACTCTCTGGTGTAGCAGGACTAGGTGTTTGATGAATTATACAGATACAGTCACATCCTGTTAGTCTGCATTGCAAATATCTGCACAGTAGCAACTAGGAGGCAGAAGTAGAAATAAAAGAGGGAAAGGATATTTTTTAAAATATGGTTTTTATTGATTTCAGGGAAGGAGGGAGAGGGAGAGGGATATAGAAACATCAATGATGAGTAAAACCGCTGATGGGCTGCCTTCTGCACACCCACCACTGGGGATCGAGCCAGCAACCCAAGCATGGGCCCTGACCAGGAATTGAATGGTGACCTCATGGTTCATAGATTGACACTCAACCACTGAGCCAAGCTGACCAGGTGAGGGAAGGTATATTGAAAGACACTGTTCTTTCGCATTATCTGATGGTATAGCTGCCTTTAGATGGCTGGGTTGTCAGTACAGCGCTGTTTTACTTCTATAGGAATCTTTTTCCTTCCATGACTGACTTTATTATTTCATTCAAAGTATATGATGGATTTTCAGATGATTCACCTATAAACAAATATTAGCATGAACATTTGATCCAAAGAGATATTAATTTTTAAGGACTATTTTCTTTGTAAAATTTTTCTAGTTACAGCTTTATTCTCTTTTTAGGAAGCAAAAATTACATAAAGTGAAATTTAGAAATTTTAAGCATTCATCTTACTGAATTTTAGCATATATATACAACACTATGATAAAGACATAGAATATTTTCATCTCCCAGAAAATATTTCTCTCCTGCCAGTTTTAGTCAATTACCACATCCAAGTGGCAACTAAGGATCTGATTTATGTTACCATAGCTTAGTCTTGTCTGTTCTTGAATGTCAGATAAATGGAGTCATATACTAAGGACTCTATTTTCTGTCTGGATTCTTTTTCACAAGGCAATCTATACTAATAAAAGAGTAATATGCTAATTAGACCGGGTCGACTGGCCATCTTCTGGATGTCTGACTCCCTTCTGGACAAAGCCATGGTGGTGGGGGCCAAGGCAGAGGCAGTTAGGGGTGATCAGGCCAGCAGGGGAGGGCAGTTGGGGGAAAGATCAGGCCAGCAGGGAGAGCAGTTGGGGGTGAAATCAGGTCAGCAGGGGAGGGCAGTTGGGGTGAAATCAGGCTGGCAGTCAGAGGCAGTTAGGAGCGATCAGGCAGGCAGGCAGGTGAGCGGTTAGAAGCCAGTGGTCCCAGATATCGACAGGGATGTCCAACTGATGGTTTAGGCCTGATTCCTATGGGACATCCTCCAAGGGGTCCCCAATTGGAGAAGGTGCAGACTGGGCTGAGGGAATCCCCCCTGTGCATGAATTTCATGGACTGGGCCACTAGTCTTTTAATATTTACCCACGTTGTGAGTTTCAGTAGCTAATTTTTTAATTAATGGGTAGTATTCTATTATATAGATAAATTATTGTACATTCATTTATTCTTTTGCCTATGGACATTTCAGTTCCTTCTAAATTTTATTAACAATAAACTGCTATATAAACATTCCTGTACAAGTATTTTTGTGGGTGTATGTTTTCATTTATTTTGACTATAGCTATAGGAATAGAGTTATTGGACATAGAGTAGGTGCATGTATAAGTTTGTAGGGAACTGCCAGACACTTTTCTCAAGTGGTTGACTATTTCACACGTCTATCAGCAATAATGTAGGAGAATGCCAGTTGCTTCATATTCTTAGCAATGTTTGGTATTATCTACGAGAATGCAAGTCTCTTATGAGGGACTTGTAACTTTTTGGATTCAATTTTATCTTATTGTGAGTTCAATTTTAATTTTGTAAATTATATGGCAGAAGCAACCCACCCAGTGAATTTTTAAAATTTTCTATTTTAAATAGTATACCATTCCAGTATACTAGCTGGATTTTGTATTTTGTTGTTATTTTAGTTTTTATTTCTGTGCTGCAATTTCTTCGTTGGTTCACACATTAGTTCCGTCTTTTTCTTAATGTCATTAAACACAATGTTAACAGTTGTTTTAAAGTCTTTGTACATGAATTCCAGCCTCTGTTTCTATTGACTGCTTTGTCTCTAGATTAAAGTCACATTTCCTGCTTATTGACATATGTAGTGATTTTTAAATTTGATATAATTTTGATTTGTGTTATTATGGTATACATTTGATATCCTTATATCTTTGACTTATTTATATCATCATATTTAACCTGGTGTTCTTGTAGACAACATATAATTAGATCTTATTTAATCAATTTGATAATTATGGTGTTTAGGCTATATATATTTAATGGGTTTAAATCTGTTACATTGACATTTGTTCTTTATTTTATTTTCTTTTTTATGCCTTTTAGATTAATTTAGTAATATTGATATCTCCTTTTATCCCCCTTTTTTGGTTTATTAGTTCTAAATCTTTTCCTTTGCTTTAAGGTTTATAGTATGCATTTAAAATAATATTCTGCCATCAAGTAATACTGTTTCACTTGTCATGTAGTAGAGGAATCCTTACAATATTATACTGCCTCCCATTTTTGTGCTTTGATTGTCATACATTTTAGTTCTATGTTATGTTATAGATTCCACAATGCGCTCCTCTTATTTTTTTTCCTATTAAATAGTTCATTATCTTTTAGGAGATTTATGAAAAAATCTTTTCTGTTTATCCATGTGTTTACCATTTCCAGAGATCTTCTTTCTTTGTATATATGCTCATTTCCATGTAGTATTTTCTTTCTGACTGAAGAGCTATCATTTAACCATTCCTGTCGTTCAGGTCTGATTGCAATGCAGTCTTTCAGATTTTTTTAAGTCTTTATTTTGCCTTAAGTTTCACAGATACTTATACTGGATATAGAATTCTCTGTTGACAGTTTTTCTTTCAGTGTTTTAAAGATGTTGCACTACTGTTCTTCTCTGTATTGTTTCTGACAAGAAGTCTGTTGTCATTCTTGTGTATATTTCTTTGTTCTTCTGAATATTTTCAGATTTCCTCTTTATGACTAGTTTTAAACAATTTCAGTACAGTGTGCCTTTATGTAATTATAGATAGATAGATAGATAGATAGATAGATAGATAGATTTCAGAGAGGAAGGGAGAGTAAGAGAGAGATAGAAACATCAATGATGAGAGAGTAATTGATCGGCTGCCTCCTGCACGGCTCCCACCGAGGATCAAGCCCACAACCTGGGCATGTGCCCTTGACCAGAATCAAATCCAGGACCCTTCAGTCCACAGGCCAACGCTCTATCCACTGAGCCAAACTGGCTAGGGCTATGTAGTTTTCTTTATGTTTATCAATCTTGGGATTGATTGTAGTTCTTATCAAAATGGAAAAATTTTGTTTATTTCTTTAAATATTTTTTTCTGTAACGTGTATCACCTTTTCTTCAGTAACTTTAGTTGGATATAAATTAGATGGCTGAAGCTCACTAAAGCTGTTTATTTTTTCCCCCTGTGTTTGCCTTTGATTAGTTTCTATTACTGTGTCTAGTTTACTAATCTTTTCTTCTGTAGAATCTAATCTGCTTTTAATCTCATCCAGTATACTTTTCATCTCACACATTGTAGTTTTCATCTCACATTCAAGTGAGAGGGTGAATGCAGTCCCTGTTGCTCCATATTGGCTCAAATGGAAGTATATTTTGATGTAATTTCAAATGCATAGAAGAATTTCAAGAATTTAATAATGTATCTTCATATATCTTTTATTCATTTCCACTAAGTGTTTATACTTTAACCATTTGCTTGTGTTCTCATTCTCTCTCTCTCTCTCTCTCTCTCTCTCTCTCTCTCTCTCTTTCTCTCTCTCTCTGGGGAAATTTTTGAGAGCAAGATCAAAACATCATACCATTTTATACTTAAATATGTCTGTACATATACTAAGAACAAGAGCATTCTTTTACATAACCAGATTAGAGTTATAACCAGGAAATTTGATATTAATTCAATACTGTCATGTTATCCTTTGTATCAATTGTCCCAATAATGTCCTGAATAGCAATTGATTGTTCCCTGTCCAGGATCAAATGCAGAATCCTGCATTAAATTTAGTTGTCACATATCTTTAGTGTTTAATTTTGAACAGTTCTTCAGCCTTTCTTTGTGCTTCTTGGCCTTGAAATTATTGAAGACGTTAAGTCATCTGCTTTGTAGAATCTTCGTCAATTTTTATTTGTCTGATGTTTCCTTATGATTAGATTCAGGCTATGCATTTTTTGGCAAGAATCCTATTGAAGTGATAGTTTATTCTCCTCAGTGAATCTTATTAGGAGCCACATAATGTCAGTTTGCTCCCAGATTGGCTGTGTTAGCTTTGATGACTTAGATAAAATGGTGTTTTTGAAGTTTCTCTACTTAAAAAATTTATTCTTTATAATTAGTAAGTATTTGGTGAAATATTTTAAAGCTATATGAATATATAGCTATCATCAGACTTTTACCTACTAGTTTTACATCTAATGATTTTCTAACTCCATCAGTCTTTTTATATTTATTAGTTGGATTCTACTATATGGAAAACTTTCTTTGCTCCCTATTTGTGTATTTTTATGATGGTACATTCATGGATTTTTAAGTTTTATTAATAGATTATAATACATTATTAAAATTATTTATTTTGATACTCAAATTGTCTCAGAATTTTAAAAACCTATTAAGAAATATGATCATCATAATTGGTTGGTTTCTGCTTGTCTTATTTGTCTTCTCCTCCCCATGAAATGCTCTCCACCTCCCTGCTTCAAGGTGCACAGCTTGGGCCTGTAGAGCATTTCTTCTGTGATCAGATTTGACCAGTGGAGAATCACTTTATCTGTTCCTGTGACCTTTTGACATGTCTTCATGTTTCTTTGAGCATTTTCTTAATTTCTGGCATAATGAGATACTTTACACTTTGTTTGTGCTTTCCTTGCCCTAGCCCTGAAATCTTCATTTCTCCAAAGGTTCTTTTGTTCATAGTAAGGATAATAATATTTAGAAAACAAGATATGGGCACAATGTGTGCTTATTGTTACTGGTATGCCACCACTTTTGAACACTCTCCCCTAAGAAAACTTAGCTTGCAAATCAATGTATCTCCCTTTTCTTCTTCCTTTCCCTTTCCCTCTCCCTCTTCTTCTCCACTGTCTTTGCTTCCTCATATACCAAGATCTGGTTTATTAACTCAGGAAGACCAGTAGGTTCTTCCTTTATATCCCACAGCCAGAAAACTCTCTCTAGGCAATTGGCTCAAGCATTAAAAGGGTTAACCTCATTTGTTTTCATTCTCTCAGGGAACTTTTTTACTCACTGATTGATATCTGATGTCTTGGAAACCATTGTTTCATGTATTTCCCAAGTCTTTGTTGTTTCAGGTGAGAGGGTAAATCTGGTCCCTGTTATTCTATCTTGGTGGAAATTAGGGACCCATATGTCTTTAAAAGTTTTGAGTAAGGAGGAAAATGGTGGAGAAAAGAGATCCAAACCTCCATTCCTCCAAAATAAATCAATGAAAAAACTTTCATAAACTGTCTGAATCAACATTTTAGGAACTCTGGAAATTGATGGAAAGCTTGTAGCAATGAGGGAATATTTACTCCAGAAAACAGATAATTTCAGCAAGTTCAGTGAGCTTTGTGGCATTTTAACTTACCCTCGACTCATCTCCCAGTTTTTAGCTCAGTGTGGATTTGAAAATAACAATTTGTATTCTGGTACTGGAACCAGAGGGAGCAGAATGGACTTCATTAGCAAAAATTTGTAATGGCTTGACTTGCTTGGTGCCTTCGTGGCAGACCAGCTTAAAGGCTTGCCTTTATCTTGTACTATCCCAGTGCTATATAGCAGCTACCCAGGGGCCACTTTTCAAAAATTGTGATAGCCAAAGGTCCTAGTTGTTGCCAGCACCAATGGATAACAGTTAAGGCAAACAATATAGCATAAAAACCTTGGGGAGGAATGATTGGGGAATGAGATGTTGGGCTAATAAGAAAACTCTGACTTATTTTGGAACAGGGCTGTGCATACACTCAAGAAAGACCTGTGGAAATCCCACACGCTCAGCTCTGTCTGATCTGCTGGCTCTGCATGAGTAGGAAGTGAACTTGATTCTGGGGCATGGCCTTTAATACAAGCCAGGCATCTGCAAACTTTGGCTCATGGACTTACCCTGACCTACAAACTCTATGTGTATGGCCCAAAAGCTAAAAATTGTTTTCATATATTTAAACGATAAAAGGAGGAAGTGGTTAAGGAGGAAGTGAAGGAGGAGTAAAAGGAGAAGAGACGGAGGAAGAAGAAGAGAGAGTAACAAAGGTGACTATATGTGGCCTACAATCCCTAAAATATTTATTATCTGGTTCTTTACAGAAAATATTGTGACTTCTGCTAAGGGCTTGGTCCTTGCTTCTTAAGTGTACATTTTGTTGAGTTACAGATAAATAGAGGTGCTCAGTGAGGTAGTTCTAGCCTGGCTGGGCCTGGCTGGAACTTCAACATCTCCCAACACTGTGTGACCTTTGGTTCCTCTATTCAACTATTTTTCCCTGTAGCAGCCGTTCTTTGATAGGCTTCATGAAATTCTGGTCAGCCCTCAACTGGAAACTGCAGGTGACCTTCCTTCAGATCTTGGGGCCCTAATATGTGTCCAGTTTGTTCCTTGGACATAACCTGACCCACAAATTCCAGCTACCTCAGCTGCCATAAACTCTGATTGCAGCCTTCTCAGAGGTAAGACATTTGTTCTGCTTTGATTCTAACTCCCTGAACATGTTCATCTGACAGGGCTGTTGGGAACACAAGCTGGATTCTAGCCTTTCTCTTCTCTCACAGTTCTGCTCTGCCTGTTGTTTGTGCCTATCAGCAGTTGCCTCATATATTCTGTCCAATTTCATACGGTAGTTCTTTAGGATGGGATGGTGAGTCAATTCCAGTTAGTCCATTTTTTAACTCTTATTTTTTATTCAGGTATGAGAGAGAAAGATTTGGACCTAAAAAAGGCAAATAGCTGGGACTAACAGCACTCCATCCCCCGACACATATGTACACATATAAAGTAGGAAGCCTTAAAATGCTATAATCTCACTGAAAGTGTACATTATAAAAGCAATCTTCCTAGGATCACAGAGAGGTGACAGGGACATCTGTATGTCTCAGCCCGGCCTCTGGGTGGAAAAAAGTATTTTCTGATTTATTTTAAGCATAGTCCTTTAAATCATAGGCATAGATTTACACCAGGTTCTTGTCCTTAAAGGCCAAATTAAGAAATTAATGTAAAATTCAGTCTCATGCTGGTGACTTTTTAGATATGACTGGCATAATCAAATATAAAAGCAGTCTTGAGGAAGAAATCCTCAACCTTGACTGCACTGTATTTCCACAGATAAAAGTCTTTTGAGGATTAAATCAAAATTCAAATTATGTGATACAGGGAAACAGGCCACCATATGCAAGAGTCAGCAGATACAACAAGCATCAGGGAGTTGGGTTGTTAAGCATTTCAGGTTATTGAACAATCTGATTGGTATGTCTAAAATGATTTAAAAAATGAAAGAAAAAGAAATAAAATACAGAAGCAAGATGCTACAAAAAGACCAAGTGGTTTCTAAAAGGAATTAGTTAAAAGTTACAGATAAAAATAGCTATATAAAAGAAAACTTAATAATTTGGTTAAATAGGCATATCCTTCTTAGCCAAAAAGATAAATATTAAAGTGCAAAATTGTTCTTGGTGTGCTAATATATTTGAAAATTGTGGAAGAGAAGTCAAGAGATGTAGAGAAGAGAATATTTTATTAAATTGTATAGATCCAACATTCCTGAAAGTCAATAAAATTACAATAAGTAAATTAAAAAATAGTAAAAGAACGAATGTATTTAGGGAGGAGATGGTTGGTGAATAGAAATAAAATGTTTGATGAATAAAAGAAGATGAGTATTAAGTAATTTAGTGCACTGGAGAAAGGCAATATGTAACTAACGCCGTGGAGTAAGTAACAAAGAAGAAAGGCTATTGACACCATAGAACTGCAGAGAGTCTCTGGACTTGGAGCATCCCATACATCTGAACCTGAGTGTGAAGTGGGGCCACACCCAGGAAAAGACTGCAATATAGAAAGTCTGGACTCAGGAATATAAAGTGCTGCTGAGGTCAGGTATGGGTACTATACAGAATACCTGGTTATTCAGTGAAAGTCTGCATAGTGAATGAGGTCCCCAACTCAGCTACCAAAGTGCTAGCAGTTGGGCTCCTCATACACTATGATGGAAATACGGAGCATGCTCCTACTGCATATGGCCCCTTGCCCTCGGCTGTTTGGTCAGTAGAGAGTCCTGGATGTGTGCCCTGTGCCTAATCTTCTAATACCCTCACTATTTAAGCATCCTCTGTAATGAAGGTTGAGCATTAGGACATGGCAGGTGTCAGCAACTCCAGCTCTCAGCTCCAATCAGTCAGACTCAGAAGCTCTCCACAGAGGCTCCAAAGAGCCATCTCTGTGCCTGGTGATGGCTTGGGATCAGCATGTTTCTAGGGGTGAGGCAATTGGGCAGCCTACTGGAGTTGTTCTCAACTTCTATTATCAATAAGATAAGCAAAAGAAAAAGGAAAATCAGTTTTATGGACAAAACTGCTATGAATCATCTTATAAAATTCTTTCTTTGACATGTGTTTTGGTTCTTCTGTGCTTTGTTTGTTTGATTTTTGTTCTTTCTAGGAGTGGAATTTCTGCTTATAAGATAGATGTGTGTTTACTGTTATAACCAACCAGGTGTCAGATCTTTTCCCTAGGAGGTCGTACCATCCAGTATTCCCATCACAATGTGTAAGAGTTTGGGGTTGCCCCTGCCCTTGAGCTGGGGAGGGGATACTCCCATGTCCTCCAGCTCAGGAGGCTGCCCCGGACACCTCCTTCCTAGCACTGGCCTCACCTGGAGGAGGGTGCATCTGATGCAGTCATTCCCACAGGCTGCTCAGACTGCAGAGGAGGCCCTCCAGTGGGATTTGAGGTTTTATGTGAGTTGGCTAAGGGTAAAATTTACCCTGAAGGAAGGAACTGGAAATTATAGAATTTCAGGCAGCATCAGAATGCCTGAAGGGTGGGGGGTGAGGGTGAGCATTGGTTTCCAGGCATCTATTAACCCCATTCTAACTCCTGACTCCTGCCCTCCCAGATACATGGAACAGATTAGCAATTAGCCTCAGGCATCAGCCTGTTTCCTGCATTCATTCATGCTCACACATTCGCCTAATTAAAAAAAAAAAAAGTTTTGGGTTACCAACATTGAGTGTGGCTATCTTTTTAATTTTTAACAACTCTGCTAATTGTATGCTTTCATTTCATGATGATTTAAATTGCTTTCATTGAGGACTAATGATACAAGCACTTTTCCATGTATTTCATTTGTTTTTTCTTGATGAATACACCCAAGGTTTTACCAGTTTTGCTGGTCTTTTCCAACACTAACTTTTGGCCTTGTCATTGTTTCCTATTGTTTATGTTTTATTTTCTATTCTTATTTTTATTATTTCCTTCTATCTTAACCTTATGACCAATTTTCCTTAACTATCCTGTTGTATATGTAGAAATAGATATACCTCATAAAATGTTTTGTGGCCCATAATACTAAATAAGTACTATTCATTCTAATTGTTACAGAGACTTCTCTGGTACTTCCTGTGAGGTTTCTCTAGGTTTTTAGTTAACAATGATTGATATTATGTATTTTCTTTTTGTATTTATGTAGGATAAGTTTTAATCAGGTGGAGACTAACACCTGAATATTTTGAAGTCTTTATTGGATAAAATGATTAACATTTATAAGGCTGTATTACATTCAAAATGGGAACAAAACAGGGACTGCTCTAGCTGACTGAGATAATCTCCTAGACCAGTGATTCCCAGTGTGGGGCACACGCCTCACGCGGGGGCAGGGGGGGGGAGAGGGGGATTTGATTTTTAAGGGGGGAGGCAATTCGAGAATGAGTTATTAACTGAATTTTTTGCATTTCTTATGGTTCTAGGGGCCTCATATACAGTATATTAATATATATTGTGCCATATTTATTCTTTCAGTTCTCTATTATATGTTTTGAAACTTTGCTATTTTTCATATTGCTTCATGTTATTATTTTTTTTAACAATTTCTTAGTGATTTCTTCCTCAGTACTTCAACTGCCCTTTTGTTCTTTTATTTTTCTCTTTCATGGATTCCATGTTCTTTGGAAGCTTGTTTAGACCAAGTTAATGGCCTTTTAGGTTTCCTCCACGTGAATAGGAGTTCACTTTTTGAATAATAAGAATTATATGTCCTGGGAGGGGTGGTGATCAGGATTTTAGAGATGCTTAGGTGGGGCATGGCCAAAAAAAAAGATTGGAAACCACTATCCTTGACTGTTGCCTCATTTCCTTGCTGTCCGAGGAGGACATTTTCATAGAACTGTTCTGAGTCAGCCGCTCAGTTGCATTCATGCACTTTGAATGAGATCATGTTGGGTTCAAAAAGAGGTAGGGATTTATAGAACCTAGTATCTATGGCAGCCTCAAATAAGAGAAAAAGTCATAGAAGAAAGGGAGGTCAAGAATGGCGAGATGGGATGGAATTACTTCTCACTGAAATCCAGCTGTGTGACACTGGCACTTTATGTACTTATCTCTGATACTCCTAATATTACATGGCATAGATGATTATTACCATTTTATGTCATGTTTAACAATTTATGGTGACAGTATTACAGATATCCCCCATTCCCCATCCCCCTTAGCCTTCCTCCACCCAGCCCCAATCCCACCCCAGGCCTTTCCTACACTATTCTCTGTGTCCATGGGTTATGCACATATGCATATATGTTCTTTGGTTAATTTCTTCCCATCCATCCCATTCCCTCCTCTCTGAGATCTGTCTGTTCGTTCCATGCATCCATGCCTCTGGACTAATTTTGTTAGTCAGTTTTTATTCATTAGATTCCACATATTATTTCCACTTTAGAAAAGAGTATATTCAAGGTTATAGTGAGGTATAAAATGAGATTCAAATTTAAGGCTATAGGCCCCCAAACCCACTTCTTAACACTGTATAAAGCTTATTATACACAGCCCTCCAAAGTCAGGTGGAGAGTCATACTCAGCTTCAAACATCCGTGTGGTGTCAACCAGAGAGAGTACTGATCATGCAAACTTGCTAATACTCACCAGGCTTTAAAGTATACTGCAATGAAAAGTGGGAAGAAAGCTCCACATAAACTCCAAGAATTATTTTTGGGTGGAGGTACAGGAGGGGTGTATAGAGTAAAACAACTGTAGACTTTCCAATTTATGTTTTGCTGGAAGTAATGAGGGCTGAGGGAGTTTTAAAAGTCCCCAGGAAAGTACAAATTGATCTTGCTCTATGCACATGTAAAGCTAATATTTGTATATCACATTTCTCTTGACATGATTTTGAAGCTTTGCTCCTATTTGGGAAACACACACACTAAAATTCAAGGTCTTGAATACAAGACCTAATAAAAGCAACTCTTAAGCATCCTAACATTCACTTCAAAGAAGTGTTTTGTCTCTGTCAATATATAGTCCAGAGTGATTTATAATTCTCAGAGAAAACTCCTGTGAATATTGGCTAAGTGGGTAGTCAGTATACCTGATCTTTTCCAGTTCAACTGAACATAGCTACAAGAACACAGACACTGCCTCCCATGGGCTCCCAAGTGGCTCCCAGCCGGCTATGGCACGTCCTATAACTCCAGTGTCCCCTGTGGCTTGAAGGGCAGGAAATGGCTGAGGACAGCCATTTGCCACAATCTCACATGCTGAGTCTTCCCTTAATTTTAATCACACGTTGTATTTTTCATTGCACATGGACTCCTCAGTGGTTTTGTCTTTTCATTTCTCTCTCACCTCTCCCTTTTTCTTCTTCTACCTCTTCTCCCCCCAGGCTGTCTTTGGTTGTTTTGATGAGAGTTCTCAATAAATGACATTAGATATTTCTTGATTATGTTGCTTATAATCTTACTGTAGAACCAATTACTAAAGATCTCAGAGGCTGGAAACCCTACAAGAAGCTGCTTTATTAAGACTCTCTTTTTCAGAGATAGAATGAGCCATAAGTATCATTCATTCATTCAACAAATATTTTATTTCACATCAGGCACTGTTCTAGGTTCCAGAATAGAGCAGTAAAAAGAAAAAGAAAGAACAATCATATACAGTTGACCCTTGAACAATGCAGGGGTTAGGGATGCTGATCCCCATGCAGTAAAAAAATCTATGTATAACTTTTAACTCCCCCAAAACTCAACTACTAAAACCCTACTGTTGACTGAAAGCCTTACCGATAACATAAACAGTTGGTTAACACATATTTTGTATGTTATATTCTTACAATAAAATAAGGTAGAGAAAAAAAATTAGAAAATCATAAGGAAGAGAAAATACAATTAAAGTACTATATGTATTTATTGAAAAAAATCTGTGCATAAGTGGACCCACACAGTGCAACCTCATGGTGTTCAAGGGTCAACTGTACACACAGAGCTTCCATCCTTGGCAGGGAATGAAGAGAGATATATTATTTAAAATGTAAATTACATACCATGTTGAAGGTGGAAAATGCTGTGGAAAAATAAAGGACAAGGAGGATGGGAATGTTGTAGGGTTGCAGTTATAAAAAGGAGTTTCAGTGTTGGTCTTGCTGAGATGGCAACATTTGGGCAAAACTTGATGGAAGAGGAGATGAGGGAGTAAGTTGTGTTTCTCTCTGGAAAGATTTTCAGAGGAAACAGTTAGTGAAAACTCCCTGAGCTCAAATTCTCCTTACAGCAAGGCAGTGATACAGGTGGAATGGAGTGAGCAGGTCTGAATTTCCTAGTGAAATTGCTATTGAGCTTTTATGTGTAGTTTCTCGGGTGTTCATTAATAATTTGTTGATACTAAAGACAGATTTATTGATTCCAAAGAGATTCCTAGATGAGCTCATACAAGGTTAGGAAGTACACAGGCTGCTTGAACCATGTAGCAGGTTGTTGGAGTATCACGGAAGGCTTGGGCAGGTGAAAATATCAGATTGACTACCATCATTTTATCAAATGTTTGCATATCAACACACTGAAACCATCACTCAGAATGCCAGAGGCCTGCCTCTTGAGACACTTGCTGTTATCTTTGTAAACAAGCCTAAGCTATTAGGTTGTACATAACTTTTTGGTAAGAAGGCTTTCTTCAGAACTCCTGGGTTCTCTGTTGCGCTGCTGCAGAGGAGAGACAGACAACTTCCTTTGCCATCTCTTTTAGTTGGTGTTTAGTTTGATCAGATTGAAGTATACAACTGGATCCTGTTAGCTTGAAGGAGAATGGTGTCAATGGGATTGTAAATAAGAGTGTCAGAGCCCTCTACTGCCATCCCCAACTGCTGCTGTCCCTAGAGATGTAAGCAAGGACTGTGTCCACTCATGCGGCGGCAAGTGGTCCACTCAAGTGAGACTGGGCAGTACTTCCGTCTGTGACTTTCCTCTCCCACAAATCTGCTTCTCTCTTACTATACTATTTGTAAGCAAATTCAAGGACTCTTCTATTAAAAGTGTAAAGACTCTTCTTGGCCATATACATATGCATAGTTTTAAATATAGGTAAAGTTTTTAAATTGGCACAAAAGAACAGACTGCTAATTTCTAGGTTTAATATCTGAAAACCCGAGAGCCTAATATTAAATATGCTGTGTAGCACCGAGTTAAATTTCAGTTCTAAAATTAGTATACCTTTGCCCTGGCCGATTGGCTCAGTTGGTTGAAGCATCTTCCATCAAAAGATTTCGGGTTCGATCCCCAGTCTCTCTCTCTCTCTCTCTCTTTCTCTATCTCTATGTCTCTCTGTCTCTCTCTTTCTCTCCCCCTCCCCATCCCCTTTCTCTTAAATAAAACAACAACAACATATCCTAGGATGTAGATTTTTTAAAAAGTATACTTTTGACCTGTTTCACATGGAAGCTTTTATAGCATCTTTTCCACTAGCAGCTTACCCCTTTGGGCCCAACTCAGAAACAAGAACCAGAAAAGTAACCTTTCTCAGGCTGATCAAGCCAGACTACTGCTGACATAACTGGCAGTTAGCCCTTATGAATGCCCACATCTATTTCTCTGGAAGGATGGCACCCTGTCATTTCTCATAGGTGATGGCCTTGTGCCTTCCAGTCTAGCATCAGGCTTGAGAGCCTTGAGATGGTGGGTATTCATGCTGGGCTCTGGACCGCAGTATTGGAGGCCTTAGTTATACCACAGTAAGCCTGCAATCACACTCTGATTTGATGTAATTGCTGACATTTGGCACTTGTAAAAATGAAATTTACCTTTTTCTCTCTCTCTGTGTGTGTGTGTGTAGATGATTAGACAAAGTCTTCCCTATTTATTTGGTGCAATGAAGTATAGCAGATAAAATTGGGGGAGGGGAAAGTATCGCCTTTACCAAGATTAATTTTTAAATGTTTTCATATATTTGGAATTGTTCAATTGGTTTTGCTGAAACAGAATTTCACCCTTGATATCCTAATTGAATGTTTGTGTCAATAAAGGTTCTTGAAATTATTAACACACACACACACACACACACACACACTGAAACCAGACTGCATCTAGTGGGTGATAAGCAGGCAAACTACTAGATTTATCAAGATCAAGAACACATTTTCTATATTTCCTACCTTTGTTCTCTTCCTTCTCCAACTTTACTCTCAGCAAATACTTCCTACCTACTGAGAAGGTCATGACCATCTGACCTTAGACTCCTCACCTCCACTACCTATACCTACAGGCCTTGCTTCATTCTCACAAGCTCACTCTGTGACTCTCACTGGCTTCTCCCAAATGTCTCCAACTCTCTATAGAAACAGCAGATTTTCCTATTTGATGGCATCTCTTCTTCTGCTTTCAAGTGATAGCAGGAGTTCTGTTTGTATTACTCAACACTGGGTACTCAGAAGTGGCACTGCCTGAAACCAAGTAAGCATTTCATAATATTTGTGAGTGGAGAGAATGGTAGTTCTCCCTTGTCTTACAGCAAAAATTAATTCCCTTTAATCGGCTTCTGGAGGTAGTGAGAGAAAACATGGATGAGCAGCTCCCCTTCCGTCTACACCTCTCTCCTAACCCCACTTCCTCCTTCTCCTAAGGAGGAAACCTTCCTAATGCCCAGACCTCATGGTGTCCTGGGTGTCGAAGTCATCCATCTCTTCTCTTCCTCAATCATAATCCCATTCCCTCCATGGTGGGCATTTCCCTGAGAAGGAATGAGGAACATAATCTATTGAAGTAATTTACTTTGATGTCCCAGTAATTACATCAGAGCTGTTGTGGGGGTGTCTGAATTTCCAAAAGGGGAAGCTTGTTCGTCTACAGGATATTGTGATCTTGGGAATGTCATGAAAAACTGCTTGTGAATTTTAAAAGAAGTGGGCAGTTTGAAAAGGTTATTGCCTTGCTTCCCTTTATGAGAGAGATTCCCTTAGAATTGCTTTTTTATGAACCTGTCTCTTGTCCCTTTAAAACCTTCTAAGTGCTCTGTCTCTGGGTCTCATCATGTTTATTTTCAAACATCCATTTTGAGATGTCTGTCTCGCAGCTGAGGCATTTCTGAGTGATATTTCCCATCATGTCTACAAGTGCAGTTGACCAATCTTCCTGATTGTCCTACATCAGTGCTCTTAGGGCCAGACCAGGCTGTGGGGTAGCAGGCATTCCTGGCCAATGGCTGAGCTCTATTTTACTCAGCATGCTCTTCAGCTAAACACTCTTATTCTAAAGGCAATTCAAGGGGCAAAGGAAAAGGGTACAAAAGTGTGGCTTGGCAAATCAGCAGTCCTGTTATTTGATAGAGAACCATTTCCAGTGATTTGGTATCAGGGCCAGATTCACCTGCCCTGAGGGGCCTGGGCATGTCTGGAGTCACTGCGGTGGCTGTATGAATAGTGGAAACAGTCACAAAATAAGACTGGGTAGATAGGAAATGGAGGCACTTCCAAAGTACTTCAACTTTTCTGTTTTGGTTTTTTTCTTTTTTCTTTTTTTTCTTTTCTTTTTTTTTTGCCAGATTGATTTCTTTCATTAGGAGAAGTTACTTCCATCTACATACCATTCCAGCCTCAGGAGGTAGGAGACTGATTTAGTGGTCTTAATTTAGGAGCATTCTGAATTTTCAAATATTTATTGTATAATATTTAAATGCCCCTGTGTGACATTTGGATTAATCGACTTGATTTTGGTACAAGTCTTTTGTGAGTTATGCCTCAAGTTGAGTTTGAAACACTGTTTCCAATTAGTGGTGCCACCACCTTGGACACCAAGCCTAGAGGTAAGAGATTTGAACACGAATTTCAGCACCATCCCCACTTAAAACCGATAGTAACTTCCTACTTCCTATGTGCTCTGCCTTACTCTCCTTAGCCTCACCTCAGGACCCTGGATTTAAGACTTCCTGACCACTTTTCCTACTTCATTTCTCTTTACTCTCTGGTCAGTGGCCTCAATAGGGGCATTGGAAGTAAGAGGGGATTTTAATAGTTATTTGGGGGCAGTACCAGCATTTGGTGGGTGGGGTTAGGGATACTGAAAGTCCTGTGCTGTTTGTTGGCAGGCCTATAAATGAATTGTTTTCCAGCTCCCAATGCCAAAAGGGCACTCACTGATGAACGCTGTTTGTCTGATTACCATCTCCCTCCAGCAGCTGTATAATGATCTCTCTGCCCTTGCTCATACTCTGTCCTGGCACCTCGTCTGTATTAGTGTTTACTTTCTTTTCTTTACACATCTCTACCTGTCTCACCTGAGCTATGCACTTGTGTACCACCTGACTCTGAATCCATCCTTAGAGACTCCGCTTTCTATCCCCATCTACCCTCGAGAGCTTTCCAACCATGCCCCTGAGCACCATGAATCCCCTTCCCATCTATTTTGTGCATTACTCTCAGGAGAATGGAACACATGTTTTTCTTAGTTTGGTTTTAAACTTCTGATGTGTTCCAATTTTTATTCCTCAGGCTCCCAGCGAGCAGTCTCGTGTCTTATACTTTCCACCTTTTATTTCATCTAGCTCTCTAGCTCTCTGCTCCAGCCACATAGGTTTACTTTCTTTCTTTCAGATATGCTATGTGTTTACTGCAGTACGTCCTTGTCCTCCTGGACATATCACTAGAGGCCTCCCTTGCAGTTAAGTGTGGTGCTGGGAGTGCATTCTAGCCAAAGGGATGTGGGCAAAAAGGAAGTACATCACCTCTAGGCCTGGCCCTGGCCACTTTCCACGTGCAGTCACTCCTACCTGCTCTTTCTCTTTACCAGCCACCAGCTTCAGGGCCAGGACTCCACAGACTACAGGAGGACAGAGCCACGTCTAAAAAGACATGGGTCCTTAAATGACACACACATCAGAACTGGACTCTATAAGAACAAGAAATTAACTAATTTTGGTTAGCCACTGAGATTGTTGCGTTTTTATTATAGTAGCAACCATTTCTAACCCATATCCCTACACTTCATCCTATCTGTGAACTTATTTATATTGTTCCCATTGTCAGGAATGAGTTTCCCCTCCACATGTTTAAATTTTATGCTTTTTCAGATACCTATATCAATTCTTACCTCCTTCTTGAAGCTTTCTATGACTTCGCCAATCCACAGTGACTTCTTCCTCCTCAAATTCTTGAAAATCACACCTACTACTTTACTGCTCACTTAGCAAATATATTACATTTGTTTTTACTTAGATTTAATGTGTGTATTCTATCTTCTCTGGTAAATTTTAAGATCTTTCAAGGTAGCACCTTTGTCTTATGCTTCACAGTATTAGGGATGTTTAGGTGCTCAGGAAATAATTGTGAGATGAATGAATTAATTTACTCAGGCCCTTTTTTACATCTCCTTTTTTCCTTGTTGACATTCCTTACACTATAATATTGGCTCCTTCCATGGGTGATTTTGATGTTCACTCCTGTCACTGTCTGTTTTTCAGTTAGAAATGCTGTTACAAGAAATTATGCCTTCTCAATATCCCTTCTCTTTCACCCTGTTTACTTTAGTGCTGCTTATTTGTGTTTAATACATACCAGTTGAGTAAATGAATCAGAATTCAGGAAAGAATATAGATAAAGCATCCTAAACCTCCTATTTTTAGAAATATCAAAACATTATATCAGATTTCTTTATTTTCTTTGTTATCATGGGAGTAATCACAGGGCTGGCTGACTGCTGTAAATGAGGTCAATCATTACTATATTGACTTTTGTCTAACAAAAAATTCTTCAGACTGTTTAGTGTGATTATTGCTTTTGCAGGTTTCATCTTTGAGTTAATGTATCCTCATACACATATTATTTTTCAAATTTGTGGGGTAATCTGGTGAGACTTTGTTTATAGGGATTTGTTTGGGGAAAAAAAGCCCACTGAGGCAAAGTCCTTGCCAAGAAATCAATGTTATTAAAAAAACAAACTCATTAAAGCAGACATCAGATTAGTGGTTACCAGAGGGGAAGGGGATGGGGAAGGGGTGAAATGGATAAAGGGGGTCAGTTATATAGTGTTGATGGAAAGTAGACATTTGGTGGTGAGCACACTGTAGTGTATACAGATGTCTAATTATAATGTTGCACACCTGAAACTTTTATAATGTTAAAAAATATTTCAACTCCCTCGGCAAAAAAAAATATTTTAAAGAAATTAAAGTTATTGGTTCTGCTCCCTTTTCTACCCCTCTGAACCTTGAGATCCCATTCAGCAATCAATAGTGACCATTAAGAGGAGATACACAGGCCAAATATCAGGAGACCTGATCTTATTATTCTAATAGCTTGATCCTCAGAAGCCCACTTCTCTCTGTACCACTCTGTCCACAAGAAAATGGGTCAATATATTTCTCACTTCCTCTTAGGTATCTTATTAGAGTCAATGAGGCAATATTAATAACCATACAAGTGATTTCTGAGTAATGGGCAGATAATAGGCAAAAATAATTCTCATAATATATTTAACAGATGGTTTAAGTCTCTAACTAGTCTGTTACTCAGGTGTATCAGATGTATAATAACAGACCTGCTTCATTTGCTTACTGGTAGATCCCTGAGTTTCATCCCTGAAGGGGGCAGATGTTAGGAGGGAAAGGAGAGGCCAGTGACTGGGAGATTTCTAAGTAGAAAATGAGAAGCTCATTCACTGAGGAAGTGAGGAGGGAGTGAAGCTAGGGCTGCAGTGACTGGTGCTGTCAGGGAGAGTCGTGGAGGAAGGGGGCATTTATGAGGGTAGGAAACAGCCCATGGTTCAGGGCAAGGCAATGCAAAGTTATTAACTAATTAGGGTTTTAATTTAACTACTTCCATACCTTTCTATAAATGTCTCATCCACTAATTATTGAATATGTCTACTCAACTTAAGTGCCTGCCAATTAAAGCTAAGGACCAGACCCATTTTATGTCAACTTTGTGTCTATTACAGTGTCGGCACAGGGGAAATGTATGAGGCGCACTTGAGAGAGGACTGATATCTGGTTTTCGTTTCTGTTTGGTTAATTTTATTTTCTTCCAGATTTTGGGACATATTTTCATAGGTGCTTTTAGGTATTCATTCCCTTATTCATTCAGTAATTATGCATTACATGCCCAATACTATTCAGAGAGCTAGATATATATACAAAGTTTATGCACAGCTTACATTCTTGTGGGAGGAGAAAGTATGTGTATATATACACACTTTAAGCAGAGTCCTAAATAAAGTGAGGGAGAAAGCCTTGTAAATCTCCAGAGGGAGAGCATTCCAGCTCTAGTTCCAGAGGCAGGAATGTGCTTGCTGTGTTGGAGGAACAGCAAGGAGGCCAGTGTGAACAAGTGAAGTAGCAAGCAGGAGAGGTATAGGAAATGAAGTCAAGGAGTTTGACTGGGGCCAGATTTCTCAGCATTTTGGGGCAATGGGAAGGATAGGATTTATTCCAGGTGAAATGGGAAGACATTGAATGGCTTTGAGTGGAAGAGACCTGCTCTGATTTTCTTCTCAGAGGGTTGTAAGGGGCAAGAGTGCCAAGGAGAGGACATATGTAATACCTTAATCAATAAAGAAATTAAAAAAGAAAGAAAATAATAAAATGCTGAGAGAAAAATAGAAATAAACATTCCATGCCCCCCACCTCCCCCCCAAAAAAAGAGTGCCAAGGAATCCCTTGCTTTGGTTCAGAGAGAAATAATGGTGGCTTGAATGAGGGGGTAGTGGTAGAGACAACTTTCTCCCTAAATCACCCCAATCACTGTTGGAGGAGAAAGGTGATGCTCTGTTTTACAAGTCTGAGGCCTGGGCCCACAATACCACACTGAAATTAGAGCACCCTCGATCTTGCTTTTGACACTGGGATCTTGTTAATCTAGGCCTTCAGATCCTGATCAGAGCTGGACACGGGACCTGGGGGTACAAAGAAAATCAGAATATGAGAAATTGGAGGAGCAGAAAGTGGAGAAAGAAGAGTAATAGGATATGGTTTCTGGTGTCACAGGGATCTCTGACAACACCCCAGTCACACCTGAGGACACAATCCAATCCTTCTCAACACATTGGCTTTCATGCCCACCATTCCATTAGAAGCCTGCCTTGCTCAGGTCATCAGTGACCTCTAGTCAGGGGTCCTCAAACTTTTTAAACAGGGGGCCAGTTCACTGTCCCTCAGACTGTTGGAGGGCCGGACTATAGTTAAAAAAAAACACCACAAAACTATGAACAAATTCCTATGCACACTGCGGGCCCGGGATGAGTCGGCTGCTAAGCAGGACAGGCAGCGGCACCCGGCGGGCCGGATAAATGTCTTCAGCGGGCCGCATGTGGCCCGCGGGTCGTAGTTTGAGGACGCCTGCATGGACATTCAACACCTGTGTTTCAGTTGGTACCTTTGTTGATTTTGTAGCACTGGGCACTGTGCCCTCTCTTGGTTTCCAAAACATCAACTCTACTGTTCTGGCTTCTATTCCTCTGACAGTTCAATCTGTCTGTTGCAAATTCTTCCTCTATTAGCTTTTCAAATATTTGTGTTCCCAGAGATTTATTCTTTTCCCTTTCTCTTCTCACCCTTTCCACTGGCTCAGGGACTCTCATCTAGTTCTGTGGCTGAAGCCATTGAGCATATGCAGATACCCCTTTGTCCATCTTCATTCTTAGCCCTAACTTCAGATGTGAGCCTCAGGCTGCCATCCCAGCTGCCAGCTGGGCAGTCCTACCTGGTTGTCCCACAGTCCTCTTAACCTGCGTTTGCAGCCTCCACCTTCTCTAGGATCAGGCTGCTCCTTCCTTTCCTTATTCTGCTTTTCAGTTTGTGGAGCCATCATGCCTTCTTCCTTTTTTCCACCCAGCCTCTTCCCCTATCAGTCATTTACCCTATCTGGATGATTTGTACCTACTAGAGATATTTTAATCCCTCCCTTTCCACCATCCTCACCAGCACTGTTCCAGCTGAGCCTCTCCTCGTCTCTTTCATGGACTTCCAAGTAATCTCCATGCCTCCCATTCATTTCTTTACTCCCTTGGAGATCTACCTATCCTGCAGTCTGAACGTGTCACTCCTTTGCCATGAACTCCACAGGGCCTCTGTCACATGCAGAGTGCTATCTGTTTCCTCAGGAGACTAGGCAGGGCTGTTCACCCTCTGGTCCTTGCCCATCCTTCAGCATGATGCCCTGTGCCCATCTTCCACTGTCTTTCACACTCTAGCTCATTCTATTCTGTCAATACCTCTTATTCTCCAGTCACATCATGTTTCACGCTGATGCCCATGCCACTTCCTCTGCCTGATAAGCCCTTTTTCCTTCTTTTTTTTTCCTGTCTGGATAATTCCCAGGGAGTCTTTAAAACTCAGCTCTGTGACACACATCCTCTGGGTTGCCTTTTTTGGTGTCTCCAGGATAGGTTTGATGCCCTTTCTCGGTGTTCCTGGTGCCCTCACAGCATCCAGTACTCATCATCACAGCACTGTCCATCTATTCATATGCTTCTGTGTCTGTTTCTCCTTTCTGAGCCTTCATTTCCTTATCTGTAATGGGGATAAAAGTAGTACCTATCTCTGAAGATCATTTGGAGTATTCAAATAGGCAATCACTGAAATGAACTTAGAACAGTGTTTGGTGCCTAGAAAACATATTGATTAATAGCTATGATGATAATATTATAACAAAAATTATAATTAACATGATTGATAATTATTATATTATGACAAACTTACTGATAATAATAATTAGTACATTCCTTAGCAGTGCCTCTCTAATGAGCTGACCATTAGGCAATTTTAGAGTGATATGGCAAAGTTGACATGCCTGCAATAACATGAGTTTTTCCACTTCCTAAAGTTGGCCATGAATATCTTGAGTCATTGTAAAACATGGACAACAGTTTGAGATGAAAATTAGAATGCATCCAGCCCCTGGCTGCAGTAATAAGCTCTTGGTCCAGTAATGAGAAAGGCCCTAATTTTCAAATCATGTTCCCCAGTTTCTGAGAACAACATTGCAACAAGTTAAATAGATATCAAAACAGACTGAAATTACTGACCCTGATGAGCTCGGTGTCCTAGAAATAAAGGCAAAGGCATGTAGCAGAAAATGTGCTGGACCAGGACATAGTAGGGGCAGACACTCATTGAGCAGCTATAAGTATTTTACATGTACCTGCCAATTTAATACTCACAATTCCATGAACTAAATAATATTATCCTGTTTGCTGATGGGGCAAGTTGCCCAATATCGTAGAGCTAATGATGTGACCCTGAGTGAACTCCTTAGATCAGTGGTCGACTGTTTGCTCTTTGCTTGCCTGGTTTGATCATATCCTTCAAGTGTCAGGTTAACTAATTTCCTCAGGAAATGTCCACACCTGGATATCCACTGTTAAAATTGCATCCTGGGCTTTGAGCTCTTATCATCCTGTAATCAAATGTGACTAACTTTCTCAGCTCAATCTGTAAAGCCCAGAAGGGTAGGTCGGGGCTGTATCTTTCTGGTTCACACCTTGGGAACCAAGAACTAGGACAGAGCCTGGCTTACAGTAGGTACTCAGGAAATGCCAGTTTGATCAGCTTTCTTCTCTTTAAAAAGAGATGACTGGAGCATGTAAGCTGTAACGTTCTTCTTAATTCTGTGTTTCTGGTGATCATGTTCAGACCTCGCAAGGGAAGAGACCTGAATCAGACTTTGTGTTCCCAGGACGCTGATGCTGTCTACAGATGCTGTGGGTTTTGGTTCTTGTCAGTAATTCTGGCCAGATCTTTGTACTTCAGGCACTGGCAGAAGCTCCTCACCTTCTCTCTCCTTCCTTCCTGTAGGACATACCGACAACTGATGCCACTCACTCACCCCTGGAACTCCTCACCCAGATCTGTACAGGAATCTGGGTGCAGTCTTCCTACAGATACATGCACACATCCCATTTCAGTGCATAGAGTTTCACTATGAATTAGCACAAAGACACAGTTGGGAGAAATGAAATGGTAAATACAGGGAATTTATAATGCTTAAAATACTTGCTCTTAATTGTCAGAGATATGATTCTTGGCTTCTAGTCCCTGCCCATGACTGGCCCTCAGGAGACCTGTCAGGGCTGTCCACTATCAGGTTCTAATTCCAGCTCTTGGAAACTCAGTTGCTCCTCTTTAGGATGGGACTAATGGTATCTACTAGGTTGAAACATATATAAAATTGCTGTTTTGGTAGGTCACAAAGGTCAAATATTGGCAATTTTATGTAGCTCAACTTAATACATCATAGGATTGTTCTAGGCGCAATGAATAATGCATGCAGAGCACTTATCATAATGCCTGTCACAGGAGTACTCAATACATGCAAGCGACGATGATCCTAACGATTTTTGTCTGACACAGTGATTGAGGTCTAATTGGACTTCTGCCCTTAGTTTAATTTTTCTAAGTGGCACCAACCAAATGCCTAGCTTTGCCTGACCATTGTTGAAAGGTAAAGAGGAAGCAGACAACCCCTAAAGCCTGCTCTCCCCAGTATATCACCTTGAATATGATATTGGAGAAGAATGGCAGGAGTCTCATTTCCCACGTGGACATATTAAATCTCATAGCCCTCTATACTGAGAGAAACCTATTCCCTGAGCCTCTGGTACACTGGGTGCTCACCTCAGAGGCGTTTGCTCACATTGGGCAATTAATACTTCTGGGACCCTAGTTGAGTAACAATATTTGAGTGTCAGATAATTCATTTTCATTTTCAAACAAATATACATTGAGTGCTTGCTAGGTTTTAGGAAATGGCATCACGCTTTCACATACCAAAATGTATCCTCAGTATAATATTGGCATTCATTCCACAATTATTTATTGAACATCTAGATGCCAAGGATTATGTTGGACAATGCATAAAATGGTGACCAAATCAAATACAAACCCCGGGAGCTTACAGTCTGCTAGGAGAGATAGACATTAAATATATCTTACACAAGTAAGTATAAAATTGCAATTGTGGGAAGTATGAGTGAGAATATATGGTATTATAATGCATCGAGAAATACAAAGCTTTGATCTAGTCTGGGGAAATAGAGCAGACCTGCCAACGAGCTCACAGCACACCATTGAGAGAATTAGATAAAGGTGTCCTAGGAAATACAATTCCATGTCAGATTATAGGGGTTGGCCAGTGCAGTATGTGGCTGGGTTCTAGCCATCACTTGTCCCTCAGCTAGATGCTCTCAGGTAGGGTGAACTGGCTAAATAGACACAGCAACTTTCGGTTCGGTTGGGGTGCTTCCTTCAGGAAATGATGTTGGAACTCCAGTTATCCAAGAGGGTGAGAAACTAATTATAAATATTTGAAGGTGTATGTTTGTATTCAGTAGAGTTGAGAGTTGGAGCAGAGCCCAAGACAAAAAGAGCTATGTATGTAAAAACTGAAAGAGGTATAGAGGGCAGGAAGAAATAGGGCCCATTTGAAAAACAGAAAATGTTTAGTGGAACTAGACGTCAGAGAGGGATGGAGAGCAAAGTGGGAAATGCAGCTGGAGAAATAAGCAGAGATAAGAACTTGTGGGTCTTGGAAGAGGTTTTGGTCTCCACCGTGAAAGCAATGAAGAGTCCCTTAACTGTTTTAAGTAGATGACAGTAAGAGAATTAAATTTTTGTCAATATCACTTTGGATGTTAGGAAAATGGCTTGGAGAGAAGTGGCAACAGTGAGTACAGGGAGACCATTTGGGAGGAAGTCCAAGGTGGGAAATGGTCATAGTCTATAATAGTGAGGCATCCAAGGATAAGGAGAAAGTGGTACTTATTCAATACACATTAGAGGGTAAACTGGCTAGAAGTTGCTGATGGATTTAATATTGGGAATGAGGAGAGGAAGCAGTGAAGAATAATGCCCAAGTTTCTGGCCTGTGGAACAGCATGGACAGTGGATCCATTCTCTGAGAGAGAGAACCCTGGAAGAGGGTCATGTTGGGCAGAGGAGCGGCTGAGTTGGGGTGTCATTTGTGGCTTCCAAGTGAAGTTATCAGCTAGGCAGTGGGATTCCAATATCAGCAAATCAGAGGAGAGGCCTGTGTCAAAGACAGATCTGTAAGGTGTCAACTAAGATGGCCATTAAAGGCATAGGTGTGATTGAGATAATCAAGGATGAAAATATAAATAAGACAAGAAGGTTTAGAAATGAGCCTTTAGGAAATCAAACTTTACTGGCCAGATGTAGGAAGATAAACCTTTGAAGTTATTTTAACATTCATTACTCCAGAAATGAAAGCTCTGAGGGATTGAGTCATTTGCACAGCTAGCAAATGGGAAAGGTGGGATTTGAACCTGGATCTTTTATATTCCAGAGCTCTCACTTCCCACTATGTCACATTTTTTCAGTTCTTAAACAATTAAGTTTTGAAAACTTCAAAGAATATTTCAGTATTTTGTTTAGCATTTAATAACTATTTTCTTCAATGCAACTTAAAAAACACACACTCCAAAACCAGACTAAAAGATCCACACTGTGAGGGTGAGGAGAGAAAGGAATAATCCTATCTAATAAAAGAGTAATGTGCAAATTAACCATCACTCCGCTACACCCACAAGGCATGCCCACCAGCCAATCAGGAGCGAGTATGCAAATTAACCCAACCAAGATGGCTGCAGCCACGGAGCAAGCAGGAGGCTTGGGTTGCCCCTGGCAATGGAGGAAGCCAAGCTTTCTGCACACCCTGGCGGGCCCAGGCCTCCACTCAAGGCTACAAACTTTCAATTATAGAAGATAAATAAATCCCAGATCCCAGGGCCTCCGCTTGGGTCGCTGGGGGGCATGGCTGGCCTGCAAACCACTACAGGCCCCTTGCCCAGGCCACCCCACACTCCAAGGGAACCCCCACCCTGATCCAGGACACCCTTCAGGACAAACCAGCCGGCCCCCGCCCATGCACCAGGCATCTATCCTATCTAATAAAAGAGTAATATACAAATTGACCATCACTCCAACACACAAGATGGCTTCCCCCATGTGGTCAAAGATCCTGCCCCATGTGGACACAAGATGGCCAGAAGGGAGGGCAGTTAGGAGGGACCAGGCCTGCAAGGGAGGGCACCCATCTCTGTCTCTCTCAGGTCAAAGAACTGAGAAACGGATCCCAGCCAGTTCTGGGATTTATTTATCTTCTATAATTGAAAGTTTGTAGCCTTGAGTGGAGGCCTGGGCCCGCCAGGGTGTGCAGAAAGCTTGGCTTCCTCCATTGCCAGGGGCAACTCAAGCCTCCTGCTCTCTCCAGCTCTGTGGCTGCCACCATTTTTATTCAGATTTATTTATCTTCTATAATTGAAACTTTGTAGCCTTAAGTGGAGGCCTGGGCCCACCAGGGTGTGCAGAAAGCTTGGCTTCCTCCATTGCCAGGGGCAACCCAAGCCTCCTGCTTGCTCCGTGGCTGCAGCCATCTTGGGTTAATTTGCATACTCGCTCCTGATTGGCTGGTGGGCATGGCTTGTGGGTGTAGCGGAGTGATGGTTAATTTGCACATTACTCTTTTATTAGATAGGATTATTCCTTTCTCTCCTCACCCTCACAGTGTGGATCTTTTAGTCTGGTTTTGGAGTGTGTGTTTTTTAAGTTGCATTGAAGAAAATAGTTATTAAATGCTATGTGGATAAAACATAGATTCTTTCCTCTGTGGGCGATCAGACCTGCAGGGGAGGGCAGTTAGGGGTGACCAGGCCTGCAGGAGAGGGCAGTTAGGCGCAAACAAGCTGGCAGGGGAGCAGTTAGGCATCAATCAGGCTGGCAGGGGAGTGATTAGGGGGTGATCAGACTGGCAGGCAGAAGCAGTTAGGAGCAATCAGGAAGGTAGGCAGGCGAGCAGTTGGGAGCCAGCAGTCCTGGATTGTGATAGGGATGTCCAACTGCCCTACCGGGATTGGGCCTAAACGGGCAGTCGGACATCCCTCAAGGGGTCCCATATTGGAGAGGATGCAGGCTGGGCTGAGGGACACCCCCTCCCCTGTGCATGAATTTCATGCACCGAGCCTCTAGTGGTGTTATAAAGAGGAATAAAAACAAGAAACTCTTATCATGTTGGGAGCCTGGACTTCACCAACTTCACATAATTAGGTGTTCACTCAACACTCAGTTATTAACTGACCATGACACCAACTACATTAGAGAGAAAATATTAGCATCAGGTGTAGCAGACACCTCCAGGCTTTCATAAAAGATGCCTTAGTGGCTGGGTTCCTTGTCTGGCTCCCACTGAAATTCTAACTATACTTTCATACCTCCACAGAATCTGTGGGCTCCCATCTCTGTCTGTCTCAGGTCAAAGAACTGAGAAACGGATCCCAGCCAGTTGTGGGAAGCAGGTGCAGAGCTTCAGCTGAGTCTGTTGTGTGCAGTCACTTGTCCTATGGTTAAAGCACATTCTCTGGTAGCGGATAGCATGTTCGTAAGTCCAAGGGTTTCATGAAATAACCTGGGACTTAGAAAAAGTTGGAAAGAGCTTTCTGGGTATTGCAGTCCTGAGGTGATTAGACAGAATTGGTTGTGTCCTATAGATTTCTTCACACTTCTCTCCCTTCTTTAAAATTAAAGATCAGGAGAGGATTCTGACTTGGAAACAACACTGAAGTGAAAACCAAAACAAGGGGGCGACAGTGATATGCCTATATAGGATCACAGGCCAGAGGACTGAAAATTTCACTTTAATTTATTTAGGGCAGAAAAATAACTCAACAATCTAAATGCCAAACACACTCAAAAAATAACTCAACAATCTAAATGCCAAACACACTCAAACAAGTGATCCTTACCCATCCACTTACACAAATAAGGTTTTTAAATGTTTTAGCTAGAAAGGGAAAACTTGAGGAGTCCAAGGCAGGCAAACTTTGCAGCTGCACAGAAACTGGTTGTCATGTTCTTTGCTTTGCAGCAGTTCTGGGAGGAACTTCTTCCAAGATCTCACTGAGAACCTATAGCTGTCCTGCCCACAGTAACCATTTTTCTTTTGATAATGGTGACTCTGGGTGACCACAAAAGCATTAAATTATAGTTCACAGAGGTAACAAGCTACCTCAAAATGGATATTGCTAGGAAAATTGGGCTGTTCATAGGTTTTGTATTCTTGTGATCTCTCTCAATTTTGCTAATATGATGGTGTGGGAGGGCCAGAGAAATGAAAGTACTGCGCATCGAGTTCAAGGACTTTAAATTTCAGTCTTAGTCCCATTTGCCAGCTCTGTGGCCTAAGTCATTTAATGCAGTTATCCAAACACATATTGAGGTCTTTCATGTTATGTAAGGCACTTGTAATTTATTCTAAGGGCAATGGAGACTCAGAGGATGCTCTTCAGCAGGAGAGAGACATGATAAGATGTGCCTATCAGAAAGATATCTGTAATTTCAGTGTATAAGGCAGGTGGACAAGGGCAAATACAGGAAACTCCTGCAATTGTATAGATAAGAAATGTGAATGCATCAACTAGGGAAATAATAACAAACATGGAAAGAAGGATAACATGGATAGATATGAAGCATATTAAGACAGTAGAAAAGACATAGTGTAAGTTGGATATGAACATAAGGGAGGAGCAGAGGATGACACAGATTTCTGGTTTGGGTTACTCAATAGATATCGCTGTCTTTGCTGAGTTAATAAAGGGAAAGAACCAGGGTTTATGTTTGATTATGAGGAACTTGGTTTGGGGATTACTCAGTTTGAGGTGTGTAAAGAGAACACCAGATGCAACTGTAAGGTGAACATCTTGGGTCCAAATCAGGAGACAATCTGAGTAAGAACTGAAGATTTTTAAGCCATATTTTTATACATAATAGATGATATTGTGAACATGGATAGCCTCATGTAGAGAGGGTATACAGAATGAAAAGAGAGGAGGACTGAGAATGGGACCCTCTGAGAACATTAAGGATTTAAGAGGCAGGTGGTGGAAGAGGAGCTATGAAGTACAAGAAGCCATCAAAGTAGGTGAAGCTGTTAAGTATAAGAATGCAGAATGTGGGTATCTAGATTGATCTCTGTTGGGGATGTGCTGTAAGGCAGATAGCTAGAGAACCAAGATGGAAGGAGTTCAAGTTGCAAGTCAGAAAGCTATTGATGGATGAACCTTGGAGTACAGGTTACATATGAAATGATAGAAGTCCACCGAAGAAATAGGTCATAAATAATCCCAGAGAAAAAAAAGAGCTTCCAGAAAAGCATGGTCAATAGAGTAAAAGTCACTGAGAATTCAGGTATGGTAGGAACTCAAAATGGATGCCTGAGATACTTTGGTAAGATAGAATGGTAGATATTTGGAGATATTTTATAAGTTCATTTGTGAAGAAAAAAAAAACCAGAAATGGTGCTGATTACTAATGAAAGAAGGGATAAGGGCTTTTTCTTTTTGATAGAAGAGACTTAAACTTACTCATATTTTTATGAGCTAATAAGAAATAGCTAGTGAAAGAGAAGTTATAATACCAATGGGGTCAGAATCCTTAGGTTGGAACCTTGTTTAAGGAGGAAAGGTAAACTTTAAATAGCTTTCTTTTTTAGTTTAAGATCAATGGGAGGGAGAGGAGAATGGTTGTGGATTGAATTATCTGTAATGGAGTGAACAGGAATTCATGGACATTTTCACCCAGTGACCACTATTGTCCTTAGGATGTGGGAAGCAAAGCCAGATTTAGATAGTCTGGAAGAAAATGGTAGATTAGGAGTTCAAGAAGTATAATGGTTTGTGGCAGCTGAATTTCCAAGACCATGGAAATGTATAAAGATTAGAGAATATCAGTAAAGATTCAGCCGAAGACTGTATCTCTGGTGTGGTATCAGCTCAGAGAATAGTGGATTTTCTCCCTTAGCACACAGCTGCTACAGTGTAAGCATGCAGAATGTGGATGTTTAGACTGATCTATGTTGGGGATTTGCTTTAAGGTGGATAGCTAAACAAACAAGGTCATTCTTTAGTTGCAAGCCAGAAGATGACATTGATAAGTCAGAGAATACAGGTTGTACATGAGAGGGTGGAAGTCTATAGGCTTGGTAGACCTGGAGAAAAGTGAGGGGTCAAGAGATAGGATATTCTCCATGAGGCTGGAGGACAAGGATAATGGGAATAAAAAAAGAAGAGAGCTGGACTTTCAGAATGTTGAAGTAGAAAAGATGGAATTTAAAATTTGGTGTAGAGCAGAGCTGGGTTGTGTTAAGGCTTGATAGTAGGAATGGGTTGCTAAGTAGATTAAAAAAGAGGGCTCTTGGAGTTAAAGGAATCAAGGCAATCTGAAACTGGATTATTGAATTGATTGATGACAAATGAAGGAGTATTAGATCATGGAGTGGGATGGGGTGAAAATAAAGATGGCTGATATGTGATGAGGAGATGGGGGTTTTACCTACAAATAACTGCATTATGGTGTTGCAGTGCTGTGGGACCCCATAAACAGCATCCTTTGGTCAATCTAAGTTTAAAACCAATTAATAAAGAGATAAGAATTAAAACAGATGGGGCTCAAAAAGGAAATCTTTATTACTGATAAAATTAATTATGGATAATTAAGTAACATATCTGCAGATAAGTGTTCTGTCTAATATTGAACCCCACACTTAGCTACCCAGGCTTAGGCAGCTCTGGAACCCTGCAGGCTCATTCTGGAGTGTGAGAGGCAGACCTCTTTCAGATGATCAGAAAATGGAGAAGATAGGCTATTTGAAGGGAGGTCAACCTCTAAAAGGAAGAGGACAGAAAGGGACTGATGATTGCATGCCAAGCTTCTTAGCCAGACTCACAAATCATTCTGGCCACCCATCTCAGGAAGGAGGCTGAAGAGAGAAACTAGGAGAATAAAACTAATAACACTTTTTCCACATGAAAGGAGGTATAAAGATGAGAAACAAAGGTTTTTTTTCCTCCTTCAGTCTGGATACAGTAAGAACACAAATCATGCCTGTAGTCTATAGCCCTAAGTATTAGCTGTTCTCAGGGTAAGGACACTAATGGTCCCCATGCCCCCGCCAGCCCCATGCCTGCCAGAGCCCCCATGGTGATCAGGATCCTTCCCTATTCCTGACCATGACTGGTCCTGTCTTCTCCACATTGCATACATTAGAGCCCTGATGGAAGTTTAAGCAACTCTCTTCATGAAGAATGGAGAGGCATCCTGAGATAGTGCGGAGTGGGAGGACCAGGAATTGGGGCCTGACCTCACTCATTCTCATATGATGTAAGGAGTAGGGAACCTCTGCTCGTAGTGTAGGCCTTTGGAGGGAGAGCCTCATGAATACACCTCTATGGATGCCACTCTGTTCCCTCAATCCCCTCTTGTCCTCTTTATGCATTGCTCTTCAAGGCTTTCTCCCCAAATGTGGGGTTGCCAAACTGCTCTTGATAGAAACTCACATGAAAGGAATCTAGAGCCTCTATGAAACATTGGTATTCCAGGTTTCATGTGGATAAAACATAGATTCTTTCCTCTGCCCTGGGCTTTGCTGATGCCAAGTACAGACAGACTGGCTCTTTGAACAGAGTGATGATGAAATGCTTTGATTCTAATACTATCTCTCCACTACTGAGGACTGAATCAGTTTCTTCCCGAGTTTCCCAGATGCAAACATTTCTTGATAACAGTGAGTTGAAGACAAGCCAAGTAGTTCCTGAAAGGAAAAAAGCATAGTCTCCCTATTGATATGACTTTAAACCCATATCTTGAGAAATAAATACCTGATAGCATTTGATTCCTTTTGTGTTTATTTTTATTACAAGGACTAGCACATTACTGGTAAATGGCATCTGAGTCACGTTAGATGAAAATGCCACTCCCAGGTAGACTCTTTTTGATCCCTAAATTTCTCCTCTGAGAGAAGAAAGTTTGTTCTGCCACATTAAGGTTTATAGTTTGAAATATATATTTCCTGTGTATGTGTGATTGCCATTGAATATCTCAACCTGCACCCACAACGGATGAGTCTTCCTGTGCAGAGCCCACCATGTGGCTTTGTAGCACAAAAGATAGAGCGGTTCTGTGACACCATTACCAGCCCTGATGAATGATGTCTTCACCAGGTCCTGGAAAAAAGCCTGATTGCCAACATTACCCTCAATAATGTAGTTCCTCTCACATTCTGTCTCTGTTTCCTCTTGTGGATAAATAGGGTAAATGTGCTTTATCTCGATATTCTTGGAAACTCTCCTTCCTTCTTCTGGGGTGATTAATGAATGGATGAAAGAGATAAGAGAAGAAAGGGAGGAGGGAAGAGGAAAGAAAATGAAAGTTAAAGATCTCAGGATCTGAGCTAACTTATCAAGAGGAATTACATTCTAATAGAAGTAAATACAAGGCAGTTAAAGTAATGAACCAGCCTAGCTGACATGGCTCAACTGTTGAGCGTCGACCTGTGAACCAGGAGGTCACAGTTGTATTCTCAGTCAGGACACATGCCCAGGTTGCAGGCTCCATCCCCAGTAGGGGTGGAGGTGGAGTGGGGGGCGTGCAGGAGGCAGCTGATCAATGTTTCTCTTTCATCATTGATGTTTCTATCTCTCTCTACCTCTCTCTTCCTCTCTGAAATAAATAAAAATATACTTTAAAAAGACAAAAATAAAGTAGTGAACCAAAAGAAAATTCACATAAAGGTACATGAATGACATGCCTCACCACAGGAAAAAAAAAAGTATGTTTATTATGATCTGAATATTTTATGGGAAGACAGGTATTTGAGGAATGTCAAGTCCTTGCCTACAGCCATGTTCACCAATATTGGGATTGAAAAGTAAAATGGTTAACTCAGTTCTGGTCCTAAGGAATGTAATTCTAGAGACTAGATTTGTGAAGGGACCATAGAAAACAGCACAAGTGGTTCACAGTAGGCTTTATGTTAGCAGGGGCCAAAATGGGGAGTGTAAGCCACTGGATGACCAGAGAGTGCAACCCGGGTAGAAGTGGCTCATTGGTTCTTTTTCCTTAATATGCAGGATCACTCATCAGAGAAATACATTTCTTGGTTCAGCTATGGGTTCATTGATTCCTTTACCTTCAGGCCAGTGGTTTTATTTTTGATATGTCAACTGATGCTGCTGTTACAGAGACAGTAGCCAAGACCCATGGGTAATTCCTGCTTGGTAAATTTCACTCTTGGCAAGAATACTGGGTTTCTGACCACTTTCGTTTTTTACTAACTTGCTTCCCATGTATCTTCAGCTATTTAAACTTCTTGTACCTTTTTGTTCTCGAACGGTTCACTCCAGGGCTTGTAGTCATCAAGATCATACTGAAAGAAAGAATAAGTGGGAGAACAAGAGGAAGCTGAATTTCGGTGCCTTTGCTTGTAAGCTCCTGAATATAGTTCCAGGTTATTTCAAATATGCTGAACAGTGCGTAATGGTAATTGATAAGAGTGAAATTGTATAGTAGCTTTAAGTGGATGTCAATAGGATGAGAAGATACTATCTTGTCCCTATTTGGTTTCTAATTCTCCATCAATCCTGCTTCAAAGCCGCTGTCTCTCCAGGTGATGGTTAAGTCTGTCCCTCTCCTCCTCTCACACACCTTATGAAAAATGGCTTTTCCATATGGGCTGTCAGGAGGCTATGGAGTACAGAGTACGGCTCAATGGATATACAAATGTGCAGCTGGACCACAGCCCCTTCCAGCAGGTGGCTGGGATATAAATCACAGTGAGCTTGCACTTCTCAAGTAATGGGCTGCTTTAGGGGAACTGCCATGCATGAGGAACTGGAGGAAAGTGGAAGGATGTGAGGGAAGTCTCAGTGGAAACAGGCCCTGTGATATGTGGAGAGGCAGAGCCAAGAGTCATGTCCGAGGCACCAAACTTCTTGTGCTCTTGCAAATAGCAGAACAAAACTAAGTGCGTAGGGTCTAGATGTTTGTTTCCCTGTGAGCTGATGGAAATTTCTTAGGATCAATCACTCTCTTTTTCAGCACCTTCCATTTGCCAGGTACTGTGCAAGGTCCTGGAGCTTTTGTTTTTGAATAAAACAAAATCACTGCCCTAAAGTTCAGTGGTGGAGGGGCATGGGGGCTTGCAGTAGTGATGGGGAAACAGGTTTTATAGTGATGATGACCATAATAAATCAAAATGCTATGTGATGAGTCAAAATAGAATTAGGTACTGGGACCTGTGAACTCTCAAGAGGCAGAACAGGTGAGTCTGTTTGGGGTTGGTTTTTCAGAGGTGAATTTGAATGGAATATTCCAGCATGAGTAGAACAGTTCCTGCGGAAGATCAAGATGAGGTAGGGTAATAGTGGATGCAAGGCTGGAGGCCCAAAAGAGTGCATTAATACTCTTTTGTGGCTAAGGTTTAATCAGTTCAAGTTCTTGTTTTTCTTCAAGCCCCTCTTGTTAAAATCACTGGAAATTCTATTGTGGACTTCTCTCTCACACAGTGGCTTCACACCTTAACACATGTTGCCCATGAACCCCATGAAAAGAAATTCAACTGCTTTTCTTCTCTCTCTCTCTCTCTCTCTCTCTCTCTCTCTCTCTCTCTCTCTCTCTCTCTCACACACACACATGCACACACACACACACACGCACGCACACACACACATGCATGTGCATGCACACATCCACCAAGGAATATCGGCAGTTTCTAGCAATGGAAAAAGCAAAAACAAAACAAAACAGATTCACCTTAGAGTCTTTAGGAAGGAACACAGACCTGCTGACACCAAAACCTTGATTTGAAACCCAGTGAGACCCATTTAAAACTTCTGACCTCTGGAACCATAGATGATAAATTTCTGTTGTTTTAAACCATGAAATTTGTGGTAATTTGTTACAGCAGCAATAGGAAAATAAAACAGATTTTAGTATCTGAAGTGAGATGCTGCTATAACAAGTACCTAAAAAAATGGAGAACTGGATTTTGAATTGGGACATGGACAGAGGTGGGGAGATGCAGAGAATGATGGGGAAAGTTTAGCTTGCATTAAAAAGACCATTAATAAAAATGTATATGTTAATGACTACTAGGGAGGACTCAGGAAAGAGTGAGGAACATGATAGAAAAAGCATGCCTAAGTCATTATGAAAAGACTGTTCATGGAAATATAGGTATTAAAGTTGCTGTCAATTAAGGTCTCAGATAGAAAATATGTACATGTTATTGGAAACTGGAGGAAAGGAGACCCTTGTACAAGCAGACCTCAGAGATATTTCAGGTTCCCTTTCAGACCGCTGGAAAAAAGTGAGTATTGCAATGAAGGGAGCAGTAATCTTTTTCTTACTAAAAAAAAACACAACATCTGTGAAGCACAATGAAACGAGGTATGCCTGTGTAGTGGCAGAAAGCTTAGCTGAATTATGTCCCATAGTTATGAGGGAAACAAAACTTATACACAGTGAACTTGGATATTTAAGGAGGTATTCAAGTACAGTGCTAAAGGTGTGGCCTAATTTTATTGCTGCTTGTAACCAAATGGGAAGAGAAAGAGATGGATCGAGGAAAGAAGTGTTAAAACAGGAGCCAAGAATTGATGATTTGGGAAATTCACAGGCTGTTCAGATTGCAAAAGACATTAAAATTTGGTAATTCACTGCCAGGAAAGTGCTCTGGCGAGAAAGCTAAGGATGTTGCTGGATAACCTTTCGCTTGTGCTTCTGAAGGTCAGGGAATCTAGTCACACAGACAAAGGTCTCTTTGCAGAGATTAGTCATATGAATCCCCTATCCACCTCAGGAGAAGCCAGGAATATAAACGATATCTAGGAAATATTGTGAAGGAGCCTATTATGTACAATGGAGTGAATTCTCGTGACCTGCACAGGAGACACCAAATTTTGAGAATTTTAAATCAGTAGAGACACTCTCCTCTTAGACTGCAAAGAACAGAGGCTATTGGATCTCCAACATTCTACAGTCAAGAAACTGGCTGAGTGGAGAAACCAAGATGGTGGCATAGGTAAGCACCTAAGCTGCTGCCTTGCACAACAATTTCAAAACTACAACTAAAAGACAGAATGGACATCATCCAGAACCACAGGAAGGCTGGCTGAGTGGAAATTCTACAACTAGAAGGAAAGAGGAAAGCTCACAGAGAATCAGGGGAGCGGCAAAGGAGGGCTGAGGTACAGAGACGCGCACAAAGAGGAAGGGCAACTGAGTGCCTGGCTGACTTTCTCTGGCGGGAGGGGGAAGGAAGCCCCCGGCTGCATTGAACCCCAGTTCCGACTGCACTGAAACCCAGTTCCGGGTGAAACCCCATGGACCCAGGCTCATACAGGGGGAGTCTGGACTGTCAGGTAGAGAGAAAGGCAAAAGGAGACTCAGAGACTCGGAGACCCCGGGAAGCCATGGCGGGTCTGGAGGCGCGCACGCGCACACATGCGAGTGCTCGCAGAGAAGGCTGAATGCAGAGGTTTCCGCAGGCATTCCCTAGTGGAAGGGAGTCGGAAGCTCCTGACTGCACTGAACCCTAGTTCCGACTGCACTGAACCCCAGTTCTGGGCGAACCCCTGGGGACCCACACTCTTACAGGGGGAATCTGGACTGTCAGGCAGAAACTCAGGGGAGCCACGGAAGGCAGAGGTCTGGAGGCACGTGCGCAAGAGCAGGGCTGACGGGAAGCCAAGACTGTCTGTTCCGCCCTGAGACTCCGTCCCATCCAAGCTGAGCACAGAGGCTTTTGCAATTTTGCAAGTCTAATCCTATAAGGCTGTCTCCAGCACCGAACTTCTCCCAGCGTAGACACAGCTGATCCTCACAGCCAACTGGCCTGGAGGTCTATTCCTCCCAGTGATACCAACAACAATCAAGACTTAACTACAACAAAGCTGTACACACAGTCCACAAAGGGGTGCACCAAGAGTGTCCACCTCAGGTCAACTGCGAAGGCCGACCCACTGAGCCATATAGGAAACCTAGCACACAAAGCTACACTACCAACTCAGGGAAGCAACGAAAATGCGGAGGCAAAGAAACAGATCACAAATGATAGAAATGGAGGAAAACAAACAACTGTATATAGAATTCAAAACCACAGTTATAAGGCTTTTCAAGAATATCCTAGAAAAGGCCGATAAATTTAGCGAGACCCTCGAGGATATGAAAAAGGACCAACTAGAAATCAAACATACACTGACTGAAATAAAAAATATTATACAGAGACCCAACAGCAGACTAGAGGAACGCAAGAATCAAGTCAAAGATTTGAAAAACAAAAGCAAAAAACACTCAACCGGAAAAGCAAAAAGAATCCAAAAAGTTGAAGATAGTGTAAGAAGCCTCTGGGACAACTTCAAGCGTACCAACATCAGAATTATGGGGGTGCCAGAAGAAGACAGCAATATACTGAAAACCTATCTGAAGAAATAATGACTGAAAACTTCCCCTACCTGGTGAAAGAAATAGACTTACAAGTCCAGGAAGTGCACAGAACCCCAAACAAGAGGAATCCAAAGAGGATCACACCAAGATACATCATAATTAAAATGCCAAGAGCAAAAGACAGAGAATATTAAAAGCAGCAAGAGAAAAACAGTTAGTTACCTACAAGGGAGCACCCATACGACTGTCAGCTGACTTCTCAACAGAAACTATGCAGGCCAGACGGGAGTGGCAAGAAATTTTCAATGTGATGAATAGCAAGAACCTACAACCAAGATTACTCTACCAAGCAAAGTTATCATTCAGAATGGAAGGTCAGATAAAGAGCTTCACAGATAAGAAAAAGCTAAAGGAGTTCATCACCACCAAACCAGTATTATATGAAATGCTAAAAGGTATTCTTTAAGAAGAGGAAGAAGAAAAAAGTAAAGATAAAAATTATGAACAACAAATACATATCTATCAACAAGTGAACCTAAAAATCAAGTGAATTAAAAATCTGAGGAACAAAATAAACTGGTGAATATAATAGAATCAGGGGCATAGAAAGGGAGTGGACTGATAATTTTCAGGGGGAAAGTGTATGGGGGGTGGAGGAAGAGACTGGACAAAAATCGTACACCTATGGATGAAGACAGTGCGGGGGAGGTAAGGGCAGAGGGGGGGTGGGAACCGGGTGGAGGGGAGCTATGGGGGGAAAAAGGAGAAACAATTGTAATAATCTGAACAATAAAGATTTATTAAATTAAAAAAAAGAAGAAACTGGCTGATATAATTACTCATCTGGCAACATGTGCTACCTTTCATGAAAATGGAAGTATTACTCAAAGGGCAGAGCTGAGAATCATCGTGGATTCATTCCCAGTTTTGGAAACCAAATGAAGGTTTTTTCTGGCTGGATTCAAAATTGCTCATTAATGGTCATTCTTTTTTTTTCTTCTCTTAATTTCATCCCCCATTTTTGGCATGTAAATATTTATAACTGTTATGCTGTGCCTTTCCCGCTGCCATTCTTTTGGGAGCAGATAATTGGTTCTTTTGTTTCATAGGTTCATAGATGGATGAATTATATCTAGACTTTCACCCATACTTGTTTAAGATAATGTAGGATCAGATTTTGGTTTCATTGATTTTTTTGTTGTTGTTTTTAATTTCATTGATTTCTACTCTAATTTTTATTTGTTTTTCTTTTTTAAATTCTGCTTGCTTTAGGCTTAAATTGCTCTCCTTTCTCTATTTTCCTAAGGTAGAAGCTCAGATTATAAACTTTATATTTTTCTTCTTTTCTAATATATATACTTAGTACTACAAATGTTCCTGTAATCACTGCCTTCTCTGCATAACTCACAGGTTTTTGCTCATAGTATTTTCATTTTCATTTAGTTAAAAATATTTTAGTTAATCTTGATATTTCTTCTTTGACCCATGTATTATGTCGGAGTGTGTGGTTCATTTTCCAAATATTTGGGGGTTTTCAAGCTATCTTTCTGTTATGGGTTTCTAGTTAAATTTCATTATAATTTGATAACACAATTTATATGATTTCTATTCTTTTCAAAAAATACATTTTTATTGATTTCAGAGAGGAAGGGAGAGGGAGAGAGAGAGAGAAACATCAACGATGAGAGAGAATCATTCATAGGCTGCCTCCTGCATGCCCTACACTGGGGATCAAGCCCACAACTCAGGCATTACTGGGACCAGGAATAGAACCGTGACCTCCTGGTTTATAGGTCAATGCTCAACTGCTGAGCATTGGGCTGATTTCCGTTCTTTTAAATTTGGTGAGGTATGCTTTATGGCCCAGAATGTAGTCAGTCTTGGTGACTGTTCCAGCTTTTTCTTATATAAGAATAAGTGTGGCAGCTTGTCAATATTTTACATGTTGGAGAAAAAACTGGAATTTGTCATTATTATTTTTGCTACCATGAGTATTCTAGCTCTTACAATAAGGTAGGCATATTAGTTTGAGGGAGATGAGGTAGAAACTGCTAATGTATATTTTTCAATGGTCCAATTGTCTTTTGCATTTAGTGTGCCAAAAAGAAAAAGAAAAACATCAGGTTGTGATCATTCATTACCCTTTATAAACATTGATCTGAACCTGATTTATCTTTAGAATGACTTTGCACACCTTGAAAAGAATATGTAGTTTTTCTTTGTCTCTCTGGAAGTCAGTTAATAGCAATCCCATCTCTTTGGAGTACAGCTGACCACTAGCAAATAAGCAAAAATAGTCCCCTGAACAGTTAATCTAAATGTCAAAAAATTTGGGTGCTAAGTTTCTTAAAACATAATTTTGATACAAGCAAAACTGTATGTAATGCATATATGTTGTGAAGCATAATGACATAATCATCAACTATGAGTCTACCACCTGTCATAAAAGCTAGAATATTACTAATACTTTCAAAGCTATCTCACACCTGCAGGCCAGCTAACCTGGAGATAAGTAGCTACTCCCCTAAATTTGGGGCATTTAATTCATCTGGTCTTTGAGATATATATCCCTAAACAACATAATCTTGAGTATTGTTTATTTTTTAGTTTATTAAAATTAAGTACCATGCTACATGCAGTATTCTGGACTTACTTCCCTGCCCACGCCCCACCCCCCCCCGCCATTTAATTAGCTACATACACTTTTTGTGCCCAGTGTCCTTCTCTGCAAAATGGAGGTAATAATAGTATCTATCTCACTGTATTTTTTAAGAATTAAGTAAGTTGATATTCACTTAGAACAGTGCCTGGCATATATATCATGCTTTATATATTTGTTAAAGAAAACATATGCATATTTACTCATTTATGTTCTTGATATATTTGGAGTTCATTTATTTCTACTGCTGTATATTATTATATTTTATGAATGCCATAATTTATTAATCCATTGTCTATTGGTTGGTATTTAGATGATACCCAGCTTTCTGCTATTATAGGTAAGACTGACTTAAACATCTGTGTTCATGTGTTGTCATATCCCTACATGAGAGTTTCTCTAGGCCTAGACCAGCAGGAGCTTTGCCCTGTCATAGGGCTTGGGCACATTTCAGCTTCACAGAATAACACCAAAGTGGTCGCTCACATTTATACCTCTTTTAGCAGAATAGAAGTGGTCTTGCTATTTAATTCCTTGCTATCACTTTCTATTATCAAATTTAGATTTTTGCACTCTAGATAGGGTAAAATATGGTTAATTTTGTGCATTTTCAGAATTTCTAATGACATTGAGCATTTTTCAGGTATGTGCCCTTTGAGTTTGAGTTTCTCCTACTATAGAATAACTATGTCATTTGGCCACTTTTTAATTTGGAGATGTGTGTGTGTGTGTGTGTGTGTGTGAGTGTGTGTGTAAAATTGTGCTTTATTTATCTTCATACTCTCATCTTTTAAATATGTTGCAATAACCGTACACTATATTCTTTGTCTTTTTGTTTAATTTGTGATTTATTTGAAATAGAAGGTTTTTATTGTAAAGTGATCAAATTAATATTTTTCATATGCTTTACTGTTCCTTGTGTCTTGTTTAGGAAACTAACCATATTATAAATATATCCTCCTATATTCTTAAAATGTTTAAAGTTTTGGGTTTCACACTGAAGTACTGTATTTTCCCGTGTATAAGATGCTATTTTTTCTAAAATGGTTAGACTGAAAATCTAGCCCGTTGTATACATAGAAGTCAGCCTAAGAAGGAGCTGTGTGGGTGCATACCTTGTCAAACAAGCTTCCTCCAATCAGGAGCCTTATTGTTACTGACGTCAGCTGATGCCTTATTGGATATTGGAGGTGGAGGTGGAGAGTGTGCAGATGAAACAGGGAACAGAGCATTCTGAGTGCATGAAGATGTCAAAAAATAAAAAGATAAATACTAATAAGTGATTGTCTTCCTCTACAAAATTCAAACTGAATGTAATCAGCTTGCAAAAGAGCATGGAAATAGAGCCGCAGAGAAACAATGTGGACCTCCTCCCACTGAGTGTAAGACAGTGGAGAAAACAGGAAGAACAACTTAAGATACCAAAAAAGAAGAAGGCCTTAAGAGGAAAACCAGCAAAATGGGCAAACTTGGAGCAGAGGCTTAAGACTTGGCTTATGGAGCAGCGCCAGAGTGGCTTATGTGTGTCAACCAAGCTTATTCAATGTCAGGCAAGAATGTTGGAAGTAAAATGAACATTGTTGATTTTACAGGAAAGGCAAAATGGTGCTTCAATTTCATGAGGAGCGAAGAGTTGGCCATGAAAACACGAACAAAGTTAGCTCAGAAAATGCCACCAGTTTTCGAGGATGATCTCACATATATAGATAGTGACTCAGAAGATAGCAATGATACAATAGAAGTTGAAGAAATTGATATGTCTGGAACTAATAGTAATGAAGAAGAGAGCAGTGATGCACCAGAGGCTAAATAAAGTGATATGCTGCATAATATCATAGTACTGGTATGTAAACATTACCTGCAGTAATTACTAAATAAAAATGTGTTCTGTTTTATGTTTAAAATATTGATTTCTTAATTTGGGGTTGGAAAAGTGGGGGGTGTTTTATACATGGGGGCGTCTTACACATGGGGGCGTCTTATATACAGAAAAATATGGTATTTGTAATTTATCTTATATATGGTATGAGGTATGGGTTATATTTTATTTTTTGTAGGTGAATATGCATGTGTCCTAATATTTCGAGATCCCTGTATATATTGCATTATCCATTCTTTCTACATTGATTAATAGTGATGCCTGAGACATACATGAAGTCATCATATTTGCATTGGTCTGAGTTCTATATTCTGTTTCTCTGGTTGGATTATCAATTTCAACACCAATACCACACTGACTCAATTATATAGCTTCATCTTTGATACTGTATTTACATTTTCTCTTCTACTGGAGTGTTCTGGCTATTCTTCAATCTTTGTTCTCCTACATAGATTTTTAGAATAGGCTTTCTAAGAACTTCAATATTTTATTGGAATTACATTGAATATAAGGATTAATTTTGGGGAGGATTTATATAATATTGAGATTCATATTCATGGACATGGTATGTATTACAGAAAATCCTAGATGTCACCTTCTAGGGAGAAATGACAGCTCATACGACTCTTGCTCCTCTCCATAGACCTCACTAGTGCCTGGAAGTCTTTGTGTGACTTAGCACAGTGTGATCCCTTTATGCCCAATTTATAACCCTGGACAAAGGTTAAATTATGCTCTGTCTATTTTTTTTTGTTAAGGGAATAGGAAATTGCATAATGACTTTTAGAAAATTTTCAATTCAGGATCACTAATTTTAGCGTTTTAGCACTAATTTTTTTCTGGAAAATTTTGAAATCTTCTGTAGGAATTCTAAATCATTATTTTATTATGCACTTTTTTCAACCAACTTTCTATCAGTTCATTTTTACAGGATAATAAACCTTAACATTTAGTGGCTTTCAGTACCACTTGTATTTTTGGTTCCCAATTTGGACTAGGACCAGCTAGGAGTTCTACAGGTCTCAGCTGGCTTTAGTCTGCATCTGTCTTCAGCTGGCAGTTAATGCCTCACTCACACTGTCTGGCAGTCAGCTGGCTGTTGGCTGAGCTAGTAGGCAATTTGTCTCTTGTCATCAGCAGATTAACTGACTTTGTTCACGTGGTGATGGGTTTAGGGTTCCCAAGGGCTCTTGAGGCTCAGGGTTCAGAACACACATGGCATCACTTTTAGTCAAAGCAAGTCACAAGGCCAGCTGGATGGATTCAAGGGTCAGGGAAAGAGGCCTCTCTTTATGGGAAGAGCTACAAAGTACTGTAACCAACCTAGCAGTGCCTCTGGGAGCAGACAAGCCTTCTGTCTAACTTCTGGCTCTACAGTCGATCATGCGAGTCCTCATCTGGACTCTGTCATATGGCCTCTGCCACTGCCCTCTTACCCTTATAAACACTTGGCCATGGAGGAGCCTTGAGGATAACTTTGGGGATACGTCTAGGTGGTAAATTCAAACAACAGGACCTGATGTGAAGCCTAGCAGGCATGTTGGCTCTTTAAATTTTTTTTCTTGATCTGAAATGATTTCTTATTTGGAATCACTTCCTCCCTCCATAGGTTGTGCATGTTAGAGTTCCAGGGGAGAGCGAAGCGGGTGTACTCTGTGTGTAAGCTCATTTCTCTGAACAGGTGCAGCACGCCGTATGGCATGGGTGAGGGGTAATGGTGGGGGGAGAGTGTGAGAACATAACCTCAACATATCCAGGCCCTCTTGCATTCTGCCTCCTCCGATTGCTCTCCCTCCTCCCTCTGGTTAGCACCACATGGTGGAAAATTGCAACTTGTCACTTCTTTGGGTGTGATAGCAAAATCTTGGTTCCTTGAATAGAACAGTTTAATGTTAATTTTCAGTTGAACAGGAAGGGTGTATATGTGTACTAGTATGTATGATTGTGTGTGTGTGTGTGTGTGTGTGCGCGCGCGCACACGTGCAGTGTTTATTGGGGTAGATGGGTTGCTGTTACTGAGACTGAATTCAAAGAAAATCATGCTGGCTGTAGACCTCCAAATCTTCCCAGGTCCACCACCAGCTCCAGGAGAATGTCATTGTCCTTTATTCCTCACTGGCCTCGCTTTCCTTTCCTCTCTCTAGCTGAAACCCAGAGAAGTCCTCTTGGGATTTCCTCAGGCAAATCCACCCCCACAATATAACTCTCATTTTCTGTAGTTACAGTGAACAAACTCTGCCTCATCTTCTATATTTCTCCCTTCTTCCTATCACCTTGAATCTCACTCTCCATTTCTCATTCCAAGTACATTGTGATATTTTTTCTTCTATAACATTCTTCTAAATAAACAAACAACAAAGGAGAGACAGAAGAAACAGCAAAATACTAAGCAATATTTTTGACAGTTTTTTTGTTGTGGTTGAAGCCTGAATCTAGCTCTAAGAAATTCTGTTGTAGGTAATGTACAAAGCAAGTCACACAGATATAATCCCCAGGACTAGAAATTTAATTCATCTAAGGTATGTGCTCCTTGTAGCTTTCCAAAATTCAGAGTAGCTCATGAGTAGTCATTTTATATTATGGTGAATCCTATGAAATTGCCAATTGTCAGTTACTGTTGACCTACAAAAATAGCAATTTCATACGGTTCAAACTATATGTTAGCCCACTAATAATGCTTTTTAGCCAATTATTAGCCACGTATTAGTCCACTGAATCTAGATTAAGCCAGAAAAAAGCATTGCCCTTTCCCCCATGTTGCCTCTACTATTGCAATATGATTTCTTTACCCCCTTCAAAGCCTCCTGTCCCCCCCTTGAATCAAGTCACTGTCTTCATTAAAAGCATCAATGGCTCCTCAGGATGCAAACTAAATTATTTAGCCTGCATAGAGGTCTTTTCCTGTCTGAGTCCCCCATGGACTTCTCCAGCCTCTTATTCCACTGCTTCGCCTACGTGGCTTTAGCACCAGTTCTCTAAGAACTGAAGAGGTGGACCCCACCAAGGCTGCCCTGTATCTGTGAGTTAGTTTGCATTTCCTTCTGCCAAGAATGCTCATTCTCTGCCGGAGAAGCCCCCACACACCCTGGGAGGCCTCACTTCTGACATTGCCTCTTGTTCTCTGTCCTTCCTGATCCACCCCTGGTGGATTAATTGCACTGTTCCTGGATGTCCATTGTAAGGCACTCTTACAATGGTTACACCATTTTCCCCTTATATTATATACACATTTGTGAGGATGTATCCTTTGAAGGCCTGTGTTTTAATCCTCTGTATTGTATGTATCCTGGCCCCTGGAGAATGCCCCATAGATGTTGGTGAAATGGATTCTGCAATTCCGGATGGAAGAGGGAAATTCAGAAGCAGGCAAGTTGCTAATATTAAAGTTAATGAGCTTGCAAACATTCCATTTAAATTTGGATAGAGAGAAAATATTCCAGGCAGTCTTTGTTTTCCCTAAAGCTGCTACCTGTCCCAGCTGTGATTAGTTATTTTAGAAAAGATTAATACATATTTAATCCAACTACATCACATATTTCTCACTTATTTTAAGCAGCAGAGGACACCTCTCAGATTTAATGTTGAAACATGCAATAACTTCTATTTAAGTATCACTTTATAACCGATGAATTTTTGTTTCCTCCATTAATCAAATTTAACTTAAACCTCACAGTACCTCAAGGGAATCCAGCTGGCCAAGAATATCCGTGTTTTTTTTTTTTTTTCTTTTTTTAGTGATGAAACTTCTGCTTAGTTCTGAGAGACCGAGATTTTCAAATTACATTTAGTTTAGAGCCGACTCGGAATGCCAGAACCTGAGTGTTAGGGCTCCTTTGCTTTATTTGATGTCTCATCCTTATCGAGTGCCTTGAGAAAACCAGGTCTATTTCAAAGTTGGAAGAATTCAGCACGGAAGGGGTTCATGCCTTGACATCTGAGTCTTTCATGGCCCTGAAGAGAGCAGTGAGGAGCCCTGGGACCCAAGATGCAGGAGGGTAGGGTCCCACTCAGTGGCAGGCTACAGAGTTCTGGTTCTGCCACTTTTCCCAGGAAGGCTGGAGGGTGGGTGGGTTGGGTTGTGGGCACACAGAAGGAGAACAGAGCAGTTGTCACAGGCTGGACTGCAAACAACAGCAGCCTTGGCAGCAGCACTGACTGGAGGAGTGCCATTGCCAGCAGCTCTGAGCTGAGGATGCCCTCTTCTTCCCATTCAGCAGTGGCTCCCAGGCAGAAAGCAGCAGAACCAGTGTCCCCAAAAGGGATTTGTGTGATGGCTCATTTTGGGCAGTGTTTTCCCACTCTGCCTAATAGGTTTTTATTAAAGGTGTGTGGAAGCTCCTACATTCAGACCATGGCATGGGACCATTTGAAGATGGGGGTGAGGAACAGCCTCTCTGTCCCACCCTACCCAGTCCTCCTCCTCATTTATCACTTCTTTTAAATCATTTGGACTGTCATTGGGGAAGGAGAGCAGGGAAAGAGAGTGGATGTTGGAAGTTATACTGAGGGAAGGGCTTCTAAAGCTTAGAGATTCAGACCAACCATGTATTGGGCTCCCCTGAGGGACTCAGATATCATATAAGATTACTCACAACTTCCAGGGACCCACTGTACTTTTTAAAAATTCACTTAAGCCCTCCCCCCCCCCAAAAAAAACACACCACAAAAGCATGTAGGAGTTAAAAAATCTAAATCCATCAATTCAACTGTGTCAAAATATGAATTAATGTATTTTTTATGACTTGAATTACTTGTATTTCTACTGATGAGGAAATTTGATATACGTAATTTGGTGTGAACTCAGTCAATTCCATTTCCCCCTTCTACCTCTCTCTTTGGGGGCTCCAGAGTTCCTGCGGGCTTATGTAACACCAGTGTGGTTGGAGTGGTGTTGGGTCTTCACTGCATTGTCCCCTGGCATCCACAGGCCTTGTCCCCTGGCATCCACAGGGCATCCACTTATGAGGTTTCCATGTGGTCTGGAGTGAGCTTCCACTCAGATCATTCTGTCCCCTCCTCATGGAAAGTGGGAGGCACTGCAGATCCACCAGTCATCCCTCCAGAGGTTCCTTCCTCAGGTCTCCTGAGTACATGGAAAATTCCACACACCTCCTGAAAGACTCCTCAAGGATGGGGAGACTAGCCTGATGCCACCACCTCCTATGACATGGGGTCACTGATACCTTGGTGCTTTCCTGGGTCCTATCTGGCCTGTAAGGCATAGGTCCTCACCAATGATTTCCAGGCTTTTCTGAAATTTCTAACTTCCCCTTCCCTAAACCTTGGCAGTGGTAGAGGACAGAGATTTTTTCTTAAGGTAAGTCTTAGTGTCTAGATTCCTTTCTTTGCCTTTTTGATTATCTTCCTTCATGCTCACTAATGGACTTTTCACTGAGTTGGGGGAGGGCGGTCTAATCCTTCATCCATTTTTCCCAAGCCTGTGTTTATATGGAACAAGCTTCAGTCTGAGTCTTTTAAAACTTTGGAACATAAAAAAGCCTTATTTCTCAAACAGTTGTCTCTGGCAATCATTTCAAAACAGACTTTTGAGACTCAAAAGCTATATTGTACTTTAGTGTTTCTACTATAACAATCTTCCCTTGAGGTAAGTGGATATTTCTACTAAATGGGGGAGGGAAGAGCAGTAAAGTCATTGGAAGTGGGGGAACCACAGTTAATGTCTCCAATTGTTACCTTGCCACTTTTATATTAAGTCATTTCTATGTGTTTATGATGGATACCATGAAAATTCTTTCTAAGCGATTCCACTTCTGAGATGATCTAGCAAGCACTGCACACTTGCAGTAACCATGAGGGAGCAAGGTCATGGAGGGTCAGTTTCCTCATGAGTCCCTGTTTTAAGCTATGGGATGTGGGTACTGCTTGTTTAGGTGAATTTCATTATGTTTCATTACATATAATTATTAACTAGGACATGACAGGAGATATGTCTGTGTATGTGTGTATAACTTAATTGGATCATTGTTACCTGGGACATTTGAGGTGCTGACATCTTCTGGTAAAGTTTTATTCCTAGTTGTCCAATAATCTACCCAGCCATGCACAAAAGATGTAGACTTTGTGGCCATGTTTCCATAGTTAGAGAAGAACCTCAGTCTGGAATTTAGATATAGACTCTCATGTGGTAACTGTCATAATTCTGGGGCATGTTCTCCATCTTTGGTTTTTTAATCACCCTCAGTATTAATTATGTCATTTACTTGCTAGTTGCTCTTGTACCCCAACAATCCCAAATATCTAAGTCATTATAATGTGAAATTTCTATCCAGTTACAATGGAAGAGCACAAATCTTCTGAGAAATGTGTGCTATTAGAGTTTATCACTATTTTTTTTTCAGTAAAAATGCTTACCAAAATTTGCTGTTATTATTGGCCACAAAGAATTTGAAGCGTATTTTGTCTGTTTAGGTACCCCAATTTGTCTGTTTAGGTACCCCAGGGTTCTGTGATGCCATATCAGGTGACATGGGATTCTGTCTTCACCAAATCTCCAAAGTCACTCAGAAAGCACTGTGATGGGAACTTGGAGAACCCTGGGAAAGGAGGTGAGGACAAAGTCCTCCCTCCGCTCCCTTGGTAATGGGTCCCAGGAAGTCAGAGAATGTATCCTGACGTAGGAACAGTCAGAGGATTGTGTTGGACCTCAGCTCTCAGGGGGAAGAGCAGATGAGTGAGTTTCTGGTGGATTCCTTTTGGGATTTCATCAACTCTGAGATCAGTGGATTTGCAGACATTTAGCCATTGGGCCAAGCTGCAAGAGCCATTCCTGTGGGTGCAAAGACTTACTTTTTGTTTCAGGAAGGAGAAGCAGACACCTTCAGTGGAAATGGATGAAGCAAGGCCCTAACATAGGAGAGGCAGAGATGCGGTGATTGTGTGGGGCTAGGGCCCTGGAAGGGAGGCCGAAGCCTGGAAACCACCACCCTTCTTTTACTGCTTCCATTTAGTTGCTCTGCCACACAGAGGGAGGTGGATGCAGGAAGGCCTTTGTTCGCCTGAAGGCCACTGGTGACACTAGAGCATTTTGAGCCAAAGTAATTATTGATGTAGCTTTGAGTCCATTCCCTTGGTCTGAAATGGACTGAGAAATTAAGGTGATAGTTCTTCTTTAACCATTTGCTTTAATAAGTCTACAAACCATCAAATACCAACCAAAAAAAACGCACATGTTTTAGTGAAATCATCATAGCCCAATTCCAGGCTTCAGCTTGTATTCGTTATGATTATTTTGTTTTTGTTGTTATGATTATCATCATTATCTCCCTCGGGTTTTCTCAGAACAAGTGACTCCACCAAATGAATTTTTTAAAACCCCAATACAACTGATAGATATTAAGCAGTTATATCCTTTAACCAACACATATAATTAAACATGCAAAACATTCGCTCACACCAGTTTGCCAAGACAGTTGCCTTGATGCAAATTATTGACCAACACACCCTCTCTCTCTGTGTGTGTCCTCCCAGAAGCGTATTCTGCTCATGTTGCCTGATGCTGCTTTCTCCCTTCCTGTTGCTGCCCACGGCCACAGCAGTGAGCAGAGTGTGTGTAATTTCCTGATGATCTGCTGCTTCTGATTATCTGCACCATTGCTTTCCAACATTCGCATGTATCATCAGGGTCGATTTTATGTTTGTCCAGTGTGCATCCCCGGTTAAGTTCCCAAAGGGCAAATGCACTCTCTGATCTGCCAAGTGCCTAGAACAGTGCTGAGCAAACTGGGGGTGCCTCATACAAACTAATTGGATGCCAGACTGAATGGCAGATGGCAGTGCTTTGATTTGGCTCCTTTCAGGTCTGTTGAACTACAATTCACATCCACTGGGACTTAGATCCCATTTTACAACCACAGTCTTCTGATCTTGGTGTGAGGAATGTGCTGGAACAGCTCTTGACTACGATATACATTAACATTAAAAGCTTCTGCCTGGCTGGTGTGGCTCGGTGGTTGAGCATCGACCTATGACCCAGAAGGTCACAGTTGGATTCCCGGTCAGGGCACATGCCCAGGTTGCAGGCTTGATTCCCAGTAATGGGGGGTTGCAGGAGGCAGCCGATCAATGATTCTCTCTCATCATTGATGTTTCTATTTCTCTGTCCCTCTTCCTTCCTCTCTGAAATCAATAAAAATACACTTTTTAAAAAAAAAGTTTCTAACAGTGGACAAGACAGGGTTCAGCTAGGAGTTTCCATCCCAGGCATCTGGACATTCAAGTGTTTCTAGTGAATTTCCCCTCTCACCTGTGACTATAATGCCTAAAGTTCCTCCACTAGAGTGTCATTCCTTTTCTTTCTCTTCCTCTCTGGAATGTTACATATTTTTTTAATATAGATTCTCCTAGATAGGTAACATAGTAAGTAGTTTTTAGCACCTTTGTGTAAATAAGCTTAAGTACCAAATTGAGATATTTAAGATGGGGACTTAGGTAGAGATTAAATGTTGATTTAAATATCTGTGGCGAAAGGACCCATTCTCTGTGAGGGTGGAGGTAGGAAGGTGGTTTGTGACTAACATGGCCGATGCTTTACCTAAAGGTAGTCAGTGTGTGAGGGAGGTGGGAATAGTAAGCTCCACCTTTAAAAATAAAAATAGGAAACAGAAATCAAATGCAGCTTTCGACTACAATCCAAGGGGAGCCATAACCGGAGCCTAGAGACCCATGCTGTGGAAACACTGAAGGATTTCTTATGATTTGTCATTTCACTGTGTTTATTGTCACTGTTCGTTTTTTGGCTGTTTTCTTTCTGTAGTTATTAAAAGCAAAACCCTTACAACCAAAAGGGCCTTTATGGTTATCTTGGGGAAAACAAGGAAGAGGCACAAGCTCAGCAGACTAACTCCTCCACTGGCTGGTCTTTGGGGGAAAAATCACATGGGCGATCCACAAAGTGAAGGGATCAGAAAGGGGATCCGAGGAAGAAGGCATACACCTGAAAAAACACTCAGGGTTTCACACTAGAAATGCCCATTTGGTGGCAGAAACCAAAGCTGGAGGCTAGAACAAAGCCATGTTGGGGAGCAGGCACTGAAGTGAGCAGCAGGGAGAGTCTGGCTGGGAGGCAGGGCAGGAAAGAGAGGGGCCAGGAATGAGGGCAGGCGGGACCTCCCTCAAAGCTCAAAGGAGTCACCTTCCCTGAGGGCCCGAGGCTCCAGAGTGGAAAGAAAGCTCTTGGTTTCAATTCCAGGCATGTACTTTTGTTCTTGAAGTGAGTTTAGATCACGTTTCAGCAACTGTCCTCCTGCAGAGAAAGGTCTTTGTGTTAAAAATAAAGTTCACTGGAGACACACTTGATATTTCCAGTGGCATTTCTACCTGTCCAGCCCAGGGAGGTCTTAGCCCCATTGTCCATCACTGCCTCCACCACACTGTCTCATGCAATTCAGGTTTCTGGGTTTAATCTATGAAGTTTAACAGTGTGGAGCCTAATTGTTTCCAAGGTCACCCCTGATGCTGTGCATCCCCAGCTGGATGGAACCACATTCCCAGTGCTGATTTGACCTTGAGAAGAGCAGAGCTTAAGTGTTTTGATGTGGAGTAAAAGGATGCCGGGAAGAGGGTATAGGGGGAGGTGGAAAGGTATTTTTCAATCCCCTTTTCTTTCCCATGTGTTCAAATCCCTGCTGGGCTGCAAGCACAGAGCTTATTCTTAGGTTGGAAACCTGGTCTCTCAATGTATCTGGTAGCCTGATATCAGACTTACATGCAGTTGATTGGATATGCGTTTCTCATTTATCTGTTGATTGGTATGAATCTTCTGTTGTAACTTTTGGTAACACACTCCTCTTTCAAACTGGGTGGATAGGTGTGTCAGGCTTCCATATTGAAACAAAATGGTAGCTAATAACTTTTAAGATGCATACTTTCCAAAATTTGCAATGGACTTTGGATTTTTACAAAAGGTAACATATTAGCAGAGATTGTAAAAGTAGGTGTGAGTTCAGTGTAGTAACATTCTTTTAAAGTTAAATGATGTGGCAGCATTTCCCCTTCCTTCTCCCTGGAAGTGTCTGGTGAAAGTGGCTTGTGGATGGCCACCCTGCCAGGATTGAGGGTAGATTTGGACACAGTATGGACCCCATGAAGGATACAACTGCTCAATTGCTCCACTTCTTAGGATGGGAACTGAAATATTAAGAACTGCCTAAAAAGTATCAAAGTAATTCAATAGAGAGGCAGAGTTACACAATAAATCCTGCCTGGTACAAAGCAGGCCACGGGTAGGAGGGAGCGGGGGAGCCCCGAGGAGGGGTGGAGAGACAGTCAGGCCAATTTAGCAGAGATGGTGCCATGGCAGATTTGATGAAGACACTCTCAGAACTGTCGCTGTCACTTTGAACCCTCTGGAAAAAATAACCTGGAGCACCAAGAGAAATGAAAGTTCTATCCAGTTACTAAGTGAAGAAATCATCAAAATGATGGTTTTATTCCTCACAGTGGAAAAGAGAGAGAAGAGAAAAGAAGGAAGTGATTTTGCTTTCCTTTGCTTGGAATTTCAAATAATGAGACCCACAGGCAGGAAGGGAGAGAACTGGGTACGGGACACAAGAAGGAAATCGGATGGACCAATATCTGGGTTCATCTCGCTCTAATTTTCTACACGAGTGCAAATATAGTAAGGACCATCAATCATCGTCAGAAGGACCTCAGTACACCCCCATTGGTGGCTGCCCCCTCACCTCTTCTCCAAGCCTCCTCCCTCTTTGAAAAGCAGGTGTATTAATGTGTGACTAGAAATTTGACTTGCTCCTTGGATGCCATGTAATTTATTTTTAGCTGTAGTGGTGTTGTCTTTAAACTGGTTCTATGTTGTAGTTCATCTGGGTGTTGTGACTTTTTTTCTCTCGAATTTTAACACAGACTCACTTAGCAAACATGAATTGAGCAAAAACTACATTATCCTATTAAAATCTGCTTGTAAATTCTTCTCACTAAGGCCTGAATGGCCACTTGCTTAAAATGCCACCTCTTCTTGGAGATGTCTGGGTTTTCAAGGAATTTGGGGACTTAAGTTATGGATGGGAAGTTACATTTACAGTCTGAGAGAGGAGAGATTTCCAAGGTGATTTTTGCTGGGGAGGCTATTGGAGATCAGGATTCTGCCCTCACTTCTCATAGTGACAGGAGGGGGAACATCCTTGGTCCCCTTCCTTCAGAAAGGTGACCTCTGCCGGATCCGTAGGGGAGGAGTGGGCGAATAATGAGACTGCACCGTGGCAGGGAAAGCAAATTACTTGCCCAAGAGTGACTGTTGGGGGTTTTTCTTTTAAAATCATTGCTTCATTAGCACATCCCTGTCTGTCTCCCCGATCTTATATTTCAGTGTCTGGCAGGTTAATCAGGAGGCTGTAGCTAAATCATCTATTGTTCATGGGACAATAGCCACCCTCAGCTGCACTGCTAGGCATGAGTTCTTTAGCGACCCTTGTTACTTTCTGCCCAGGTGGTGGTAGCCTGGAGTCCTGCAGCTGCCGGTTACCATGAACGCTTCCTTTGATTTTGTTCTCAGAATGTCACAGTGACCAGCTTGCAGGTGACATCCTGCTGTAGATGCTGGCACAGATTTTCAGCCATTGTGCTGCCTGTACTGATTTTGTACATTATTTGTTGCCAGTGATATCGCTCTCATCTTCCTCCCCCTATCCCTTTTTCCTTTTCCCATGCACTGGACTCCTTCTGAATCACTCAGGCTCAGGGATCAGAGAAGAAGTGCCTCCTTTAAGGCTAATCCTAGGACCTTTAGGTTTCTTTGGATTCACATTCTGCCATGAGCAGCCTGAACCCTGTGGGACTTGCTGACTCCTTCCTCTTTCTGTCCCCAAGCTCATATCCCCTCCTTACTCTCCCCTCATTTATGCCAAGACAAGCATAATTTTCTAGTCCTTCTCCTTTGCTTACTCTACCCCATGTGAGAATCAGATGGACCCCACCAATGTCACTCACATTCCCAGAACTACCAACCTCCGAAGAGTCCCGTGGTCCTTACCTTTCTTGCTGCAATTCCTCAGAAACAAGCTGATTTCATGTTGAAATAAATGAGTTTTGCAGGTGCTGCAAATAGGATTTGTTACCTGCCAGTGGGAATATGAGTGTGGGATGAAGTTGAGAAGGACTTATTTAGAATTGGGGGGTCTTGATGCTCTGTGAGAAATGGATACGATTTCCTAGGAGAAATAGCCCAACAAAATAAGCTCTTCGAAAAATCCAGCAAAAGCCCTCAGGAGCCATGTAGGAAGGGTGTGTGACTTCCGTTGCAGGGAAACATGGATGAACAGTGAGGAGGCCGTGGACAAGCAGAGTAAGAGAGATACTCACATAGTTAACAGTTATGTTGCAAGTTACTCCAAAATATAAAAGAGTTACATTGTGCTGTGCTCATTCTACCACCCAAAGATGATGAATGCAGCCAGCATTTACTGGGCACTTATTTTGTGCCAGGCAATGTTCTAAGTATTATACATGCTTTGTTTCATTTAAACCTCTTGGCTATGCTACAGTGAACTACAGTATCAACTCCACTTAAAGAAATGAAGTCCCTTATCTAAAGTTAAAGCTGGTGAATTTTGAAATCAAATTTTGAACCTGAACAGTCTGGTTCCAGACTTACTTTTATCCTATCTGCTAATTCCACTTAATGTCAATACTTCTCTCACAGTGCCTTGCATAATACTAGCATCCAGTGAACTCAGTGAATATTTGCTTAAAGAAAATAGTTGGTCAAGAAAAACACACACAATTAAATCTCATTAGGGGAGGCAGGGAAGGATGCAGGATGCTGTCAGCAGTGACTTTGTCTTCTTAGATGGTAGGGATTTTCCACAGCACTGGAAGGGATCGAGATGCCTCCTTTCTGTCCCCAAAAGTCACAGTTTCAGAGTTAGGACACAGCTTCTCCACTCCAGCCACTCCAAACCCCACGCATAGTCACCCCACCACACTGGCTCTTATCTGTATTGCTTGAATGAGTGCCTCTTTTTTGCCCATAGGATAAACTCCTTTTTTTAAAAAATATTTTTTTATTGATTTCAGAGAAAAAGGGAGAGGGAGAGAGAAAAAAAATCAATGACAAGAGAGAATCATTGATCAGCTGCCTTCTGCATGCCCCCCACTGGGGATTGAGCCTGCAACCCAGGTATGTGCCCTGACCGGGAAATTGAACCATGACCGCCTCATTCATAGTTAAACACTCAACCACTGAGCCACACCGGCTGGGTCACAGGACAAACTCTTGATTATTGTTAAAAGAACCCTACTTCTCTAGCATTTTTGTTGACTTCTGTTTCACCCCCTTGATTCAGCAGTAGCCATCCTTCAGTTTCTGTCATTATTTATATCCAACGTTACCATGTCTCAATATAGCTACGTTTACCATCTGTTTTCCCTACCCAGCTCTTTACAGGCAGTCATGTTTCATTCGCCTGTGCATCCACAACACCAAGCACAGCGCCAGATGCATACCCTGGTGCTTGTTAAGACATATTGTAGCAGATTGCATTTCCTGCTCTAGTCACGTGTTCTGAAAGCACACTGGGCCAGCTTGGGTGCTTAGGGCCGGAACAATTGCAGGGAATGGGCTACCTGTACCTCTCATGTTAACTGACCATCAGCCACCTGCTCCATGGGAGGGTCAACTTGATTTAAAGGTGCAGGATTGAGGAAGAGTATGTCATGAACTTAACTAAATGGTTCTCTTAACCAGCGTCAGCCCATTGAACTGTTCCTTCAATTTTAACTGTTCTATCAGCCAAACAGCTGACTCAGCTTTCAGAGGCCTATTACTTGATCTGAAAACATTGGCAACACTGCGGCCTCCAGTCTGACTTTAAGCCTGTTAAGGATAATGCGTTTTCTCTAGATTAGGTGGCACATCTTGGTTGTATTGGAGAAACATCAGTTATGTCTATGTCTTGGCTAGAATGAGCCAGATTTGGGAGCATGCCAGCTTTTATTTCATTGCTAACAGACTCCTTAATTAACCTGCTGAAACTAGTGCACAATTCATTGTAGTTTTTGAAACAAGATGCATAAAAGGCCCACTTTTTCTTCCATTACACTTTTTTTGTTTGTTCAGCTTATTAGATAGTCAAATTCTCTTGGGTTGTACATTAAACCTTCTTAAAAGAAGCAGGGATTTGAGAAAAACCCAATGGGGCTTGGCTTCATTTCAACAAAACTTGCTATTGCTGCATTTACCCCTTGATAATTAAGTTCTTCTCCCCCTTACTATTTTAACACATCAACTCAAATGAAAGTGTCTCCTTTCCTTATAATGTCTCCATTCTCAGAAACTTCCATTTGTAAAATAAAAGGCTAGAGCAGCCTCTTTGGGGACAATGGAAGTTACGCCTCTCCATGCTTCATGGGCTATGCAGATGCCCGCCTTCTATTTGCCATGCTTGAAATAAATGTGTTACCTGTGTTTGTACTTCACACTTTGCACATAGTCCCCAAATTGTTCCTCGTTGGAGACGAAGCCAAGGACGTCATATTCAATTTCCATGATGAAATGCAGATTCCCCATTGAACCTAATCAACCTTCATTTCAAAAGGTTGACAAGGTGGTTACTTAAAGAAGTCAGTTGGATAAATTTATTGTACTAAAAAGACTCTATCCCAAGAATATTCTCTGATTCTAAAGCCATAGAATTTTTATTTGATTGTGAATTAAATTGCATTTTCATGCCCTTCAAGTCCTTTGCTTCTCGACTTTATGTCCCTCAAAGAGAGACAAACTTGTTGACAGTGATGTTGGTCTCTGTAACACTCTGTCCCAGGTGAAAAGACCCACAGTCTCTCAGTCATGCTCCCATTAGATGAGTTTTCGGCCAGTTGACAGATAGGAGAGTTTTGCAGGAGAGAGCATGATATCCTTTTAGTCAGGAAGGAGGACTAATGTATTTTCAGTTGCTGATGATGTACCAGGCACTGTGTTAGATTTTTAACATGTGCTAAATCATTTTCTAGCGCCTCTGGCTGGGTGCTATTGTCCCCACTTTAAAAATAAAGGTATCTGGACTCAGAAAGGTGAACCTGAGTAGTTGGAACAGAGAATGAATGTCCTGCTGTTTTGAATTCTTTTATGAGATAGTTGGTCGGGTGTAGCCATAAGAGGAGACAGAGAAGAGGCTCAGGTAAACAAAGTTTATTATACTCACAGGTCCTCGAGACAGGAGCCATGAAATGTCATACAGGACTCCATTGGAAAGACAACAGAATGGTTAGGAGGCAGAAGACAAGAGCAGCAAGAATGCTTAGGTCATGACCTCTACTGGGGTTTTTGTTGGAAAGGAAAGCAGGGTAGAAGAGCTCAGCGTTGGCTAGTTTTAATAACTTCAGTGGGAATGAGGCTACTGGATGATCTCTAATGTCTGGGACCTGGCCTTGGAATGATTTAGGCAAAGGCATATTATATTGCCGCCAGCAGCTCAAGGGGCCAGATGGAGGAGGCATGGTTCTGGGTGCTTAGTTTCCATATGGAAGGCATGCTCCAAGCTGGGCTCTACTTCCTCTAAGAATCCATTAGCCCTGGGAGGGGTAGTCTCTCCCCAGCCAGAAAAGTTTTCTAATATGTCAATATGTCACAATATTCAGAAAATTAAAAATATATACAACAAACACACAAAGCCTAAAATGTGTTCTGTCTGACCCTTAGTAAAGTTGTCCAAGTCTTGCTTGAAGGCACTAATCTTCTTTAGGTCTTAATTCTTTAGAAAGGCTGCCCCTGTCCATTGTAGATTAAGTAACCAACTGAGAACTGAGGCAGGCATGTGTCCTCAAGATGAGTGCCAAGCTCTCAGATCTACACCCCCAGGAATAGTGGTCTCTGTACACTTGCTGCTGACCTTCACCAAAGACTGTAGTTGAGACTTAATCATCTCTGAAAGAATCCAGTCTAGAGAGAGGGAAGAATCAAGGTTTCAACTTTTCCAGGGTGCCAGTCAGTTCATGCCATGGCCTATGAATTTAAACTGAGCTGGGGAAAACTTCCCTTGCAGGAGTCTACCACGGTCATGGATTTATCAGAGCTGAGGGAAAATTCAAATAAGCATTTAGTCCTATTTATGGGAAAGATGGGGTTCTTCTAAATTTAGACAAATGCCATGATGGCAGCCCCAACCCTCAGTTTTATTTGAGACCATTTTTTTTTACCCATCCCATGTGGGTGCGACCTCTTACTTTGCCTTTTCCCATTGGAGTCTGAGTACTGGTGCCTGAGGACCAAGTCGGGTGTGAGCTCTGTTTAGAGATCTAACCTCTTCGGGACTCTGTGTGCAGATATTTATCAGACCTGTCCCTCAGTGGCCCCGCCGTTGCCTTTCCCTGTGGTATTGTTTAAATCCTAAGAAATCTGTCCTTTAAAGTTTGTACCCATGTCCGGATATCCATGTTAGTGAAAACATTACCTTTGGAAGACTCATAAACAGAAGTTATAGTTGACCTTTCTGAAGTCTGTGCCTTAAGCATATGTGCCATGTGGTTATTTTTATCCCTCTGCATTTGACTATTGCAGGCCTTTAGTATCATTCCTTTCTCCCATAATTCTTTTCTGCAATAATGGTATAGGCTTCTGGTGTTTCATTCTCCTTGCTAGTTCCCCTGTGCCTTTGAGAAGGGTTCAACTGAGGTCTTGACAGTTTAACCTCCTTCTTGGGTTAGTTCCTGTCTTTCTTTACCATATGGTAGGTCGATAGTGTTTATTTGCCTAAGTGCTTTCCTTCCTCTCTCCTGTTTGACTTATGGCCTAGACAGGAACAATACTCAAATAGTTCACCTTCATTATAGCACAGGCACCAACCAATAAAAAGAGAAGTGACTGTGGGCATGATGTTACATACCTACCAGTGCATTCTGGCTGAAGACCAGTCCAGCTCCAGATATTGGCTCTTTAAAAAAATTATGCATTTATATTTTTTTCTTGCGGGAGCCTGTACAGTGAGACATGAAACGTCGGCACTTTCTGGTCCATAAGATCATCTTTGGTTCAAGCAAATCCTCTTGAACGCCCCAACACTGAGTTAGTTAGCCTCACCCTGGAAGCATTATTATAGCGGGTCAACATCTAAAGCTGTCCAGGACTCTGTTTTTTGTTTTCTTCCCCAGGTCTGTATTAGGGTGCTGTATTTGTTCCTCATGGGCCATGTTTCACACCATTTTGAGCATGCTCCAGTAACTATGCCCCCCCGTGGGGTGCTGGGGTTGGTCGCATGGGCTGCAGAGCTCATTGTGCACCGTCTCCAATATGAGACCCCTCGAGGGATGTCCAACTGCCCGTTTAGGCCCATCCCGGTAGGATCGGGCCTAAACGGCAGTCGGACATCCCTCTCACAATCCAGAACTGCTGGCTCCCAACTGCTCGCCTGCCTGCCTTCCTGATTGCCCCTAACCGCTACTGCCTGCCAGCCTGATCACCCCTAACCACTCCCCTGCCACCTGATTGATGCCTAACTGCTCCCCTGCCAGCCTTATTGCCCCTAACTGCCCTCCCCTGCAGGCCTGGTCACCCCTAACTGCCCTCCCCTGCAGGCCTGGGTTCCCCCCAACTGTCCTTCCTTGCAGGCCGGGTCACCCCCAACGTCCCTCCTTTGCTGACCTGATTACCCCTTAACTGCCCTGTAGGTTTGATCACCTCCATCTGCCCTCCCTTGCAGGCCTGGTTCCTACCAACTGCCCTACCCTGATGACCTGATCACCCCAAACTGCCCTCCCTTGCAGGCCTGGTCCCTCCCAACTGCCCTTTCCTGCTGGCCATCTTGTGGTGGCCATCTTGTGTCCACATGGGGGCAGCCATCTTTGACCACATGGGGGCAGACATCTTGAGTGTTGGAGTGACAGTCAATTTGCATATTACTCTTTTATTAGCTAGGATAGAGGCCTGGTGCCTGGGTGGGGGCCGGCTGGTTTGCCCTGAAAGGTATCCCAGATCAGGGTGGGGGTTCCCTTGGGACGTGGGATGGCCCGGGTGAGGGGCCTGTGGTGGTTTGCAGGCCGACCACACCCCCCGGCAACCCAAGCAGAGGCCCTGGTATCTGGGATTTATTTATCTTCTATAATTGAAACTTTGTAGCCTTGAGCGGAGGCCAGGGCCAGCCAGGAAGCTTGGCTTCCTCCATCACCAGGGGCAACCCAAGCCTCCTGCTCTTTCCAGCTCCATGGCTGCCGCCATTTTTGTTGGGATTTATTTATATTCTATAATTGAAACTTTGTAGCCTTGAGCGGAAGCCAGGGCCAGCGAGAGCGGGCAGGAAGCTTGGCTTTCTCCATTGCCAGGGAAACCCAAGCCTCCTGTTCGCTCCGTGGCCACAGCCATCTTGGTTGGGTTAATTTGTATACTCGCTCCTGATTGGCTTGTGGGCGTGGCTTGTGGGCGTAGTGGAGGTATGGTCAATTTGCATGTTTCTCTTTCATTAGTGTAGATAATACTGTATCATATACTTGAAATTTGCTAAGAGAGTATATCTTAAATGTTCTCACTACAAAAAAATGATATAATGGAAGTGTTAGCTAGACCTGTGGTGGTAATTATTTTATAAGTGTACCACATCAAGACATTGTACACTTTAAACTTAAAGAATGTCATATGTCAATTATGTCTCACTAAATCTGGGAAGAATAAAATCCACTGTTATCTCTGTGGGTGAAGACAAAATCTGAAAACCTGAAACCATGGTCAAAACTAAATAGTAAATCTGGAGCCAACCCCATGTCCTGACACAGGAGGCAACCATTGCAAATCTCTGGACATGCTGCATAATATGGGAAATCAACCCCTCCCCACTTCTCAGACTTGGCCCTGAATGCAATTCCAAATATCATGGAAGAGCTGATTTCTAGGGCAAGCATGTCAAACTTAAAGGCTAAAACAGGCCAAATAAATGAGGCATGCAGCCCGAGGGCCATGAGTTCGATATGCTTGTTCTAGAGTATGCCTTCACCTCTTCTCTCCTACTCATCTTTCACTTCTACACTTAAATACCCCCTCTGCAAAGATTTCTGTGACTCCTCGGGCAGTCTCTCCTCTGTACCTTGTTCATCCTGCTTTATTATACTTGTATTGTGTAATAATTTTTTTTCTAAACACTAGGAAGTAATCTTTGACAAGGATACCTTTTAGTTTTATTTATATCCCTGGGACTTAGGACAATACCTATGACATAGCTACAAATTCATAACATTTTAGTAATGATAGAATGCAGCTTTTTTTCCAGTACTGTAATTATAACGTTTACATAAAAAACTAGGTGTCATGAAAAATTAAAGTCATTAGATGAAGTGTTCCACTTGAAAGCTATTGATCCTTTAGACTGACCTGTATTTGAGCAAACTAAAGGTAGTTATGCTACCACTGAGGGTGAATCCTTTAATTTTCTTGTGCCTCTCTAATGGGCCAAAAACCTACTTTGTTTTACAACCCTGGTCATGATAGGAGGTCTATGCAGATGGTAGATCTATCCAATGACTTAGCCTAATTGGCCAGTATACCCATTCTTTTTTGGCCTCATGAAATGAGGCCAGAATTTGAAGTCAGAAAATCCACTCAAGGCTGAGCCTGTTAATATCTGTGTGCCCTTAGGCAGGTCATTTAATCTTGGTGTGCCTCTGGTTCCTCATTTATAAAATGGGCTTAACAATACCCATATCCAAGAGTTGATTTGAGGATCATATTAGAAACCTTGAAAATATTTATTCCCTAGAAATTGGTGCCTTTATGTGATTATTGCCAGAGTCAGCTAGAGTTAACTGTGGACTCAGATCCTGAGCAGTAGAGAAACCCTGTGTAATTATGAACTATATACCATTTCTACTCTGACATTTCAGGATATTCATCTTTCTCATCACACACACACAAAGAGTTAGCCAGAAAATGGCCACGCTTCAGGTCTCATCCCGAAGTGAGGATTTCTCCTTTTCTTTTTTTGAAAGTTTGAACTCATACAATTCCAGCAGCTTCTCTGCCTCGAAGTCAGACACACAGTTTTTTCCCCTTCAACTTCCCTCTCAAAGAAAATACTTCAATCTCTTTGTTGTGATTGTGTAACTCAGAAATGTCTAAAGCTATAAGCTTCAAACTTGGCAGGGTTGTTGTCTTCACTAAGAAAGAAAAATCAAAGAAAATTTGAAGGAGAAACTTTCACTGTAATTTTTTTCTTTTAAGTTAGTTAAACTTTAAAATAATGTGAGTTGTTATTTACATATCTTCATTGTCCTTGCGAATAACATCATTGTATTGCCTTATAGAGATTTCAGTATCACCATTCTGTTGACATGTAGGATAGGGACATATTTCTATTGTAGTCATGAGTGGTATGTGATGATACTTCTTGTTCTGAAAGCAATAAATGCTTTTCATCTCCTGTTAGAGTGATTGTACCCAGGTCTGATTATGGTAAGTAAAACACGTGATTATCTTCAGGGTGCTCCCCACCTCAGAATCCTCCCTACTTTTAGCACAAGTGAAATTCTATCCTCAGATCTTCCTTTATCTAAATAGCTATACTTTTTGTGAAAAGACAATGATAGTTATTACCTATGGACTGTTCTGAATGAATAAAGAATGTGAAAAGAGGATTTGAAAGGAGTTGGAGGAGGTTGCATATGTACACTATGTGTGTAAGATTATCACAAGGTGGTTCAAAAGCAATAACACAGAGGATGAAGCAGTTACTATCAGTTGACCTGTTTTGTACATGCAGGAAGGGACATAACTGTAATTCACTTGTAAGGAATAGGAACTCCAGAGGGCACCCTAAAAAATGTAGGAAAGGAAAGAACAGTAAGAGTATGAGATGGACAAAGCAATGTGGGAATGTGAGATGAAAAGCAGAGATGCCCAGGGACTTACATTTTGGTCTGAGTCCAAGGTGGGCAAACATGAGGTGTGGCAGGTTTGGCTGCTTGAGGCCCCAGCAGAGTGATGGCCGTGTCCTTATTTAGATGTGTAGAACACAGAGGAGACAGAGTTAACTAACCTCCAGGTCACACGTTTCCTAGGTCTTCTCATCAGGAGGGATTCACAATTTTTATTTGCTAGAAGAAAAGAGAGAGAGAAAAAGAGAAAGAAAAAAAACAGATGTAATTTTGTTGTGAAAGATATGACTTATAAATTCTGTAATTCTAGAATTTTATATATGAGCAAACTCATACTTGAAAAAGAGTGTCAGGCATTTTGGCTGCAGGAAACTTGCTCAAGTTGTATTTGTGGTGGAAGTTTCTTGAAAGGGCACACACAGCAATCAAGAAGATTGCATTCTCAGGGCCTCTGGGAACATTCATTACCCATGTTCCCAGTAGTGCTCACAGCACTTGAGTCACCTCTGTTGTTCCTTAGATCTTCACTCCAACACCATTAACATGACTCTGTTATTCTCTTTTGTTGCTTCTCTTTGTGCCTTTTCTCATTTCTCCTCCCAGTATTTGAAGAGTCAACGTGACTAAGAGCACAAGTTCTGGAGTCAGACTACCTGGTTTCAAACACTAAACTCTATTCCTTACTAACTGTGTAAGTTACTTAACCTCAACCTCCTCCTCTGTAGAATATGGATACTAATGGTACTTACCTCCCTGGTGAGTTCATATGTTTAAAGCCCTAATTATTAATAAATTCTATCAATTTCTCTCTATTCTGGAGAAAGATACTGGATGTCTTGGTAAGTTATATTACCTCTATTGTGTAGGCAACCAGTGTGTAGGTTGACCACATTTGGGTCAGATATCTGTGTATGCTGTCCAGTAAGAGGCCACCCTTTATTTATAAAATACCCAAGGGCCATTTTCCTCAGGAGAAGGCTGTGGTAATTTTTCTTGGGAGGTATGGTGAATGTGGCAAGCTCCATGACTAAGAAGTCCATTTAGGAGGGATTAGTGTAAAGATGATGCCTTATCTAATTAACTAAATCCTCCATCATGCTTCTATTAAAATCTCTGACCCCTTTTTCTTTCTCATTTAACTCATGTAATTATTTCAATTATGCATTTGTTCAATTATTATAATTATGCATTTTTATTGAAGACATTCTTAGATGGAATGTCGGTGAGATGATCTCTAAGTCTCCTTCCAGTGAGGATGTCTTCATAATGATTCCTGTTAGTTTTGAGGTCAAGGACCTTGTCTTCTTGTTTGCTGCTATATCCTCAGTATTAGAATAGTGTCTGACATGTGGTAAGTGCTCAATAAATATTAATTGAATGATGAATAAAATGGAGACTTGAGAGAGGGAAATGGGCAGACAGAGAGATTCTGAGCAATACATTTCATGGGTCTTCCTCTAATATTTAATGTCTAATGTTCTTCTATTATAAGATAGAAAATTATCCATCACTCATTTTTTTACTGATGTATTTTTCTTGCTGGAGCAAAATAAACTATATGGACATCAAGGCAATGAACTAAGCCAATCTCTGAGCAGTAGGAATAGGGGATGGAGATGTTTATACCTGGAAGTTGAACTAGTAATTGCCAATATCTAGAAAAACCATCACCAAGACACTCTGTAGTTGCCATGGATACTAGCTTGGCTGGCCCGAGGTGTCATTACACAGTGAGATGAGTCATGCAGAGTTGGGCTCAAATCCCAGGCTGTTCTTCATTGACTCTGTCCTTCAACAAGCTATTTAAACTCTAGAGCCTCAGTTTCCTAATTTTTAAAATGCAAAGATAGCAGAGCTGGGCTGAAGATGATAATAATAGTAATTGTTGCCATGTAGTAAACATTTTCCATTAATAGCACTTCTTATTCTTAATTATTCGGTAAAGTATTATCCCTGTTAACAGATGAGACAACTCAGATACAGAGAGGCAAGCTAATTTGTTAAGATCATACAACTAATAGGTGGTGGAGCTAAGATTTAAACCCAGCTGGGGTCTGAATCTCATACCTTGACTAGAGATAATTCATGTAAAGTGTCTGGCACATAACAGGCATTTAATGAGTGGAAAGTATAAAGATTACTTCTTAATATATGCTTCCCTCAGGACTTTCTCATCCTCACTATTTCTCCCCTTGTCAGAGAACTTTTAAGACCCTCCTTTATACCCAACCCCACTTCCTTACACCATCTCATGAACTTCAAAGACCTTGTAAGCGAAGTGTGACAACAGCCAACACAACTGGATACTCATAGTCTATGCTGCCAGGAAAGGAGAGTCCATTTTCTTGATTTGAGCATCATTCAGGCTTTAATATGTATTTTATAGTGGTATGCTCAGATCCCTAACGTCTGGGTAAAAGTGGGTCAAGGAGGCTTCTCTAGCCACGTAAACAGAGAAGGTGGGGTGTTAGAACCTTTGAGAATCAGCATTGCCTTTTCAGGTGTTCTGTGCTATAGCCATGAGAGAGTCTTTACAAAACCAAATTTGATTCTGTCCACTGGATCAAAGAAATAATTACACCCTGGAGGGCTAAAACTATTATACAGGAAGAAAGAGAAGAAGAGGGTAAATGGTGAAATGGGAAATAATTACTGCCAAATGTGATGGAGATTGACTGGGAGTATGATACCTGTGTAATTAAAGCAAAGTGAATGTAAAAATCTGCTGGTTCCTAGCATGCGCATGCAGGGGTCCTTGGCAACTGGTCTGTACAGCAGGTAGGGGTCTTAAATGTTGTCTTGTCTTGAATCTTGGCTTTTATAATATGCTCTTACAAGGCCTATTTAAGGAGTCTACTTTACTGCTGGCAGGGGAATGGAGCAAAGAAAGCCATATTTAAAAAATAATTCCAATTATCTTAAATTTCTCATGGCATTCTTTGAGTCTTAAATCTGCAGTCGAAGGTAATGTGCAATCCTCTCTTGACCTTAAAAAGAATTTCTGACAACTGTTGAGTTTCTCAGAGTAAGCTCAGATGACAGGGTGAGTCGGCAGGAAATCCATAGAAACTGACCTGCTATGCGTGTTTATTTCCTCTGTGGTTTCCAGTCTTTATTAGAAGTTGGAGTTTCTTTTGGATTTTTCCAGGAACCTATTTCAGGTTATTCTTGTGGACTTTGGGGAGAATTGCATCCCAGCCAATAAGCATTGGACAAGTAAACAAAGGGCAAGGCAGGGTTGTCGTGGAGGAAAATCTAAGATCTTGGCTTCCTCATCTGCCTCCACATTCCAGATTGCCACTCTCATGACTATGATTAGATTTGGGCCCAGTCTGGAGGTGATATGGTTTGTTAAAGGGAGTATGCTGTTCTGCTTGAAGTTTAGAACTCCTGCTGGTCTCCCCTGACCCCCTGTCTTCCTCCTCCAATTCTCCTCCTCCTTATAGTCTTGTTCCTCCTTTTCATCTGCTTCCCCCTTTTCTCTTCCTCCTCTTTCATAAACATCCTTGCCCATACTTTACTTTTCATCTATTCTACTTCTCCACTTCATATTTTTGTTTCACTTTGTTTTCCTTCCTCCATATTTCAAACCAAACTATTGTCTATAATTTTGTCCTGAGTATCTCTTTCTTCCCCCTCTCTGATATTTTTATGTCTTCAAAATATTACTTGTTTATCAACTTTTCTGAAGAATTTACATATTTAATGGTCATATCCCTCATCCCACCCTCCAGGGGACAGAAGTGCAGGTGAATAGCTGTTCCTCACTATACAGTTGGGCTGACAGGAGAGAAGAAATAGAGCAGCAAAGACTTGCCCCAGGGTACCAGATAAATTAGCCTAGGCTGAGGGCTGCCTACTTATCTCTGGATGGCTCTGTTGGGCCTACTCAACAGGTTTTCATTACCACCCCCAGTAAGTCTGTAATTATTTGCTTTTGAAGACACACAGATATTGTGGAAAGCCTCACATCAGTGCTTACCCACTCACCATGCTCAGAAACTTCCCAGGAGCAGCAGAGATGACACTGCAAATTATTAAGGAAGACTTTGATTCTGAGCAAAGCCAACTATCAGTGGTGAGAGCCAGATGAAATATCTGAGTATCAGTCAGCAAAAGAAGAAAGGAGCTTGGGGTGCAGACCTTGTGAAAAGAGCTATGGAATGTACTGCAGCCAGAATCAGTGAAGAGGTGGGAGCGGGTCAGGTGGGTAGTGAGGGACCAACAGAGATAGTTGCATCAGGAAGGGGAGATGGTGGGTAGGAGGCTAAGCCTAGAGATGCATTCCCAGGCCTTCTTCAGAGAAGGGTTGTTCCAGCTGCAGGGAGTGCTCTCTGCAGATAGCCCTCAGCTCCAGGTCCATTTTTGGATTGGATAGGCTGCAAAGAGCATCTTGTCAAAGGCCACACCTTCCTGAAGTGACCTACATCAAATGACCAGTGCAGGAAAACTCTTGTTAGGACATTTTAGCCCCAGAGCTCCCCATTGGAGTGGTTGAGGCTGTCTTTTGGGTTTGTATCACAGCTCCACTTTTCCCTGTATCCAATCTTCTTTCTTTTCCTTCCCAGAGGTATGTCCTAATGAAATCCTCTACATGAACCTCCATCTTACTCTGTTTCCCAGACAACTCAACCTCTGAATGTTGGTGCTGGGGTTGGTCTGAGAAGATGACTCAATAGATGACTCAGTACTTATCTGGCAGGGAGGACTCCATGATCAGCAGAGCACAGATAGCCCCTGGCACAAGGAGGGAGTTCAGTTATTAAGACTTTCACCAGGGTTGAATGGTATACCAGTGGAAGGGAATGCTATATATCAAGTGTTTGAGAATATGGGATGAATTGTAACTAGAAGAACAATGGAACCATTGCTAAGCTTGATCTAGGGCAGTGGTCGGCAAACTCATTAGTCAACAGAGCTGCAAACCGCGGCTCACAACCACAGTTTGCCGACCACTGAATGGTCCATGGATGAAATTCTGCCCACTACCCTTCATTTGCATGTTATTTATTGATGTTTTTGTGGTACAAAGACAAGTTTAATAGTTTTGATAGACATGTTATGGCCTCAAAGCCTAAAATGTTTACTTTATATCTTTTCTTTATAACCATATAAAGAAAAAATTTGCCTACCTCTGCAGAAGAAATAAAAGACAGAGAAAGAGTTAGAATAATAAGAAATTACTAAACCCAGAAGACCTTTTTGACAGGGGTTCTCATCTTATGTAGTGAGAAGGCAGATAAAGCTATGGCCCTAAACTGGGACTTAATCCGTAGAGTAACTGAGCTCCTGAGAAGGTCTGACTCCCAACCAAGGAAGGTCTATTATGCTAAGGTCAGGGGACATACACATAGGACTGGGACATCTGGACCCATATCACTAATGGTCTTGAATTTCTAGATTCTTTTGAATCCTTTGAGCCCCCAGAAGTATCCCTTTGTTGTTTGTTTGAAAAAAAAAATGCCGAGACCTCTCTCTAGAGAAACAACATGTGCTCTCCTCAGAATCTGCTTCATCTCCCCTCCTGGCCACTAGACCTATAACTAGCAGTCAGAAGTGTGCAGGGCTGGCAAGGGGAGGAAAGAGATTATACCTTAAAGGAGCTGCAGGACTTAGCCAGCACATACTGGAAGGATCATGGAGAGTATGTACAGGACTGATAATGGGGGTGCTTGACCACAGGGACTAAAACATATGGTTGGATAAGGGATACTTTATTGATTTAGGAGTATTCTTCTGAGATATTATGTGTGATACTGTGTCAAGGATCCCAGAAATATGGAAGATTTCTTACAAAGTCTGGAAGCATGAAAAATCAATAGTTCACAATGAGTGAAGCTGAAATGCCAGAATTTGCACAGAAGAATATGGAGAAATTATTCAAAGAGTCAGGGAAGTCGGCATGCTAAAATGGATAGACTATGTAAAGCCAAAAACTCAACCAGAAGAATCTGTTCATGGGAAGACCCAGAGGGTATATAGTTTACCAAGGTCACGTGGAAAGCTCTGACAAGAGGGTCACAAACATCAACAAGTTCAGGGATGGCTCTTGTTTATGGTCTGTGGCTGATGATAGGAGAAACCATCACAGTACAAAGCTCACTGATAGCAATGGGATGAATGGATCCTTAAACAGTTGAGGCCAGGTGGCACTTCACAGGCAGAAGCCAGGTGGTTGAAATTTTCATAAAAAACATCAAGGTTGGAATAGCAGCCAAGAAGATGTGATCTGCCAAGAATTATGAATTGTTAACAGACTGTGGCATCCGTCAGGGCAGAATAGATGTGCATCCAACAGAGGTATTATTCAACTGTACCCTCAGAAGAAATCAAGGCTGCATCATCAAAGGCTGAGGGCCATTCCCCCAATAAAAAGTCATGGTTCTTTGCCCATTCTCTAGACCTGAGCCAGTTTTTGGATCCTGAACTTATTGATTGAAGAGGAAACAGGGCTTCTGGGATGAAAGACTGTAATACCATGGCAATATGAATCTTGCAGTTCTTCCCCAAAGGGATGAATAGCAATATACTCAGGGACACTGCACATGGAATACCCAAATATTTCAAGGACTATTGGACACCATCTTGGGCTTAACATTGATACCTCAAGACATGAAATATTTTTGTAGCCCTGTTAATATAAAGCTTTAAGAGGCCTACATAAAACATAGACTTTGAAAAAGGTCTTGCTCAGCAATTTTCAAACCATGTGCTGAAATTCTTATGTGTACCACAAGAATTTTTAAAACATGAAGTACCTGACTATTAGTCAGGGGCACTGACCTCTTTTCTCTCAGGTTGTCAAATAAAAAGGTGACAACAGCCAACACAACAATAGCCATCCAGTGTGAATGAATCAAGATTATAGCTTTGTTGTTATTGTTATATCAGCAAAAAAATGTATTGTTGGTGTGATGCAGAGTTTTAATAGTTAGTGTACTAGTATATGGGCCATGAGGTAAAAAAGGTTGAAAATCTCTGGTCTAGCTCATTGTTTGTTCCTAGGGTTTGTGAATCACCCTGTAGTAATTTACCCTGTCCCCAAAACTATAATTAGGAGAGAAATACTTGGTAATTGGTGAGACCCACACATTGATCTTGACCAGTGGAGTTAATGCTATCTATAATAATAAGAGCATAATATGCTAATTAGACCAGACATCCTTCTGGATGACCTTCTGGACCAAGCCAGGACTGTGAGGGAAGCCCGGGTCCCGGGTGCCTGCTGGTGGCCGGAGGGAAGCTGGGGTCCCAGGTGCCAGAGGGAAGCCGGTGCCAGCAGCTGGGGGAAGGTAGGCCTACTCTTACACAAATTTTGTGCATCAGGGCTCTAGTCTATAATAATTGGGAAGGTCGAGTTCAGGTGCTTAGATGGCTGATGAGTAGCCTGAAAGAAAAAAAAAAAAAGAACAGTATGAAGATTGAGACCAAGGAATAATGGGCTTGAGGCATGTGGGTAAATATATGGGAGTGGAAACAAAATGTGAAGATCATGTGTTACTACCCATGGAGAGCATCCAGCATGGGAATTCCTTTTCAGAATGAAATGGGGAAAGGAGTCAATCAATAAGTAAATGATTATAAATATTGAGATGTCGTCAGGGGTTGTGGATTGTGGTGGTAGTGGTTGAGGGATGTTGTAGGTGGTTGAAGGAGCTCACAGTCTCTTTTTTAGATGTGGGTGATAATCTATATATCATATGTCTTTGATGCAGGGCTAATGATCACAGTCTGGAACTCTTTTCTCAGAGTTTTTCAGCCACCCCTTTCTGTTTCTTCTCTCTGTCCATCCTCCTCCACTCACTCACTCACTCACTCACTCACTCTAGAACTCCTGGTTCCTGCTGCACATGCCCTTACCCTGAGAGTTTGGGTGGCTTCCCTGCAGAACTGTAGGGCAGGCCACTGTGTCATGGAATTGGATGCAGACTCTAGGAGAAATCTGTCTGTGATGAGAAGCTGTGGGCTTTTGATGAGCTAGTTATGGACCTCAGGTCATTAGCCAAGACCCTTATCACAACACATTATTGTGGTTTTGTAAAGTGTCCAATATTTCTTATCCCGTGAACTTTGCTTGTAGTCTAACTCTCACTATGGATACATACGGAATCAAAGAGCCTAGAATCTATAACCATCTTACCTCTAACTAGCCCTGGTCAGCCATAAGCGTAGGGAGAGAGATAGCAGTCTAAATAGTATCATTTGGTGGGTTTAGATCAGTCCTTTTTGCCTCTATTCTGTATCCATAATTAGCAGTATTTTCCTTTTAGGTATAAAATTTATCATACCCACCCACACATAATCTTTTGAGAAGTGAAATGCAAAAAAATGTCTAAAGAATCTGAGTTGAAGTTCTACTGCTGATTACTTCTGTGATTCTGGCAAAGCCACAAAATTTCTGTGAGCTGAAGTGTTCTCGGGTAAAAAATGAAATGAGAGTAGCTGTGTAGTCCACCTCACAGGGATTGTTAGAAAGATAAAGGCATTGAAGGTGAGAGTTTCATAAACTGGAAAGAACTATATAATTGTAAGGGGTTATTATTTTCAGCTGTTCCCACTTCATTGTAAATATTGTAAATTAAATTACCTGTCAGTTTTCTCTTTATCTCAGGACACTGAAAGAATAGGAGTTTTAAAAGAAAAGAAAGAAGGGATGATTTTTGAGAAGTTGCATGTTTTACTTGTCATGGGTAACTCTGGGCATGTGTCTACCTGGGGGGCTGAATGGACTGGATAAACCCAAGAGAGAGGAAATTGGTAGTGGGAATTGCTGGCCACTATAAATTATTCACCTTGCAGTTCTCTTAGGGAGAGCCCTGGACTGTACAGTGTTCAAAAAGAGCCAAGTGCAGATAACTTCATTCATTCATTCATTCATTCATTCAAAAAAAATCTAGCCAGCTTTCAGTTTGTGCTTGACACCAGGGGAGTGGAATAAAATACAGTTTCACAGAGTGGTGGCAGAGACAGGCTAACTGAACACACATTTCTGCAGACTGTGACAAAACTGTGACAGAGGCAGCAAGGCTAAGAGGAACTCATAGCAGGAGCATCGATATTGGATTAGGAAGCTCGAGAAAGGTTTCTTGGTGATGCTTGAGCTGAATTTAGAAGGATGAGTAAGTCTTCGATGATATGGGGGTGGAGAGAGCATTTTCCTGGAAGAGGGAACAATAGGAGCGAAGATTTGGAAGCCTAAAGCAGCCTGTTGTACTTTCAGGAATCACAGGTGATTCCAAGTGGCTGTTTTTGGAGGTGTGTGGTGAAGGAAGAGAGGTGTGTGTGTGTGGAGGTGGGGAGAACAGAGAAATGGGGGAGGGCATAGCCAGAATATCTGAGTTTGATCCTGAGAGCTATGTGGAACTTGAAAACGGGGTGACATAGTCAGAAATGCATTTTAGAGGGGACAGAGTTGACAGGAAGGAGTTATCCCTGGATGCAGGAAGCCCTGGAAGGAGACTGAGCAGCCCCTGTGATGGTATGGAGTAAGGTACTAGCCTGGCCATGGGGATGGAGAGAAGGGAGAAGAGCTAACAAATTCTGCAGACGCTGTTGGTAGTACATGCTCTGTGACTGAATAGGGAAGTATGAGTGTGATAAGTTAGCATGCGTCTCAAAAGCTGAAAGGTCCAGATAAGTTGGGTTTGGTCACTGGACCCCCTCTATTAGAACCTTCCTTTATCCTGTTGGGAGTATAGGTATCTGGTGATGGTCTACCTACTCTCTGGGTCTGGGAGGGAGCCCAAGCATCATCTCCAGCTCCATTCAGTTACAGGAGGACCAGCCCCACCCTCCATCATGCCCAGTCCATTATTAACTCTAAAAAATCAAGCTCACATACAGAGACTTTCACAGACCAAAGTCTCCCATCTCTCACATTTTCTGCAAGGACCCAGATTCCCTGCCCTGCTTTCTGCCCCCCCCCCCCCCCCCCCAGAGCAGTGGCTGGTGGCCCAGAGCTAATTTCTCCACAGGGCCATCCTCTCCGGCTCTAAGCCCCTCCCAGCACACATGCCATCCTCTGTAGGAAGTGACATGCCTGTTTTGGTCTGGGCGTTTCCTCTTCAGAATGTGTCTGTCATGTCCCCAGTCTGTGATGCATGTATTGTAAAGAGCTTGTAGGCCATTTAACTGGGGCTGAGGCATTTATTTTAGCTGGAGAATTGCTGACATCCAGGACCATTTTTTAATAGAAAGAAGAGTGTTAGAAAGAGGTGCCCTGCTCTCTTTTTCACAGCAGCATTTCTCTGCTGGCTGGCGATCTGGAGTGGCCTGGCGCATGTGGGAATCCGTAAATTGTGACCTGTTGCAGATTACAGAAATGGCCCAATATCCTGGTATTCATGCCCTTGCATTGTGACTCTCTAGTTCCTCCCAGCAAGCAGGGAAGACTCTAGTTTTCTCAGGGTATTGAAAGAGTGGAGTTTTAAAGGGAAAGAAGGAAGGAAGACTCTGGAGATGTGGTGTGATTGACTTGGCACAGTTCTCAGAGAAGGCAGCTCTGGATGTGTGTCTAACAGGGAGGCACAATGTTCTGGATCAACCTGAGAGATAGGGAGCCTTGGGAACTTGCGGGGGTGGGGGAGGAATAAATGAAGTACTTTGCAGTTCTTCAAGAGAGTCCTCTACCATACAGTGCCCAAGAAGAGCCAAGTGCAGAGAACTTCACTTATTAATCCATTAATTCATTAACTAAATTATTATTTCAAAAAATGCTTACCCTCTTTCAATTTCTATCCTTCAGGCACTGCAAGAGTTGAGGCAGGATAATAGATCACCCATTTGAGTGTAATGTGGCAATTTTAGCTGACATTCTCAGTCCACCACAGCCTGCCCAACAACCACCTGGAAGAATCATGAGTTAAATAAATGGTGATGTTTCAAAGCCTCTAAGTTTGAGGATGGTTGATTGCACAGCAAAAGCTATCTGAAGCATGACCTAAATCTAAAGGTTTAGCATTTTGGTCTTTATTTCCCTAGAAAACTCCTTAGGCCTCCCTGGAAGATGGGTGATGCCAGATTTTATCTTACTATTTTTTGTAATTTTTATAAGACTTTATTTGAGCCAAGCTGACAGCATATGCCAGGGAGCACAATCTCAAATGCTCTTAGGTGATGCCAGACCCATGCAGTACAACAGGGCAAGAACATTTCATGAAAGCAGAAGAAAATGCTTGGCCCATCACTGTTTGGAAGATAGAACATAACCAGAATTAATTTTTAAAGGTATGCAAGAAGGCTAAACCCCAATAACCTTTAGAATTCAGAAGCTTACAGATGTAATTAAAGATATTTCTTTAATTTTTTATTGCCCCGGGTAATAATTGATTGGGTGATTTTTTCTATAACCTTTTTATTAAACATTTTTAGCTCATAAAAACTTATACTGAGCTTATTTATCACAGAAAAATTACCTTTTCATGTCTTCTGGGGAATCTGCAAGTTCTAATAAGTTGATCAGAATGAACCATGTGATACCCTGGGACAGTATGAATGTTCAAAGGTTCTCTTTGAGAATATTAATATAAAATATAAGAATAAAATATTAGCTATGGGAAGTTTACTGTAGATGAGGCACTCTGCCTAGGGCTCTCCATTCATTATCTCATCCTACCATTTTATCAGCTCACAAGAGGTAGAGTCTACCCTCATTTAGGGACTCCACTTACGTGGAAACTGAGGCTCAGTGACATTTCATTAGGGATGAAGTTAGCAGAAGGCAACTTCAGCATCTAGGGTGTCAGTCTCTGGATGCCATCCTCTGAGCTGTCCCTTGGCATTGCTGTATTTGACTGGGACTGAATCCACACTCTGCCATTGTTCTCCATCACTGCTCTTGGACCAGCCATTCAGCCTTTCTGCACTTCAGGTGCTTTCTCTATAACATGCAGGTAACAACAGATGCAAAAACTGAAGGCTGAAAATGTCTCTTTGTATTAGTGCAACAGATATGGAAGCTCTCTGAGGATGTAAAACTACCTTTCCCACAGTCAGAAGTTTGTTTTTGTCCCTGCAAAGATTGTCAAGGCAAACACTTAGAGCCTGGATCTCAACAGGCCTCCACATTTTATCTCTTCCCTCTTTCTCCACGTTGTATTTGAAGGATGCTCCTTGAATATGAATGTTGTGAGCAGTTCCTGGTTCTGGTCCATTAGACTGAGCCTTAGCCATCTTTGACCGTAACAGAAGACAAACCCCTCGTCTAGAAGCGCAGGGTTTTGTCACGTATGAAAAGCTCAGGGTTTTGTCACACACAACCAACTAATCTGTCATTGTCCTATGAGCGATGCAGAAACTGGTAGCAACAAGGATCTCAGTGAGTGATAGTGGAGGCAAAATGTCTGTGGAGATAAATGGTACTTATTATTTGGGAGGTTCAGGAAATGCACAAATGTGGTCAGTTTACTCAGCTGGCGGTCTCCTCTCCCTTTGAGCTTCCTGAAGAATATGAACCTGCTTTAGGTGTACACTGGATGAAAGGGATGGGTGCTTAGAAGAAATGGATGTTTTTTATCTGGGACTAGGATTTGGTGCAAAGTAGTCCCCAACACTCTGATACATACACACACACTCAGGGATAGTCAGGTGTCTGCTTTTGCCATGGGGCTCAAGTTAAAAGAGCAGATAAGGTAGAGAGGTAGAAAAGTTAAGAAGGCAGTCCCATAGCAAAAGCAGACACCTGACTCTGGGGCTCAAGTTGGCCTCCAGTCTTCTCTAGGTGTCCTTTAAGATAGTTGTAGTGAGAGTTATAATCAAATGTGTATCCAGGGCAACAGACCCGAATCTCTCTTCACTTAAACCTGTGTACCCTCTTTTCCCCACACCCCTACCCCCAACATACACAAACCTATCATGCACATACACAGTCCACACAGGGAACGGGGACACCTACACAACCTAGGTGTCAGTAAGGTTCCAGAGAGCTGGGCTGACGCACACACACTCAGTCACTCAGTCATCCACCCAACAGAAGGTTATTCCAGGCACTATGCTGGGTGCTGTGAAGTTTCACATCAAGATGACACGTCTATGCCCTCAATGAGCTTTAAACCTTGAGAGTGACTTGGGGTTTCATTATACCTGGACTTTCTATGATAATGTTTTCAGGGACTTATTAAAGGTGGAGAAAAACTCATTAAAAGAGACTACTGTTTTAAAGGAGGACAGATAAAGTGAAAGGATTGGAAAAATGGGTACTATTAGGGAAAGCTAAAGGAAGCAGCATTATTCAGCACAGAAGAAAAAGGCTGAAGTGATGACTTAATAAGAGTAGTTAAGTATGTAGAGGACAGACTCCATTATGGATCTATCATGCACAAATTTATCTAAAATCCTTTTTGAACCTAATTATCTTTTTTTTGCTCTGTACTACCTCTAGGGGTGATGAGTTCCTTATGCAGACTGCTTGCTATGTGAAATAACACATGCTTTGGCTTCTGAAATGTCTTCCTTTAAGCTTATCGGACCTCCCACTAACTCTGTGTTTCCAGCCTTGGTGAGTAGGGCCTTGTATGGTGTGTCCTCCAAGGACCCTGTATGATTTTGCCAGCTTCTTTCATGTCTACCATCAAGTCCCTGCTTTTTCTGGAGTCCTTGTCTTTTTCTCTTAGCAAAGACCCTCTAATTTTGTTACAAAATTAGCAACACAATGTTCTCAAATTTTCCTAGCTTTTGTGTGTCATTTTAGGGATATGTGAACAACAACCAATTTATCAATTTAATTAAAACACATTTCCCCCACATTTTAACATCTCAAAAATCAAAGTATCTATATATTTAAAAGGGTAAGTGACCAACCGTCCATCCGTTGAACCGACCGACTGGCCAGTATATATGACATGCACTGGCAATTTAAAAATAAAAAAGACACATGTAATACCTTAATCAATAAAATAAAAAATAAATAAACATTGACTCATGCATGTGTAATACATATTAAAATATTTTGTATTTTAATTTTATAACACTATATTATATATACTATTTTTACATGTTATTTTTTGCAGTAACGTAATTACCACATGAATCTTTCTTTTAATTAATTTCCTTTCAATGTGCATGAATCTGTGCACCGGGCCACTAGTTTAAAAATAAACTTGACTCGCACATGTGCGATACATATAAAGCTCTCACTGGTGCCAATCGCATGCATGTGTTTTGATCTGTCATTGTCGATCATGAATTTGGTTGACATTTATAGTAGAGAAAGGGTGAATAGTGATATTAAAGTATTTCTTCTAATTAATTTCCTCTCAATGTGCACGAATCTGTGCACTGGGCCACTAGTGTTCTATAATCAATATTATGAAAGCAATGTCTCAGAGCTTAATTGGCAACATATTTTTTTTAGCAGTAAGGAAAGATAATGGTGTGGTTTGACTGTCGCCTTCAATTTTATGAAGTATGGTATTAATATATTATTGGTCTTTGTGGAACAGTGGATGCTAAAGCACAATGGTAATGTTTATGAGATGGCTCTTGGATACCCCAGGATTTAATTTGAGTATTTGTTCAGTGTTTATTCAGGGTCCGCCCCCCCCCCAATATCTTTATTGTCTCAGAGATCACCCCAGCTTCTTTTCATACTACATACCCATTGGTATTTAAATGATACCACATACCCATTGGTATTTAAATGATACTAACCAATAAGACTGGTAAGGAAGCACCTGGAACCTGCCTTCAATTCCTCACCCAGCTCCCCGGGTATCCCTATAGGATTTCCCTCCCATTGGTTCTGTTTAGAAGTATAGAGAAAGACTCTTTACACATCTTACCAACTGGTTTGAACATAAAAGCTAAGACAATGTCAGGATGGTACTCCGAGTTCCTTGAGAAAAAGAATTGCAGAGAACAGCGTGCTATCATTATTATTACCGTGTTGACCATGTCCCTGGAAATCTAAGCCATTCTGGAGAACGGATTTTCCACTGAAGAATGGCTCTTTAATAGGAGCTTAATAGGAGGCAGAGTCTGTTCTGAGAGCTTCTCGGCATGGCTCTCCTTTCCAAGGCAGATTGCATTTCACTTTGCATAATGAGGCAATCTTTCTATTTACTGATTATTTCCTTATATAACTTGATCACTGAGAAGAAGTCACAGCCAAGATCTCAAGCAACTGACTAATAAACCTATTCCCAAGACCAGGTGTGAGGAGCACTTGCGATGCCTCTCTTGCTTGCAGATTGGAGTTTGTGCACACTGTATGTCAGAGTGCATTTTGCCAGAAGGCAGAATTTACATTCCTGGCAGTTTCTATAGAAAACAAGAAGGAAAAGAACAAGGGAGTGTCTCCATGACTGGCATCTGGAAGATACAAGCTAGGATGTGAAATTTCTAGGGTCGACCTAATAATAGCACAAGTAACATTTGTATAGAACTTTATAATTGCATATTAATTTGGTCCTCATCACTACCATGCTGGAAATAAGAAAAAAAGGTATTATTCCACTTTGTATATGAGAGAAGCAATAATTGAAGCAGTCGACTGGCCCCAAATCACAGTAACACAGGGCAGAACAAAGAACTGAGTCCAGGTATTCTGGTCCATTACCCTGGCGATCATACGGCCTCCCTTGAAAGCCGACTATATTCCAGGTCTGAGCCCTCAGGACAGCCATTGTGTCATCTGTCAATAGTGTGTACCCAGTGATTCAGATAAAGGAAGGAACCAATGGGCTTATACTGCTTTCCTTACATAATTTCCTCAATCATCCAATTTGTTTTGGTAGCATAGGTAGAAATGCTGCCTTTCTCCACTATTCCTATTTCTCTCCATCTTTGTTTTCTGTATAGAACTTATCCTGATATATAACTTCTCTGGGTCTCAATATTTCTGTTTTCTATCTGTCTCTCCTATAGAATGTAAGGTGCATGTGGGTATATATTGTTACATGCCCAAGACACATAGTTGGCATTCAACAAATATTTGTTAAGTAAATGAATGGATTAAAAGGTGCCTCAGCCCTGGACAGGAACTCAGTGGTTAGAGCATTGTCCCTTATGCCAAGGCTGTGGGTTTGATCCCAGGTCAGGGCACATATAAGAATCAACCATTGTATGCATAGATAAGTGGAACAACAAGTTAATCAAATTGATCTCTCTCTCTCTCTCTCTCTCTCTCTCTCTCTTTCCTCCTTCTCTCCCTCCCTCCCTCTCTAAAAATCAATCAATCAATATTTTTTAAAAAGGTTCCTGAAATGGCTAATTTTTCACCCAACATCAAAGTGAACAGCATAGACTTTTATATGTGTGTCACTTCACTATAAATTTTATCTCCTTGAACAACAAATCTGTGTTCAAGGTGGTCATGGCATGTTGGAGTGTCAACCCAGCATCTTGAATTGTTCTGCCAGGACATATCATCTGCACTTAATTATGCATTTACTATATTATAACCTTGGTTAGTGCATTACAACCGGAGGGAAATTAAGAGCAGTGCCAAATGGCACACCAGGGACCATTGCAGTGATACAGTCTAGAGTTCGAAGAGCAGGGGTCACATTTAAGGTCTCATGATCTTCCTTGGTTCAAGTACTTTCACAATGTTTTTAAAAATTTTTATATATATTGATTTTTTTAGAGAGAAAGGAAGAGAGAGAGAGACAGAGAGAGAGAAAGAAAGAGAAAGAGAAAAGGGTTTAAACCTGCAACCTTGGAATATCATGACCATGCTCTAACCAACTTAGCTACCCAGCTAGGGCTCATAATTTTTTATATTAACTAAATGAACCCTCCAATTTTCCCAAACTTATGTAAGCAGCCTTGGTATCATGGTAAGGAAAAAAAGTTGTTTTTAAAAAACTTTATTGTTATAAGTATTGTTACATGTTCCCTCTTTTCCCCCCATTGACCCCTTCTAGCCCCCCCCCCCCACCCCAGGCCTTCACCACCCTATTGTCTGTGTCCATGGATTATGCCTATATGAATACAAGTTCTTTGGTTCATCTCTTCCCACCCACTCACCTACCCCCACCTTCGCTCTGAGGTTCCACAGTCCGTTCTGTGCTTGTGACTCTGGATCTATTTTGTTCATCAGTTTATTTTGTTCATTAGATTCCACATATGAGTGAGATCATGTGATACTTGTCTTTCTCTGACTGGCTTGGAGAGTATTATGCTAAGCGAAAGAAGTGTGTGTTTTTTTAATTAAAAAAAAAAAAAGTCTTTTTCTAAAAACAAAACAAAACAAAAACCCAAAACCCAATGGAAGTTTTTTTTGGTATGTCTAGCTCTCTCCTGTGTCCATAAACCATTTCTTGTCAGGAAAGCTTCAGGAAATATCTCTAGCATCTCTCAATAGCATCAAATCCCTCAGTGTGGATACTGTGCTGTGTTGGTCGATGTGCTTGTTAAATTGACCCAGTGTTAATGTTTTAGTTAGAACTGATGACACAGACATAAGTCAGTGTTACTTATCACTGTCTTTGATCTGCTCCCCAGGATGGGACCTACATGCATCTGCTTCCAACAGGTTGGACAAGCATCAGTAGTAAATAATAAATCATACATATAGGTCACCTGCTGATTGGTGGCAGGTACTGACAATCACCCACTTTCTTCTGAGACATCTAAAGCAAAAAATTCTCCTTCACCCATCCTTTCAAAATACTATCCTTCTTCAAATGTATCACTTTGTTTTTAAAGACTGTCATTCATCACTCAGTATAAAAACACAAAATCTAAATTTAACCCCATGTGCCTCCAGGAATATGATCCCTAATCCTGAGACATTTTGGGGTATATAGACATGCTTTTGCTAAAGAATAAAATGGTTTAGAGTCCTCAAGTTATGTGAATAAATATGAACTCAGGAATCAACAAAAAGGAAGCAATGTGCTTATCTTTAGAAGCATAGTATTTTTTAGAAAGAGAAGTTCATGATCATCAATCTAATCTAATATTCCAATATCCTCTCATTACAGTTGAGGAAATGGAGACTCGGAGAAGTGAAGTGGCTTGTTCTAGGACATGTGGTTACTTAAATACAGAAATGGTGTTTTTTAAATGTCCAGTTTAATGTGATTTGTAAATGCTAGAAAAGGGGAGATGGCTGGGTCTTTGGCTTGTTCATTCACTGGGAGAAATATTTCTAAAGTTTCACTTGACAGTAACTGTGAAGCTCTCTGGAATTATGACAGTCTTTGGGAACCCTCGCAGTCTTGGATGTCACCCTAGAACAGCCGTGGGCAAACTACGGCCCGTGGGCCGGATCCGGCCCATTCAGTTGTTCTATCCGGCCCACGGAGCCGAAAGAGCAGAGGGTTCTCTTGCTCTCCCCTCCGCTCCTTCACCAGCAGCAGTGTTAACATGGCAACGTCGGGAAACACCGCCGCAGCTCCTTCTTCTGAGTGGGCGGATTTATATCCGCCCATTCAGTAGAAGGAACAACCTCTCAATCTTCCAGAGGCTCCTTGTAATGCCCGCGGACACATCCCCCGACATCACCCTGGGAATGCGTAGACACGTTATCGTGGTCATGTAGGGAGACACGCCCCTGGAGAGCACAGTATCAGAGCATTAGCTAAAAAGGAGACCAACAACACTGTTCCCACTGAAGTTGATGTTTTAAAGACCAAAAACCTTTCAACCCAGTCTACATTGCCATCTACATCTACGTCCCAGGCATAATTTGGAAGTTGCACTAAAGAAAATGTTTAATTTACTGTTTACACATTTTGTTCTTTTCTATTTGTTTTAGTTTTAAATTATTTTATTATATTTAAGTTTAATTTGAAAGGCTTTTGTACCTTTCCTTTGTTAGGCAATTTTATTTTGCCTTTGCCATCTTCAATATAATGTATGTTATTGTGCTATGATTCCTCCATTTTTTGAAGTTTCAAATTATAATAATTAGTGTTTACATTCTTCTTGTTAAAATGTTTGAAATGAATAAAACTATTGAAATTAAAAAAAAAGACCGTACCCTTTTATGTAATGATGTTTACTTTGAATTTATATTAGTTCACACAAACACTCCATCCATGCTTTTGTTCCGGCCCTCCGGTCCAGTTTAAGAACCCATTGTGGCCCTCGAGTCAAAAAGTTTGCCCACCCCTGCCCTAGAATGTGGTTATCAAGCGCATTGCCATGGGTTGGTGGAGGGAGAGGGGCATGGTGGTGGCTGAAGGGAGGGAGGAGGCAGAAGAAAATGAAGAGAGGGCATGACCTCTGTGGGCCAGGGAGAATTAACCCTTCATGCAGAAAATGCCTGTTCCTTGTTCCAGATGAGTTACTGGAACAGGCATGAATGAGAATCTCTTCATCATAGCTCCCGTTGAGCCTGACCCATGAATAGCAGTGGCTTACATTATGTTCTAGGAGAGCCTTCTTCAAAGTTGGGTTAATTATGGAGGCCTCACCTGCTGGTCAGTCCTTGATTTCAGGAAACAGCTGCTGTATGAGGGGAAAAAATTTTTTTAAGACATGCATCCCCAGTATAATATGCTTAAATCCTCAGGGCACTCTTGAGAATTCATTGACCAACAGTATTCCCCATATTCATTAGACAATTATGATAAAAATAAAAAGATAATCTTACTGTATTCACATGCTAGGTTACCAGAAAAATTAAATTTTAGTCTCCTACATAAGGATTACTCTTATTTTCATCTTTGAGGGCAGGGCAAGAGTAGTTTTTATGGTAGATGATAAATTGATGGGGAATTCCTCTGAACTTTGATTGGTTCATATCCACCTGACTCTGCTCATCTCTTATTTCGTCAGAGGATTGTGCCTCCCATACTTTCTGCTCCTGGAGTTTTAGTTGTTCTGTCTGGTTTACATCCTGAGCCACACTCATGTACTAGTATAATGTGCCTGTGGCCTAATGTGTCACTGACTCTCTGAAGTTTATTAAAATGTGAGTATCTAGGACTTTGAGCAGAAGGACCATCAGTGAATTGATAAAACTGGATGCAATGAACAACTCTTAAGTCCTCCTTTTAAAAAAATAGCAGAACTACTTCACCAGTGACATCATAGCAATGTCCCAAACTGTGATTATTAGTACACTGAGAAGCCAGAAAGCATGGCCACGTCACCAGTCAGTCTGTGTAAATGAAAAGGATGGCTTACCCAATTACTTTGCTGATGATAAATGTCTAGGATGTGTGAAGTGCTGCAGAGATACCCTTCACTGTGGTGGCGGGCACTGGCTGGTCTTTGGTAACCCTGGGCTGACCCTAGTAGACATCCAATAGGGGTGGAGTTTGGAGAGAAGGTTTATCTGCCTAGATGTGAATTGTGGACTCCCTGACTATCCTCTATAATACTAGGTGTACCAGTTAATAATGCAGATTTTTTTCAATAGATGGAGTTACACATATGTTGATATATATGCGATTTGCTATGTATGCTATTTCGTTGTATTGACAAAAAGCTTCAAAATTTCACGTCAAATTTGCTGAAGGTGTTAACATCATAGATATTTTTACACTTAAAAAATGTTGAATTTCGTGCAAAAAAAAGAGCATTTGTGGGAAGTTATAATTCATTACTTTATTTTGAAGAAAAGTGCTGCTGAAAGTTATCATATACTTCGGGAAGCTAATGGTGAACATGCTCCATCTCAAGATACCAGTGAACGCTGGTTTAAACACTTTAAAAGTAATGATTTCGATGTGAAAGACAAAAACGTCCAGGACAACCAAAAAAGTTTGAAGACCAACAATTACAAAGCATTATTGGATGAAGATGCATGTCAAACTCAAAAACAACTTGCAGAAAGATTAAACATTGCTCAACAAACAATTTCCGATTGTTTATAAGCAATGGGAAAGTTTTAAAGGAAGGAAAATGGGTGCTACATCAACTGAACGAAAGACAAATGGAAAACCGAAAAGTCATCAGTAAAATGTTGCTTCAACGGCACAAAAGAAAGTCTTTTTTGCATTGAATTGTGACTGGCGATGAAAAGTGGATTTATTTTGAGAATCCCAAATGCACAAAATCATGGGTTGATCCAGGTCAACCATCAACATTGACTGCAAGGCCAAATCACTTCAGAAAGAAGACAATGCTCTGCATTTGGTGGGATCAGGAAGGTGTGGTGTATTATGAGCTTCTAATACCAGGTGAAACCGTTAGTACCGATCGCTACTGACAACAAATAATTAATTTGAACCACACTTTGATCGTGAAACAACCAGAATGTTCCAGAAGACATGGCAAGTAATTTTGCTTCATGATAACTCACCATCACACACTTCAAAACCAGTTAAAGACATGTTAAAAGATCTTGCCTGGGAAATATTAACCCACCCGCCGTATTCATCAGACCTTGCTCCTTCAGATTACCACTTGTTCTGATTGATGGCACATGCACTTTCTGAGCAGCACTTCAAAACATATGAAGAAGTGGAAAATAGGGTCTCTGAATGGTTTGCCTCAAAACAAGAAAAGTTCTATTGGGACGGTATCCACTAATTACCTGAAAGATGGGGAAATGTGTAGCTAGCGATGGACATTCCTTTGAATAAAGCACTTTTGATGTTTCTCTTGAAATTATCGTGTTTTCTTTGATTACAAAATCTGACATTATTACAGTACACCTAGTAAAAGGCTAATATGCAAATTGTCCCCTCGACCAAGATTTCGACCGGGAGTTCGACTAGGGGGTGGGGATGGCTGGCCAACCACCCACGGCCCCTCCCCTCAGTTGGCCTGGCCCAATCTGCCCCAATCGGGTCTAGCTGGCCGGACCCCACCTGTGCACAAATTCGTGCACCGAGCCTCTAGTTAGATATATGACTTTAAGCAAGTTGTTTGTGCTTAAATTTCCCACTCATTGTCCATAATATAGGAACAATGATATCACTAATGTTACAGAGATGTTGAAATAATTAAATGTATTAATACACATAAAGCATTGGAACAAATCCTGGGCACAGTTGGCTGGAGCATTGTCCTGTACACCAAAAATGTTGTGTGTTTGATTTCCAGACAAGGAACACACCAGGGTTGTGTGTTTGATCCCCAGTTGGGTGCATATAGGAGGTAACTGATCAATGTTCCTCTCTCACATCAATGTTTCTCTCTCTCCATCTCTCTATCTCAAAAAGTTAATAAAACATATCCTCAGGTGCGGATTAAGAAAAAAAAAAGAGCAATTCTTGGTACATAGTAAGTGCTAAAAATGTCATGCTATTATTGACAATTTGATCAACCTGTTAAATAGCAATGTTGAAGAGGGAGCACACATGAAAATTAATCATTTTCTTGGCTTTAATGAAAACTGCTCCACAGTACAATAGAAAAATCATTGACTTAGAAATTATTTCCAACTATATTATCTTGGGCTCATTACCTTGCTTTCTAAGACCCAGTTTCCTATCTGTAAAATGGAGCAGTAATATCTACCTCATGGCTTGTTACGAGGACTAAATAACATCATGGACAGGGTGGGGCAAAAGTGGATATACAGTTGTTTGTATGGAAAATGATACAGTAGTTAGTGAATAATAATACAAGAATAAACTTTGTGTTTCATGTAGTCACCACTGTAAACACTTTGCCCCACCCTGTAGCACAAACACTGCTTGATACAGAGTGGTGGTTCCTGTCTGTCACTTCCCAGTTCCTGCCCAGTCAAACTGAGTCAACTGGGAAGGAAGGCAATGTTTTTGAGTCACAGTTTTCAAAATAAATGAGAAGGAAAATGTATTTATTAATCTAGTGACCATTTATTGAGAACCTACAAAGTGCCAGGCCCTGTGCCAGGCACTGGGGATACAATGGAGATTGGGCCCTGCTCTCGAAGAGCTTGCATTGTACCCAAAATGGCACTTTGATTTCAAGGTACAGAAGGAAACACTCGGGATTAACATCTCACAAAAGATAAGATGCAAGGAAATTTTTGTTTGAGAAGGAGGTTGCCTTTGGATTCTTCTATCTCCTTGAATTGGACTGCCAGGCCCCATCAGCCCACAGCACCTGTGCTAGCACGTCACTCTCCATGGAGAAAATAGAAAAGGGAACCGCATGTCACTGATTAGGCTAATTTCAGTGTCCCATCTGTCTTCATGGCTCAAGATTTTTAGTTGCAGTTCCAGAATCTTTCAGAACTTAAGACCAACTATTGGTTCCCACTAAGAGCTTCCTGGCTGATGTAGCAGAAATTTGAAAAGGTGGCTGCATGCCCAAGTGCTTTGTAGCGCTCAGAATCACGAAGTTTTTCTCCTGGGAGCTTAAAGTTTAACTTCATCAAAGCTGTCTGAAACAAAATGAGGAATTTATAAGAAGAAAAGCTGATCCGTGGGAGAAAGGCATGTGGTAGTGTGGAAAAAGTACAATCTTGGAATTTGATGGACCTGGAATGAGGAGAAGAAAGTGGTTAGAAATATAGGATCTGGGGTTTGGAATACCTGGGTCCCATCATCTAACTAGCTGTGTGACTTTGAGGATGTTACTGAACCATTCTCTGACTCAGTTTCTTGTTCTGCAACATGGGGGTAATAATTCAATAATATCCACTTAAAAATGTTCCAGTGGAGAGGAAGGAGGTGCTGTTCCAGGATCATTCTGAGCAAGCAAAGGAGGGGGTGCCTTGTAGGGAGGGATGGCAAGAGGAAATATGCCGCATGTTTATTGAGTACCTACTATGTGTTATTTCTTTACTGTGTGCTGGCGAAAGAGGAGATACAGGGTAAAATAAAACATTAATTGTGTCTGAATGCCAGACAACTTTCCCATATTATTTAATTAAATCTTCACAACATCCTTAATAGATGGTAACTTACATGATCTATAATTTGCAAATGAGGAAAAATTATATACAGGTATTAGATGACAGAGATGAAACTCAAATGCTGGATGCACTCATTCCCAAAATCCATACTCCTCTTACTCTTTAAAAGATGAACAAGACCATCCTGGCCAGTGTGACTCAGTTGGTTGAACATTATCAAGGGTACCTAAAGATTGCTGGTTCTATTCCCAGTCAGGGCACATACCCAGGTTGAGGGTTTTATTCCCCCTCTTCTTTCCCCTCTCTAAAAATTAAAAATCTTAAAAAAAAAAAAAGATGAATAAGACCACATCTTTCTCCCAATGAAATCATGGTTTAGTATAGAAAAGCACTATGATTATGTAGATGGCATGAATTTCAGAGTTATAGACACTGCTATGGAAATAAAACTTTGTTTTCTTATATCTGAATTTATCTTAATTATTAAATCTTAAATGCCACCAATGGGAGAAATTTTAATCTTACCTATTTAAGGCAAACAGCCATGTCTATCATTTTCCTCTCACACTTTTTAGATATTTATTCAGTTTAGGATTTTTCACTCTCCCTTAACCCAAAGGTGGTCTAAATTCCAAGCACCCCATTAATTCGGGTGTTTTGTCTATGGCTGTTTTCTGATGTTGCTCATCTTTGCTGAGGAGTTTGCCCACCTCTGTACCCATTGTTCCTCTGCTGATGTTCATCCAAGTGAGCATCTCACCCTCCTAATGACAAGTCTCCTTCATGACACTCACACCAATGCCCCTTCTGCATTAGGCTTTGTAAAATGTGGCAGTTCTTCCAAAAAATATTGGATTTATTACATAAGAGAGTTGATGATTAGGAGTATAAACTATCTGCTCCTGGTCGTGACCTGGGCTCCACTTGAAGAGCAGAGCGCTCCCGTGTGCCTCCATCAGTCATTCTACTGCTCTACCTACCACTCTTCCTGAGTAGCTTTCCAAGTTCCTCTTACATGTGTGTCTTTCCCACAGGGAGCAAGAGTCTTTGGTCAAGGATTTGGAGAGTCTGGCACACATCTCAGCACCTGGTACGTGGTGAGTGCTCAATAAGTGTCTGTTTTAAAACAATCTATGAACAAATTCACAAATACTGAAAAAAACAAAAACACAAAACCCAAGACTGGTCTTCCCAGATGAATGTTAGTGATACCCAAGCATTCTTTGTCTTATTTTCACTTTGCTCATCTCAAATGAGAGAACATAGTTCTAAGTTAAGGAAGGAAGGTAGAAAATCAATGAGATTACTTGGGAAAAGAAACAGGAGACCAGTATTGAGCACTGACTGTGTGAGACCCAATGTTAATTCATCTGCATTGACTCTGTGAGAAAGGCTTTGCCTGTGCTGATCAAGTTATGATGAAAAAATAGAGCCCCAATTTTTTTTTATTCTCTTTTAGTTCAGACAGAATAATTTTGGTTTTTAAACATGCCTTTTACTAAATCTCAAGGGAAAACACCATGACAAAGTATCTCACTATGAATGAGATATATTTTTGAGAACATAGGTGTTAAATGCAAAACTGGATGAGATCTTGTTACAAAGTAGCTTTGATGTGACTGTTTATAAGTACTGCATTTTGACTCAAACTCACTTAATTCCTGAAGCCCAAAGTGTTAATTCTGGCTGGTGGTTCTCTGCGAATTGTGCCTCTGATAGGAAATGATGTCGGAGAGTTAGAATAAGCAACCATGCCTGAACGCCAAGCAGTAACTAGGTAGAATATCCAGGGGGGGAAAAGGGAGAAGGGAATAATGTTTATTAGGCCCTCATTACAAACTAGGTATCTTAAATAATCTCATTCTTAGAGCAAGTTTATAAGAGGGCCATTATTATACCCATTTTACAGACGAGGAAAATAAAGCTCAGAGCATTTAGAAAAGGTGCGCAGTTAGCAAGTGGCAGAGCCAGGTTTTTGTATCTGAGGTCAACGTGTGGACGGTTTAAACTTGCTGGGAGGCATAGCCTGATTGGAAAGCCAGTCTTGATGTTCAGAAAACCCAACTGGACTTAAAGCACAGGCAGACATATGTTCCAAGCAGAGCTCAATATCTGGGATCAGAATTTGTGTGGAGATGAAGCCTGATGGAAGGATTCAGGCAAAATATAAGAAAAGAGCAGAACCCAGATTTCCCAGCTTGGAATAGAGTGTAGCAGGACTTTGCACACTCCAAAGAAATATCTGCTGCACTGAGCACTGAGCCCGAGACACAAGCTGTCTGCCTCATGCCTGCGTTTGAAGCTGCTTTCTTGGCATGAATAGGGAAGGCAGGTAAGTGGAGGAGGCAAGGCTCTGCAGATGCCCCTCCTCTGAGGAGGCCTCATACCTGCCTGGGTGACAGGAAAGTGACTTTGATGAAATATAGTAGCTTTTGCATTAGAAATGGAAATGTGGCTACAAGCTTGTCTCCAAGATAGGAAACAGAACTGTGGAGGTCAGGGGCAGGGCAGGCAGTGCCTATGAATCTGCCTAGCAGCAGGAGATGAGAAGGAGCAAGGTCAGGGATAGAACTCTTGACCTGGACTTAGATGTTTCAGAGGGGTTTGATGAGGATAGAGTGTGGGGTATAATTTACCTGTCAGGTTACTGATAAAAGGCAACATTTATATCCTGGATCTGGAAGGTATCCTTAACATCACCTCTAAAAGCCAATAACTTCCATTGTTCCTCAAGGGTTAGTGACTAAATAAAGTGAGCGACCAGCTTCCGTGTGAGCTGGTTATAATTGGGAGAGTATTATGATGTGGGTCATTCGCTATAGAGATGGGGGTACAGAAAAGATTAGGCTTAGATTCAGAAAGGAGCGCTCTCTTCATTCTTTGTTGGTGACAATGGGGAGCCTTTAATTTGAGAATGACCTAGTTTTTATAAAAGTCTGAATTCCCCAATTTTGTCTGGAGCTGCTGTGAGTTTTCCTATTAGAGAAATGAGATGGAGTTGCAGTTTCCTATGTCTAATAAACAGGTAAAATAGAGGAAGCCCATCCACCAGGTCATTTTTTAAAGCCACAAGACAAGCCCACAACAGGCTTACCTGGCATCTCCTATACTTAGTAATGTGAGTATGAGCCTTCCTTTAATGGCAGCAAAGCCAACACCTGAAGAAGAACATGCCTTGGCCTAGGGATGGGAGTTTCAGTTTTCTATGAAACATCTGATTCACAATCCAGTTTCTTCCCTACCCAAAGCGGGCATGTTGCTGTAGGTTTTACTGGAGGGGGGGGTGAGGTTGGTCCACTCCTCTGGAGGTGTGGGACCACTGTCTGCCCACTGGACACCAGCAGAGTTGCAAGTCCATAACAGCATGTGAGTGGAAATGCTCTGACTCTACACATCTACCACAAACATCAGGTTTTATTAACAGAGAAGACAGCCTTCTAATGAAATATGGCCCTTAACTTCTTTTATATTTGGTAATCTCTAGAACTCTTTATCCAAATGAAGCATAAAGCCCTTACAACTGTGTTTTGCCATTGCACTGACCAAGGAATATATTCATTTGCAGTAACATGGCATTCAATGGAGTGGAAAATAAGCTCTGAAAATTGCTCTTGCCTCAAAATTGTATCAATAAATAGGAAAATCCCATTTAGATTTCACTGACCAGTCTCCCCATGTGACAGAAATTAATATGGCCAAGTGGTTGGTGACAGAGGCTGGGCAAGCCATGTGTCAAGGCCTGCCTGGTGTAGCTAACTCTTTTTACTGTTCACAGAGCCAACTGAGGGTGTCTTTGTGGATATGTGGGGGATAATGAGGGGAGGTAGGGAAGCCTGTGATGGTGAAGCAGGAGGAGAGGTCTGGGAAGCACCCACTTGTGAGTGCATTGACCAAGTCCTTACTTTTTATCTCTGAGTCTGCACAGACTGAAACCTCTCCTCAAAGGTGTCTAGCCCAAGTTAAGAAAATGAAAAGCAAGCTCACCTTGTACTTCTTTGAATCAGTGTGGTTTCTGGCTGTTAATTTCAACACAACATATTCTCATAATAAAATTCTAGCAGACACATCCGAAAATAAACACATGGTTGATCTGTGGCTTATCCATGTGGAAATGAATAAAACATCAAATTCAGGTGTAAAGTAACCAATTAGAATGTTAAAAAAAATTGTGAAAAATACAAAGGCTGATGATTGATGATACAGATGGAAAGTTACACTAAAAGTCAGAACTGACACTTTCTGCATGACTTTGGGGAAACCATATAGTGTCTCTGAACTCAGCTGCCACATTTGTAAAAATGGGCCTAATGATGGCTGTGCTGCTTGCGTCTCAGAATTGTTATAATTCAATAAGACTGTGTATGTAAAGTGATGGTGATGGTCTGTAGACATTCAAGTGCTCTTAAGCTCCATCAACTCAGCACTGCTGTTGAAGGACAGACAGTGCTCATGGAGGTAAATTACACCATGAGTCCTACTCCTTCATGCCCCAGAGGCAAAAGGAGTTGGACCTCAGCATCTGAGGGGCTGGATCCTAATACTGCCCATCCAGTGAGGCCTGGGGCAGCCAACTTAACACCTCCCCTTTTCACATCTGTACTGAATTATCTCTAAAATTCCTTTCCAGTACCTAATTTTGTATGCCTTTGATCAAAGAGGTGTCATAATAGAAACCCAGATGGTAAACTAGGAATAAAAGAGCATATGTTGTAATTTCTGAAGCAAAAAGATCACAGTTCTCTCGTAATTTGATGTTAAGGGACAAGGTCAGGGAGGAAATTTTGGAATGATTTTTAGAAATCTGTGCTCTCTAGGGTAAACTTGTCTTGAACCAAAATCACCGTACTGTGCTGTGACATGAGACCTTCACATATACTGTTTTTAAATCTCCATTTGAATCATTTGTCCATTGTCAATGAAGCTTTTTAGATATGGTAGACTTGTCTCCTTTCCAGATACCAACTGAGATTCTAAAGTCTTGTCAAAGAAGTAATAACTATGTTTTCCTTGCCCATTGCCACCCTGGTAGAAGCTGACTATATTACTTTGTTTCCTTGCCATTAGAGGTGTCTTGGGGGCCTTCTTTTATTCCGGATATGCAGAATAACACACAGGAGAGAATCCCAGCCTCCTGCTTGTTAACTAAGCCCCTCCCCTCCCGCTATATGCATGTCAGGAAGCCCTGACAAGTAGTAACTCCATGAGGCACTCAGCATGAATGAACCAGGCCACCTTCTGCCTCTTGCCAGACTGCCCCTTCCATCCTGCAGGGTTTCTATCTGCTGCTTTGATTAGTCAGAGTCTAGCAGATGATTGCACAGACTTGTAGCAGGTGGAACATGGAGGAGAATGTTGACTTGTAGTCTGTGTCCCAGCAACGTGGGTGAAGAGAGTCTGTGCTGTGTTCCAGGCTTCTACTTGCCAGTTATGCTCTTGGAGGAAGTGCAACTCCTCAATCAAACTTTTAAAAAATGTATCTGTGTATAGTCAGGTCTTAGCACAATGTTGTGGTCAGGACTGAGATACCAACTTTGCCTGCCTTGTTTAAACCATCCATGGTATCTTGATTGGCCAGTCATTATTCTTTTGTGTGAATGAATGAAATATGAAAACTTGTTTTTTTGCAAAAACACAAGGGCAAAATATAGGCAATTTACCATGGCTCAGCATCCCCTATCTCTCTATGCAGAGGAGAACACTGTCAATCAATTAGCTTTTACAAACATGTACCTGTATATAACAGGATGGTGAATGGGTGTACAGCTGAGGAGTTATTGGGGACCTCCCTGCAGGATTTTCTAGGAAGCGGTAAAACTGACCCTGCTGCTCTCACTCTACAATTCTTTCCTCAAGATATATACAGAAGAGAGTAAAGATGCGATTTCTTGGCTTAGAGAGAGAGTGCTGTGGGTCTTCTCTTCCATTTCCCTGTGGAATCAGAGGGTTGCTTTAGTCTAATCCTCAAGCCAAAGGAGGAAGGCTCCAAGAGAACCACTTTTATATTTAGAGGGTGTCTGCAAGAAGAGGAGACTAGTCTCTAACTCCCTAATTGGACATCTGCTTAGGGAGTGGACTTGCTGATCTTCACCGAGCACCTATTTGAGCAGGGTGAAAAAAGGTTTGGTCTGTAAGGATAAAGGAGTTTTCTATGCCTTAAGCAGACTTGGAAGATGGTAGCTTGAATACGCTTATTGTTACCCTGACCAAGGCAGCTAACTTCCAGAATAGGAGACCCGTCAGCAAGAGAAGATGGTTTGAACCACAGGGAATGAAGGTCAGAAGAGGTCACCTTAGAGCTTTTCATCTATTTCAGGAAGAACTCACTCATGTTCCTTAAGAAAGATGTCTGCCAACTCAATGGCATTGAAGGACAGATGATGTCAACCAAGGGAGGACCTCAAAGGCACAGAGATTCCAGTTTTACATCTCTACTCCAGTGCCGTGGAGGAGAGACAGTGACCTAGAGAAGGGAGGAGGAATGGAAGAAGCAAAAGAATAGACCAGACATCACCCCCACTCCAAGATCCCCTGAGCCAGGGTCAGGCTAGAACAAGGTTGGAGGAAGGGTGTGAGACTGATGGTTTAAAGTGAGATAAGTGGATAAGACTTAACTAAAGAATTTAATATGTGAAAGTGATCAGAAATCTATGGGATCTCTTCTGTACATCATTAAGGATTTGACATTCAACACAGTTATAGGCAGTGATTGAAAAAAATAATAAAGCAATTCCATATTTGTATCCCTTTTGACTCAGATTTTTCAAAAAACCAGTTACATGCAGAAAGATATAGTATTGCTTGCATGTTTTAGCATTAATAATGTCATAATCTGTATATCATACTGTAGCTTGCCTTTTCTCACTCAGCAATATGTCTCAGAGAACTTTATGTGTCAGTACACATGGGTTTTGTTATTTATAACTGCTGCATAGAATTCCATAGTACAGCATTCTTAGAGTTTATTTTTATTTTTTAAATTTTATTTATTTTTAATTTTTAAGGTAAACGATTTTAAATATAGTAATATATGAAACAAACATTAATGTTTCAAGAAAAAATGATTTTAAATGTTATGCAATTTCCATTAATATTTCAAGAAAAACGATTTTAAATGTAATAATATTACATGCAATAAAATTAATACTTCAAGAAAAAAGATTTTAAATATATATTACTAAAACTGTACTAACATAGTATAATATCACAAAAGTTGTAGGAAATACTAAAAATTTGCAAGTAACAGGATTACTTATATTATATTCTAATATATATACTTTTATTTCCCCCTCTGGCTCTATTTTGGCTCATCAGTTTTAGAGTTTAGTTAGGCATTATGTAGCTGGTGGTTTCAGCTGCTGTGGAATAACCTGATGATTGGCCACGGTTAGACTGTAAGAGAAGCCAAGGGTTGGCATTGATCTCTGCAGTAGGGCCCTACCTTCTGAACTGATGAAGAACTTGCCCAGGATTTCTGAATCCCCAGTGGTCCTGAAAGGCTGAGTTCTGAGTATGTGGGGATGGAGAAAAGTGTCAGGGCAGCTTGCCTGGGGATACAACTATCTTCTCTCCATCCTCCCACATATGATTCTTCAAAATCCCCATCTTCCTGAGGTAGAAGCAAAGCCAATGATTTCAGCTCAACACTCTTTTCTCACCCCAAAATTGAAATGAATTCATTCCATCTCCTTCCAATTTTTGGTTTTGTGGCAATTAACCAATAATATCAGGAAAGTACTTTGAAAATCTTGAAATCGAGATTTATTAGAAACTCAAGAATTTATTGAAACAAATCACAGTACTACTTAGATGTAATATTTCATATACATTTGTCAAATACATATAGTTTAACCTCTAATTTATGTTTTGAAAATAATGCATACTCATAACAGCAGGGTATTTTTCTGGTGATACTTTGCCTCATTGCCAGTAATTACTGAACAGATGTAAGGGTGTCCAAGTAACTATATGCAATATTAAACATACAATGCTGAATACAGAATATATTAATGATTTCACATTTTTATAGCACTCTAGTCATTATGGTCAAATATCCATAAACACATCTTAAAACTGAGTGAGCTCCTCCTCCTAATTCTAAGAATTTTGTTTTTATTGGCCTTTTACAGCCTGCTTTATGAAGCTTTAAAATGAGAGCATCACATTTTTATCCATTGGAACATGTTCTGAAATATCTGTCTGTCTTCTCCTAAGAGTAGAAGAATCTGGCATTGTTCTTTAGGACAGTTTTCATTGATTTTCCAATTGCTTTTTGTCTTTTGAAGGTTCTGTTCACCTTCCAAAATCTTCTTGTTAACTTTTTAGCAACAAATACATTATTGTTATCATGCACTGATCCGGTTTGCCTGATGGCGTGACTATGTCTCCATTCATGTTAGGAAGCTTGCTGCTCGGTACATGTCTCCCTGATTTATATTCTAAGGTAGGCTCTAATTGGCAGGTGTCAGTGAAGTCCACAGGATTGTTAGCGGGTACTTACATGGTGAGAAAAGACCTTCTTTCTCCTGAAAACATGGCCCCTCAGATGAGCCAACTGCCAGTGGCTTATAGCTTTTTATTTTTAAACTCAGAGGAAATATAAACAAAAATCACTTGGTATATCTGACAACCTCCTATTAGAAGGATTTATAGATTCACATAGCCCGAGGGAACCTAAGAGCCCACAGATCCCATTCCATGTCCTTCATGCAGGTCAACAGTTGGCATCCAGAATAGACTGGCTCTTTTCATAGCTTTTCAGAATAAGAAATTGTATTCCTCACTCTGGGTGAATCATTCTGATATTTAATAGTCCTCATCTCAGGAGGTCTCTCTTTTAACCTCTCTGAGAAGTAGAGTTGGAAAGTGTTGGTTTCTTGACTATATGGATCCAGGCTGAGACTTGGCATTGGTAGGTGAGCTAAGTTGCTACCTTTGAAGACATTATCTTTTTGACACACATAAATTTGTTTTTCTATCATTTTTGTGTTTCGTTTTTCCAATACTTTCTCTGAGTGCCCACCATCAGATCTGGAAAAGCCACCCGTGCTATGTTGCTGTGGGCAAGGCAGGTTGAATGCTAAAAGGGCCCTCACAATTTCCTCACCATGGGTGTGTGTGGAAAAGACAGATGGCTGCCTTTGCTTCTGATAGATGCCCACTGACTAAACATCTGTGAGAGGAATGGGAGGGATGCACTCTGAGGTCCGGTTTATATGAGTAGGAAGTCAAATGTCCACTTCTGAACAGCTTCCATGGAAGTGAGGGCACTAGGCTCTGCAAGTCTGAGGCCTCATTCGCCTTCCCGCGACCACTTTCCTGGCAGCTTGATGTTAGGCAGAGCTTGCTCTATCGTCCCATCCTTTGCAAGGATCTCAGCCACCTAAAGCCACTTAGCCAGAGGACACAGGTCAGGCCAAAAACATCCTGATTTGGCTCCTGTCCTGGGGACAGAATGTGGCCTTTCCTTTTTGACATCTTAACCCCTTGCCTTTATGAGTTCATCTTGGGAAATAATCCTAGAATTGATATATAATGAGTAATGAAGCATAGAGTTTGATTGATACCTCAGCTTCTTTTTTTATAAATAATAATTTTTATTATTAGTATTAGGGATGCTTTGTCCTCTGGTCCAGATTTATTCCCAATATCCAGGTAACAGGCTACAGGAATTGTAATTTAAAGTTGCTCAGAACACTTTGAATAAAAAGGAATTGAAAAGTGTTACAGGAAATGCCATATACTCTACAAAAGGCTAGAGAATTTTTAACTGAGCATATTCCTTTTGAGCCAAGACTTAGTGCTTCTCTTCCAGAGCTCAGCCTAGACAGAGAGGACCTTCACAACATATGCTACCTAATGTTAAATAATCCTATGGGATGATATTTCAAATCAGGTGCTCCTGAGTTGAGTCTTGAAATATAAGCAGGATCCAGTTAGGTAAAGGAGAAAAGAAAAAGGGCCAGGGAAGATAGTAGGAAGAGAGTGAGTAGCTTCCCAGGAATTTTGAAATTGTCCAGAATGGTGGAATATAGAGTACATGGAAGAGAATGATGAGACGTGAGGTTGGAGGGGCAGTTTCTAAAGCATTTGGGAGTTTGCTTGAAGGCAATAATGAATCATTGCAGAGCAAGAGCAGCAGGATGTTTGTGATTTTAAAAGTCATTGGGTGGTGGGGGAGAGGTTTGAAGAAGAATGAATTGATGGAGACAAAGCTGGAGGCAGGGAAACCATTTAGAAGACTGTTGAAATAATCATGAGATAGACCTGATGAAGTAGTAGCATTAGTGATGGAAAGATCCATATTGGAGATAGAGTTTGAACCATATCACAGAGGAAGAATTAATAGTATTTGATTGGCAATAGAGGAAGAAGGAACTCCAAGTTTGGGCCACAGAGGAGAAGGCACAGAATTCAGTTTTTGATTTATGAATTGAGATGTGTATGGGATATCCAGGTGGCAATGTCCAGCGGGTCTAGGCTTGCTTTGAAAGTCACCAGCATATATCTGTAAAAGATGCCATAAAAGTAAGTGAAATTGCCTAGGAAATTTGCAGAGGATGTACCTTGTCCTTGCTTTACTCTAGAGCAGTGGTTCTCAACCTTTCTAAAGCCGCGACCCTTTAATACAGTTCCTCATGTTGTGGTGACCCCCAACCATAAAATTATTTTCATTGCTACTTCATAACTGTAATTTTGCTATAGTTATGAATCGTAATGTAAATATCTGTGTTTTCTGATGGTCTTAGGCTCTACAGCAGTGGTTCTCAACCTGTGGGTCACGACCCACAGGTTGAGAACCGCTAGCAGGGTTGCCAAAGACCATTGGAAAACACAGATATTTACATTACGATTCATAACATTAGCAAAATTACAGTTATGAAGTAGCAATGAAAATAATTTTATGGTTGGGGGTCATCACAACATGAGGAACTGTATTAAAGGGTCGCAGAATTAGAAAGGTTGAGAACCACTGCTCTAGAGCATAGTTCTCCAGGCACTGAATATGGTGTTCAGCATTTATAGTGTCATTTTCTCTTGCCCAGTGGTAGGCAAACACTCTCACATCATTATTCTGCTGCCTGGACTCTACAGACTCTCACCTTCTGTTATTACAGTTGCATCAATATTTCATAATTCTAATATTCAGGATGAAATGGACAAATCTATTCTTGATGGCATAAATAGATGTCTGAATTTGGGTATTAGCCATGCTCACACACCAGAGTAAAATGAGATTAAATAAAAGCCCTTCCGCTGTATGTTAATGCCTCTGAGGCAGCTTCACCGGTGACAAGTTCTTGCCATGTAACTAGATGTAGAGGCAGTTGTTTCACTTTTCTGTCCCTCAGTACTGAAACCTGTATCTCTGTGTTGGGTTCCACAGAATCGTCCTTATATCTGTTCGCCCCTAACTGCTTGTGAATCGCTGTGACTATTTATAGGAAGGGAGGTGGGGGAAGAAGGGACTTTTAAAACTGGATTTTCTAAGGCCTGACAAAGAGTAAATATTTTTAGAATAGAAAAAAAACACACCAATAATTCAGAGCAGCAAATGCATGCATCTTAGTGTTCTGATGGCTGGAATGTTCTAAATGTGGAAACACTGCAGCCGCCTCTCTGCCTGTCTCCTCACCACATCTCAGGTTCCCTTTGAGGCACCAGGATGTAGGGTGATATGAGCACCAATTGCTCACAGTGTTTCTCCTTCTCTTCTGAAATACATTCATGCTAGCAGGTCTCCCAGTATTTAAGATGCTGCCTTGTTGTGTCAAAGCACATTCTAAGCAGAAGCATTTGCATTCTGGGTTCTAACCTCTGCATGTCTAAAATGGATGGGATGGATTCCAGGCCCACTTATATGCGATTTTACTTGTGTTTGATATGAGATCCTATTGAAGATGTTGAATATATATGTGTTTATATGAGAGATGAGCTTGCCCTGATTATGTAGATGATTCTACCAGTTCTTCTCCGTCTTTGATTAGTGAAGACTGGGCACAGCCCTGCCTACACATGTGGGGGGTGGAGGGGAAGAATGGAGTTGCAGATGTGAGCTGCATTCTAGTGACTCACCCCTGGCTAGTTTGACTTTGGGGACAGGGCTTCTGTATTAATAAAAAAATGCTGCTAATCAGAGTGTCCCTATTGAAGAATCTAGTACACCATGTCCAGAAAAATCTTAATTCAGATGGCAAAAGTGTCAGGGGAAAAGAGTTTAATGGACTAATTGAACTCAAGAGAGAGGTAGCTAACTGGAAGCAGGTGGGGGGAGGGCAGAACAGTTTCTAGATAGAAATGAGTCAAGACTAGTTCTGGGAAGGGATGAGCCATTTATTGTGGCAAAGGGACATATGGACTCATTTTAGAGTTCAAAGTGGTCCTGGAAACAGAAATTAAAGAATTATGAAAGCGACTTCCGGTTTTGAAAGGATGTGTCTGATTTGGTACTTGCACCTAAACTGCTAACCACATAGGTTAACAAATGGCTGACTCCCTGCCACCAAAGTGGAAGCTGGTTAATCCAGACAGAATCCTGGCATTAACAGCGGCATCAATGCCAATGATGACTTCAGGCAGCTTTCCAGGCACTGGCATTGCCAGAGGCATTGTTTGTGCATATCTGCATAGATTTTTATATACATTGTAGTCACAGCAGTGGGTCAGTGCAGTGACCTGAAAGCTAAGAGCAGTCCCAGTGAATAATGGTCTTTCCTGACATTATTCCCAGGCTCATTATTTTTTACTTTATGTTATAGGTCCTGTGGTTATATGCATTGCTATGGCAGGGCGTGTTTCAGATTATTATTGTCTCTCTCTCTCTCTCTTTCTTGCACATTCACACACCCAAACACCTACAGGTAACATGGCTTGGAGGCAATAGATTTCTCTAGATAATCCAGAGTTTTACTGGTATAAGTCACCACCGAGCATGATGTAGTCTGCCTATCTAAACAGGTGGTAGTTCTGGGACACCTAGACCTGGTGGACCTCCGAGTGGCCAGCTGAAATGATAAGGTCAGGTACATAGACCAGGACAATGAGGGGACAGGATAATTCTGGAATCTGGAGTCAGAAATGGTAGGAAAACCACTACAAATCCTTTGCCTCGAACTGTATCCACTTATGCTTGATCACAGCCCTCTGGGGCAGCTGTTACGCTCTGTCTTAGGGTAGGTTTCCTCAAAGCGGAGCCTGAGTCAGGGATTTGAGTGTGCTTGATTTATAGAGGGGATGTTCTCCAGAGAAAGTGAGTAAGGGGTTAGGACAGGGAAAAGAGCTGGGCAAGTATTTGGTCTCAGCTGGATCTCCAGTATGGGGGAAAGGCAGCGACCCAGTTACTAGAAGCATTTGCATTCTGGGTTCTAACCTCTGGTCTCAGCTGGATCTCCAGTATGGGGGAAAGGCAGCGACCCAGTTACTAGATAGAATCATTGGGAAAGGTCTCAATTGTGAAAGGGAAAACCTGTTTTTAAGTTATTTCTCTTCTAAATGTCTGAGATGGTATAAATACAACGTAGGGCAAAAGTAGGTTTGCAATTGTGAGCACATGAAACAGAGGTTACTCTTGTATTATTATTTCTTAATTGTTGTATTATTTTCCATACAAACAACTGTAAACCTGTTGCTCCACTCTGTGTACTATACTCTATCTTACTAATTTGGAGTCCATGACCAAGGAAATGGTCCTCATTCCCAACCCTGAGATGCTCTGGGATGGTGTCTCAGGGACCCATTGTCCTGATAGCCAGTTCCTTGGCTGATATGTGTGACCTCAGCTCAGAGGTTACTCCTTAACATGTTCTGTGCCCCTGAGTGAGGCTATCCAAGACTGTATCCACAACACCTATTTCCAAACTTCCTATGCTATCTCAGCCAGTTGCTGACTTCAATACTTTCTGCATCTTATTTGTTAGTGTTTAAAGGAATAATTCTGTGTCCAGAAAAACCAATTTAATTTAGGTGTGATGGAATTCTCTTAAACAAACAAATCATGAAATGATAACACTGGCCTCAGGAGAAACTGGAACCAGGGCCACCTTGTTCATTTGCAAATTTTGTGCACAAGGGGGCAAGTAAGCCCTGGAATCAAGCACTTGTTCTATGCCTCAGGCTGTACTATTTGGCATGAGGTCATGTCTACCCAGAGGTACCTTCTGCACACCTCCAGGGCTAGGTCCTCCCAGAGGCATCATTTTTCTAATTGATCCCTTCAGAGGAGATGCCCACATACACCTCTCCTCTGCTCATCCTTGCTCTTCTCGAGAGAATCTCACTAATAGGGCTTATGTGAATGAGATTCTCACATCTCAAGCATATTTGCAGGATGTACCTCAGTAGCTTACCAAGTGTGATAATTGAGTTGGCATGGCAATAGCATCAGTGTTGGTGTCATTCACAGTCATTAGAAGATCTTTAACACTATTTTAGATCATTCCTGTGATTATGAAAAGAAACAGCATAAAAATTGAAGAGGGGTGAGATAGTACAGGTCTAGTAACTATAAATCAGGGTCTCCTGTAGAAGAATGATTGTTACATCAAAGGCACTTAGGCACAGATTTGATACTGAGGGAAAAAGTGAATTACAATTGACAAGAGTAACTTGAGAAGCTCTTTAAATATAGTAGTATAGAAAAATAGGGGTGAAATGAGAAAGGAGATTATGAATGTAGACGATAGAAGAGAGCAGTTTTGCCAGATAATAGGAAGTGCCTCTGAAAAGGAAACCCAAGCCTCTGGAACCAGATTAAATGAGGACTGAAATTATTAAAAACGTTTCTTGAGAAAAGATCTCACATCGGAATGACCAAAATTGCTCACTTGTATAAATAAAATTAATAACATGATTTCTATACCCAGATATAATCAGGCATAATTTCTGAATTATAAAGAGAGAAAAATCCTATTGGTACCCCTTACAAAAGGAAGAAAAAAAATGGAGAGCTATCTACAGAGGCATTAATATTAGGCTGGTGACAACTTATTTTCTTCAACATTAAATGCTAGAAGACAATGGAGCAACACCTGGAATTTGGGTAACTGTGAAAAGAAAGATTATTAGCCCAAATTTTATTTTATTTTTTAAAATTTCTTTATTGATTAAGGTATTACATATGTGTCCTTATTCCCCCATTACCCCCATTAGCCCAAATTTTATACTCAACCGAATAGTTATTCAAAACATTTTTATGTAGGACTAGTAAGTATACTACCCATCAATTCTTTTTGAAGAAGTTAAATACATTCTTCAACTGACCAATGAATTTTTAATAAAAACATGGAAAATCATTATTAAAATACAAATCTTAATACAAAACTGCATTGAAAACACTTTGGATTTAGTAGATTTCATATTTATGGTTTTAACTATTTTCAAGCAATCCCAAAGACCTATGATATGTAGCAGTTTTTAATTGTGTTGAAGTAGAAAGGTGAAGAGTAAATCACAGAGCTAGATAGTACCTCAGCATCTGTATCTTTATATGTGTAGTGTTTTCTTTAAACTCTCCTAACTGATTAAAAATAAAATTATTTCTTTGTTAAAATAATGACCATCAACAAAGAGAAGAACAATAGCAAATATCCAAAAGATAAGTAATGGTGCAAGGATATGCTCAGTAAACACATACTAGATATGTGTTAATTATTTTATTCTATAAGCATTTATTGAGCACTTACTGTATACTGGCCATTGTCCCAAAACTAGGGAAATGATAAATCAAACAGATATGATACTGGCCCTTATGGAACAAATGGAGCAAACTCTTTTCACAGTTAAAGAAAGAAATGGTTACAAACTGAAAGGTGCTTAGTTCAAGAATATGGATGATGATTTACTTTAAAAATAGTAAGAAAATTGTCAGAAAAGGGGGTTTTCAAGTTGAGTCTTGAAGGGTGAGATATTGCCTTGTGGAAGTAATTGGGAGCCTTTTATACCATATGAATTTGGCATTTGATCAGTCTTAAACCAATAAGCAGTGGAATAGGATGAGCTGGCTTACATTTTGAAAGATCACTTTGTCTGCCATAAGGAGAATGAGGCAGAGGAGGGCGAAGATGAAATCTCTATTCAAGGTGAGAGATGATGACATCCATATGACAGGTAGAAGAATGGCATGAAAAAGCAGAGTAGCAGTGAGAAAAAGAGATAAAGTATTCTACCTTGGGACATAAATCTGAGATGTCTATAAGGCATTCAGATGGAGATGTTAAGTGAGTAGTTGGGGATGCAATACCTGAGGTCAGAGAAGTTGAAAGTACAAGTGAAGCATATGTTCAAAACCATCAGGATATAGATGATATTCAAAACCATGAAAATTAATGATGTCATCAAGGCAAGAGAGTGTGGAGAGAGAAAAAGACCAGAATTGAATACCAAGTACAATTCAAAACAGGGCAGACAGTAATTCTACTAGGCTTATTGGAGAAAACCCTTATATATAGTTATTGTAGCAGGTATTTGGGTTCTCTATTGCATTCTAGGTCAAGGCCCAGAAATCTAGTCAGTCCAAATATTGGACTTCAGCCCTTGTGCTGTGGGACTTTTAAACTCTCTGACTGAGAAAGCATCAGCCTTCACATGGCACCATCAGTGGCTTCTGTTTAGCACCATGGCAATGGTGGAATTTTGCTCTTGCCCAGTTCTCCCAGCTCTAGTTTATGGTTGGTGAAGCACCAGCTTTACTCCTATTGTGAACAAGGAGCTGAGATCTAAGACATGGAGTTGCAATTGTATGACATGGCGATTTACTGGCAATATTTCCTACATAAGCATTTTTGGTTGGAGAAATATCAGACCCTCCCATGGTTTGATCAGGTTCCTGGGCTCTACACCTTCTGGTTGACTGGCATTGATTGACGGAAGCTATGGGTTATAGCCAGTTTCCATGGATCTTGGCCAGAGTCTTGAAGAAGATGAATCTTGATTCTCAATTGACCTTCTGATTCCAAAAGATGGTGTGTACGCACTATATCCCATTGTCGGAAATCTATATCATTTCAGTCCCGAGAGCTGTGAGACCAATCACTGACATCATTTTAAGAGACACTGGAAGATGGTTAGTAATTGTCAATGACTACTAGGAGGAAGATCCTTTTCATCTCAGGCATACAAGGAAGTCCATTCATAAGAATGGCCAGAAGGGGCATATTTTTCAGTTTGAAAAGTATAGCTGAGTCATCATCTGCAGATATAGCCCTGGAGTTGAGAAACACCTACTAACATTTGCAGCCAAGGGAGAGGAGGCATCATGAATGCCTTGCTCAGTCTCCAATCCTAGGCTTCATTGATGGTTTATTATTAGGATGCTGAATTGCATAATTTAGTGGAGTTTGCCAGAAGCACCAGAAGTGAACAAAGGGGAATAATTATATCATGTGTCCAGAACAACCAGTTTAATTTAGGTTTAATGGAAATGGCTACCAACTCTCTCCTAGCACAGCCAGTATCAAATAGCAAGTCCAGTATCATAACAGATTAGTTGAGGAGGTCATCACCTATGAGAAACACACTAAAGAACTTATAATGACCAATGCAGAAATTTTCCTGGACGCATACACGTTCAGTTATTCTGTACACCTATTTTGTCTTTCATGATTTTGGATGTTTCCCTTCGAGTAAACAGCATTTTTTTCCTTCTTCTGGAAGTATCCTTACTGACTGTCCAATACTAGGGGACAGTCATCTTGGCAGGGACCTTGGAGTCATCCCATCACTGTTCCAATTCCAACACCAGGGTGTTGTGATTGTTGAATGCACCTTTACACTCAAGATGAACAAAATGGTATAGTGCCAGTACATGGAAAGCCCATGGTAAGGAGTCTGAGTCCAGAAGTTCAGTATCACATGGAATAAGGTAATAGTAATGTGGGTCCTCTTGAGTCACCTGATAGGCTAAAGAAAGCAGTGCCTCTGAGTGGTGTCTGCCCACTCCTTGGCACCGGGTATAGTCTGGACTTCACAACCTTCTCAGGGAATCAGGGCAGTCACAGTAGTGCCTCTAATAAGCAGAATCTAACTGAAAACTGGTGTTTAAGTAAGTCTGAATAGTTGTTGTACCCTTAAGTAGAGATAAGAGCTAAGAATCTCAGCAAAGGTCCAAAGCTTAATAAATAATACCTGATATAGTCCAGCCCTTTGGATATTCAGTGTCCAAACGTATCATTTTATCCATAATTAACTTTTTTTTTATTTTTATTTTTTTCTACCCTCCACCTCTGTAAACCCCAACTCACAGCTGGGGCCCACAGCCTCACTCTCAGGCCAGCTGTGGTGCTGGGAAAGCCACAAACTGCTGGTTTGTTTTTCTTTTCAGCAATGTAATTAGTATTGTACAAATCAAATTATAGTGCTATTTAAAGAAATAACAAAAATGAAAATCATCCATAATTCCTCCATTTTATTTTTTTTATTATTTTTTTATTATTTTTTTAATTGTTTGAAGTATTACAAATAGTAGTACATATGTCTCCTTTTTTTTTTCCTTCCCCATTGACCTTCCCCCGGCCTCCCCTTCCCCCCAGTACATGCCTTTACCTGCCCCCTCCCCCCAGTGTTTTTTATCCATTGGTTATGCTTATATGCATGCGTACAAGTCCTTCGGTTGATCTCTTACAGCGCCCCCCCCCCCCCGCAACCTCCTCTGCCTTCCCACTGTAGTTTGACAGTCTGTTCAATGCTTCTTTGCCTCTGTATCTATTTTTCCCCATTTCATTCCTTTAAAAAATCTTGCCTCTGCAGACTAGAAATAAACATATAATAACAAAAAATGTTTGAGTCCCAATTTCCATGTCCAACAGTTCTGAGTCCCCATTTCAATGTCAAACAGTTCCTTATGTGTACATGTCAGCAATGATATCTGGATGGTGGGCACATGGTGGCAATGCAGGTCCGACCCTCTCTGGTTTGGTCCTAGGCAACTTGCTGCATCGCACAGCTGCTGAGTGCTAGCGTGGCAAGGCGTCATCAGCGTCTTCCATCTCTGGACTGTTTCTCCTCTTGTCTTCGTGGTTGGAGCAGACCTGTCAATTCCTCTCTGTTGCAGGAATCCACATGGTCTTGGAGTTGTTTTCTGAAAATATACAAACATATTCTCGACCAAAAGTTAAAGGAATCTGTTCTATATAATTGATTTGGGATCCTTTTTATTTTTGCCCAAACGATTTTCCTTTGTCTTATTTAGACACCATGTGTGTTTTTCATGGGTGTCTTGCTGTTAGCATTACAAATGAAAACTAATTTTGTAAAGTAAAAGTTTTCTAGATGTAATTTACTTATAGGATATTTTTCCTTACAAGATATTACCCTTCTATCCCCCCTTTTTTGATTAATGGAGGCTTTTGTAACTTTTATAATGCAGTCTTGATGACTTTAAATTTTAATTTTTTGACAAAAATATGACTGCTTTAGTTTCATTGCATGTTCAGGAATTTTACCATGAGATGAACTACCAATAGAAATTTTAGTTACCACATTAGGAACAGCTTTTTGTCCAGTACAATTAAATTTTCTTGAATATTCACTTATTTCAATTAGCCTATTTAAATTAATCTGAAAACTTGATTATTATTTTACTGTCAAATTTAATACTCTACCAACTATCTTAATTTGCCCTGTAAATATTAGTGGAAAGGATTATTTGCATTCTTGAGTAGGCCCTGAGCATTCCTGGTGCTAGGCTGGATTTAGATATAGGGCAGCTGCTATCAGGCAAAGTCTCTGTCTGTTACCTGGGTCCCAATCTGAGCTGGGCATGGGAAGCAAAGCAGCCTTGGGGGCAGGAGACCTCCCTCAGACGGGGTGAGGGTTCAGGCCCCTGCAAGGTTGGGGGGGTGAGGGTCTGTGCCCCACTTCTGTTGATCCGCCAGTTCTCTCCTGATGGCCCCTCTGCGACTGTGCCTGTCTTAGGTTGTCATAATTAACTTTTAAATGGTAGCAATATCAGCATCATGTACCCACCTAATAGCATACATTTACATATTGTATGAATAACGAGTTACTCTTTCTCCCCCAAAAAAGGGCAGATACAAAATCCCATGTATACATGCATGCAGGATGTTCATTCCTTTCCCAGCACAGCCAAAATTCCTTTTGATATTCTGTAATCTAAAGACCAATAATGACTATCAATATACCATACATCAGGTAGTTGGGGAAGAAAGAATCATGAAATGGCGTAAATCATTTCAACTCACATTTGGTCAGCCAAAACTAGTCATTTAGGCCAGAATCTAGATAAAATCAGCAGGGAGGGCTGTACCTAGAAACAAAAGAAAATTTTTTTGGTGAACAATAGCATCACCTCCGTCATACTCAGAGCAGAGTGTTTTAGGAAAGAGGGGCTTCTGATTAAACCTGGATTCATCTCATTTCCCCAATACTGGAATAATCATCCAAAGTGATAATAAAGGAGTAAAGAAGATAAAAATTGAGAAGAGAAAAGAGATTGGGAGGGTGAAAAACTGTGAGAGATGTTAGCAAAATTTGGAACATGGAAATCAGATGAATGGGAAGTGGTAAATGTTTGAAAAGAAGATGGATGACAGAGAGAAAATAGATGGTATTTCCACCCACCCCAGGCCCCCAGAGAACCTCAGGTATTGGAGGAATGAGGTGCATTGTTTGGTATCCTCACAATAAAAATGTGTAACAATCATGCTACCTCAGTGGCATGTAGTTGTTGGCATGTCTGAAGATGAGCTGAATCACACGTGCATTTGTGGCTCAGCTGGGGCTTTGCTCAAGGCTGGCCTTGGCCAGGCTTCTCAGGGGGACAACTCTGCTCCCATGTCCCACTTCCTCTTCCTGAGGCCTGCGAGCTAGCACAGTCACATTTTTCTCATGGTGAGGGCAGGGGCACAGGAGCATGAGGGGAAATTCCAGACCTCTTAAGGACAGGGTTCAGAACCAGAACACTGTTACTCACACCCATTCTGTTGTCCAAGGCAAGTCCCTGATTTCGAGAGCTGGGAAAAGATTCTGACTCTTAGTGAACGGCTGCAGAGTCACATGACAAAGGCCTGGGTTCAAGGAAGGTGAAGAATTAAGTCCATTAATCCAATCTGCCATAGCAGTGCTACAAGGATGAGCCAAAAGCGATGAGAGGAAGTAGGGAAGAGCAGTTAGAACCCCAGATTTCTCTCTTCAATCCCAAGAGCAGCAGGAAGTAGTGGTGATTGTGAATACAAGGGGAATAAATAAATGTCTGCATTTTGAGGAGTAAGGGACCTGCCTCCTTTCCATGTGCATCTCCAGCAGGTCTGGAGAAGAAATTGGTAATCTTTTCTGTAAGAACTGAATGGACCCAGAGAAAATACCTATAGATAATGCTCGCTGAGGGCTGAATTTGGGGCAGTCCATGGAAAACAAAGTCACATTTTATTTATTTATTTATTTATCTATTTATTTATTTTTATATGTCTTTATTGATTTTAGAGAGAGGAAGGGAGAGGAAGAGAGAAACATTAATGATGAGAGGGAATCATTGATTGACTGCCGCCTGCACTCCCCCCCATGACCGAGGAGGGGATCAAGCCCAGAACCTGGGCATGTGCCCTGACTGGGAATCAAACCAGTGACCTCTGGTTCATGACTCAACCACTGAGCCACACCAGCCAGGCTGAAGTGACATTTTAAAACAAATCGTCATTAATTTATATATTCATATAATTAACAATTACTTAAACAATAATTGATACAAATGTGTGGATTTAACTAATATTTTAAAATATATTTTATGATGCAAAAAGAGATAGGGCAAAAATGAAAGATTAAAAATCTTTGAGCAGATAAGGATCTGGTGTCAGCTGGAATGGAACATGTGCTCTGGTGTAGCTGAAGACTGCAGGAGCCTCAGCAATGTATCTGTTCAGGACTTCAGAGATTCATTAATGTTTGTTATTTTGCAACATCACCTATTTATCTCGATATATATACACACATAAGCACATATAAAGCATGAAATCAACATATAAAATGGTAGCAATGTTTATATCTATGTAGTGGGATGCTTTATCAAATAAACATGCATTAATTTCAAATCTGGGGGGAAATGTCATTTATCCATCTATTTATTTATTTCCTTCAGAAAATGGATGTTCCTGGACAGGTAGACTACGAAGGAAGTAGTATGGTTTACAATACCTTGTCTTTTTAGGAATGAGTTTGCCTGAGGAGATGAATGGATGGTTTAACAGAATTCCAGAAAAAAAACATACAACTCTGTCTCTTCCCTTCTTGGGCGTCTCCAGCCCTTTCTCCACTCCATGGAGGTTGTCTTAGCCTTCCTCTCACTGTTTGGTACGTTTTGCCTCTCACTCTCTTGGGCTGTTTTTGTTTTGCCCCCTCCCACTGCCTGATCCATTTTCAAGTAAAGAACATGATTTCCAAGTGTCCTACTTCATTTTTCTGGTTCCCCTGTGGACCAGCCTGAATGCGTGTTGTCAGAGAATTATGTTGCACTGACTGCAGGAAATGAATTAAATTGCTAACAGATCATTTTCTATTAGGACCCAGAAAAAATGCAAATAAATTAGCTGTGTTGTCTCAACTCCCTATGAATGCACTTTGGTCAGCTAGGAGCCCAGACTCTGCTTCTCTGGCTCTCTGGCCTCCCTCTTGAGCTCTTAACCCAAATGGACTTGGATTGGAAACTGCCTCTGTTCAGCCATGTGACTTTGGGGAGGTTCTGGTATTCTCTAAGCCTAGGAGTCCTTCTTGGTAAGATGGCATAGTAACACTGAATGCCAGGCTGGAGAACAGCTGCCCCCATCAGAAGAGGGGTCCAGCAAAGAGCCATTTCCAGACTTTCCTCCTACTTGAGCTTCCCACTATTTCTGTTTCAGTTTATTTCAGTTAGCAAGCCACAATGCTCCTGTCACAACAGGTGGAATGTCCTGCCTTCATCTCCACAGCTGAATCTGGGCTAAGCTCAGTCAGGTGGGGACCAAACAAAGGCTCTTAGCCAGGGGAATGACATCTGAGAGCTTCTCTGTTAAGGAAACCTTTCACAATGAAAATAAACATATAACAACCTGCTGGTCTCCCACACTGGATGACCTTAGGTATTAATTTCCATCCTTGGTGATCCTAATATAATAGGTTCTTTTTAGTTTAACCTTGATTAAACCTCAAGCAACCCTGTGAGATATTATCATCCCAATATCAATAGAGAAGAAAGTGATGGTGATGTTCAAGCTTCAGACAGTTGTATGTTACTTCAAGCTTCAGACAGTTGCTCTAATCAAGAATTTGTACTACAGCTGGCTTCACTGAGAAAGGCCCCTCTCCAGGGCAGCTCCTACAAGCTTCAGCTATCTTCAGCTCTGATCAACACCAGACACTTTGCTAATTAGCATGCTGGAGTCAAAACTGAGTTCTCATTTGTGAAATTAGTGGCTTGTTAATCAGCATAATGGGTATTAGAAATGGGCTTTTATAGTTCAAATTAGAGGTAATCAAGGCATGGGAATTGGCTAAAATGTTGTAGGGACATTCTCTACCCATATAAAAACAATATAAGAGTCCAGCAAGGGCAATAGGCTCTACCTTTGGGGATGGTACCTGATCCTTGTATTTGATTCTTCAGCAGTGCTGTGTCCAGCCATTAGGGCAAATGGTTTCTGGATGTCTGGCCCTGCTTCGGGGTATGACCCACTCCTCATGCAACGCAGTGGTCAGAGCCCTGCAAGCCCGGTGAGTGTGGACTTCATCATGCTTACAGAGCAGGTGTATAAATTGCTTGTGCCTGCTTGTTAATGGCATCGTATCTGCATACGTGGCAAAATCTGATCTGAGTTTTATTGTGAAAATCTGATCCATTGTAGGAGCTGGTTAGAGGCAGTATCTCTGAGGAGATGACCTCATGCTGAGGCCTGAGGATGAGAATGAGCAGCACGTAGTAAAGAGGATGGCAAGTGCAAAGGCCCTGAGGCAGGAAAGAGGACTGAAAGACCTACATGGTTGAGGGGTTGTGAGTGAGGGGTGAAAGCCATGTCTGACAATGAAAGGAAAGGCAGAAGGTGGGCAGCTAGAACTTACCCAAGGTGTCTTCAGTTAGAGGGCAGTTGTGATGGTTGAGCTAGAAATGATGGAGGCTTGGACTAAAGTGGTGGCAGGAGAAAGGGAAAGATATAGCCACATTAAAAATATATTTTGGAGGTAGAATCAATAGAATTGAAGGAGAATGGAATGTGGTTACCCAGGGCTAGATACATGACAGATTTTCAATGCATTTGCAATTATATTGTATCACTGGGGAGAAAGGGAAAAAAAAGAATATTTTTCAGATTTCTGGCTTTCACAACAGGGAGGAAGGGAGGAAGTGCATTGCTGTTTTCTGAGAAGATGGAGAATCCAGAGAGAAACATCTTTAAGAAAGGAAAACTTGCTTCTGATTTGCAAATATTAAGTGTGAGATAGCTATGACCCTTCATGTTAAGTAGACAGTTGAATATCTGAGACCAGAGTAGAGGAAAGGTCTGGACTAGAGATAGCAATGTTGTATCTATGTGGGAATCTAGGTGGCATTTAGAGCCACAAGAAGAGAAAATGTCACCCAGGCAAGACTAGCAAAGAGAACACATCCCGGAGAAGGTGCTCGGGAATCTAACAGTCTCAGGCAATTCAAAGAGGAGAGACTTAGGAGGACATTTGACTGAGGTGAATACGAGGAAATCCAGGATGCTGTGGTACCCTGGGGACAAAGAGGGAAATTTTCTAGGAGGAAATTTGTCAGCTAGGTTGAATGCTGATGAAATGCTCAGAAAGATTAGGAGAGAACAGTGTGGGTTGCATTTGGCAACCTGGAGCAGTTTCCGATGAGTAATGGGAATGAACGTCAGGTGTTGGATGAAAGTAAGTTAGAGATGCACACAGTGGAGACAGCTTGTGTAGAAAACCCTTTTAAGAAGTTTTATTGTGAAGAGGAGCAGAAAAATGGCGCAATAACTAGAGATCTGTGGTCGAGGGAGAATGTATCGATCTTTTTTCATATGGGAGATTATAGAATTTGCTTGATAGTGGTGGGACTGTTTCAGTAGAGAGGGAGAAACTGTGCAGAAAAGTGAGAGGAGGGTGCTTTTAAAAGACAACAGGGGACAGGATCTGAAGTAGAAGCACAGAGATTGGTTGGCTTTTTTGGTAAGAGAGTTTTTATTTTACGGAACTCAGGATGGGAAGAGTATTTCTATTTTGCTGCTCAGGCCCCAAAGCTGAGAATAATAGTGAGTAATACCCCTGAATTCTAAAGTGAGACAAGGCATCATTTGTGCAGGGCTTGGAAAGATGTGGACAAAACCTCTTTTGCACATTATTCCATGAGCCTACTCCAGGAAATACAGGGGAAGCTGGGAGTAAGTGAGAACTCTCAGGAGATGCGGTTTGCTGTTGCCCTGAATGAGAGAGAGAACAGAGGCATGTTTTTCCTTTCACTTGAAGCCAGTGAGGGGAACACTCCATGGAACCACTTGGGAAATTTGATTTGTATTCCCTGGCATGGGGCACTCAGAGACCTACCTGATTATACCTGGAAAAGTCTACATAAGAGATCTATGTGCAGTGGTTGGCAGCAGTGGAGCAAAGGGGAAATGATCTGTACTTCCAAAGTCATCAGGTTCAAAATGTTTGCTTGTTTGTCTTCCCTGTGGGCCATAGGAGGGCCCACACAAAGTAGATAGTCTTGGGGCTTCTTAAAAGGAACTTTCTCAATAGAAAGATGAGGTGGCACAAGAAATAAAGTTTGCATTGATGAGCCAGAATCCAGGGGATGACAGGGAATCAGAAAACTCCCACTGGAGAGGACTTTCCCACCTCAGGCACCGCCTATGGGAGACCTCCAGTGGGGAAATATGTGAGGAACCCATAAAAAGATTTAAATCGGTTGTCTGACACACAAAGGCCCTAATACCATGATGCTAACATGCCAGCAAAGGAAGGCTGTGGCCTTTCCTCTGTCCACCCCAGCCCAGAGTGGGAAGAACAGCATTTAGGGAGTTGAAAAGAAGTAAAAAAGAAAGACAAAAGTAGATGTGGACACAGAAAAAACCTTCCTACTTCATTCCAGGCTTCTGTACCAGGGGTGTCTCCAGCTGGTTTGGGGGCCAGCAGTGGGGGGCACTTAAGTTGGTCAACAGATTGGAGCTTTAGTATCAAAACAGATTGGACTTTCTTCATACTTTACAAGCCAGGTTTCTCATTAATGCCTGAGAGTGATGAAAGCATAAGGTGATGCCTAAGAGTCTTTTTGATGTGGGGGAGAACAATTTTACAGAGAGAGTGTGAAGGGTCAGTGTTAAGAAAGAATAAGAGTTGCTTTCTGCCTGTCCCTTGCTTGTGCCAGCTTGTTCAGCAGTTTATAATTGTTTCTATCTTAAAACATCGTGATGTTTATGCTGTTGTAGTCCAAATAAAACCTGTGTGTGACAGTTTATAAGCACTGCCATATTTCCTGTTCTATCGTGCTTAAACCAGGTTTTCACATTGAAAAGCATCCAAAAACCTAGCAAGTCGCAAAAATAAATGACTCAGGTCAGGAGCAATACACTACAGAAGAATGAGGCCTGCAGACTGTGTGGCTTCTAGATGCTTTAGAAACCATCTACCAGTCAAACAACATAAATAGCTTTCTATTTAATAGTAAATAAATAGCCTACTAGTTTATGACTTTTATGTTAGGTGTTAAATACAATTCTCCTCCTATTCTGGACATTGCAAGCCTACATAGCAATGAGTGTGGCCACGGGATGGGGACAGGGTACAAGGCAATGTGACATGCCTGCACCTCACATTCATACATACTAATAAGCTAATGCCATTTATTACATACCTGTAGAAATATGTTGAGATTTCCCAAATCTATAATTTATAATTTTTTGTCAACATTCTTGGCACAAATAGGAAAGCAGCAACTTATCATCTTAACATTCTGAGCAGGATAAATGAGGGAAGAAAGAGAGTGTGTGTCACAAAACTCCTTTCACCATTCTATGCCAGGTTCTGGTAATGAACACAAATGCAAGCCATTTGCTTTCACAAGGAAAGGGTTTTTTAAAATTCACTAAATAGTTACTGAGTGCCTACTATGTGCAAGAAAATATTAGGAGATCAGCTTTGACCGGAAGGAATAGAACCCTCTGGTGTATAATCTTGTCATTTGAAATTATGCCTGTGTAACAATATGCTAGCCTCAAGCAAAATATTCTGTCAGCAAAATATGAGCTTCCTTTACTTAAACCAAGACATGTGAGAAAAATATAAAAACAGAGTTTCAGAATAAGAATAGTCATATGCTAGAGGAAAAGGTATTTCATTAAATGTTTGCTTTCAAAATGATTCCCTGAAAAAGGAACCCAGGATTTGTTTCTTTACATTGTATTTGAAAATAAGTACAGAATCTCGGGTGTCAGAAGGGTCCTTAGAGGCCATCCATACCACCCTCCTATGTGGGGGCAAGTATCCTCCTTAGAGCAACGCCCTTTCCTAAGCTTGGCCCTCATGATTATTATAACCAGATCCTGGTGCTGTGAGTTATTTCAGACCAGATGCAAGTAAGTGCTGAATCTAGACAGATCTGTGGTTCTGAGCAAAGGTTAAGACTCTGGTTTTATAAGACATGTGGATTTAAGTCTGAGAGTTGGTCTGTAATCAGGAAATAACCACAGTTATAATGATGAGATGAGGCCATCAGTAGATGACCAAGGTGGTGCTGGTTGTGAAGTCTCACAGCAAGAATCAGAATCTAATCAAAGGAAAGAGACATACAGTAAGAAAGAAAAACATTCCTGACCCCCCTGAGAACAAGGTATTGACCCAGGAACACAGTAATAGCTTAATAAGAGTGCCCAGAAGCCAAACCTTGAACAGCCAATAAACAGCTCTCTGTCCTTCCCCAGCATCAGTGCTGGCGTAGGTGATCGTTGCCGGCTGGTGGGTTTATGTTGCTTTTCAACACCCAGAATAGGAGAGATATAGGAGTGGTAAGGAGCAGTGAGAGGACTGTGAGATTCTTTCCGTGGTAGGAAATCTAATTTTTAATAACAGAGTGACTTCCTCTTTAAATACTTTATTCTTTTGATTTTCATCATTCCACCTTCTCCTGGTTTTTATCTTATCTCATTAGCCATCCTTTTTCTGACTCTACCTTTTCTAACTGATCTCAAATATTTAAAGATTCCAAGGCTCTATTGTGAGGTCTCATTTTAACCTTCTCTCTCTAGCCCCAGGCTTCATGTTCTATCTGTTGTTGATGACTCCCAATCTTTGTTTCTCCAGCCATGACCTCTTCCCTGAGCTCCAGACTCCTGTATCTAACTTCCTACATGTGAGTCAAAATACGCTTTAAGCATAATATATCCAAAACATAACTCTGAGGCCTATCTGTGACCCACAGCCTGCTCCTCTCAATATTTCTCCATCTTAATGGCAGCCCATCCAACTGAACAATTAAATCAAGAACCTAAGAGTCATCCTAATTCTCCCTTTTCCTCTCTGACACCACCACCCTACCAACATCCAATTCATTAGCCACCCCTGCCATTTCTACTTATGAAATGTTTCTCTACCTACAGCATCACCACCCTGCTCCAAGCTCCTGTGGAATTCTACTCTAGCACTAATTCCTTCACACTTCATTCCATGCTCAATGGCCAGAGGAATTTTTTAAAGTATAATTTAGATGATAATTTTACTGCTTCAAAAAATCCTGTCCAAAACATACACAATAGTTTTTCATCACAACTGGAATACAATTCATCCCCCATTCACCTTCCTTCAGCCACACTTTCTTGTCCTTGGTAGCCCAGGTTCAGTCCTAAGTGATGGCCTCTTCACTTGCTTTTTACCCTGCTCAGAAAGCTCTTCCTAAGACTGACTTCTCTTCACCATGATTTTGAAATGTCCCCTCCTTGGAAAATCTTTCCCAGGACCCAATCTAATGAGCTCTTCCCCAACCCTTGCACTCTTCTCCTTGGTCACACTGCATCTTTTTGTACTTCACTCCTTCACTGTACTCATCAGTATTTAAGTCATTTATTGTGTTGATTATCTGTCTCCCTACCACTAGAATATGACCTTGAGGAGAATACGAGCACTACCTTGTTCCTCATTAGATCCCTGTGCTTGTACCTAGAACAGTGCCTATTAAACATGGGTCCTCAATAACTATCAAATAAATGTAAACTTTATTTGCATATGGCTTCTACTCATTGGTCTGCTGGAGATGGGTTCAATCAGCCTATTTTTTTCTTCTATGTGTTGTCCTTTAAATGTCTGGAGGAAATTTTTATTATGTATGAAAATTCCTGTGTGTGTGTGTGTGTGTGTGTGTGTGTGTGTGTGTGTGTGTGTGTTCTCCTGGATAAATATCTGCAGGCATTTAAATCAACTTCACTATCCAGGTCACCCTGTTCTGGAAAAACTCCAAGAGGAGATTCATTCAAAGTTCATTCCAATGCTGTCTAAAATAAACTTTAAGGACACCAAAAATAGGTAGTGGGGAAAATGCTTTCAAGTTGAAATTAACATTTTTTCCTGTAATGCAGAATTTAAGGCAGAGGAAATCTTAAAAGATTTTCTTTATTCTTTTAAAAATATATATTTTTTATTGATTTCAGAGAGGAAGGGAGAAGGAGATAGAAACATCAGTGATGCGAGAGAATAATGGATCAACTGCCTCCTGCACACCTCACACTGGGGGTTGAGCCTACAACCTTGGCATGTGCCCTGATCTGGAATTGAACTGTGACCTCCTGGTCCATGCTCAACCACTGAGCCAAGCTGGCTGGGCTTTATTCTTCTTTTCTATAGTGAATAACTCACCCCCATGGCCCCCAAGCAATGAGCCTTAACATACATTATTTACTTCCTTGCTTACTATCAATGGAAGCTTGAATCTGAGAAAGAAGTAGATGACAGGTTCTCCGCTTGTATTTCTAGCCCTGGCTTCACCCCTAAACTTCAAACTTGACATCCACTATTCTATTTGGTATCTCCACCTGTTGTCGCATGGGCATCTCAAATCCAACACATATCCCAAGCTAGACTTTTCTTCCCCTCTCCCCAAACTTCTTTGTGCTTTTATTTCCAGTGCCTTTAAATGATACCACTATCCAACTTGTCATCTAATCCCCAAACTTCAGGTCATTTGAAACTCCTCTTCTTGTTCAATATTCACATCAAAACAGTGTTCCACTGTGAAAACGACTCTTCTCTTGACCTTTGTTGTCACAGCCCTGGCTCAAGCCTTCACAATCTCTGGGTTGTAGCCTCCTGAACTGGGCTCCCCCTTTTCCTACCTCTGGCCTTGCTCTGTTTAAACAACATTCTCTATATTGCAGTCATGACTGTCAGAGCGGCTCCAAGCCTCCAAACATTGTGCCTACAGCCTCCTTAGGCCTGACCTGTCTACCTCTCCAGCAGCATCCACCATTTCCTGACATATAATTAATTCTTTAAACAAACAAACAAACAAACAAACAAACAAACAAACAAAAAAACCACCTAAATTTGAATCCCCTCAAAACACTACATACTTCTACCCTCCATGCCCCTTTTTTGCCCTCTCCCTTGACTCCCATTCACACCTTTCTTCACTTGATAATACTAACTAACCTTCAAGGCCCAGATGGGCAGCTGCCTCTCCAGGGAGCCTTTCTGAACCCTCTGTCTAGTGTACCCCCTTTTCTGCTAGGATTGTGCCCCATGTGATTCTCTGCCTAAGCACCCAACATTAGATATTGAAATTATCTGGTTTTGAAATTTTACAAGGCTGAAAGCTCCTTAAAATCTGCCCATATCTTTTAATGATCTTGGTGCCTACTCCCTGGGACCCAGCTAAGTGGGAAACACTCAATAAATATTCCACAAATATTTGCTCATCCCAAAGACTCTTTAAGAGGCTGAAACATTAAGAGCTCTAAATATGGAACTCTTAGACCTAGAATACCCCTACATTACAAAATGAAAGTGTCTGTATTTCTCCATCATTCATAGTTCTTTTAAAAAATATATATTTTTAAAAAAGAATAAAGACAATATTTTAATAGAGGAAGAGAGAGGTAGATAGAGATAGAAACATCAATGATGAGAGAGAGTCATTGATTGGTTGCCTCCTGCATGCCCACATTGGGGATCGAGCCCGAAACCCCTGCATGTGCTCTGACAGGGAATCCAACTGTGACTTCCTGGTTCATAGGTTGACACTCAACCACTGAGCCATGCTAGCCGGGCCATAGTTCTGTTTTCAAAAGCACTTCTGAGATGATTTCTCATGCTGCCACCACTGCAGGATACAGAGAACTTAAGGTGGTTAGTGCTGCAACTATATGCTCTCTTTTACTTTTTTATCTGTGGCTACATCCAGGTTAAATAAGAAGGGTGGTAAGACATGCTTCCAAAGCCAAGGCTATGAAACTTCTTGTGATCTAACAGTAGATAGCTATTAAACGATAGAAACCCTAGTGTGATATCGTTATTTATGTACTTGTCTTAGTCCCCACAGCGAAGTTTCCACCTAGAAGATATGACTCATTTTTCCTTGAAACTCTGAGCGTCTCTGTCACAGTGTCCCACATGCAGAATGACCTCCACAAATGTGTATTGAATTGAGTTGAGGCAACTAAATGCAAGGAAGCTACTTTAAGGCACCACTTTTGTTTGCAATTATCATGGGAAAATATGTAGTGACCATTTCTTTCTCTTTATAGTGAATTTCCTTGTCAAATGCCTCTTCAAAAGGCAGGTGAAATTAATTTCAAGTTAGCTGAAAGTGCTGCCAAGGTGTGACTCTGGGAAAGAATGGAAAGACAATTGGTATTGTGTGGCATGGCTAACATGCAATGTCCGAGTCAAAGGAAAGAATCCATTTGAAATTAAGATGAGTAATGACATCAAGCACTTGTAGTCAGAGCAAAGGGCTTTGTCACTGGGCCCTGGGAGAGATTACCTTTCTTCTCTTCTCAGCCTCCCTTGCCCTGTTAAACTCCAGTTGGTTGTACCCCCAAATGCTCAGCCCTTAAAGGCTCTGGGAGTATTCCCTAACTTAAAGCATAGCATCTCTACTGTCTTTGAACTCAACAATGTCAATCTTCTCCAACATTCGTTCATTCATTCACAATTGTACAATAAGATATTTATGGCCAATATTCGTCATGGTGTTTCCCTGGATTGTCTATAGGCATGGGAAACATAAAATAAGGATCCTAGCATAAGGGGCACAGCATGCAATTAAATTGGGGGGAAAGTGACTCTGGATTCAGAAAGTTCTCATTTTTCTGTAGTCTGGGAGGGGGTGTCCCATAGACCCCTTGAAAAGTAAATTTGTAGAGAATATGAATATTAATTTGCTCTCATCTTCAAATATGAGATCTTTCTGCATGTATAGAAGGAAAACATGACTATTCTAGATACTGGAGAATAAGAACTTTCAAACTAGCAAAACCCTATCTCTACACACCACAAAGGAATGTGTAGGCAGTGCTTGTGGCTGGAGGACTTCTATATGTGGAATCTAAAGAAAAATATAAACAAGCAAACAAAACCAGAAACAGACTCACAGATACAGAGAACAGACTGATGGTTGCTAGATGGGCACAGATTGGGGACTGGGTGAAAAAGGTGAAGGGATTCAGAAGTACAAATTACAATCTTCTCCCTAGCTACCTCACTTCCTTTTTACTTTATTTTCTCTCTTAATCTATTGTAACTACACAGGAGCCTCTTGGTCATCTGCCTCTCTCCTATTTCCTGTTCCATAGCTGTCAGGGCAATCTTCTGAACCCAGGCCACTCATGGTCCTGTGGAGGACTCTGGAACCTAGGGCTTTGGTCTTTCCATCCTCTGAGTGCCCAGAGCCCTCAGCAAACAGCATGTGGTTACCTTTATGATTTCTCTCTCAGGGAAATGAGTGATCCTGGAAGGTGAGGACTGCTTCTCATGTATCATTGTATATACTGGGCTGTGTGAGTGATATGAGACACCTCTCTGACCTCACTTCATACTAGGATAGTGATTCTTGACCCTGGCTACACATTTAGAATTATCCGGGGAGTTTTTAAAACTATCTGTGCCCTCATTCAATCCAAGTTCAATGGAATCAGAATCTCAGGGTGTGGGACTCAGTCTAGGTCTTGCCACAGCTCCCAGACAATCCTATTGTTTAGACAGAACTGAGAGCCACAGTGTTTGTATATATGCCCTGGCCTCTCTCTGTTGCTCCTGCACTCATCTAACTGGGTTTAAGAGGAAGGCTGACCTGTAGCCGGCCCTGCCCTTCTCTTCCTCTCTGGACCTTGCTCATATGCAGAGAGCCTGCCATCTGCGTTCCTGGCTGGACCTTACGATAAACAGTCAGTGCTCTGCCCCTGGGCAAGCCCTGCAGTCCTCTAGAGCTGCCTGTGTCTGGGCAGGTGGGCCTGTCTAATTCTGGAGTTCGCTATTAGGAAACCCATTCTTACTTCAACCTAAGCCTCATTCTCTGGTATGTTTTTTCAGTAATAAATTTCTTCTTTATATCTCTATTTGCCTGAACTCCCCTCTACCTCATCAATTAACTTAGAATTTAGGAAGAGACGGTATTTATTATTTCCCTAAAATAAACAGCATCCTCTTTTTCTTGCCTGGGGCCCAGGACATAATAGATGCTCAATAAATATTTGTTGAATGAGTCAATTCCCCGGGCACTTGTAGTGATATGCATTCTCTATATTTCAGTTGCACTTTCTTTCTGTCTCTTTCTTCCTCCACCAGCTACAGATGGTATAAATGCTGCAGTCCTTGTGAAGGCTGAAAAGGCAGTCAGACAGATGTGTTGTTCATAGCTCCCTAGTCAGGCATAACTAAACATTTACATTTATTACCAATTAGAGGGGAAACAGACTGTAGTTTTATGCACTGTATGTGGCTGGATATATTTCTTTTTGGGATCTCACTAAAAACTTCAAAATGTATCATTAGATCTCATTCTCTTACCAACTTGAACCTCAATGAAAATGCCATTTAACTAGAGGTCTACCAATGACAGCACAAATCTCCATGCCATTCTCCCATCCTTCATGGAGCACCATGAAGGTGGGAAAATGAGGGCACAGAAGGACAGCTGACCTAGTGTGATTGAGTTGACCTCACTCCACTAGGAGTTTGTAGCACATGCAGAATTGATGGAGCTTTTGTTGACTTTTTTGAAGGCAATGCATATAAAGTCCTTGACGTACACAATGTGCAACAATGTGGTTTCGCATATAGAGCTTTGCTGTGTTTCTAGCCCCTTTTCCTTTTAGGGCAAAATAGAATGAGTGAGAATTGTACTGCAAGTGGTGTTGGAGTCATTCCTTCCACAAAGCATCAGACCTAACACAAGAATTCAGTTTCCAGCTGAGATTCACGAATCTGCTTTACATCTGACATGTAAAACACCGAGCCAACCTCATCAAAAAGTCAAAGGAAAGCACTGTCTGGGATCTAGGCAACCTGAGGTCTGGTCTCAGCTCTTGTTAACTCAGTTTCTTCACCTACAAAATCAGATGATGGCCCCCATGAACTTTGCTAAGGAAATAATGAGATTTAATTCAAGACTTCACATGGTTACTTACAATAGGGCCCTGATTGCTAACAACAGTGTAGGGACTGGTTAATATCTTATGAAAAAACCAGATGAATCAAACAAACTAAAAAGTTGTGGTTTTACCCATAATGAGGTACCATTTACACCCAGTGTAATGGATAGATGGCTAAAATGAACAATAAAAAAAGGAAAAAATAACAAATGCTCATGAGAATGTGGAGAAATTGGAACCCTTGTGTTTTCCTGCCAGGGATGTAAAATGATACAACAGCTGTGGAAAGCAGTTTGGTGGTTCCTTTAAAAGTTACACATGGAATTACCATGTGACCCTGTAATTCCACTCCTAGGTGCATACCCAAAAAAATTGAAAACAGGGTCTCAGAGAAATAGGCGTACACACATGTTCCCAGTAGCACTATTCACAATAGCCAAAAGGTGGAAACAGAGCATATGTCCATTAATGGATGAATGGGTAAATAAACATATACATACAAGGGAATATTTTCCAGCCATAAAAAAATGAAGTACTGATACATGCTATAACATGGATGAATCTCAAAAACAATACTAAGCAAAGGAAACCTGACACAAAAGGTCATGTATTATATGATTCCATATATGTGAGAGATTCAGAATAGGTAAATCTGTAGAGACAGAGCATAGGTTGGTGATTTCTAGGCACTGGAGGAAGTGAAGATTGGGGGAAACCACTTAGTGGGCATAGGGCTTCACCTTGCAGTGATAGAAATGGTCTGGAGGTTAATAGAGATGGTGGTTGCACAATATTGTGAATTTATTAAATACCATTGAATTGATCAAATAAAGTGGTAAATTTTAGTTATCTGAATTTTTCCCAAATAAATTATTTTATAAAATTGTGATTTTGAAGGATATTTTCTGACACAGAAAAATTCACATCATGTACATATTGTTAAGAACTAGATGTATAATATAATCTCAATTTTATAAGCTTTAAAATATACATTAGGGTGTAAATATATGTGTGTATATATATGCACACAAATACATGCACATACATATATGCACATATATTTACAAATATTTATATACATGTACACCATCCTCCCCCCCCAAAAAAAGAAAAGAAATGCAGAACTCTGATAATTGAATTATAGGTTATTTAATTTTTATATTGTTTTTATATTCCATAAAATGAGTACATGTCAATTTTATAATTTGAGGAAAAAGAAACAATATTATTGAATAAGAATTGGGTTACAAGAGTATTGCTAAGTTTCCTTCAACTCTGCAATTCTAGGAATCTAAATACGTTACCCTTACTTGAATGCCCATTAGCGGTTGGGCAAGAGCAGAGAAGCCTTGTAGGTAGGTACTTAGAAAATGATGAGTGAAGGCAGGCAAGAGTGGAGCACAGAGACATCTGATATACAATTTGCATGCAGAGCTTCATTCCCTGTCACATCGCTCATTAGTGGCACCACCAGAGGGACATACACATCTGTCACCCAGCTCCACAGCCCATTCTCTCAGATGGCTCCTTGAAGAATAATGGTCACATTCGTGGCTCTCATGTGGACTCTTTCCATCATATGTGCATCTGAAAAGAAATTAAACGTTCCCACCCTGCACACCTCCCCTAGCTGAATTCCCACTAGTAAAAGACAATTGAGTTTGTTCACATTTTCTTTTCTTTATTTTCTTAAAATAATACACTGCAGTTGATGTACTCCAATAGGTGGCTTCCTACAATGCTCATCTCTTGTTTGGCTTGTCCCTCTTGGTGGGAACCTGCACTTTTTATTATCCTCAATTCAGCCTCTCTCTTTCTCTTCCCATCACTCCAGAGCAATGTGACTTTTTAAAAACAACGAGAGTTAAGGAGAACTTGCATTAATGTTCACACAGTCAGGACACTTTTCTCCATATTTGCAGATTTTGCGGGGGTCCGTTTACTTTTATTTTTATCATTTTATCTCCAGTGATTCTCCCCAAGCCCTAACTACCTTTGGGAATTAAGAAACCCCACTCTCCGCCTCACTACCCTAGGTCAGTAGGTTTAAAAAAGAAACTGAAATATTAAAATGTGCTGAGATGATATCGAGAGATTTATTTCTGCTGGGAGAAAATTCCTGTGTATGGAAGGAACATGTGCTTGGACCTATGAGAAGAGATATAAAATCTCAGTGTTTCCAACAGAGAGGAGATTCATAAGGAAAACTAATTCAGGTGCTGTTTCAGAAAGACTCTTGAGTCATAACGCATGAAAGCATTCATAATAGAGGAAGATGTGAAAGATTGAGAGTATGTTCGCAAAGCCCGAAAAAAACCACTGCTGAGGAGTCATTGATTGTTCTCGGACCCACAAAAGAGGAGGCTCAGGGAAATTCTGTCGATGGGATTTTGGGATGTGTCCAAGATAAGTTCTGAGAGGATGACAGTGAGTCATTTTGAGCTATACAAAGCACTGGTTTTATCAAAGTGAGTCAGAATAGAGCTGGCTTCCTCAGTTAGGAAGAAGCTGAGACATGGCTCTAGATTCTACCTGGAGGAACACCTGGGAAGAGAAATGCAGGGGTCATCAAAACCTGACAAATATCAACCTCATGTATGCCAAACTCAAATAATAAGACTCATCCCTTATCATTATAGACTCGGGTAAGGTCTACCGCACAGGCAGGGGAGTGGGCCCCCTAACATCTGAGTGCGCAGTCCTGAACATTGGAGTGGGTACTTCTGGGTAAAGGAAAGGTGTAGGGATTGTCGAAGAGGCTGCATTCCTAACCCCCTCCTCTTTCCGGTGACTGCTTTTTTGTTGAATTGTAAAGCTGTGAGCCCTCAAATAATAACCTGACATATTGATTCCTATTTCTCTGGCTCTCTCTTTGAAAGGACACTAATCCCAGCCCCAGGGGAAATAAATACCCCTGTGATCAGTGAACAAAGGATAGCTGCCCCCATCTCTTGATCTAGATCTTCAGAGAAGTCAGAGTTTACCAGGCCTATACCATGGAGAGTTTGGGGACTTGCCTGGCCTGCTCTGGAGCTGTTGGCTCGTTCATTTAAACTCACCCTCTCAGCTCTCAGTTCCCTCATGGCATCCTTGCTCTGACACCACTTCACAGCTGTCTATATTAAATTGCACCTTCTTTTCTCTAGCCTCAGGTCACACACACACACAAAAATGTTTCAAGTCCCTCTGGATCTAATTAGTTGCTGTATCTATAAGCTTAGTTTATCAAGAGGAAGATGTGGTAGCATTGATCAGCTCCTCTAGTATCCTTTCCACATGCAGCTAGGTTCTGTGAAGTTCTGGACTATGAGAATGGCATGTCGTGTGCTTTAAGCAACATGAAAATCAGGCCATGTTGTCACTTGGCAGCATCACAGATGTATGCTACTCCCGTTGTATTCTTCTGGGAGCCATCACTTGATATCTGAAAACTCATTATTTAGGTGAAGAGACAGGAAACAGTGTCAGGCATGACAGCTCTGAATGGACATCAGCTCCGTGCTAACAAAGACCTCTCTTGTTCCTCAGGATTTCTCTGTGTTAGTAAAACCAGGATACATTCCTCCCATGGTGCTGTCTTTACATTTCAAAGAATTAATTGAGGGTGAAGAACAAGAGAAATATAAGGGATTTGCTTCCCCCCAAAGTGTCTTGATTTTAGAAAATGAATTGAGTGGCCCCTCATTTAGGAATATGGTGCTACTGGCTTTGTTTTTCTAGTGGTCAGGATGGACTTGTGTGGCATCAAGTACACACTCTCTCTTTTTTTTTTTTAAATATTTTATTGATTTTTTACAGAGAGGAAGGAAGAGTGATAGATAGTCAGAAACATCGATGAGAGAGAAACATCGATCAGCTGCCTCTTGCACACCTCCTACTGGGGGATGTGCCCGCAACCAAGTTACATGCCCTTGACCGGAATCGAACCTGGGACCTTTCAGTCCGCAGGCTGACGCTCTCCCACTGAGCCAAACCGGTTTTGGCGTACACACTCTCTCTTGATCTCCCTTGTGACCAATGCTCTAAGACAACTGGTTGGAATTAAAATCAGAATATGTTATCTCAGAAGAAGCAGAAGCTGCCATGCCCAGCATTATGCAGAACTAAGGTTAACATTTGGGGACATCTGGGTTTGCTCTGGAGAAGCAGAAAGATGCTGACTTCAGTTAATAATTAAAAAGCAGGGTCAGATGGTAGGAGGTCCGAAGAGATGAGCCGTTCTCCAGAGGCAACAAGAGCAAGAAATGGGGAGCAAATGGGGAAAAAACAGCTGGGACTCTGGGAGACAGGACCTAGGGGGATCCCCGTGGTTCCACTGACAGCATCTCCTTGGCCTGGCTCAGGTTTTGATGGGGTGGGTACAATTTCACTACTGATCATTTTTCTACATAAGACTTACGGTCACTGCCAGAAAAGTTAGGGGAGTGATATCAAGAGGCAGCACCTTGCTGGCAGTGTGGGTCAAGAATACAGTTTCCTGACTTTCAGTCCCATCCTGTGCTCTCATGCAGGGTATGTGTGTCGGGGGGGGGGGGGGGGGTGGAGGGGAGGCGAGGGGGCATTAGAATACAGCTGTCCTCTGAGAAAAGGTTACCTGTCAAAGCTTTGCACATATTAGAATCTGAGGAGGTTAGTTATCTACTGCCCAACTCTGGGGGGATCTATGCCTCTTCCCTCTTCTTCTTAGTGGAGTGAAAACAAAGTCTGGCATTGGGGCAGAGATCTTCATATGCACGCTGAAGGGTCAAGATAGAAATGGCTGCATATGACTCTGGTGGATTTGTATCCACTCTGCAGCAGGGATGCTGTGGACAGAGCTTCCCACTCTCTGTTTAGAAACCGAGGGTTCAAGACCCATCCATTAGACCCTCTCTTCTTCCCTTCTTCCCACCAACACTCTCCTTTTCACTCATCTGCTCCCCCCCCACCCCACCACACATACACCTTTGTTCTTTCTTTCTATTGATTCTTAGCCTCTCTCATTCCCCAGTGGGTTAGGATGTTAGTTTTATCATGATCTTACATCTTTTAACCTCCACGTTTTAATCTCTTACCTTGATAGTTCTGAGCTCCTCTTTGTTTCTCACCAATCACTCTGTCTTATTTTTCAACTCATAATCATTTCAAATGTTTAGCCTAAATGTTAACGCTTTCCTTTTTCTTGTTGCATTCAGTTGTTTGTAACTCCTTTTAAAGTTTCTGTTTTTTATTTTATTTAATTTTTCTAGTGTATATTTTATCTGTTTTTTAAACTCCCTTTGCTCTATTTTTTTTCTTTAATTTACATCTTACTGTTAACCATGCTCTGTAATGAAGCAACAAAATACAGCCTGGAGGTCTGTATGGTATAGGGAGCCCACTTTACTGAAAGGGAACCAAGAAGTGTTCTAATCCCACTTATGCCAGCTGCCTCTATATCCGTCTCTTCCATTCCTCTTGATAGATTTCCTAGCTTTGCAAGGAGACTTAGTCCTAGGAGGCTTGAGAGACTTATGGGTAGAATCTCCTAAGAGCCCAACTTCCACTGTTCAGAGAGTATGTTTTACTTGCAGGGTATTAGTTATTTACAGCTCACACTATCCAGGCATTTTCAGAAAAGTCATGTTTTAAAATCTGTGTTCTCTGAAGTTTACATCATTGTCTTGTGAGTAAATCATCAGAATGGTTTGCCCTAGAGAGGCTGGGAGTAGAGCATTTGTCCCCCATTCACACAAACCCTCACCAGTGCTCCTGGCCTGACTTGGTAAGGGGCCAGGTAAGGCTGAGTAGAGAGAACGGGGGTGGATTCTGATGCCACTCTCACTGAGCTGTTTCTCTGTCCTGTCTGGGGAGGACCACAGAAGGAGCCTATCCAAATGTGACTACCACTGTCCGACCTTCTTTCCTTCAGCTTGAGAACAAGGAGATGCTGTCTGTGGCAGAGGTGATTACAAACAGGGTTTCTAAACGGGGGCAGATGTGACCCTGCCAGATGCTTCTTTCGAACTACCAGGCCCTGTATTGGACAACAGACAACCACCCCAGAGGCCGTCACTTGTGGCTCCTCTCACGTTCCCAGCCCTCCCCAGCCCCCAGCCTCAGGACATCCACCGTGTACAGGAGAATAGTTCAGAGTAGAATAATCTAATTCTCTGCTAGGACTCTGAGGAAAGAAGATGGTGGAATCCCCCATAAACTGCTTATTATGACAGTGTTCTTGTCGACTAAGCCAAGTTGGCTAATGAGATATCCCACCTGAGGACTGGTACTTCTCAGAGTTTGACAACTGGAACAGATAAAAATGGGCTTCTTTTTAACTGTAGTCAGTCAGTATTGAGTGCTTGTTATAGACACGTCTTAGTATTAGGTGCCAAGGAAGCGACATGGTATGTATTAGTCCCTGCCTTTGGGAACCTTACAATGTATGTAGTTGGTGATACAAGAAATATACATAAAATAGTTATGTGGCTTATATAGTCCTTACATCTCCAGGTGTGTCTCTCCCTTCTTTTTCCTACATCTCACTAAAGACCTACTCATTCTCAAGTCAAATCTTAAGGTTACTTTCTCGAGGAAATCTGCCTGTGCTGGGATAGGCCTCTTTTGACCTTTGCCTTTGTGATTTCCTATGTTTCTGCCTATCTTCCTCATTTGACTATAAGTTCTTTAAGGACAGAGACTGACTCCCACACTGTTGTATTACCAGCATACAGTAGAGAGAGGACTCCCACACTGTTGTATTACCAGGATACAGTAGAGAGAGATGCTCAATAAATATTTTCAATGAGTGAATGAATCAGTGGTAAGACTTAGCATATGTCACATGTAAAAGCATAGGAGAGATAGCAGATTCTGCACGAGTTTAGGAGGGAATGAAGAAAGTGAGTCCTCAAGGTACTGCAGTACAATTGTGGAGCCGGCGCAGGATGTATAATCCAGCAATTTTTGTGACCTTAGGCACGCATGCACACTCACTTCTCATGTGAAGCTACAAAGCCCCTTGATCATAGAAAGTTGATTAACATTCCTCTGGAACAGGTAGCATTGTGATTCTGACCTCAACATTTCCAGATCCCTTTGCTTTTGCGCACGAGCTTGCGCTCACTCTCACTCTCACTTTCAGCCTTCATCACTAACACTTCCTGAAAGCCACTGCAAATAGCAGTCTGTACTGTGATAGAGCCTAATTACCACAGCCCTCCAGCTTACATTGTGGTGGGAGAGCTCGGGCATACATTGCAGAATATGTACAGTAATACCTCTGAGCCTAAGTGACACACGCGGAGACACCTTCACAAACAAGCACACTGCAAAAAGGACCCAGATGTGAAAACAGCCGTGGACAGCTGGCTCAAGCTGTACAAATAGATCACATGGAAGGAGGGAGAGAAGCTCCTGCAGGTGGAAAGACCTTGTACCTAATTTATGCACATTTCTTGTATCACCAACTATTTTGTAAGGTCCTCAAAGGCAGGGACTAAAACACACACCATGGAGCAACTTGGCACCTAAGACCTGTCTATAACCGCGGCTCTGTACCTTTCGGGGGCTGCAGGAAGGAATCCCATTTTGAAATGGTAAAAGGCGAAAGGTTTATGCGATCTGAAGAGAAACCAGAGTATTGGCAAGGGTATCTGGTGGGGCTCCTGCTGAGGGTGACTCTGGGTGCAGTTCTAAGTGGGAGTATGACCCAGTATATTGAAGAAAACTGGGGAGTGTGGTTCTGGAGGGGGATAACAACTATATTGTGTCAGGGTTGGTATCAAGCCAGGAAAGGGGCGCTAAGGTGGTGAATGAGGACAGCTTCTGTAGACAAGAAGGGAGAAGGAGAAATGCCATGAATGACACCCCCATGGAAGTGCTGCCTGTATCAAGTGTCATAGGATATATTTCTCAGAATCTGTGGATGTAAGTGTCAGCTGGGAATCAGTGAGCTTGTGTGGACAACGGAGAAGGGAAGTGTGAAGGGTGGTTACTTCGCAGGGTTCTAAGTGATTCTTCTCATTTAGTAAATTTGTATTGAGGATCTAATGGGGGCTTGGACTATGCAAAGAGCTGGCAGATGCAGTGCTAAGGGTGGCTCTGTAAGAACAGGAGGGAATAGTTAGGAGGTTCAAACTCAAAAAGGGGCTTTTAGGAAAAGTGGCAACCAGGAGCTTCTTGAGGTATCTGAGAAGGATGGTCACCTGCTCCCATGGTGCTTGAGGAAGATGATTTAACATCAGAATCCAGATTGGATTGGGATGGGGGAGAGGAGTTGAGGTTGGGAGGCTGGCCAAGTGCTGCCACAGTCTTCAAGAAAGAGGGTTAGCGTCTGGCCTTGAGTGAGCATAGAGACAAGGGATGACTACAGAAATGTTGCCAATTCTGCTTTGATGTAGTGATGCTGAGTGACGGGAACAGAGAAGGGGAAGCAACCACAGAGTTCTCATCCTTACAAGACTAATCTGTTAGGGGGCTTTCTGGGAGTTGCTTTGTGGAAGGAGCCAAGCCAGGAGTCTGAAACATGGCTCTACTCCTGGCTGTTGGACCTTGGGAGAAATAATTTCACATCAACTTTGGCTTATTTATCTTAAGTTGATGCCATTTCAGCCTTAAATGGCCTATGATTTACAACAGTACTTTGGTGGGATGATGTGAATTAATGATATGCTAAATTATACCACTGATGGCACTAATGACTGAGATTTGTACACTGCTTTACACTTTACAGAGCACTTTTGCATGCGATATTTAATTTCATCCTTATGAAAATCACTGAGGTAAATATAATCATTTCATTTATATTTATTTTTTTAAAAAATTATTGATTTATTTTATATATAGAGAGAGGAATGGGGAGAGAAACATTGATTTGTTGTTCCACTTACCTCTGCACTCATTGGTTGATGCATGTATGTGCCCTGACTGGGAATCAAACTTGTAACCTTGACTTATTGGGATGATGCTCCAACCAACTGAGCTACCCAACCAAGGTTCTCATTTCATTCAGATTTTATAAATGAGGAAACAGATGTTTGGAGTCTTGTCCCAAGACAAAAGGATAGTAAGTTGCAGAACCAAGACTTAAACCCCCCAAATCTTGACCTTCTATCCTGTGTGGGAACGTATGGGTCTCACTTATTTATTAACCATTGCCTGTGAATTCTTGTTGAATGGAAGCCAGCATTGGGTATCATCATTATGATCATCTCAGGACATTTGTTATTCATTGGTATTAACCCACCCACACATTCATTATATGTTTACTGATCACCTGCTATGTGTCAAGTGCAGAGCTTGGCGCTGGTGATAGGGTGAAGAAGGATGGTCTGTGGTTAGAAGGACCCAGTCTCATGAAGATGTTGAACTTCAAAGGTAAATCAATATTTACAATCCAGTGTGCCAGGTCCTCTCATTGAAGCATGTGGAGGGTACTATGAATGTGTGTGTAGGTCTTTCCCATGTGAGGCTGGCACCATTTCAATCCATGCAGAGAATAAACCTCTGACACATGGCCCAAGGACCACTCCTTGATCGAGGCTCCCCTGACTTCAAGTCATCATCTTCCACCTTTATCAAAACCCTGCTGCCCTCTGCTACCACCATTTGGCCTATGGTGTCTTAATTTTTATTTTCTGTCTGTTTGTTTCTGTTAACTACATGTTTTTGGTACTTCTGTAGAAGGCTCTGAGGTATACACGGTGGTTTTTGCCCATCAGTACCATAGGTAACATTTGTTATCCAGTCAGAGCCCTGGGCCTGAACATGGTAGGAATCAGTAAAACATTTGTTTGTTTGATCAAGATTCCCAGATTGAGAATCCACATGTTTGGGAGATACCAAGATGCATTCTCTAAATGTGCTGCCCTTAAACCTTGAGAGTGCATTTCAAAGCAGCAACAATGCTGTAGAGCATGCTAATGGGATGGCTGGGGTCCACAAGCCTGCCTCTGATTCCCTCTGTCCATAGTATCAGGGCCTCAACAACTGCTTCCAGGTGCACCAGCTCCCCAGGTCAGGGAGAAAGGGAGACTTTGGCTCTTTAAAGTTGTTTTGTAAAATAGATCTCAATCCAGCAGGGAAGGTGTTAAGAAGCAATAACGAAACAAAAACAAGAAATGTAGTAAATTTGTATTGAGGATCTAGTGGGGGCTTGGGACTATGCAAAAAGCTGGCAGATGAAGAAACAATGGCAGCTCTGTTGTTAATTTTTACCTTCATCCTGTTTCTGGCTGTGCCATGGCCTGGTGAAGGGGCCTTGGCACAGAGACTGCTTTTGAGGGCCAATTTTCCTTTCTGTAAAATACTCCCTGGCCTTAAGCCTCATCTCCTAGGGGTGTTTGAAAGCCCAGAGAGGTGAGTTCTGTGCAGGAACCTGGACAAAAGGCATTCTATAAATAAATGGGATCACTCCTATTTAGAGTACACAGTGGTTCAGAATGTGTTTAATGCCCTGTCCCCTTTCCTCGTGTCTCCTTGTCCTAGAGTCTGTCCTGATCTATCTGCAGTCAGATTAAGTGAGCAAAATCCTTTGAAATCCCACCTAGTTTGCCCAGTTGGCTTGTCTTTCAGGGCTTTCAGCAAGGTCTTCTCTTTATTGAGAAGGGGAAAAAGACATCACTTGGAATGGCAACTTCTTTATTCCTCTATCAGGTCAGCTTTTTCCTGCGGGGTCCCCCTGCGCCTCAAGCAATCTCATCTGAAACTCCCTGCTTTATGGTGATGGCTGCATGCAGAACCCTCTGGTTTTGTTGCCTTGACAACAACTTCTGTTTGTTGTGAGTTGAAATTAGTGTTGGATAGCCGTTATTTTCCCCTCTGCCTAGTGGTCTATGAGGGGCAAATAAACTCTGCAGATTAGATGGAATGAAGGAAGCAATCCAATGAGTGACAGGAGGAAGGGGAAGAGCAGACACAGAAAACAAGGACTTAAAACAAGGAAGCAATTATCTAGGATGGTTTGAAGGGAGGTATGTAGAGACCTTGGCATGACAGACCAATTCCCATAAGAATAACAAAGAACAGGGGACTCCATAAGCATATCTATTCAGAATAGACCGTGGAATCATACCTGAGACATTTTCCTAACCCTCAATGAACTGTGGGCATCTGCTTGCACTGACAGAGGGCCTGCTCAGAGCCAGGCTCTGTGGTTTACAGGACACATTCAGCAAAACCCTTCCCAATGTCCTCGGATCTCACATATCCCTAAAGCACAAACATACTGTCCAAGTGGTTTACTTAACATTAATTAGCTTATTATTTATTTCTGATTTTATTTTAAAATTTTCTCTGTTTGGAAGATTTGTCACAGTTGTACCAGAAAAGACAACTTTCAAGACTTGTGAGTTTGAGAGAGAAACATTCTGACCCATTTTAACTGCTAAACTCCAAATCCTACATATGAGACTGTTGATTCTTTGGGTTGTCTCCAAGGGCAATTCTTACATTGCAACAGGAGCAAGGAGGGTTTAGTGGGGAGGAATTCATTTGAATGTCAACATCAGGTTTAAAAAATGTACAAACTTTTCATTCTCTTATTTTCTCACCAAATATTTATTGGGCTCTGCTTATTTTTAGGCATTAGTAGTCACTAGAGGTTAGTAGTGAAGATGCTGTGTTCTCTCTCAGCACATAGTCAACCATGCTGCTCACAGAAGTGCTTCTGTTTTAGCAGAAATATTAAATGGAGAATATACAATTGCCACACCCAAACTTTTCCATGAAATGACACAACTTCAGGCTTGAAAGGGCTTCCTGAAACCATTATCTCCATGCAAGAATTCCTGTTCCAAGCACCCCAAGAAGGTGGGCCCTCCTTCCACCTGTTCCCTCTTCTGCAGTGTCTCCCAATCTGCCCCCACCTGCCTCACCCCAATGGTCCTGGAGCAAGTCTGCCTGCTTCCAGTCTTTTCCTCCTCCATGATCCCTTCTTCACACAGAGGAAGCTTTTAAAAATGCAAATGGGATCATGTCTTCTCTACTTAAAACCCTCAGAAGCTCTCTGCACTTAGATGACATCTTAACTTTCCACGCTGCCCCACAAATCCTTGGGGTGCTTAGGCCTGGGCCCCTCCCTGACCTCACTTTCCTGACGTCTCAGCACAGCCCTGTCCACCAACTGAGGCATGGTGGCCTGACTGCTGTCCACAACCTGAGGCAGGATGGGAGGCATGATGGCTTGACTGCTTATTTCTGTTACTGCCCCTGAACCACTCCACATACCTCAACATGGACTTAAAACTAAGCTCCTTGGCAGCCTGTGCTTCAATTTGTTCACTTCTACTTATAAATGTGTCTCACATAATGGGCATTCATCATTATTTGTTGAATTGAAAAAACAACTTGCCTCTTTAATACCTTTTTGAGTGACAAAGGACTATCGGTATATGAGTCCCCAATGTTTACATTATTCTAACATTTAGTTTAGTTTTTTTTCTTATATAATGCAAAAATTTCTTTCCCTGTAATTCATTGGACTTTGTTCTGTTACATGAAATTGACCCATTTCATATCTAGGCTAGGCTCTTTCGTTGCATGTAACTTTTGGGTCTCACTTCCTCTCTGTTTTCCAGGATAAACGTTCACAGTTTCTTGAACCTTTTGACCTGTACTGATTTTCAAACCTTTCCTTCTTGCTTATTTTTCTCTTGAAGACTACCAGTTTGCCTAGTGCCCTCTAAATTGTAGTGGTTGGTTTAATCGTATGTCTCAGCTACCTAAGAAAGATAGGATGAACCAATTAACAGAAAATGTTTGGCTGGTGAAAAAGAAACGTGATCCAATGTTATAAAATGCTATTTGATCCCTTACATGAAACTAGTTTAATGCCTGACCAATTAAACCTAATTGAAGGCTCTCCTCTGCCAAGCCCGGGAAGTACACCTTCCGTTGCATTTCGAGCAACCACCTGATATGCATATTAGTCAGAGGAGTTAAAAACTAACTCTCTGTTCCTAATTGCTCCTAATACTGGTCCTCAATAAATATGATATCAAAATAATTATAATAAGATTATGCAGAATCTCAGACATGGTAATTAATGAAAAAATGTTTGAACTGTCAGTGGTGTCTTGAGCCCCAAAGGGAAAAATAATAACCTGACAATATAAGTGAAATATGAGATCAGCCAATTAATTAGCAGAATAATTTAATCCTATGCTCTGAAAGTAGGCCAATTAAATGCACTGTTACTATTTAACATTGATTAAGCAAGATGCTAGATTCTGAACACAGCATGAAAATAGACCTTATTCCTACCCTCAGGGCACTTAAAACTAATTTAAGTGGTTGTGTATAAAAGGACAAAGGACCAGGAGGTGTGGTGTTGCCCTGATTTACTTACTGGAGCATTTGCCTCCAGTGTTTGGTAAGAGCAAGGAAGGGCTGTTACCACTACTACACTTTCCCAAACTTCTCACTCCTTCTAACCTTCCTGGGAGGGTGGGAGGAGTCTATCTGAGGTCAACCAAGATCAGAAGAAATAGGTTTAAAAGAAAAAAAAAGCTTTTCAGAAATATGAAGTTTTCCACACTTGAGCTAGTTAGTGGGAAAGAGGAACCCAGATAACACTGATGCCTTTGATAGTTCATTAGGAATAATTCATTGTCTACTAATGAAAGAACAATAACAATAAATACAAAAAAAAAACCTGAAACCATCTTGCCTTCCAGCATACTGGAGGGAATGCATGTACCCACTCTCAAATAAATGATGATACAAAAATAAACCACAAAGTAGCCCATTAACTGCTCATTTATCTTTAATGAATTCTGATCTCTGAAATAAATAATAATATAAATGTATATACTAGGTATAATTTGCAGAAAGTTCTTTAACCTCTTGTAGGCTGCCTTCTCCCTGTGAAATGCTTAGGGTTCATGGTCTCCCCTCCAACATTTTGCTCACAATGTTGGGTGATTAATAGTTTATGTCACAACACTGTCCCTGAAAAGAGAATCCTCCATCCCTTTCATCTCAGTGGAAGGAAACACAGGAGAAGACCCTCCCTCTCTCTCTCTTTGGGATTATATGTTTCTTGTTGGAGTGCCCTTTGAATGTTTTAAAATATATTTTAATGATTTCAGAGAGGAAGGAAGTAGGAGACAGAGACAGAAACATCAATGATGAGAGAGAACCAGTGATTGGCTGCCTCCTGCAGGACCTACACTGGGGATGGAGCCTACAACCTGCGCATGTGCCCTGGTTCATAGGTCAGTGCTTAACCATTGAGCCATGCTGTCGATGAGTTCTTTGAAATTTTTGCAGTAGTTCAAGTAGATTGTTTTGAGGCATCAGTCCTCTTCTGTTCTCCTTTAGAACCATCTGCATTCATCCAGATGTTGGGAATAACTACCTGTGGCTCTGTCTCAATGATACTCCCCTAAGACTTACGACTGACAAGCATCATATTCCCCTTAGCATTCAGCAATGTACTAGGCCAACATGGATGATAATTAACCAAAATTTGTTGTAGGTTGTTCAAACACACTAAATTATTGTGCTTAAGAACAAAGGACCTCTGAGCTCATCTACTAAAATGATGACCAACTCACAAAGTGGCAGTCACCAATAGCTGTCTATATTCCACTGTGTGTTCATGGCTCTAGTTTAAAAAGTACTTGTCTAAACCAATAGCACTGTCTGCAGCTTGGCTTGATTTCTTGGTGCCTATTTCCATGAAAATGAAATGGTAACATTGATAAAAACTGGGAATAATTGAGCTCTTACTAAAGTTTACTAAAGCTAAGCGTTTTCCATGCATTCTTTTATTAAATCCTCACAACCGATGAGGTAGACATTACCATTAATTCCCATTTTATAGAGATAAAGAAATTGAAGCCTAAAATTTAAGTAACACTGTTATTGGCAGAGGGAAAATCTCAAATCCAAATCTGCCTGGTATGAATTTCCCTTCTATTAATTTCTCTGTGCCTTATTTTCCCCTCAGGAATAATGTGTCAGAGTATGAAGCCTACAGTCATAGCTTGGACATACAAGATTTAGATAACTTACACATCATTAATATACTTAGCCCTTTGATTAAATCTTTTCTTGTAATCTTTACATGCCTTTTATACTTGATTATTATAACAATTTTGTAACAAATTTCTAAAACCTAAGGATGCTGAACATCTCCATGGTGACCATTCTTTTTCGTTGTGTCCATTGTCACATTTGTACTATATTCCCAATCATCTAATTAATTGCGTTTCCTTATTTAAAATTTTGTTATTTTCCTCCTTTACCAGTTTGAAATTAGCAATTTGTATCACCACTTCTTCTCATAAAGAAGTAATCAAAGAGAAAATGGAGTAGAGGTTTTTTTTTTTAATTTTCATTTTTTGACAGTTGGCAATGTATCACTTTCTTTGTCCTGAGGGCTAAATTAATGTTTGAAATTGCAGCAAATTGGGATCTTGGGGCCAAATCTATCTTTCTCTGTAGAGTTTTCTTCTCTTCCTTGCAAGTCCTTGGGGTTACCTATTTATTTAATGTTGCAAATTTAGGGTCCAGATCCCCCAAGTAAACTGTACAAAGCCCCTCTCTACCTCAGTTCTCCAGCCCAGCAACTATAAGCCAAACAGTCCCAGGCAAACTTTGTTTGCCTTTTTTTTTCACCTGACACTCTTGAATTTACTATTTCTTACTACTCTAAGGAGAAAGTCTAGGGCACAAATGACATGGAACATGGAGGAAATTATCTAAGTGTTCCTTGGGCTAGTGAAGTAATAGTGCATTCAGGTAATAATGGTTAAATTATCCAGTTACTGTCTTCATTCCCTGGCATTGTTGGTGGAGATAAATTATGAAGGAATAATCAAAGGTCTTGATGACTGATGAAATATGGAAGATGGGGGAGAAAGAGGAGTCATGATGATGGAAACAGGAGATGAAGGACCAGGAGAATTAGATTGCCAGGAGAATGATGATGAAGTAGAAAAGACAGAAGGAGGAGCCAGAAGGGTGAAGGGAGACGGAAAGGAAATGATGAATTTGGCTATAAAGTTCTTGAATTTGGGGTAATGCTGGAAAATTAAGGACCAAGTGTCTGGTGGGCAGTTTGAATGGTGGAAGTGGAGTTTAGGGAAAAGGTCAAGGTGTGAGATAAAAATGTAAAGGTCATGTGTATAAAACTAGATGATATCTCTGGGGTTGAGAAGAAGAATGAGGCTTGAACCTTGAGTAATACTCATCCTTAAACAAGGAACCAACACAGAAAAGCTAGTTAGGAAGTTAGAAAAGGGAATGAACCACACATGGGAGAAGAGATAGGATCCTGCTACATTTTTGAAGCCAAGGAATGATAATAGATTTTCTCCTGATAGATCTATAAGAACTCAATCAGATTAAATATGTTGAAACAGTTCGTAAGCTATCAAATGCTATACTAGCTTTTATTTGTAAAGTTGTTTTAAACCAACATTTGATGAGGAAATGGAATGTATTGGAAGAGAGGAGCATTAGAGCCTCTAAGACCTGTCTAAATTCCCAACCCAACTGGACCCTGTTACTGAAGAGGAGACCCAGTTAGGACACTCCAGCAAAAAACACACTTTATAACTACATTGAACCATACAAAATGGCATTTCTTTTTGTCATGGAATAAAATGGCCTTTTCATATGATTCATCCTAATAACTTGAACATGGTTCCCCAAGCCTTCTCTGGTGAGCATGGCTACCTTTGAGCTTTAGGAAGTAGTTTTACCTACTCTGACACAGGTTCTCCTCCCTTGGCCCTCACCCTAGTTCCTTTGGTCATTCTATCTTGGGTCTTCTGAGGACTGGACAGAGGACGTAATTGATGAGTGTTATGCATCTAAGTACCCACAAGGCTTAGGTCAAACCTGTTCTTCTAACTCCTACCTTGTTCCCACTTTTCACCTCCCTCCCATACCATTTCTCTGAGCCACTAGTATGTGAGCATATTCAAGAAATCAAGACTGTGGGAAGTAATGATTCTGACTCTGCCTTTCCATGAACTGAACACAAGAAAAATAATTCTCATTGATCTAATATATCAGGACACCCTTCCCTCTATAGAGCCTAATCATATAACCTGGAAGTGAATTTAGGACAAAGGAAGGATCAAGGTGTGTCATCATTCTGATTGACACGCAGACCCTCCTCCATGGTCTGATGAGTTTTATGATCAGAGTGAAGCAGAGCACCAAGAGAATTATTTCAGTTATGCAAATAATCAACGACTCAATTAAGAACTTCCTTTTGTCCATAGAGTCCCAGCATTCGCATGCCTGGTCAATTAGTTGTTCAAAGGACCCAATTTTACTTGGTCTTATTAACATGTAATCCTTAAAATGCATATTCACCTAATTAATGTAATAGCTTCTCTCTGCAAATGGAATTCTTCCCAAATGTGTGGGTGGCTCTAAGTACTGTACTTTAAAAAGTTTTATAAGCACAGTGAGTACCTTATACATAGCCTGTTGATCATTAATAGAAGTTCTACAAAATGGAAGTCAGCAGAGAGAACCATTAAAGTGCAAATAAGGCAATTATGGACTGCCAGCCAGCCTGACTGTCCTTGTCACTCTGCATGGCTACTGTCTCTTTGCCAACTCCACAGCAGTTCGAGGAAGCTGATGTATATTCTTGATTCTTTGGTGTAGTTTCATAAAAGGGAGATATTCCAAGGCACATCTTTATATCCAGGAAGACTCACAAGAAGTTGAGATAATGCTCGATTATTCCAAAACTTAAGTGTGCCTTGTATTTGCCCCTCAAAGTAACTACTGGATGCTGAGTGTATCTTTGCCTTTTCAGTTTCTTGTGATATTCGCCCCTGTTCTCCCCCATGGCTACTGCTCTTCATAAATGCAATTTCATGATGAAAATTTGAAAATAATATGGCAGAGGTTGATTGCTGGGGAACACAGTTGCCCCTGCTTTTTTCTTCTTCAAGACATGTTAATAAAACACCAGTGAGATTTTTCATTTTAGATAACCAGAGAGAAAGATGCATATGTGGAGACATTGATAAGATGTCAGATATGTATTACAAAATTATCATAATTATATTAAAAATTATATGTAGTTTAAATTTTTATATGTTGAATATATATATAATGCCTGTTTTATTTAAACACCCAGTAATATATTTTAAAACATTGCATGTGAATTTTTTAAAAGCCTATACTTTTTGTACATATGGGGTACTTTAGAAAGTTCATTTTCTCCACAGGTTGTGGTAATTTTAATCGGAATATTCAAATATGACTCATGCTTATGAACAACTTCCATGTATTGAAAATTGGGTTTGAAATAGGATTTGGAACTGTCATTTTCATAAATGAGATTATATAGTGTGCACATAACTTCATTTTTAATAATTTTTAAATTTGAAATTAATTTTAAAAATAAAACTGCTGAAATGTTTTTAAGGAAAAAGGCACTGTTTACCTTCATCTGCTTGCTTTCCTCCATGAAACCCCCTTAGGCCTTCATCTAGGCAGCGCATCTTCTCAGCAGCCATATTGCGATTGCTTTCAGTATGTGTTTTCTAAAGACCACAGAACTAAGTATATAGATTTGCAATAGGCTGGAAGTTGCCTAGCAAGTTGTCTGACAAGTCACATCTTGTTTCTAAAAGCATCATAATAATTCTGTGTGGGATGTTGAGAGCTTATTTTGTCTACATCTGTTTGTTAATAACTTACATTTTTATAAGAGTTAAATACTTATTTGTGAGGTTTGGGCTGAGATCACTAGACTGCAAGCACAATAGATAGATGCCTGCTTCTGTTCCTGAAGGTTAAGGACATGACTGGTAGATTTACCTGGTGTCAGTCCTGGTGAAACAAGGACAAAATGCAGGTAATCACCAGGCTCCAGAGAGAGCACATTTTTATGGGATCAGTTTCTCAGTCTTTACTATAGCTTCATACCTTTATTTCAACAATAAAGTGGCCAGCATTGAGGGCCTGTGAAGTATGCATTGTTACTGCCCTCCTCTCCACTGCCTGTTGGATGCATCACCTCAGACCATGTCAAACGTGTTTGTGTACTGTATATGTATTTAATACACCCACATTCCACATTAAATCACATTTATACATGATGATAGAAGACTTGACTTGAATTACAGTTGACTATTTGATATGATACCTTTTAAGACTATTTAAACATTTACTATTTTTCTTTTTCTTTAGTTTGGAGGTTTTTGAAAAATTGGTCTCAAATATTTTTTAAAAGCCTATAGATTCTAGACACTAAGCCTAGAGGTCTTCCCTTTTCTGCTGTCTTAGACCAAGATCGACCCCCCCCCCTTCTCTGTGCCTTCAGTACTATCTCTGGCATCCATCAACAAGCATGTAAAGAATGACTACTATGGCCGAAACTGGTTTGGCTCAGTGGATAGAGCATCGGCCTGCGGACTGAAGGGTCCCGGGTTCGATTCCAGTCAAGGGCATGTACCTTGGTTGCGGGCACATCCTCAGTGGGAGGTGTGCAGGAGGCAGCTGATCGATGTTTCTCTCTCATCGATGTTTCTAGCTCTCTATCCCTCTCCCTTCCTCTCTGTGAAATATCAATAAAATATATTTTAAAAAAAAAAGAATGACTACTATGTGAGCACATAATGAAGCAGTGATAATGTAGAGTGAGAATTTCCACAAGAAAGAGAGAGTTCAGCTGGTATGGCACAGTGGTTAAGCATTGACCCATGAACCAAGAGGTCACCAGTTCAATTCCTGGTCAGGGCACATGCCCGGGTTATGGGCTCAATCTCCAGTAGAGGCCATACAGGAGGCAGCCATTCAGTGTTTCTCTTTCATAGATGTTTCTATCTCTCTATCCCTCTCCCTTCCTCTCTCTAAAAATCAATAAAAACATATTTTTTAAAAAGGGAGAGAACAGGACTAAGTTTTCTTAGGACATGGCTTAGGATGGCTTCATAGTGGAGGCAGCATTTACTCTGAGCATTATGGATGAATTGGAATTGACTAGATGGTGAGGTGTGGGGTTTTGGCATTTCTGACAAAGAAACAGCATTAGCAAGAGAACAGCTTTCTCTAAGGTTTTGTCTATAATGTGTCTCTACTTTTGTCATTTTCAAAGACTTTAGAGACATTGGACCAATTTTCTTCCTATTTCTTAGGCTGCCCTTTCTCTGGGTGTCATTTTGACTCCTACCCCCATGAAATTAGATGCTGCCCTCAAAAGCCTGTCATTGTCTTCTTCTTTTCTTTATGTTCTCTCTAAATAATCTGACGTTTTCTCAAGGCTAACAACCATGCCCTTATGTAGAACTCTACCCTTCTCAATCTCCAGGGCCTAACTTTCTTCCAAACTAAAAGTGGTGGTGTTTGTTTTTTCCATTTTTTTTCTTTTTTTACTTTTTGTTGTTTTCTTTTTTTATATATTTCTTTCTTTACAAACCCTTGAGTTGAGGGCTGACTTTCAATAGATCGCAGCGAGGGAGCTGCTCTGCTACCTACGAAACCCCAACCCAGAAGCAGGTTGTCTATGAATGGTAGTGCCAGGTCCCCCACGAATGTGCGTTGCGTTGCGTGAAGGGCGTGGGGGCTGCCCACTTTTTGGCCACACCCCGTTTCCCAGGACGAAGAGCTCTCCGCACCGGATTTTTTTTCTATTTCATTTGCATGATGTGCATCTCAGTGCATCCCAAACTCAGCATATCAACTCTTCCAGAAAAGTCTGCCCTTTGTTTTGTGTTCCTTATTCAGGGAACTGTGAGATTTCCTTAGGTATTTAGATCTAAAACTTTAGAATTACCTTAGACCCGTGGTCGGCAAACTGCGGCTCGCAAGCCACATGCGGCTCTTTGGCCCCTTGAGTGTGGCTCTTCCACAAAATACCATGGCCTGGGCAAGTCTATTTTGAAGAAGTGGCGTTAGAAGAGGTTTAAGTTTTAAAAATTTGGCTCTCAAAAGAAATTTCAATCGTTGTACTGTTGATATTTGGCTCTGTTGACTAATGAGTTTGCCAACCACTGCCTTAGACTTCTCCCCGGAGACTTGGCCCACCAGTTCCAATCAGTTAATTGTTCTTCAGCTATCTCCTTCTTGTCTTCTACTCCCTTCCCATCCCACTCTCTCCCTGATAGTTAATTATGCATTTCCCTGTCACTTAGGTTATCACCTAGCCTCCTACTGGTCTATCTCCATTCCCATTAACACACATCTCAGTTAACAAAATGCCTATTTCTGATCAATCTTCTTCTCTCTTGAGGATGTTAAAGACATTCACTATCTGACAAATAAGATTTGAAATGCTCAGGTCATATTTGAAGTCTCTACTATTTACCATTCCATTGGTAAATAAAATATTCACATTTATATCCCATTTGTCCTATCAAAACAGGCTTATTTGCTGCTTTCCACAGGCACATAGAAATTTTCAGACTTTATCTTTGTGTGTAGAGACCTTTGCTCCCCCGTCAAGAAATCTGACTTCACCTTTAGGCGTCAACTAGAAGGCCGCTCCTTCGCAGAGTCCCTCCTTATGCTATGCTTTCCTCCCCATCATCCATTGCCCCTCTCCTCCAACCCCACAGCATATTAGAAGGGAATTCTTTCCCTCTTTTAAATTCACAATTTTTAAATTAACAATCTTTACTGTATTTTTCTGCTTATAATCCCACAGCCTTTTCCCCATAGCTCTTAGGGCAATTACTGTAGTTTGCATTGATTCTGGAGACGTTCCTCCATAAATATCTGGTGGATGAATGAGTGCAGCCTTTATAGATTTTTTTCCTTTAACAAGTCTGCCTTCACATCTCTAAGTCAATTGAAAGAATATTATACACGGAGGGACTTTCTGTATGCTCCCAACAAGTTATTTTAAAGGATAATTTGAAAGGTTGCTTATTTCTGGTGTGGAATTACAATTCTCCATATAACTATAAAAAGAGGAATTAAACTGGTGATTGGATAATTTTGGTGACACTCTCATGCAGAATAGTTGAGTTAAATTTTTGAAAATAATAAAGAGAATAAATAAGGGGGTGAGTCAAGGACAATTAGTCACAATAATAACAATAGTTGAATAACTATTATTTATTGAGAGCCAGGTATGTGCCACATACTATTTCATATTATCTGTACACATTCTTTCTATCCTTACATTTTACAGATTTGCACACTGAGGCTCAAAGAGATTAACTTTAATTCTCTAAGTACTCAAGATTACCACAACTAGGTCTTATTTCTCTGGACCAGAATCTACTCCTCAAAGTACTTCTCGGTAAACATCACACAATTCCAGGCACCTCTTTACTAGAGTAAAGCCTATTCCATTTAGGGTCAACCTGTGGTTTGCTTCTGCTCTATTAGTGTGAGTGAAGTCATTTTTCTCCTGACTTTATGCATTTGTGCAGAGGTTGTTCCCAGAGGTCTGAGAAAAATGAACTTATCAGTGCATGAACAGTCAGGGTTTTTCCTTGTGGTGATCCATCTCAGGATGCAGCTGGGAAACGCCTGCATCTGAATGTGATGCATGTCTGCCCACAAATCTGTGCACCAAGCACAACTCTTTCTTTAATATTGGCATCAATTAGCCTAAAATATTAAATCTCAGAAACTTGGCCATTGTCAAAAAAATAAAAAGTCTGCACTGATCTGTCCAACAATGGCAACTCCCACCACCAGCGCTCCTGGAGCTGTGTAAGTTCACTGCTGTGTTACAGAGCTTGTTCCAGGGAGTTTGGTGGTGAGAGCAAATAGCATGGGCTTTGAATCTTGCTTGGCTCTACTGCTTAGGAGCTGTGTGGCTCCTCAGTGCCTCAGTTTTCCTGAGTGTGTAATGGGTGGGGAGAGTGGCGGGTGAGGAGATAGCACTATTTTAAAGAATGGAATGAGGACTGGCAAAACATATGGACCAGGTATAGATGAAGTCTTCAGCAAATAATAGTCGTTGTTATTAGTCTCACAGGAAATTCTGTAACAGAAGGGAGGAGCCTGTATTTGGTTCCTGTAGCTGCTGTAACAAATTCCCATAAACTTGGTGATTTAAACAATACAATTTATTCTCTCACAGTTACAGAGGCCAGAAGTCTGAAATCAAAGTGTTGGCAAGGCCATACTTCCTCTGGAGGCTCTAAGGGAGGTCTCTTTCAGCTTCTGGTGGCTGCCAGCATCCCTGGACACATCACTCCACTCTCTGCCTCTGAGGTCCCATTGCCTCCTCTGTCTATGTCGTCGTCTTCTGCCTCCCTCCTATAAGAACACTTATCTTTGGGTTTAGTATCAACCTGGATAATCAAAATGATATGTTCTCAACATCTTCAACTTAATAACATCTGCAAAGATCCATTTTCCAAATAAGATATCACTCTGAGCATTCATGGGTTCTGGGCATTAGGGCATGGACATATTTGGGTGGGGTGCACAACATTCGACCCACTGAAGGAATGGGTAAGGCATTGGTCTTGCTGTCTTTGGGCAGGTGGAATATAGGTGGAGCTCAGAATGCTGCCTGGGTGGAGTGACACAGTGCTGCTGCTGACAGCCAGAGGGCAGCATAAGAGGCTGAAACAGATTCTGAGAGAGCAGGAGGATAGGACACCCAGAGAAACAGTCTAGGACCTGGAGAGATGTCCTGTGGGGAAGTCTGGATCTGGGAAAAGTCAGGCTCTCAGGTCAGGGGTGGGGAACCTTTTTTCTGCAAAGGGCTATTTGGATATTTATAAACATCAGTCACAGGCCAGACAAAATTACCAACTTAAAAATTAGCCTGCTATATATTTGGTCAAACATTTAATTAACTCACCCCTAATGCCTTGGCAGGGCCATACCAAATGATTTTGCAGGCCTTATACAGCCCCCGGGCTGGACATTCCCCACCCCTGATCTAGGTATAATCTCACCCCCAACTCACAGTGTAGCAGAGGGCAAGACACTTCTCCATGGGCCTCAGTTTTCTCATCTATAAAACGAGAGAATATTGGACCAGATCAGATTGTTTTTTTCCAGATAAGATTTTAAATGGACTGCATACAGGTTGAATGCAGCCTGTCCAGGTGTTTTATTTGTATCTTTATTTTTTTTGACTATTTAAAAACAGATAAGTATCATATAAAAGTTAGTCCAGGTATTTAGAGAATTAGATGTGGCAGCCACAAGACACCCAGTCCCCTTTGCTGACTGAGTTATAGGCAGTGGCCCCATTACCAGGAACTAACCACACTCTGTTGGCTTCTGACACTGAGGCTGAGAGCCAATGGTACTTTGTCCTCCTTTAACACTGCAGATTTCCTGGTGATAGGGAAATGTTTGTCTGTATCCATGTTTTCATCGATCCTGAGATCTAGATAAATGGTTTTTCCTATACCTCGCCGAGCTTGCTCTCTGCCATGGCCTGCCTGGGCCTTCTAGAGCTTTGCATTTGTGATGACTATGTCGGAAGACTGAGATCACCTCTCATCTCTATGATGCTGATGATCTTGTTGCTGGAAGGAAAGGCTAGGGCGCCAGAGACTGACAGGACCTGGCCTGCATGCAAGCCTCCGTGTGACCTTCTAGGCCCTCCAATCCAGCATGTGCCAAACCTGCTAGCAAGCTGCTTTCCAGTTCACAGGTTGCGGTTCCTGGCCCCTCTCCATGCCCCTTATAACCAGATCTTCCCCCTCCCCAGTTTTCTCAGCCCTGGGGTTTCTTCCCCTCATCTTTCTGTACATTTCCATGGCTCCAGCTGAAGGGCCGATATCCTTCAGCTCCTGCCAGTGAATACCCTTCCTGTGGTTTGAGGGAGCTTCTTACGCTGTCTCTTCCTCATCTGGACTCTCTTGCATGATTCATGACTTAGTCCTGCAAAGCATTTTTTGAGCTTTGTTTGCAGAGGAAGAGAACCAGGAAAACAAAGCAGCATATTGTCTTTAATCTGGTTCCTCTCCTAAGGGGTCTAGTTAATTTTTAAAATCGTAATCCTCCAGTAATGGACCATCTGAAAGGACAGACTCTCTCTCAGTGGGAGGCTCCTGTGACTTAGGAAGGAGTCTGTGCCCTGTTGGCAGAGCTGAGTCTGCCCGGACCTTTCAGGGAAACTGCCCTCACCCATTCCCCCCATCTCGAAGTCTCACTGTTTCGTGTCCTTTCCAGAGGACCCTAACTAACCCTGGGGAGTGAGATCATCTTATCTCCGCCCACCCCAACGATTTCCTTTTTTAAACCACCAGGGCTACCAGCTCACTTGGGTTCTACTGATAACTCTTCACTATCTAAGCTGATTATGGAGAGAAGCCAGGTCTCTCACAAGCAAAAGAAGCCTTGGCTTTTATTTTAATTTCAATTTACTGTTTTGCTGTCTCTGAACTTCCTTGCAAGTATCAAGCTAAAGCTGACTCTCTTTGTATCTGTAGTTGTGTGCTGTTCAGGCCAATAAGCAGCTGGGGTATCTCTGCAGTGCCTTGCCTGTGTTTGTGGTCGGGTTTGAGCTAACGAAGTGTGGAGATGAGCTGGCTTTAGTGAGATGAGCAGAGAGAAACAGCAAAGCTTGAGAAACAGGCCAGAAGAAAAAGTTTGCTAGACACAGAGGCAGGCAGACTGAGGGACAGGAGCGAGGGCTGAGGCATGAAGCAATATTCTTGGTTATACCATGTGTGGATGTGGGCAGACCGAGGCTGCTGGAGACTCTGAGGGCAGAAAGTTTCTCCTAAAGAGTCATGTGGGCCAGCCGGCATGGCTCAGTGGTTGAGCATCGAACTATGAACCTGGAGGTCGAGGTTCAATTCCCAGTCTGGGCACATGCCCGGGTTGCAGGCTTGATCTCCAGTGTGGGGCATGCAGGAGGCAGCTGATCAATGATTCTCTCTCATCATTGATGTTTCTATCTCTCTCTCCCTCTCCCTTCCTCTCTGAAATCAATAAGAAATATTTTTTTTATAAAAAGAGCCATGTGGTTCTCTCAACAGCGTGTGCTCCTGTGAAATGATGCCCTGCCATCCTGCCTTCCTTTGCTCTCTATTCTCTGTTAATGGTGCTACTATTCGCCCAGCTGCTGGAGCCAGAAGCTCAAATTCCTCCTGACACTCACTTTCTCTTCACTCCCTCACCTTCCCCATCACCTAATTCAGTGGTTCTGTTTTCTAAGTGTTGAATCCACCCTACTTTGTCCCTCTACTGCCCTGTGGGATCTGTTGCAGGACCTTCCTACGCCATCTCTACCTCTAGTCTTTTTCCTTCTCCTTTATTCTGCACAACTGCCGATTTGATCATATTGCTAATCTACCTGAAATCTTTAAAACAACAACAACAAAAACCCAGGCTCCTACAGAACAAAATCCCCAATCTTTAGCTGGCACACAGTTCTAATTTCCTAGCCTCACCTCTACCACCCTTTGATTCACAGTCACAATTTTAGGCACTCTAGATCATGTGGCTTCTTGACCATGTCTTGCTGTCTCATCAGCACCTTTGCATGGATGTGCCCTGTCCTGGGGTGCCCCTTCCTTTGCTCCTGCACCTGCAAGCCCTGTTTATGCCTGGAAAACTCAGGTTGGTCTTAAAGACCCACTTTTCTGTGAAGTCTCCCCTAAGTTATTTGCTTCATGGCTCAATACAAGGCAGCCACCTCCTTCCTTCTCACATCAGTCTATACAGAGGGCACCACATCCCTCTGCATATACTTTTGTTGGCTCTTAGTGACCTACACTCTAATCATTTGCATCCTGTCAGGGACCTGGGCCGACAAAAGGATGGAGATCTCATTTACTTTCCTAATATTAGGCATTCATAAAATATACTCCACACTGAACAGATATTTCCAAATCATCTACTATGTGTCAGGCACGGGGACATAGCAGTGGAAACCTATGGCAACACTGTCTGCCCTCATGGAGCTTACATTGAGGCCACAGAGCCTGAGAGTGACTAAGATAAAAAGTAAAAACCATGTGTTACGTAGTGATCTGTGTTGGGAAAAAAGAACTGATGCCAACCCAGAGGCTTGGAGGAAATGTTTGTTAAATGAGTGGGACGTTCCTTCTCCTTTAGGATTTTGTGAAATTCCAGGATAAGGAAAAGGAGGAATACACTTAAGATGAGTAAATGTAAGAGAGAGCAAGAAACCTAGATACTACACATTAATGTTTATAAAATTAGGCTTTGAGCCTTGAGTGATGGGGATTAAAAAGAACCCATGGTCTATGAGTGGCAAGATCTGAGCAGATGTTTATACAGAAGAAATGATGTTGCAAATTTCAATGTTCAATTCCAGGAGCTTCTATCTGAATATTAACATGTAGATATGTGAATTTCTTTCCATCTCTGGGACTACGGGCTTTTTTTTTCCTCTGTTCCTCTCACATGAACCCTGGAACCTCCTCATTATAGACTACCTTACCTTGCCTCCTCCTCCCATGCAGTAATCTGTTGTAAAGGTGTAAAGGTCATTCACGAACCTGGCTTATGTCATTCCTCCCAGCACCATGCATACACTCCCAAATTATCTCTCTGTCTTTCTGTCTCTGTCTTTCTGTCTCTGTCTCTGTCTCTCTCTGTCTCTCTCTCTCTCTTTCTCTCTCTCTCTCTCTCTCTCTCTCTCTCTCTCACACACACACACACACACACACACACACACACACATGCATATGCACACACACACACAGACTCTTTCACACACATTCACTCCCATACAAACACCCTGAGACCCCTACAATTGAACCTCTGAAACAGTCATAATCATGGAACCAGCCATGTATAACTGCCTCAGCACTCACTTTGGAATGTAGTCACTTAAGGATCTACCTTGGGTCTTAGGTTAGTTTCCATGAAGCCATCCTCAGGCTCTTTCTGCTTCTTCTGCTGTATAGGAATTCTAGTCTTCCTCATGCAAATGTCCATGGTTGACATCACCCCTTCCTTACCTGTGGCTCCCTGCCCTGAACCTTGGCCTCCACTCTCATGGTGATTTCCCTGAATGTACCCTCTTCCCAGATCATATGGAACTCCCACAGCCTGTGACGAAGGCAGCTCTCCCCATGGCCCCATGAGGTGAGGACTCGGCCAGCCTCTAGGCTCTGACACAGGAATAGCCCTGTTCTCTGTCAGTGGAACACTCACTCCCAGGCTCCTCCTTCAGGCCCCTTTACCACGCAGCAGGGAGTGAGCAGGCCCCCAGGAGAGCAAGAACTTCCTTGATTTGACCCAGCGGCCCTGCCTGCTATTATCTATTGAAGCTTTGCTTCATTGGAGACATTATCATCCAGTCAAGAAAGATATGAAATTACTTCTCTCTCTGTCAGAATTGAATTCGTTAAAGCAATTATTACTCTCATCCCCAGGAATGAGGTGAGGTTGTTAGGTAAGACGTGTCTTTTTTTCCTTTCTGAATGAAAGAATCTTTTTTCTCCTTCCATTTTTGAGACTCCATAAGGAGAAGAGTAGCAGCACATTTCTGAAGAGGACTAGAAAATGAAAAGAGAATGAAAATTTATCATTCACTAATCAACTCTTTCTGCAAAAGCAGTAGGTTCTGCAAGACATAGGACTCTGAGGAAAGGCCAACCCAGAACCCACCCGCTTGCATCTCTGGGGCCAATGCTCTCCACAGAGACCTTATTAAGGGAGAAAGACTGGGATCCAGAGGAGGAAAGAGATAGGGTTCAGCCTTGGCAGCCTCTCTCTTAGTACAGCATGAAGAGTCACTGTCTTGTGGGCCAGCACTCCCTCCCCTCTGAACCCCACTGTCCAATTAAGAAGCCACCATGTCTCCTGAGTGGCAGTAGGTAAGAGAAACTTAGAGCTGGAGAGGACCTTGAGAGTTGCCTACTCCAAACCGTCCATTCTAACGGTGTGGAAACCAAGGTCCAGAGAAATTAAAAGACTTGGCAGAAAAACCATGGCTAATTAGTGGCAGGTCCACAGGGATCCCTGGGACTCCTCTCTCCTAATCCACTGCATCACATTGTGTCTCAAAAGGCTGCTGTTCTGATCAGCATAAATAGCAGTTATCTGGGAGTGAAGGTTGGGCATGGCAGCAATGGAATACACTTGGACCCTGGGACCTGTGTTTACCCTTAGCTGTGGTCCAGGCTGTGAGTGGAGGCTAGTTTCATGGAAGCATTGCTTGGCCTGCCTGCCTACTGGCTGGAAAAGCAGCATGCAATCTGTCTCTCCCATCAGGACAGCCCATTGGCTGGCGTGGTAAGGATGTAGAACATGTAAGGAAGAGGTGTGGCGAAGTTGCCCACGGGTCTGCAGGAGTCAGCTGGGCTAGCCATGCCTCCCCACTGGAGAAAAGCCAGCAGGGCTTTAATTATCAAACTTGTCTCCTTAGTGCAGGGACGGAGAATGTCTGGCCCATGGGCCATATAAGGCCCACAAAATCATTTGGTCTGGTCCTGCCAAGGTGACCTCAAGTGGGACTCAAAATTCAATAAATCTAGGAGCTTTTTTTCATGGCAACATAAATTTATATTAAGTGAATTATATTAAGCAAATGATGTTATAAATATCCAAATGGCCCTTGGCAGAAAAAAGGTTCCCCACCCCTGCCTTAGTAGGAGGAGCTGTTTAGAGGAGATTCTCACTTTTTTGCTGAGTTCCTCAGGAAGCCTCTGACTTCTGGTAGTTGCATTTCTCATGCCTCCATACCTGTGTGTATTGTCTCTTCTGTCAGGGACACTTGCAGCCCTACATGCCTTTTTGGAAAACTCAAATGTTGTCTCCTCTGAGGAGCCTTCCCTTACCTTCCTGGAAGATTAAGACACTTGTCCTTTTTCAGTTTATTAACTAATATAAATAATCTGATCCTAAGTCATCTAGTGAACTTGAGACAAGTACTAATTATTTCTGCTATGCCTCTTATATATATATATATATATATATATATATATATATATATATATATATATATATAAATTACATAATTGGGCTGTATTATAATTATTTTCATGTCAGTTTTTTTATTAGATCGAAGCTAGTTGATAGCAGAGATCATGCCTTTTTTTTTATTTTTGGTTCCCCAGCCCCTACCACAGAGCCTGGAGCAAAGTGGGTGTTCAAATAAATGTCTGCCAAATGAAGAAATGCACAGAGTTATGAAAGTGGGCATATCTGCGGTAAGCAGTAATACTTTTCTCCAGGGTCACACCCTGGACAACTCTCACTGCCTGCGAATTCATGCCAACATTTCCTTCATTACTGGCTCCGAAATGTTGGAATCAACTGAAATAGTTACCACGAGAAGCTTATGAAGTAATCTCATTTGGGTCTTAAATGTTAGAGCCATTTCTTTAGAGAGTTGCTTCGGCATAATCCTGTTCGGCTGACCTTGCAAGGCCATCTTTTAAGTTGCGATTTGAGTATGTCATTCTCCCCACCCCAGTGACCCAGATAGGGGTCCTTCCGAACCCATCATATTCTTCATCTCTTTCTAAAGAACACACAAAGTCAGTAGCTGGCTTTTGATAGTTTGGTTCATGAAATATTTGAGGACCTTTGCTTAACATAACCCATACTTTAGAGGAATCAATATATGTAAAATGCAAAGTGTCCCCTTAGGAGTTTGACTCGGAGACCAGGAGTTTGATCGCTTGATATGACATGCGCTGACCACGAGGGGGCGGCCGGCCGGCAGCCAGAAGGCTCTGATAGGCCCTGATGGCGGCCAGGCCTAGGGACCCTACCCATGCACGGATTTCATGCTCCGGGCCTCTAGTCCTATATAATAAAAGGCTAATATGCAAATTGTTTCCTCTACTGGGAGTTCAACCTGGAGTTTGACCAGGAGTTTGACCAGGGGGCGGGGCTGGCCAGCCAACCACTCGAGGCCCCTCCCCCAGCCTGCCCTGCCCCCAGATCGGCCCCCCACCTCAATCAATTGTGGGTGGCGCCAGCTGGCAAACCACCCATGACCCCTTTTTCTACCCTTCCTGGCCAGATTGGCTCCTATCAGGGAGGGCCAGCCAGACCTCACCTGTGTGCATGAATTCATGCACCGGGCCTCTAGTATAATTATAATCTCCCACTGGGGTCCTCTTAGATGTGTCTTGGCAGTTCTGGGTGCTCTTCACAGTAACATGTATTTTGATTCAAAGTAACTAGATACTGGCTGATCATTATCCCTTTCCACATACCATATATATATATATATATATATATATATATATATATATATATATATATATATTGATTCCTGCCTTAGCCCACATAGTGCGAGCTTTTATTACATCTGTCCTGACCTCTTTGCAACTGCATTGCAGAATATAGGAAGGCATTATTATTTTTCCAACAGTTCTAGTAGACTTGACCAATTGTTTAATACTGGTATGGATTTGAGGTCCCTGGAGGGATGAGCTCTCTATGCAAAAACAGGATGCTTTGCTCATCTGCTTGCAGGGAGAAGGGATGCTGTTCGGTGATTGGTGCAGCCCTTCACAGCTGCCCACCCCTACAGCTATGCTGCTGTTGTTTTCCTGTGGTTAAAAATAACTGGTTAGAGGGAGAGTGTGGGCTTGCAGTGGGATCTGACTATATAGAGACATTTAAAATGCTGTGGACATGTTCAAACTTCCTCCAGCTCTCAGAAATCTCCCCTTGCTGATCGGTTTCTTTGCAGGCATGTATCTTTCAGCAGGGAGCAGGAGTCACAGGGGCAAGGACACCAGCAGAGCCTGGACCAAGATGTCACATGTGTATTTACAATGTGTGCTTCTCTGTAGCTTTGCTTGTTTTAGGTCTAGTCTGATTTCCCCCATCCCAGAACATGGAATTACATTAATTGAGCTGTTGCCTTTGCATTTCGGCAAATGTTATGACTCTAGAAACTCAAGAATACCCACTAAGGACAAATAAGGTAACACGCACTCACACAGGACTCCTGTAATAGAGAGGAAAGATTGGTAATAGATAGAAGTCTTTTTTATTTTCTGCTGCAGCTGCATCTCACAATCTATTTGTGGACATTACTTCCTGACTTTAAACCTCAGTGTCCCTCTCTGTAAATTGGGGGTAATAAAGCACTTTGCTTGGCTCCTCACATGTCGTTTAGTTCTGGTAAATGCTTATAGACTACAGAAGTCAGGACTGGCGTGAGGTGAAATTGTACCCCATACAATGCTCATATGCAAACCCTGGGAGGTCCACTTGCCATTCCAACTGTGTGCTCTTGGATGAGAGGATCAGTGAGAGAGGCAGCCAGCCCCTGAATGTCTCCCTTTTGCCTCCCACTCGGAAGTGCAGAGTGAATGTCAAAGTGGACCTGGAGATCCCAGCAGGGAAATGGCATGGGGGGAAGGGAGCTATACCTATGCTTTGTGAGACCCCATTCAGGAGCTCAAATGACCAACCAGGTCCCCTTCCCCCTCCACACACTCTCCAAGGGTTGGCCTGGTTGTATTGTAGGAACAGGTTGTATTGTAGCAACATCACCAGTGCGCAGGCACCAGTAACATGAAGGCTCCCATCCTCTGTAGGTGAGAAGCAGCTTCTTTGATGAAGGTGTCCAGAAACAGCACCTTCTAAAAGAAATAACAGAGTCCCACTCTAAATGAAAACAATAACATAAACAAAACAACGACTCCATTGATACAGAGAACTTATATCTGGCCCTTGGTAACTCCTGGAGGTGGGGCAGGCAGAAGCTGGGTGGGGAGAGAGGAAATAGGGCAGGGTGTGAAGAGGTGCAGAGAGAAGGCGGGCAGGTGGAACTTAGGGAAGGTCTGCAGTAGGACCCTCAGCCTCAGGGTCTGCAAACTCAAGCCCAGGAGCCAAGGCCAGCCTGCCGTCTTACGTATGGTCCATGAACTACAAAGGGTTCCTGCCTATTTCAATGGCAAAAAAAAATCAAAGGAAGAATAATGTTTTGTGCTATATGGAAATTATGTGAGTTTCCAGTCTCAGCATCCATAAACAAAGTTTTATTGGAGCACAGTTCTGCTCTTTGGTTACTGCCCACCACAGCATCCACACTTGAAGGGCAGGGTTGGGCTGGTGGGACAGAGACCCTATGGCCCCCAAAGCCAAAAAATTTACTGCCTGCCTCTTCACCGGCAGATTTACTGTCTGCTGACCCCTGCTCTAGCTAGAGTCTAAAACTCTGGCTGGTCATTTCATTTAAATCTTCCCCCAAAGAAGCGCCAAGCCATTATTTGTAATGGTGCATCGTTCCTGAGGGCCCGCCGCGAAGGCAGGTGGAGAAGGCATTCCAGCTCTGTACCACCTGTGTAATCCTTGCACAGCTCTGGTGCTCTTTTGGGGAGCCAGCCTGCCAGTGGAACTTGATGTACATGAGATTTTCATTTGAGCAATCACATGGGGACTACATCCAACTCTTCAAAATATCACAGAAAAAGAAGTTGTATATGGAAATATGTGTAAAATGTGTTACAATGATTTCCATTTCTTACCAACTCTGAGTGCAGCACAACCACATCTGAATCATCGAATGTGTTATTAATCACAGTGTGGTATGCGATGTTATTAAACTTCATCATAATAGTGAATGTTTCCTATCATATGGTATAGATAATCTCTGGGTAATTAATCACACTGGTGGCATGTACTTTGCATGGCTGCAGTGAGGACTGCTGTATTTGACACAGCTGCTGCACCTCATGAAGCACATATTAGGTGCTCACAGATGCGTGTGCCTCTCCCTCCCCCATGTCATTTTTTTTATCCCATTAGCACTTGCAAATGGCTCTTGGACAAGAAATCTAAGTTACTCAGCATAGAGTTGCCTTCGTTCCCACTACTTTCCACCAACTAGGTCTTTCTTTAATTAGGTTCCTGTGTAAACTAGCCATTTAAAAAAAAATTTTTTTTGGGGGGGGGCAGTTTGCTTTACTTCTAAGTGACTGGCTGAATCTGCATATATTCCCCAATGAACTTGTTACATAATCCATAGTTAGGGTTTTAATATGGGGAATCTAGCTCAGTTGGAAGGAGAGGGCTATAGTAAGAGAGATGGACGATGAAATACATATAAGACAGCCTTGGTAGAAGCTTTCTGAGTGCCAGGAGGGGCAAGGCTGATTTGGCCACAGAGAGGAGGAGAGGGAGAAAAGCAAGGGTAGAGGATGGGGTGGGAGAAAGGGGAGAGGCGATGTTTTTCTGAGACACTGAGAGAAAGGAAGATAGGAGCAGGTTTAAGGTCATAGAGATGAAATGGCAAAAGGATGTGATGGAAAGAAGAAAGAGGCCATGGGTGCAGCTATGATCTTGGAGGCAGAATGAGTGTGTGGGCATGTGGTTTCTCCTGCACGGTGTGCTCCCAGAGAGCCATTGTGAAAGGAGGCGTGCATGAGAAGGTGGGTGGGGTCAGAGGTTGCGCTGTTGGAGGGCATCAGAGTGCAGGCAGCGGGTGGCTTGTGTCTCTGTGTGTGTGTGTTGTGTGGTTGTGGGGAGGAGAGAACGCAGAGACTGGAGTCACAGGGAAGGCATTAATTGCTTTGCTCCTGTTTCTGTAACCTGGCCGGAGACATAGTTTCCCCTTCAGGCTTTTTAATGGACCGCTGAGGTGAGCATGTGCTCTGGGCCCTGTCAGAGGTGATGGCATCTAGGCGGACAGCCCTGAGGTTCTGCTTCCCCCTATAGTTCATCAGATCTGAATGAAAAAGGGAATTGTTTGGACAGGCCTATTAAGTGAATGTTTTCCCAGCATTAATGGGAGAGCTTGAGGAGGCCGCTTGGATAGAAAAGACATCCAACCACCTCGGGCTGCAGTAGGAGAGGAATTTATATAACAACATCCACATAGCATCTTTCCTTTGCTTCCTTGGTTTCTTGCCCTCAGATTGGTCTCAAGCATCTCTCCAAACCTCTGCCTGCATTGGATTGAACCTACCCTGCACCTATCTCCTTCACTGTCCCAAACCACAGGCCTGTTTGCAGGCTCGAATTGGGTGTGTTTCAGCAATATTCCTAGTGAACATATGCTCACCTGGATGTATGCATGCTTGCGTGTGTGTGTGTGTGTGTGTGTGTGTGTGCAAGCGCACACACAGTGTGTACAGAGAGGAGCCCTGGTTGTGGAGACTCCAGCAGCACTGCTTTGGGAAAGTTCAAGCAAAATAATCTGCACACATTTGTGCTTGTCTCTGTCAGTGCCAGTTCCTGGGACAGTCCCAGTTACTCCATCCCCAAGCTGTTTCCCACACAATGCACCAAAAAGAGTGAGGAGAATTGTCCAAGCTTGTTACATAGAAGCCAAAAGTCACAATGTGCATAGTTTCAGGCCTGTACATTGGGAAGGGGTGGAGAACCAGCTGCTCAACTGCGGGGACAAAATGCTGGATTTTTGTCTCTGGAGCAGGCCTCTCTGAGGCCACCTGCCTGGGGCCTCTGCACACCTCAGCAGCAGCAGGGCCTGGAGGGAGGAGATGGCATGAGGCTGGAGAGAAACTGCTCTGAGAAGGAGGGGCTAAGGAGGAGAGAAATAGTTGCTGTGGCCAAAAGGGTTTCTGGGTTCTGCTTGCTCCATTAACTCTGCAGAGGGAGGGCCTCAGTCCCAGCCAGTGCAGGTGTGAACATTCAAAATTGGGCCCCGGAGGCAGGGGCTGCCAGCTGCTCGGTGATGGGCTCTAACGCCGTCCAAGTCCAGGCTGTGCGGAGCGCTCCTACCCCGGCACCCCTTTCCCAGCAGCTTATTCGCCCCTGCTCACCCCCGCCCCCGCCCGCTACCCCCTCCTTCCAACACTTTGCAGCTTCCCATGTAATTTGCTTGTAACAAGCCTCATAAAGTTTGGTCGAGCTTGCGAGGACTGGTGAGTGCAGTGAGCTTCTGGTTCTGGCAGGGACACCAGGGTTAACACCTTGCCAGTCCCAGGGGGGAGAGGGGGCTGTCTGCCTGGCTTTCTCAGGGATGAGAGGCAATTTAACAACCTCCAGACTTTCAAAGTGTTAGAAAGGTAAAACCTGACATGCTCTTAGTGGGCTACATAACCCTGTTCTCTGAATTCCTAAGGCTCATCAGCTCCTTTAACAAGTCCAACCTCCTCTCTCCCTGGCTCCCATCTCCTGGGGCCTTCAAATCAGCACAAAACAGGACCTTTCTTGTCATCTCATCCCTTGAAGCATTGGGCCCATCCAGTGTGTCACTGTCTCTTCGGTCACTCTCCACCCTCCAAACATCTCCTACATCCCTTCCCATTAGTGTTATCATATGTCATATGCCTCCTCTTCCTTCTTTCCCAAGACCCCTTATCTCCTCCCCTTACCTCATCCTATCTCCCATTCTCTCTCTCTCTCTCTCTCTCTCTCTCTCTCTCTCTCTCTCTCTCTCTCTCTCTCTCCTTCTCTCTCTCTCCCACCTTTTTTCCATCCCTCCCTCCCTCCTCTTCCCGTGCTCTGTACTTTTCTGACCCTCTGCCATATGGCTTATTGGCTTGGCATCTCAATGGACAGATGGACAGATGCCATATGGACAGATGGACAGAGACCAGAGCAATGAAGTAGGCAGTTTCTCAAGGGGAACTAAAACGCTTTGCTCTTGATTCTTCCAATGCACCCAAGACACTTATCAATTTAATAAACACAAATAGGATACCATTCTATAAGGCTACCATGTTAAGCATGGGTTTCTCTTTACCCCTGAATTACTGCAACCTACTGTTGATATTATCACTAAACTATAGCAATGTTATCAATAACTACATTAGGTATTAGTATTAATTAGTATTATTAATAAGCATTACTATACTTAGTAATTAATTTTATTACTATCTATACTTTCAAGCTTATTAATTGATTCCTCATATATTATTTATTCAAATAAACACATCTTTGTTTGGTACTTTCTGTGTGTCAGTTCTTATGCTAATCATTGGGGATATAAAGTGCTCTTCATGAGACTGACAGAAATCTCTGGAATAGTCCAAGGTTACAGAGCTAATGAATGGGCAACTCAGATTTTTTTCAGTTAGAGCTAATGCTCTTTCTTCAACTTGGTTTCTCAAATTTGGTTGTACAGAGGGATCACCTGGGAAACAAAAATATATTTAATTCATATGGAATATGTCCTGGGCTCAAGATTTTTAGACATTTCCCCAAGTGATTAAGTGATTTGAATATGCAGCAAAGAGCACTTTTTTTTCCTTTTTTTAATTGAATTTATTGGGGTGACAGTGGTTAACAAAATTATATAGGTTTTGGGTACATAATTCCACAACACATCACCTGTGCACTGTATTGTGTGTTCACCACCCCAAGCCAAGTCTCCTTCCATCACCATTTATCCCCACTATACCCTTCTTCACCTCTGCCCATTCTCCCCTCCCCGACAATCCCCACACTGTTGTCCCTGTTTATGAGTTTTCTCTCTCTTTTTTTTCTTTTTTGCTCAATCCCTCCAGTCCCTCCCCCACCCCACCCCCCCGCCAAACCACAACTCTGTCTATGTGTCTGTCTCCATTTTGCTTTATTTTATTTTTTATTAGATTCCAGATATGAGTGGAATTATATGCTACTTGTCTTTCTCTGACTGGCTTATTTCACTTATGACAAGTTGGATGGTGAGGTTTGGTGTCCGGAAAGACTAGCAAAGCAGTTCCCAGGCCCTCATTAGTGGTAGAGGGCCTGGGCTGCTCTCTCTGACAACTCTTAAAAACAGAGTTGTCACAGAAAAAAACAAAATGCCTTTCCTTGAAATGTCCAAGCAGCTCGCTTATTTGCCCTCTCTCAGCGTTCCCCACTTTGACTCTTACAGGATTCTTTTCCCTAGGAAGTTCCTCTCTCCATTTTAAGTGGTCTATTTTCCAAACTATACATACATACCAAGTTGGCTTTCCAGAACCCTTTCCTCCTTTCAAAGCTGGAACCTAAAAGCCAGGCATTGCCACCAGCACAGAAGGACCCATTTCTTTTGCCTTTCCATTTCTCCCCACATGCAAACCAGGGGCCTCGCTGTAGAGGGAGCAGTGTAGTGGGCAGATCTGAACCTTCAAAGAAGATGGCCAAGCCAGTTGCTCCCACCTGTCTGAGCCCTTACCAGAACCCCCTTACTCTATATCTGTGGTGGTGGGGCGGGGGGGAGTGGATAGGGTATATAGTTAACATAAACTCAAGGAATCATCTGTCACCAAGGCTCCTGGTGCTATGAAACAGAACCCAAACATCTCTTCGTTCTTGGTTCCAGAAAAATGTAAAGTGCTATAGGTCCACCTCCCCAAATGTAGAGTTGTGATATATCGAGACAGAGGAGGGTGGGATCTCTGCTTTTAAGAGCTACTTGAAAGGATTCATTCAGTCAGTCAGTCGGTCAGTTAACATTTATTGAGCACTTTTGAACAAGTGCTGGTTCAGGAGCAGAGATGAATAAACTCAGCCTCCAGGAGCTCCCAGTTTTATGGGGGAGGAAGCCATATACAAAAACAAATACTCTGTGAGTGAATTGTATGGTGGGGCACAGAGCAGAGGATCCTACCTAATGTGAGGGGTGGGACGTGGGTGCTAGGGAGGGTTTTGGGGAGAAAGAGAGGAGAAAGGTTAGATTAGAAAGAGAAGCAAGCCTTGGCTGTGACTGGGTGCAGAGGGCAGTGCTATGCCCTATTGTTTGCTGAGTGAGGGGTACAGTGAGTGTGGAGTGGGGGAGAAAGGATAAGATGGAGAGGTGGCCTCTCAGGGAAGACTTCATGTGTCACTCAGGAGTTTGGCTTTCAATGTGATTACTGCCCTACCCCTAAACTCAGGGAAGGGACTGGCCAGTCTCTGCCACCAGATCTGTCTGCCACTAAGCATTAGAGATATGTGGGCACCTCTGTCAGCAGATGAGTGGATCAGAAAACTGTGGTACATCTACACAATGGAATACTATGCTGCCATAAAAAAGAAGGAATTCTTACCATTTGTAGCAACCTGGATGGAATTGGAGAACATTATGCTAAGTGAAATAAGCCAGTCAATGAAAGAAAAATACCACATGATCTCACTCATTTGTGGATAATAAAAAACATTATAAACTGATGAACAAAAAGATAGATACAGAGGCAGTAAAGCATCAAACAGACGGTCAGTCAAATTACAGCGGGAAGGTTAGGGAGAGGTGGGGGAAATAAGAGATCAACCGAAGGACTTATATGCATGCATATAAGAGTAACCAATGGATGCAAAACATTGGGGGGTGAGGGCATGTACGGAGTGGGGGGGGGGGGGCAATGGTAAGATATGTACACATATAATACCTTAATAAAAAAAATTTAAAAAAAAGATATGTGGGCACCTTCAACAGCAACTTTCCATGTGCTCAGTTGGTTGTCAGATGGCAATGCCATCATCTCCCACAAAGATTGTCTCAGGTCTAAGCTTCAGGGACATTCTCCCACCGTGTTGAACTTGTCTGCAATAAAAGAAAATAGTAGGCACTTTCTGGTTGGGTGTTGCCTTCTTTCTGAAAATTGGTTATGCCGGCAGGCAACAGGCTACAAATTCACCAACATACTTTTTTTATTTTTATTTTTAAATCTCTATTGTTGAAAGTATTACATATGTCCCCTTTCCATCCCTCCATTGACCCCTTCTAACTTGCCTCCTTTCCACGCCTTCACCACACTATTGTCTGTGTCCATGGGTTATGCACATATGCATACAACTTCTTTGGTTGATCTCTTCCCACACACCCACCCACCCTCCCCAAACTTATCTCTGAGATTTGACAGTCTGTTTCATGCTTCTGTATTTCTGAACCTATTTTGTTCATCAGTTTATTTTGTTCATTAGATTTCACATATGAGTGAGATCATCTGATACTTGCCTTTCTCTGACTGACTTCTTTCACTTAGCATAATACTCTCCAGGTCCCTCCATGCTGTCTCAAAGGTTAAGAGATCATTCTTTTTTACTTCTACAGAAATCTACCAAAATACTTCGACTTTCCTTGAAAACAAACAAAACTTATGTTCCCAAAGGCGCCTGCCATATCTTCTCTCTACTGATGCCAGAGATTTTTATGGGAGAAATGTTCCATAACCTTATTTCTTAAAGTCCTATCAAAAACATGGCTCAGTTCCTCTTCCACCTGACACTGTGGCTTCAAAAAGTCACTTCCTCCCCTAAGTCTCTTCTCTGCAGAATGAGTGCAAAACGAATTCCAGAGCTGAGGCCAGAAAAGACCCCACCAAATGTCTTTGTTAGCTTTTTTAATATCATTACAGGAACTTCTGGACATTCCATGTGTTCTGGTTGCTGAAGGGCCTGGAGTTCTCAATAAAGTGGAACTTGCAGAAGCTCCAAAGGAATTGTGTTCCCTGGCCACATACCCAGACACAGGCACTGCTGTCTTATCTCTGGATAAGTGTGTGTGTGTGTGTGTGTGTGTGTGTGTGTGTGTGTGTGTGTCTTTTTAAAATGATAAATCTGTTGAGCTTTTGAAGAAAGTAAAAAGGTTATTTCAGATCTGGGCAGCCTTCTAACCTGATTTTTCCCAAATGGAAACATTAGTCTCTATCACCAGAAAGTTATTTTCAAAAGTAGAAGAAAGTAGAAGGAAATGGTGAAAGAGAAGGAAAAGGGTTTGTAAAGGAAAAACCCAGCTTCAAAAGGTAGCAGGGACTTGATAGATTGTACTCTCATGATAACCAAGGAGGCATTTTACAAATGAGGAGACCGAAGCGCAGATGATTTGAATCATTTGCCTAAGACCACAGAGGTGGGAAGTAGCTGACCTGGGTTCTACAGGTCGGCACACAGGGCAAGCTCCTCATTCATATCTGTAGATTTGAAATTCCATGTGCAAAATTAGCTGGCAGAAGAGAAGGCCTCCTCTGATTAATTGGGGAGAGTGATTAATGAGGGATGTTAAATTTGATAAAGAGGATATGCCATCAGGTTTGTAAAGTGATTTTCCACCTTACAAAACCTTCAGAAGCCCTTATCTCATAGGCTAGCAGGACCCAGTGAAGGATGGCTTTCTCAGGAGAGGGAGCTGCAATGTGACAGGATCGTTCAGTGAATTCGTAACAGACCAGGACAGGGATCCGGGCTCCAGATACCTAAGCCAAGGCCTCAGCACTACTTTTGTTCATCTCAAGCCTTGGACATGTTTCAAAATCAACATAGATTTCCAGATACCACCCCAAATTCACTGGATCAAGCTCTCCAGATGATTTTTCCTGACACCAAAGTTTGTGAGCACGTGTACTTTCTTTTGGGTCCCTTTGTGCATGGGAAGACCTGGTGTGCCCCTTACACTGAGTTGAACTCCCTGGTGTGCCCTCTAGTCTATCAGTGTCTTCTAATCTAAAAAACTGTTCTCAAAGGAAGACTAGAAAATGCCCCCATTCTCTCTCATGTTTAACAAGCCTCACTGTTAGCTGATTCTTTCTAGGGTCTAACTATAGCTTTCCTTTATTCTGTTTTTTCATTTTATCATTGAGAATGGAGAACATATGATCACCATCCCTGGTGTAATAACAGTCCCTATAATTGAAAGCAACTCTGATGTCTTTCTTCAGAATCCTCTACTGCAGACTGAAAACTCTTAGCATCAGAATTATGAAATATTTTTAGACTGAAGCAGTTCTGAGTTATGGAGCCTGTGGACAGCATCGCACAGAAGCTCCAAAGATAACTTCCCTCCCCCCCCCCCCCAATATGACATATTTTGAATAAATATTATTTACGATTTCCACCTATTTCACTTAAGAATAGAAATATATGTTTCCCATTTGTAGCCCTAGATTATATTTAAAAACAACCTAACCTAAAGTTAATAAAACATATAAAAATAAACAATATTTAAGTCTGGAACATAATGATATACTGCTTATGCAAATGGGTGGAAGTGATTAAATTCCTTACCCCTTGATCAATCAAGATTTATAGTTGCCCATTATCCTGGGGACAGGTTTGGTCAGACAAGCTCACATTTCCCCCCCATCTTTCTGAAACTTTTTTCTCCTTGGAAGAAAGATAATAAAAGTTAGAAAAAACGCCTTTTCTTCCTTTGATCCTTTCTCCTTCCTACCAAAAATCAAACTGTCTCTTTTTCCAAATCCTTCACAGGTGATTCCAGTTTGGGCTTAAAAAGATGATTCATGTATATACTAGTACTAGAGGCCCGGTGCATGAAATTCATGCACGGGGGCGGGTGGGGGGGGGGTGTCCCTCAGCCCAGCCTGTACCCTCTCCAATCTGGGACCCCTCAAGGGATGTCCGACTGCCCACCGGGATCGGGCCTAAATGGGCAGTTGGACATCCCTCTCACAATCCAGGACTGCTGGCTCCCAACTGCTCACCTGCCTGACTTCCTGATTGCCCCTAACCACTTCTCCCTGCCAGCCTGATCATCCCCTAACCACTCCCCTGCCAGCCTGATTGATGTCTAACTGCTCCCCTGCCAGCCTGTTTGCCCCCAACTTCCCTCCTCTGCCGGCCTGGTCACCCCCAACTGCCCTCCCTTGCAGACCTGGTCCCTTCCAACTGGCCTCCCCTGCAGGCCTGATCGCCCACAACTGCCCTCCCTTGCACGCCTGGTCCCTCCCAACTGCCCTCCCCTGCTGGCCATCTTGTGGTGGCCATCTTGTGTCCACATGGGGGCAGGATCTTTAACCACATGGGGGCAGCTATCTTGTGTGTTGGAGTGATGGTCAATCTGCATATTACTCTTTTATTAGATAGGATAGAGGCTTGGTGCATGGGTGGGGGCCAGCTGGTTTGCCCTGAAGGGTGTCCCAGATCAGGATGGAGATTCCCTTTGGGTGTGGGGCGGCCTGGGCGAGGGGCCTGTGGTGGTTTGCAGGCTGGCCACGCCCCCGGTGACTCAAGCAGAGGCCCTGGTATCTGGGATTTATTTATCTTCTACAATTAAAACTTTGTAGCCTTAAGTGGAGGCCAAAGCAGGGCAGAGCTGCAGAAGCTTGGCTTCCTCCATCACCAGGGGCAACCCTAGCCTCCTGCTCTCTCCAGCTCCATGGCTGCCACCATTTTTGTTGGGATTTATTTATCTTCTGTAATTGAAACTTTGTAGCCTTAAGTGGAGGCCTGGGCCGGCCAGGGTGTACGGAAAGCTTGGCTTCCTGCATTGCTGGGGAAACCCAAGCCTCCCTCCTGCTCTCTCTGTGGCCGCAGCCATCTTGGTTGGGTTAATTTGCATACTTGCTCCTGATTGGCTGGTGGGTGTGGCTTGTGGGTGTGGCAGAGTGATGGTTAACTTGCATGTTGCTCTTTTATTAGATAGGATTATTACCAAAAAAAAAAAAAAAAAGAAGATCATAGAAAGGCTCTAAGAGGAAAAACAGTTTGGGAGATATGATGAGGTTAGCAGAGAGGAGCGGAGGTCTCCATCCATAGTCAAGTGACTCTGACAACATGCTCCTCTTCTAGGATGTGGCTAATATTAGTGCTCACTTACTACATGGCACTTCTGCTACCATAGGGGACTTGGGACTCTCTTGGCTCTATTGTGTATTCTAAAGAGTTTATTAAACATGTGCAGTAGGATTAGATTCAATACCCAGTCAAGTTCCAAGTTCTGAATCCAGAGAAAAACAAAATGAATAGCTGGCTGCTGTTTAATTACTTTTGTTCTACCTTCCTGTCTTGCTTTATAGAAAATATAAATGTTGAAAAATAGCCAACTGAAAAATAAAATTATTTGAGAAGGTGTTGAGGTCAGTGCACTCTTCCTTCCTACCTCAGCCAGAGGACCTGCCATGGGCAGGATGACTTAGCAGAAAGACCTGAGCACCCTGTAAAGAAGGAAGTCCTGACATTAACACATGGGATTGGCGTGCAGAGTAAGTGCCTGTCAACAAGAAATATGCACAGGCATGATGCTTTATGACCCATAGACACCAGTCTTCCCATCTCCAGCCAACTTTATCTGGAAAGACCATTATGTCTGATGTTCTAAATGTCACTACAAAAGAGCTTTTTTTGTTCCTAAATTATCATTTTCTTACGCAAGACTTTTGTCTGCCAATGCATAAAATATGCAAAGAGAAACAACAACCCAAGCTTAGAAATGACATCAATGGCAACACCTTCCTCCGGCTCCCGATCAGGGCAGGAAGGGAAGACAATGACAGAGATAGTCAACCCCTTTCCATCCCAGCCAAACACAAATGGTTGCAGATGCCTTGGACAGTAATGGACGTTTGGCTCATAGCTGCCTGCATTTGTTTCACAGTCACTCTCACACATACTCCGATGGAAGCCATCAAATGCTCTCCCCTCTGCCCACCCTGCCCTGAGCACATGCACACTTAGGGAAGACTTGGCATACACACACACCTGGCTGAACAGATCAGATGTTCCATCACCCACTATCTTTTCTTCTAATTCCTGAAGGAAAGATGCTCAGACATCCCTTCTACTCAGTAAGTCCTCTTTAAGAACCATGGCTATAGCATATCTGCAGAAATAAATGGGTAATTCAAAAGCAGTTTCTTCATAGTAAGACATCACTATGACCATTGGAGCCTAGAATGCCTAATTAGACCAGGACAGAAGAAGGAGAGCTCTGACTCGTTTCATTGTAAACTGACAAGGTTTTATTGTGTAGTGTCTCCTGCTTGAGGGAGGGAAAGTCTTGAATGTATAGATACATGTCCTCACAGACATGTACTCAAGAAACTTGAGAAGCATTCCCAAAGGTTGGCCTCATAACACAACATTTTCCATTGGCTTCTCCCTCCCCCGCCCTTTTTTTTTCTACTTCCCTGCCTTCCTCACCTTCTGTGTTGTCAAGGGGTAACTCTCTCTCCTCAGACCTGACCTTTGTTCATTCCTGAGAAGATTCCTGGGGGAATCTGACTTCTTGCTTAGTTTTCTACCAGCCTGACTGGAATTGAGTTAGAGGTGGCTGGTAGTTGCAGTGTCCTCCCCAAATGGCATTTATTCTTTGAAAGCCTTTGTGGTGTTCACAATCTGACAAAATATCAATGGTGGCCATGCCAAGTATGTGTTAGGCCCATAGGAGCCCCTATACAAATCTTGATCAAGGTTCTCATTTCTATAAAGACTTCTGGATTCTAGAGACATTTTTCCCCAGAAGATAGTTTCTGTGTGCAATTTTTCCTTTCAATCCAGTTTAGTAAATATTTTGCTAGTGATAACAGAACCATGTGCTTAGTACATCACTGATCCTGCCATGGAGGAACTAGAGAAATATGCCTCAGTTTCTCTAAGGTACCTTTTGGTGTAAATGAGACTTATCTCATGAAACAGTTACAAAGCAGGATATAGAGCTCATAATCAAGCACTAAATTATGATGGTGAACTAATAATATTATGAGTTCAAAGAGGGATAGACCAATGTGGATGGCTATTCTGGAGGGATGAGTGCATGTAACCAGGCAGAAGGGCAAGGCTATTCAAGGTATGGAAAATGTGCTCAGCTATAGTAGAAATCAGAGCTAATCTAAAGCTGATGCTCTAAACCATCTCTAAGTAGTGAGTGAAAGCCTGCTTCTTTTGAATGCTTTTCCCCTTTAAAGGCTTCCAAAATGAAGCTGTGGCAAGATGCCATTTGCCCATAGGCAGTGCTGGTGACCCTAAAGCCTGATCCTCTAGGCACAGCCTAGTAAATATCTGTCAGAGGCTTGGGAAGTGAAACATTTCCAAATGATCAAGTGCCCAAGATAAGGGGTCAATCCTGGGTTGGCCAATTAGCTCTTCTTCTTTCACTTCATGGGCCAACTGTTCCCTGATAGGCATAAGAAGCCTGGACAAGAACATAAGTGGATTATGATAAATCTGCCAGCATCATTAAGAAATCCACAGTTTAATACAGGCCATGTTTACTGATATGTTGGCAAACTCAAAGGATTCTTTTTGCCTGTTTGTTTTTGTTTTTATAGAACATATTAAAATATACTCATTGGGCAGTATAGCAGTGGCTAAGCACAGGCACTGGAGGCAATTACTTGGGTTGAAATCTTAGCTCTGTTTCTTAGCTGCCTAACTTTGGACAAGCTATTTAATGTCATTGCACCTCATTTTCTTTGTTGTTATGTTATGTTTGTTTGTTGAAAAATAGGGATAATGATAATAATACTTCCATATGATTGTTTTGAGGAATAAATGAGATAGTATATGTAAAAGGATTAGAAGAGTACCCTGGTATGTATTGTGCATGCAATAAATATCAAGTTGTCATTATGCTGATGGTCATTATTAATCCAGAGTAGATCTTAGAGGACATCTAGTTAAATACTACAATGTTATGCCCTGGCCAGTGTAGTTCAGTTGGTTGACCATTCTCCCTTGCACCAAGAGGTCACCGGTTTGATATCTGGTCAGGGCACATGCCCAGGTTGTGGGCTCGATCCCCAGTAGGAGATGTGCAGTAGGTAGCCATCCATGCGTCACTCTCATCAATGTTTCTCTCTTCCTCTCCTTTCTTCTCTCTCTTTAAAATCAACAAAAACATATTTTAAAAATAATAAATAAATACTACAAGTTTACAAATAAGGAAACTAAGTTTTTGAGAGGTGAAGTGACCTGCTGACAATCATTAGTAAAATGGGAACTAGAGCCCTTGACTCCTGGCTCATAAAAGAAAAATTTACATTTATGTGTTATCTTAACCATTAGCAAAAGCACATTTACACACATTATCCCCAAACTCTTCCTATTATACCATGTTGCCTCCGCACACTGAATTGCTGAAACATTTTTCAGGCACCCAAGTATAAGAGTTCCGCAGGGAACCATTCTCAGTGAGTTCCGGAAAGAGGCGCTTGTGTGTAATGAGATGAGGGAAGGGCATAGGGAAGGCATGTCAAAACAGTGCCGCAGACAAATGTGAGGCCTTTGGTGCTGTAGCAAAGTTATGTTCCATTATTAATTTGATGCTGTGTTAAATTAGCCATTTTTATGAGCAGCACAGAGCATTCCTTCAGGGAGAGCTGCACTATATTCTATGAGCCCAACTGTCCCAACAGGCTGTCAAGACAGTACCTGTTTCTCTTCAGTGATTAGGAGCCGGGGACTAGAATGACATCAGGTTTTCTGCATTTCTGCTTTCTCAAAGAATTGAGTCTGGTCTCTGAGAAATAATATCTGCTTGTCTGTGGCCACCTCCCCCTCTACTCGTGTTCCTGCACGAATTAGCCCATCTGCCACCATTGACTAACAAACTGGTGTATCACAGTCACCACCTGAGGTTGTCCTTTGCCTGGGTGTACCTGTCTTGTACAAGCATCAAACTCCTTGAACATTTTTATTTTTCCTGAAGCAAGATGGAGAAAAGACTGTTTTACTAGAACTTCTCTGAGTATGTGTTGTTTGATAAATCACTTGGGTTGTTGGGATGAGACTTCAAATTTATGTTGTATTAAATGACAATAGCCTGATGGGGTAGTCAGCTTAGAGGCAGAATTACTTGGGACAGTAAAGGAACAAAAGGCTGATGTTGAGTGTGAGAATTCAGTCTGAGGACCACAGTAGGAGTCTGGAGAGTTCTATCTGGTGAGAAGACTTGAACTCCTTTGTTATGAGGTGTGCAATGTAAGCCCTCCTTTCTGTTTTTTCTTATGATTCTTTAGTAAAATTTATGAACAAATCATGATGGGGATTTCTTAAAAAACAACAACTGTGAATGAGTCTGTATTGATATATAATCTGGTAAAGACAAGACAAAGGTTTTCTAAATTATTGGTGGGATCCAAAGGGCAGGAGAGAAGTTGGATTAAAAAATGTGCTGAGATACCCAGTGACAACCTGAATGGTAGAAGAACTCTTCTTTCTACCAATAACTACCTAATCCTTAGTAGAAATGGCCATCCTTCAACTTTTGGAAACGTTTTTCCTCTTTTTGTTCACCAATTATGTATGATGTACTGAATTGTGTCCTCCAAAAATGCACAGGTTGAGTCTTTAGTCCCCAATGTGACTTTATTTGGAGATGGAGATTGCAGGGGTTATTTGATGAGGTTATTTGAGTGGAGCCCTAATCCAATAGATTTGTGTCCTTATAAGAAAAGAGACACCAGAGCTCACTGTCTCTGCACATGCACAGTGGAAAGGCTACTTGAGGACACAGTGAGAGGGAGCTGTCTGCAAGCCACTGAGAGGTATCATCAGAAACTAACCCTTGCTAGTACCTCGATTTTCCAGCTTCCAGACTTGGAGAAAACAAATGTCTGTGCTTTAAGCCACTCAGTCTGTGATATTTTGTTATGGCAGCCCAAGCAGACTAATACAATGTGTTTGTTGTTCTGTTAAAAGAACACCCTCTTCCTCACTGTTGAACATGGCTTAATATTAATTTTTCCTGCCTGTTCTTTTACCTAGAATGCTCTACCACTCAGTGTCCACATCTCTCTTGGAAAGACAATTCCTATGCAAGCCTATTTAGTTGGTACATAGGGCTGATATTCAAACATGCTACGGTTCTTCTGTCAATCAGAGTGTAACAGAAGAACAGAACCAGTAGGAGATATGTATGTGTATTTGTACATAGATATGTTATATATATTTGTAACTTATATTACGAATATGCTTATGCAGTTGTAGGTACCGGCTTCTGAAGTCCCCAGGGCTAGGCAGTCAGGAAGGAAGGGAGAGAAATTGCAGCTGCTGCTCATGCCAGTGAGGTGAGTCAGCAGATCTGCAGTGATGAGTGAGTGCAGAAATCTCAAAATGTAGAAACATTTGACAATTTACTTTCTCCTCAATTGCTCAGAACTTGTGATATTCAAGGAAGACTTAGTCACTTTTTTAAAGGCTCCCATCTAATTAAATCAGGGGCCATTCAGGATAATCTCTCTTTTGATTAACTCAACATCAACTGATTTGGGACTTTAATAGCATCTGAAAAAATTCCTTCACGGGAGCATCTGAACTAGTGTGCGATGAAATACCTGGGAGAAGGTGTGTGTATACTACAGAATGGCAACCATTTCTCTTTGAGGCTCCAGATCTCAGAAAGATGCTCCCTTGTAGCCCATCCTAATCGGAAACACACAAGGGAATTCTGGGGAATGTAGTTTAGCTTAGCCTTGTTGTCACATCACAAAGCCACCACAATGTTCAATGATGACACCCGTGCTGCTTCTTCACTCTCAGGTTTTTATCCCGCAACATACCTAGGGCCTAGGGCTGGTCAGTATACAGAGATAGAGATAGAGATAGAGATAGAGATAGAGATAGAGATAGAGATAGAGATAGAGATAGAGATAGATAGATAGATAGATAGATTTATTTATTTATCCGATCATAGAAAAGACCTCCAGGCTTTAGAAAGACACATTCTCCTCTTCTGTGCTTCCTTTGGTTGTCTTTGGATTTAAATCCTGGTTGGTTTTGCTAAGTGTCAGTGTTTGGTTCTGTGTGCTAAAATGTCCTAGGAAGGAAGCATCTACACCCTTATCTTTTTGGTTGCTTTGTTGTAGGTCTTCCAATTATACACTGAGATTAACTAATGGCTCTACCACTCACATGCTAGGTGAAGTTGGGCTAATGCCTTACCCAGGATCTCTTAAGGTTGCTCTATAGGTTCAAAGACTAAATAATAAGATACTGCTGTCTGCACACTGTAGGAGCTGAGTAAATGACAACACATCATAATCATTATCATCTCGATATTATTCTTTATTATTTTCTCAAGGTCTTTAAAGATAATTGCAGAATAAGTGTTTTACCCAAACCCAGTTGATGCTCCTCACCCTACCAAGAGTTATCTCAAGTTCCTAGTTACTTTAAGACATGTGTTCAGAAGGTCTTCTAATTGATATCAGCCCTTTATCATTTTTCTCACAGATAGTGCCTACAGCATTAGCAGCAGCAATGATAGCTATAATAATGATAATTTCACAAAACCTAAATGTGCGGGCTAAAGTATCCAGTGACATTCTGAACAGCGAGAGAGGACATTTCTTCCTCCCAATTAATGGGAAGCCAAGTCTAATTTGCCACCTGCACAGCACTTTTGAACCTGTCAGAGGAAAAGGAAACCAGTGAACCTTCATCTTGTCACTAGTCTTCTTGGGGACTGCTCTCTAAAGCATATGAAAATAGTAGTCATTAGAATAAAAAATAGAAGGCCTGTGTCAGCCCCTTCTGTTCTTATCTTGGCTAAAAGCAAAGTTCATCATTGTCCGTGAGGAAGTGGCCCCCCAAACCCACTGGACCTACAAACTCATCTCTTGATGCTAGAGAATGAACATCCCCTTAAACTCTTTAGAAAAGTTTAGAGTGTTAGGTTAATCAGTTTTCCTGTGACTAATGAGTCAAGGGATGTTATAAACATGAAAAGAATCCCACAGGTTGAAAAAAGGAGGTAGATAAGGCAATGTCCCAGGTAAGAACCAGGTACACATGCTATCAGTACACTGTTGACCAGGAGCCAAGTGGTGAACGAAATAAACAGAGAAAATGAAGGAATAATATTCATTGAGCTATTTAGCAATCTTACCAACAGAGCTATTCAATGTTTAACACCCAAACACGTAGAAAACATTAACTTTTTAAAATTTTCAATTACAGTTTATATTCAATACTATTCTGTATTAGTTTCAGATGTTACATAATAGTGGTTAGACAGTCATATACTTTACAAACTGGCCCCCCCCCCCCCCGATATTTATAGTACCTGCTGGCACCATACATAGTTATTACAGTATTATTGACTATATTCCCTATGCTGTACTTTACATCCCCTTGACTATTTTGTAATTGCCAATTTGTGGTTCTTAATCCCTTCACCTTTTTCACCCAGTTTTCCAACCCCTCCTCTCTGGCAACCATCAGTCTGTTCTGTGTGTCTGAGTCTTTTTCTATTTTGTTTGTTCATTTATTTTGTCCTTTGGATTCCACATATAAGTGAAATCATATTGTGTTTGTCTTTCTCTGACTTATTTCATTTAGCATAATGCCCTCTAGGTTCACTGGTTTCCATGCTGTTGCAAATGATAATATTGAAAAGCATTTGCTTTATTAATTGATTCAAGAAATGTTTGTTAAGAACCTGCTATGAGTAACACATTATGGTAAATGCTGGAGACACAATAAAGAACAAAATAAAGCTCTTATCCCGTGGAGTTTTCGTGGTATAGGGATGATATAATACAATAAATCAATAAGTATGTAAAAATATGTGCTGTGATTACGGCCATCAGGACAACAAACAGGGAGCTATGATTGAGAAAAATGTGCAGAGAGGGGCCTATGGAGTGGTCTGGGAAGGCCTTCCTGGAGAAACTGAAAATTAAGGAACCAGGCATAAAAGGAGTCGTGGGTGGGAGTGCCAACCAGTGACAGCAAAGGGGATAGCAGGCCCAGAGGCTCAAAGGGTGAAACAGCTTGGCATGTTCTAGAAACTAACGGCAGGCAGCCTAGTGGGAGACATGTGATACTGTTGAGGCATAAGGGAACAATAGGTGATTGGAGATCAAAATGTCAACTTTATTACCAGAGGAAAAAAAAAAAAAAAGATGGATAGGAGGATGTGGCCTAGATCTCTGGGTAAGCAGCTTGCTAACGTACCTCAGACGTCAACGCCTCCCCAGGCCTCCCTGGGAGATGCCAGCCTCTCCACTTGGACCTGCATCTGCATTTACTCCATGGAGAAATAGAGAATGAGTCCCGCAAATGAGCAGGCTGCCACCCCAAAAAGGGAGAAAAGAAGGGGTTGCCATCCCATAACTCAAGTTTTTCTCCCAAACCCACCAATCAGAGAAGTTGTTACTCTTCCCATAGGGATCAGAAGCCAGGAGGCTTATTTAAATTGCAGTCCCTTCATTTGGAAACTTGAAGCCAAATAAAATGGTTCCTCAACAGTTACTTAGTTTGGTGTCTAACTGTGTATTTAGACTAGAGAAGGCTGACAGGAAGAAATGAGATATTGTCATGGAGTCAGAAGGACTATGGCTTTTGATGGGAGAAATCTCCCACAATCTTCACCAATATTTATCCCCATTTAGATGCTGCCGACCAACAGCACCCATCAGGGATTGTGGCAGAGAGAGCTAAGGTAGAGCCCTGTTTTGGTTTTGATCATAGTTTTGGCTAAACTGGATTTATGGGGGTGGGGACACTGTCTATCAGAACTGAAGCTAGGCTAATGTCTTAGCTGATCCCTTGGTCTTTTAAGTCACCCTGCTGTAGTTAAATGCAGGCAGGTATGTGCCTGGCCCACTTGTATTCCCTCTCTTCCATTAGGATGTAAACCTCATTAGCTGCTTTTATATTTATCCATAGAGTCAGATTTCATTATAGAAATTCAATTTTTGCTGCTTGACTCACTGATTAATAAGGTTAAGAACAGAGTTATTCAACATTGTTGGGTTTAGACCAATGAGAAAAGATACCTCTTCCTTATTTCATCCAAAACATCTACTCTTCCTCCTTCAACATCACAGTTGCTGGGAAACAGAAGGAAAAAAATCCCCGTGAGAATGAAAAGAGCCCTTCATCCTTTGGGAAAGCAGATTGGGCTCGGTCTGATTCCCACACAGTGAAATCCTGCTTGGCCCAGTGTTTCTTCTTGTGTCCCCTAGGATCCATTAGCCCTGGATTTCTTGGCATCTGTGGCTGGCAGGAGTGAGATCACCTAGGCCCAGCAAGCTCCAGCCCACTGAGGGCTGAATTGCAGCCCCAGCAGGCTGAGTACCCTTCTTAGGAACGGTTGGGAGCAGCTCCATGGCTAAAGGAGCTGTGTATTCCAGTCAAAAAGGACCTTTTGGTGTCCATTGGATGCTGCCTTCAGTAAGACATTACAGTTCTTTCTTTTAAGAAAAAAACAAAAAACAAAAAAAACAACATTTTAATTTTGACAAGAAGTACATAGTTCCAAAAGTTCAAGTGGTTCTAAGGGGTTTACAACAAAACCCTCCGTCATTCCCAACCCCAGATTCTTACTCCCCAGAGGCAATTGCTTTGGATTATTTAATCCTTCCTTTGGTAGTTTCCTCAATAACATTAAATAACGTGCTTAACACTAGTGATTTTTCAATTTTAGGCATACTCTATCAATTTCTTAGTATACAAAAGTAAGATTTGGTTCTCTGAGGCCTACGTACATGTTTGCATAGGAACACAGACAAACACATGGATGCATACAACTTCTCCTCATCTGCCCACTGCTATTACATCCATTTTCACTGGACAATATGCATTGTTTACATCACTGTGAGGGTAGAACTAAATGCTTCCACTGCCGAGTCATATGGGGTACTATTATTTTTCTTGTGCAGTTTCCCCCTGAAATAAATATTTGAACTAAATTTTTTTCACTTAGTTATACATGCAACTACCTTTAATTCGTCCCCAAACCAGATCTCTCCTTGATGTTTTTGAAACACATGGGGTAATCTATTGGAGCCACTCCTTTTCTGGGGAACATGCCTTCCTATATCTTTCCATTTGATGTTTGTTATCTGGGTCTGCCCCCTGCTGCCCACCTGGCATCTACTTTAGCGTATAGCCTACGGAGGGTTACACTCTCCTCCGTAGGTCCCTGACCTCCTAGGGCCCATTCTCCCTCCTTCTTCATTTACTTTTGGGTCTTCCAGTAGGAGTGCATGAACTGGAGATAAATTATAGATAACTTTTATATCTGAAAAACATCTTTATTCTATTCTTGCTAACAAATTGATTATAGAAATAGTTTCTCCTCCAAACCTTGAGGTCATCTGTCCATTTTCTTCTAGTTCTCTATGTGACTATTGAAAAAAGTCTCAGATGGTTTTTATCCCAGTTCAAAAATTTTTTAATATTTTTTTCTCTATGAAAAGCTTTTAGGATTTTTTCTATTTTCCCACCATCTTGAGATTTTATAATTCTAGACTTTTCTCCCTGCAGCCTTGGGCTCTGGCCTTCTCTGACTGGTAAGTTTATTGCCACTTGTTCATCTATTCTCTGGCGCTAAAATTTTATGGCCATTTCTCCCTTTCTTTTTGGACTCTCATGATTGTATACTATACAGCCTTTAAAAAATCGTTTTAGTGTCCTATGTGGGGTATTTCAGGAGGATGTAGAGACACACAAGTGTGTTTATCTGCCACTCCTTACCATTACTAGTATACTTTTCAGTGCATTCTCATGATGCTGGGTTCTGCTTAAGTGAGGACCACAGTCCAGATCATTAATAAACTAGGATCCCAGTGCATGAAATTCATACACGGGGGTCCCCTCAGCCCAGCCTGCACCCTCTTCAATCAAGGATCCCTTGGGGGATGTCCAACCGCCGGTTTAGGCCTGATCCCTATGATCGGACCTAAACTAGCAGTTGGACATCCCTCTTGCAATCTGGGAGTGCTGGCTTCTAACCACTCACCTGCCTGCCTGCCTGATCACCCCTAACTGCCTCTGTCTGCTTGCCTGATCACCCCTAACTGCCCTCCCCTGCCAGCCTGATCTCGCCCCCAACTGCCCTCCCCTGCCGGCCTGATCTTGCCCCCAGCTGCCTCTGCCTGCCTGATCACCCCTAACTGCCCTTCCCTGCCAGCCTGCTCTCACCCCCAAGTGCCCTCCCCTCTGGTTGCCCCCAACTACCCTCCCCTGCCAGCCTGATCTTGCTTCCAACGGCTCTCCCCTGCTGACCTGATGTTGCCCCTAACTGCCCTCCCTTGCCGGCCTGATCTCGCCCCCAACTGCCCTCCCCTGCCGGCCTGATTGCCCCTAACCCCCTGCCAGCCTGATCTCACCCCCAACTGCCCTCCCCTGCCAGCCTGATTGCCCCTAACTGCCTCTGCCTTGGCCCCCACCACCATAGCTTTGTCTGGAAGGAAGTTGGACTTCCGGAACATGGCCGGTCGACCTGGTCTAATTAGCATATTACCCTTTTAGTAGTATAGATAGATTATATAGGATAGGATTGCTTAAATGGGTGGGGGCAGCTTTTTCAGCAGGAGGAGATGCTCTTGGCAGACAAAAACACATAATCCCTGTATCTGGACTGATAGCTAGCCATATGCACTATACTACCAAACCAGTCATGAAAAAATTGAACGGCTTTCTTACACCTTACACCAAACAGCTGTTGCCCTTAAAACCCCTCCTCAGCCCCCACCTTAGGTTCTGCCTTTGCATTCACCCAGATTAGGTTCTGATTGGCCAGTCAGCATCAAAAGCTCTGCCTCCTAGGCAGCAGTTGGCTCCTCACACTTCACCCAGATTTGGTTCTGATTGGTTGGTTTCTATGTCAGTCAGCGTCAAAAGCTCTGCCTCCTAGGCAGCCATTGGCTCTTGGGACTTCAACCAGATTTGGTTCTGATTGGTCAGTTTCTATGCCAGTCAGCATCTCTGGGCCTGATCAAAGAGGCAGGGCTGATCAGCAGCCCCCTAGGAGGCCCAGAGAGAAACAGAAGCATGGCTGCTGGTGAAGCCGGGAGAGAAAGAGAGAGGCAATGGCTGATCAACAGCTGCCACGGAGGCTGGAGATCAGACCCTGCCTCTCTCTCTTCAGGCCTCTCTCTGGGCCTGATCCGCAGCCCCCTTGACAGTGAGTGCTGGGTCACTGCACCAGCACTGGCTGCAGTCAGTGCTGGGTTGCCATAGCAACCCAGCACTGACTTCCAGTGTTCGGTCAAGCCTTGGTCGTTATGGACCCTGGCTCTTTATATATATATAGATAAATTTCCTTAGTCTATGAAGATGCTACTGCCAGTCATTAGGAAGGGTGTTGAGTCTTGAGAGAGGGGTTTCCTGAACTGGCCACGGGCTCTCAGTGTAGGATGAGCACCTCATGTTCTTGGATGGCCTGGCAAGGCTCAGGTGAGCAGTGTGTTTTCCCATGACTTCCAGCCATTGGTGGTATAACCTGGATCAATTGAAATATCTGACTTCAGTTCCTTCCCTTGTGAAGGAAACATATATATCTCTGCTTCTAAGTTTTGTGTCAGGCCTAGAAACTATAAAATGTAAGGCTCTGTGCAAATAATGGGGACATTATATTTTAGTTGTTTCCCCTTCTTGCCTCCCACACATCTCAATCTGTGCCCACTTATTGCACAGCACAAACCACACTTTAGTTAAATTTATATTTTCCTGTCCTTCTCTCACATTACAATGAGTGGCTACTAGACAGGTATATTGGCCATGATTTACTCAGCTTGGTCTCATCAAGTTCTAGCACTGGGCATGGTACATAATAGGTATTTACTAAAACGTTGGCTGGATAAAGAGGAGACAGAGCCATCTGGCACTAGGATTGCACCCATAATCTTCACCTCTTTAATCCTAGCTTCTAACCAACTGCATATACCATCAAGAGAACCCACTTATATGAGTGCAAAGACACTTTTTAATGGGCTGTGAGCAGCCACAGGCTGGTTGACACTGCTAGCCTTGAATACCTGGGGGCAGACCTGAAAAATGATATTCCTGCTAAGCTTTGTGTCCTATTGCCCATCCCTTGAGCCATATGTTTAGCAACTTATATTTAATAAATACAGCAGCAGAATCTGATTATAGCAAGCCCAGTGATAGTTAAACTCGACTGCCAGGGAAATAAAGTTAGAATTTTGAATTGTTTTTATGCATTGCAATGGGCAATTGAAACGCCTGTTCCATATGGCGCTGACTCTGTCTGTAGATTGCACAGCCCATTCCCTGTCAGATGGTCTTCTTTTGGGTCAGTGATGATGGCAGGGAACAATATGTAGAAGCAGGTGATCCCCAAGGGGGACTATTAGATTTCAGTTGTTTCCCCTCGATCGCTGTCCCACTGCAGGCCCTTGGACATTGGCACAGTTGGGCTTGCATCCTTCCATTTTTAATTGACACATTGGTATTTACGATGCTGGCTCTGTCCAGGGCTTTGGAAAGGCAGAGACAATGGTAAGAAGAGAATAAATGCCTCATAGAAAGGTTAGCGGAGATTGTTTTCATGCTTGCAAAGGCAGGGTGGGTTCTTTAATCTGCACAGTTCACCTGTTTCCAGCTGTAGTGGTTCAGGGGAGCATCCACAAACTCTCCAGTGCTCAGCCAGAGGGGAGAGTGGTGTGCACTGCTCAGCCTTCAGAGTGACATTTCTTTTTCCATCGCCCCACCAACACCCAGAATTCATTGCCCTTCTTCCTTCTTGAGTCTGCTGGGGAGTGTTTGCCCTGGCAGGAGGAATTGGCTTCCTTTCCCATCATTGAATGAAAATCACAGAAACTTCCTTAAAGATGTTCCCCTCTGGCTGACCAGTTCAGCTTATTCGTAAAGCAATTCTGCAGCTTTGGGGAGTGGGGTGGGGGGAGAGGTTGGGGGAATGGCCTGATAGAAGCCTGAGGTCACTCTTTGAAAAAGGGACTCCATTCAAATCCCAAGAAGAGAGACACTCGCCTCTCCGTGCCCCCTGATAAGGCTTTTGTGAATGCTTTTAGAGTCTATTACAGGAGGCTGGCTTTGGTACATTATGAATATCAATGGAGCTCACATCACCATTCTCCCCATCATAAAAGAGCATTCATATAATATTCACCAGCTTGGTAGAGACAATAAGTCTGCTTCCCACCCTGGCCCCTTTCGCTTCCTGTCAAGAGGAATCAACTCAGTGAGGAGCGTGGGCAGCCTAGCTTTAAGTAATTGCTCTGAATCCTGGCCTCTTGAACCAGCAGCTTTCTTGTGTGCCTGTCACATGTCTTTTGTGGGGTTCTTCTCTAAACAGTCTTTCCATCTTGCAGTTATCTTGCTCTTTCTCTATTATTTTTTCTGAGAATTCACATCCAGGCTAACTTATACAGGGGCTGTTGCAATGTCATTGGTTCCCCTTGCTCAATGGCTAAGACACCAAGTCCTTTGCTCTTCACAGAAAGGCCAAATATCTTCCAGCTGGAGTTTACAGATGTCTTGCTGTCTTAGAACCTTCTTATTTAAAAACAAAATTAAGCCTCCTTGTTTGAGCGGTGAAGTCTTAATGACCTACGTAATGCAAGTGGCAATAAAGCAAAACACGTACTGCTTTATAGCCAACCATTCATGGGGAGGAGGTGTGTGAAATAATGATAATAGTCCCAATGAGAAGTAGATAACAGGGAAGGAAGGCTGGAAATGGGGGCTGCAGTACAATGTGTCTTCTCCATTCATCTCTGCATAGCTTCTGTGAAACAGCGCGAAGGTGCATTTCCTTCCTGGGTGGGGTACCTGCGCTGACCTCAGGCCTTTTTTCTTGACTTGGTCCTTGATGATTGCAGCTGTGATCCAAATGAGGCTGCCATCTGGAACCAGGTGAGAAGAAGAAATGGGTCTCCTCGCCTTCTACCCTGTGTATCTCTTGCCCTGTTGTCAGAGGTTTCCCACCGTAGTCTAACACAGTTATTTCACCATGGCCCATAGGCCATTGTCCAAGTCTCAGATCATTTCAGAAGATTCACATTAGACAAAACTTGCAATGGTGGCCTTGCTCTCCGGAGAGAAACCTGGAGTTATTTCAGTATGCTCTATGGCAGGGGTGGGGAACCTTTGTTCTGCCAAGGGCCATTGGATATTTATAACATCATTCTCAGGCCATACAAAATTATCAACTTAAAAATTAACCTGCTGTAGTTAGTCAAATGTTTAATTAACTCACTCCTAATGCCTTGGCAGGGTCAGACCTTATGCAGCCCGCAGGCTAGATGTTCCCTACCCCTGCTCTAGGGTGTTGAGATTTCTAGATGTTTGTGCAGTAGTTAGAAGCTAGGGAAGGCAGCATTCCTCCATGTACCCCAGTGGACCCATCTCAGAAAGTCCTTTGGTAGCAGGGTCCTCTGGTTTTGTGTTTATATATCTCTTGGCTTTGTTGTTCCCAGCCTTCAAGAAGTCTTATTTAAATATTCCCCCTGGTCTTAGCTCTGTGACAGAGTTGGCAGGTCGGGCTCCTGGTTTACGTTTGGTCGGAAAAATAAGTAGAAGCAGCCCTGTCCCCAGAAGAGGAGCAGTGGACCTAGTAATTAACAAAAGATTTCCCTCAGGCAGCATTTTCAAAAGCAGGTTGCATATAATGTGAGTTCTGTTTGGATATTAATAAGGCTTATGGGGGAAGGAGTATCATGGTCAATGACATTTGGGGATTGTTGGGTTGTATGTCTTAACAGGTTGACTTGGGCAAGACTTCTCAAAGTTTTTACATTTCCTATGGCTGCTGTAGCAAACTGCCATGAACCTGGCGGCTTGCATTCTCTCACAGCTCTGGAGCCAGGAGTCTGAAGTCAATGTCACTGGGCAGAAATCCAGATGTTAGTGGAGCTGTGTCCCGCTCTGAGCTCTAGGGAAGAATCTATTTCTTGCCTTTTTCAGCTTCTGGTGCTTGTCCACATTTCTGGACTTGTGTCCACATCTCCTGAATCTTCAATATCAGCATCTCCACACCTCTGTCTGCTCGGTCTTTACAGCATCTCTCTCTCTCTCTGTGTGTGTGTGTGTGTGTGTGTGTGTGTGTGTGTGTGTGTGTGTGTGTGTGTGTGTTAACCTCCCTCAGCTTCCTTCTTATAAAGATATATGTGATCTCATTTATATCACCTGGACAGTACAGGATAAACTCCTCTTGAGAGTCTTAATTTCCTCACTTTTACCATATTAGGTAATATTTACAGGATCAGGGATTAAGAAGGGAATATATCTTTTTGTGGGGTCACATTTAACCCACTACCACTCCTAACACCTTAAGAGCAGTGCACATCTCTGGGGTGAGGTAAGGGTTGTGAAGTGTTTCTCAAACTTTTCTCTATGACAGAGCAGGCTCATTTCAGGATGTCTTTGTAGGATCAGGATTCTGAGGATCACAACTTGGAAAATGTTACCAATGTAAGATGAATCCTGGGGGGAAATCAAAGCCAATCAGTTCAGCTGCCCTTCTCCCTGTAGGTACGGGTTTTATTTTACTAAAGAAGATGGCACTCTCCTTGCTGCAGGGGTTGTTATTGTACAGAGAAAAATATGAAAAAATATCAGCAATTTCACAGAGACATTTGAGCCAGACTCTGCAGGGGAAGTGTCTCTGGGGAATAGTTAAAATAGCAGTTTCAAAACCTGGATTGGATTCCTAGTCCTCCTACATATAAGCTAAATCATGCTGGGGAAGTAATTAAACTTTTCTCCACCTTGGTTTTTCTCACCTATGCAATGAAGATAATAACCATACGTACCTTGTTATATCATGTGAATTCTGTGTATAAAACACTTAGTTAAATGTACAATTTTACACAACTAAGAAATTATTTTTATTCTTTGAAACCCAACATTAAAAAAAAAAAGCTTGTCTCTATAGGATGGTGATGGGGTGGGGGTGGGGGGCAGCTAGATTTCTATTGGTCTTCCCTGGAGCTCAGGTTGGTTGTGCTCAATGAGAGACCATAGCAACATGACTATGCTTTCTTATCCACTGTTACATTTCCAATACTTGGCATTCAGTACACTCTCAATAAATGTGAGATGAATGAACTCTTCTTGCCTAGATACTTCTCCCCAATGTATTGATAAGTTCCACAAAATTGTGGAATCCTTGGCCTGGTAGGGCCCTCAAGACAACACATCGAACAGTAGTTCCCAAATGCTGATCTGAGGATGAGGGACGGCTGGCTGCCTGAGAATCACATTCCCCAGGAGATGCCATATAGCTGGTCTGTACAATGATCTGGCCTTTTCCACTGTCTTCACACAGAGCCACTCCTAAAGCATTGCACCAAATAATCAGCTTCTTTTTAAAGGTCCCCAAGGACATTTTGTGACTTCTTTCACTAGAGATGTTCTTTGTACCAAGTGGTCATGTGAGCTAGCCATGACTCAGGGGGCCTTGGTTCATTCATTCATTTATCTATTCATACAAACTGTTATTGTGTACCTACGATGTGCCTGGCACTGTGCTGATTTATCTCACTGCATTTCTTCCCAGCAGATCTGTTGTCATAACAGACTCCGTGAGTTAAAGCTTTTTATTTCTCCTTTTTTTGCCTTGGATAAGTAGAGATATAAAGAGACTCAACTATCTGCTTCACTATTTGCTTTTCTCTTTTCTGGGATTATCTCTAAAGTGAAAAGGAAATTTTTCTTCCCTTAAATAATGAACCCATGAATTCCTCAGAATTATGGATCATACAGTTGGGAAGGGCCTTAAGAAGCACAGTTCTCAGAAATGTAAGGCAGCATCATTCCCATTTTTTTCATTTACAAGTAAACTAAATAAAATTCAGGACATGAAGTTATTTACCCCGTGTCAGAATCAGGGAAGGGAAGGCTTAGATCTCCTATTTCTCTGCTTTTATTTTGTAAAATAATATTTATTTAGAATTTTTATTCTAAAATAAGGTATATGAGAGCAAAGGTCTCCCGTTTAAAAAAAAAAAAAATACTGTCTTTCGAATACTCATCTGGTTGGCTTGAGAAATAGGCCTTTTCTTCTTTCACAGGATTCATAATTACTTATTGACATCTGATATTCATCAGTGTGTGCTTACAAATAAATATCACATGCCCCCAAACTGAGCCAGTCAGTATCGATTAAAGGGTGGAAGAGTAAATGCTGTTAGCTGTACTTTATTTTCTAAGCTGCAATGGGGCCCTTTTCCAGTCTCTCTAGCCCTGGAGGGTGAAAGTGCCTCCCCTGAGACCAGCTTCCTTGTCCTTACTGTGTCTCTGTTTCTGGGCAGCTGCTCATCTGTCACCAGCAGTCTCCAACGTGAATAGGGAGGCAGGTCTCCAGGCAGTTCTGAGAGTTGTCATGAGATCTGCCAGAGTCTGGGAGCAGCAGCTGCCCCCTCTGCTCACCCCCACTCCAACCCCCTCAATCTCTTTTCCAAGTTCTTAACTCAAACTTCATAGGGTCCAGAATGTGTTGCCCTCTAGTGGCAAGTGACATATATGCGGGGTGGGGTGTGGGCATGGACCCACATCTCTAACCTGTGTGTTGGGGATCACGCTGGTCTCAGAGCTTACAGTTTTCATGTTAAACAAAGTTCTGTCGTATGGTATTGTGTTCCTAGATAACGATGCTGCCTTCCTCTGATCACATTTATCCAGAAATCAACAGAGGGATGTGTGGGCGCCAGAGAAGGTCTCAGGGCCACCAGCTGGGACTGGATCCTGGGATTGATGATGGGAATAGGATTGCAGAGTCTTCATAAGGGCAATGGGAAGCTTGGGATTTGCTCTGTTTTTCTGACCAAACAAAATTACTGTTTGCTGGCCCCAAGGAAACGGCAAGATACTACAACTTTTTTTTTTTTTTTCTTCCTTTGATGCCTAGCATGCAGGAAAGAATCTTGATTTGATGAAGCTGGTGAGCTTTTGTCTTGTTCTATCTTTCTTTTAAATCATTGATATTTGTATAGACAATTACTATCCTGCATTTTCACACCATTTACTGGGAATGAATCATTCAAAATAGCCCCACGTAGCTGTGAGCAGTGAGATCTGAAGTTCAGAGGATCTAAAGAAATTAATTGTTTGAATGTCATCAAATAGTACTAATTATGAAATGCATAAAATTCCCACCTTTTTTTCTCTTCTCCCACTCTCTCACTTCATCCAGTTGGTTCAAATTACTTGAACAGTGATAAAACTGTTTTGTGTACAAAAAATGTAAATGCCTTTCTTTCTCCCCCCTCCCATAGCCCACTGCCATCCCTACCTCTTCTCTTTCCTCAAAAGAGCTTAGATTAGGGAACTTTTTGCTCTATTTGCAAAACTGTGAATTCAGGACCAGCCCAGCCTAAGACCTGCTCCTTGGTGCCCCTGAGTGTTCCAAAGAACATCTGCATATTTCCTGAGGAGGAGAGTCATAGGAAGCCACCAGTGTCAGCCTCCAAGCCCACCCTTCCACGATAGCAATAACTGGAGTGGAAGGACATGCTTCATTGTATCTCAGCTTCGGTTTTATTTTGATGCTGGGAAATGGGGGCTGAGAGGGGAGTGTGTAGGGCAGGAGGAAAACAGATGAATGGTTAATGGGGGCTGAAGTGGCAGATTGAGAAAGAGCACAAACACAACAGACAGAAGGATGGATTGATAGATTGGAGCCAGACATGTAAATAGAATAGTTTATCTAAGCGTTTTAGAGTCCCTCCTTCTTATCTATCCATCTATTTAACTATGTATCTGCAGTAAGCAAGGACTGATAGGGGAGCAGACAGATAACATGAGCAGGATGGATTAGCAGCAGGCATAGGAACCTCCTGGCATCCCAGACGTCAAGAGAGCAAAGGGGCTTCAGGACCTGGAGGGCAGGTGAGAGGCGCTTCCCTGGAGAACTACTGCCCCTCTGTGCCCCCAAATAAAAACCTGCTCAGCTCCCAGACAGAGGTTAGTCAGGTGTCTGCCAGTCTGAGCCTACCTTGCTGCTCCAGACCCCTCCTCTGACAATCAGCAGGTGTCCTATTCTCAGACCCCAGGCAGTGGACAGCTGCCAATCTGAGAAGGAAGCCGAGAACAGGGCTTGGTGCTAGCGTGCATTTTCCTCCCAGAGCCTTGCTTTAAATTCCAGTCAGGCGTTCAGTCTTGCAACAACAACAAGGGAAAGGAACAGGAGAAAAAAAAAAGAGAGAAGGAAAGCTAACCAGGCTGTTCCAGAAAGCTGTCAGCTGTCAGGTCTGTTTAATTGACAACCTGGTCTCAGAGCCTTGGGAGCCCAGCCCTGGGAGGGGAGAGGTGAGGGCTGGCCTGGGGGTGGGGGTGGAAGGCTATTGATAACTGCTTCCCTCTCTACCCCCACCCTGGCTCTGGGCTATTGAGCAAGCCTGGGGGAGAGGCACAGAGAGTGAGGTGGGGCATGTTCTCTGGTCCACCAATCATCCAGGGAAGAAGAGGCCACAGGGTAAAGAGGGGCTGTGCAACAGAGAAGCCAGAACCTCCCAGGACATCCTGCTTTGTTGGGATAGAGGGGTTCCTTAGGGTAGGGAAGGGAGGAAGAGTAGGTGGGAGGGAGGTGGAGAAAGATCAGAGAATTCCAGAGCTCACTCCAGGCACACAAGCAGGTGACTTCACCTTGGGCCCCTGTCCAGTGGGATTGAGCAACAGCCTTTAGGCTAACCACATCTGAGATTAGCTGGCCCTCCCTTCTTCTCATCTACACTAGCTGGTTTCCCTCTCTTTCTTTCTGCTGGGCCCATGTTCCTAGGTATGAAATTCTTGTGAATCACCTTTCTAGGACAAACTCTGTTTGAAGTTGGAAGACAGCTAGGTTTGATTCCAAGTGCCCCTCAGTTACAGTCCCCACTACATACTCACTGTCTGACATTGATCCTAGTTCCCCCTTCTTACTCACTGTTTGACATCAATTCCAGTCTTCACTACACACTCAGTATGTGACCTTGATCCTAGTCCCCTCTATTCACTATGTGACCTCAATTCCAGTCACCAATACTTACTATGTGACATTAATTCCAGTGCACATTACTTATTATGTGATATTGATCCTAGTCTGTACTACTTACTGTGTGACCTTTATTCTGAACCTCACTACTTACTATATGACCTTGATTCTAGTCCCCATTACTTACTGTGTGACCTTGATTCTAGTCCCCACTACCTACTTATATGTGATGTGGAACAAATAAGCCTTATCTCTAAAGGGGAGATAATCTTTAATGCACTGATCAAACAAAATTGTGCATACAGAGACATTTCATAAACTATAGGCATCTATAAGACATTATTCTTCCCTGATTTATCTTTGTTTCCTTGACAGCTCTTAGCACAACGGCTTAGAAAGAGTAGGCACTCAATAATAGTCAAAGGAACAAATAAGTAAGTGGATGAAGGGACAAAGTAGAGAAATGTTTCTCTATTGTGGTACCGCTGAGCTCTGCTGCAGATCTGCAGTCAGAGACTCTGGGAGGGGGCCTGGGAATGGCTTCAGCCGGCTGCACAGGTCGTCAGTGTTTCAAGCTGGGGAGTTTCTGTCCTAAGTAGGAAAGCAGGAGGCATAGAATAGGTGAGTTCATTTTTCTCAGGGCATGGACTATGCCATCTTTGAATCCCCAGCACATAACACAGTGCTTGATAAACAACAACACATTAATTCCTCAGGACAGAGTTTTATTTCATGAAGGCCACAATCAATGTTTTGGTAGAAAGTAGGCTTCTGGGTTTTGCTAGTGAATAAAGCATAGTTACCCACAAAACAGTAACATGCAGAGATACATTAACACATTGCTGACCTGCAGCCACATACTGACACAGGGGCATTACTTGAAAAAGGAGAATATCCAGCAAGGCAGAGGGGGTGGGCACTAGGGTGAGACCAGTGAGGCACCTGGGCCACCAGATCTAAAGAGGCCCTACTTAGATTGTGGAAGCACCTCCTTAAATGTTCTACGTAGGTTCCCTGCCTGCCCAACCTTAGTCCTGGCCCTGGGGTGAGGGGAGGGTTAGAGAAGGCTTCTGGAAGGAGTCATGGAGTCTAGAAAGATGAACAGGAAGTTTTCCAGGGGACTCTTAAAGAGAAAGGCATTTCAGGCAGAGGGAAGAGCATAAACAAAGTAGTGACGTTAGAAACACTATGGTGGGGTGAATGCATACATGGAGGTGGCAGGAGCATGAAATTAAAAGTGGAGTGTGGAAGATATGAGAGAGATGAGGAAGGAACTAGGAGGGTCTGTCAGCCATACTGGGAATTTGTCCTACTGCCTACAGGAGCAGGAGGGTGAGGTGGTCAGTTTGTGCTTCAAACAAACATTTTGATCAGTCTCTAAACACTGCACGATCCAATTTATAGATATTATGAGCTATAACTGTAAGCAATGTGAGTAACTTTAAATGTTCTACTAGGCACATTAAAGAAGAAAAAGAAAAAAGGACTTTGAATAATGTATTTTATTTGCCTTAACATATCCAAATAGAATCATTATAACCATCTCAACATATAATTCATATTAGACAATTAGAGGCCTGGTGCATGAAACTCGTCATGAGTAGGGTCCCTAGGCCTGGCCAGCGATCAGGGCCTTCCTTCCCCGGCTGCTGGCTGCCAGGCTGCCGGCTGCCAGCCAGGGCCTTCCTTCATTCTGCGCCACTCCCTGGTGGTCAGCACACATCATAGCGAGCGATCAAACTCCCAGTCTCCCAGTCGAACTCCCGAGGGGACACTTTGCATATTAGCCTTTTAGATAGATAGATAGATAGATAGATAGATAGATAGATAGATAGATAGATTTTATATCTTTTCTTGTACCAAGTCTTCAAAATCCAGTGTGTAATTTACACTTACAGCACAATTCGCTCAAGTGCTCAATAGCCACATGTGGCTAATGGCTACAGTATTGAACAATGTCTAGAGCACAGAATCTAGAGGAACAGAGGTGGGTTTTTGCCAGGTTTAAGGGATAATGATAAATTTCTAGTCCAGGATGTTGGTGATGGGGATGTAGAAAAGATGATAGACACATTATTGCGTGACTTGGCTTTCCCTAGCTTCTTTATTTGTGGAATCGGACACCATATTTACCTTCTTGCATGATGTAAAGATTCTTGGAGATCATGTATACAGAGCACCAGCCCAGGATGGCAACGAATGTATGTTTAGCCGGCATTCTCCCCACTACCCAGGCTACTTGCTCTCCCCAGGAACAAGAATTGACATCCCACGTGAATAGGTGGTGTTTACAGTACTGAAGTGCTATAGACTGCGGACACTGCATAGTGGCCCTACGGCACCTTCCCAGGTGTCTCTCTCCATATCACCCAGGGAGAGGGAAGTTAGTATCCAACTGGCATGTGGAGTACAGTGAAGCCAGGCCAGGAGAGGCAAAGAGGCAGGATTGCTGGCATTCCGTGCTCTGCCACTCTGACTATCAGCAGCCAGCAGTTGGCAGCAGCTCCCGGTGATTGAGAACTGAACACTTAATTGGAGGATCACGAACACTGTGCAGTGCCAGGCTGGCATGGTTACGTGCAGGAATGTGTCCCCAGAGCCCTCATTCCTTACCTTCAGTTGATGTGCCCATGCTGTCTTGGGGAATGCCCCCAGCTAAACTCCTGTGCACAGATCAACAGCTTTTATGTTTCTTGGAAGAAGAAAAGAGTACATTTCTGAATAGATGCAGAATACAGCTCTCCAGAGTTGCTTGCACTGTGGAGAGAGGTTGGGGACAGGAGGCAGGGAACATAGGTCCCTCTCTGCTCCATGAAAACTCCATGCAGGGTGTCCAAAGGGTAGAACAGCGGGTACAGATCTTAACTGCATTTATACCCTCTGATCACTGGGAAGTCTTGCCTACCTCCTTTTTCCATCAAGATGACCTTCAGATGAATATTTGTTTATTTTCCAAATGATTATTTTGGTCAGCTAACTCTTTGGTCATTGGATGGGTGCTGAGAATCTAAAAAAAGTTACTAAGTAATTAGTGCCTAGAGCTGGTGAGAAGCACAACTCAGATTCCCTTATGTTTCCTCTGACTCACATTCATTTGCTGTCTCCATATTAGTCAGTATAAGTCAGTGGTCGGCAAACCGCGACTTGCGAGCCACATGCGGTTCTTTGGCCCCTTGAGTGTTCTAACGCCACTTCTTCAAAATAGACTCGCCCAGGCCAAAAACCAACTTCTGCACATGGGCCACGAAGTTTCAATCGCACTGTACGTGCATGCCCGCACATGGTATTTTGTGGAAGAGCCACACTCAAGGGGACAAAGAGCCGCATGTGGCTCGCGAGCCGTGGTTTGCCGAACACTGGTATAAGTCAACAGCTGTAACAAACAACCCTGAAACTCCACTGGGATAATACAGCAAATGATTATTTGTGTAACAACAGTCTGATTTGGAGGAGCAGCTCCCCTGGACAGCTTTCTTCTATGTAGAGGTCCAAGGACCCTCATACCTTACATCTCATGGCTCTGACCTTCACTCCTCAGAACCCTTTCCTGTCTTCTCCTAGGGGAGGAAAGAAAAAAGAGAATTGCATGTGGGAGCATCTATGGGGCAGGTTGGGAGGAGGTATATCATCTGTCCAATCCTTTGTCCAGAGTTCAGGCACTTAACTTCAAGAGGGTGGCAAATACTGACTAACTCTGTTTCAAGGAGAAAAAGGGAAAAGGTTTGGTGACCATCAGTTGGTTTTTGCCTCTCTCTCTCTCTCTCTCTCTCTCTCTCTCTGTGTGTGTGTGTGTGTGTGTGTGTGTGTGTGTGTGTGTGATGAAACTAAGATAGTTTTGGGCTCTCACTTGACCCTGGAGGTTTGAGAGTCAGGAGACTGCAGGAGAAGGGCAACATTAATTAGAGGGTGATGTCCTAGAGTTTCAAGGTGATTATTAACCAGGACAATGTCATAGTCAAGAAGTTGTAATGCCAAACTAAAATTTTTCTCTCTTATATTCCAGACCTATTTTACCAGTTTCTGAGTCAAAGAAAAACAATGTGATATAAACCAGAGTGCCCACAGAGTGGAGGGCTGGGCCAGACTTCCAGCACTCATTGGTACCAGGCTGTCACCCATGGCCCCCACGTGCCAGCCACGCTCAGTGGGTTATTTGTGGTATGGTATGGGAGAATACTTACCTTTTGATTTCAAGAGCAACCCTGAATGCCCAGAGTAAACAACGTTATCAGTAAAGATGTGGAAATTCCAGTCTGGTGAGGCACTGTGAAAGATAGGCGATGGTCCTGGTGGGGTCATAATAGAGGTCATTATAACAGATGTTGTGCCACAGGGGTCACCTCTTCAGAGTTGACACACATCTCCTCGCTTCTTGGAATATTAACCATTTACTGCTCACAGTTCCAAGCTATGCCTCTCACTAGGAAATGCCATATCTAAAGTTATGGCTCCTCCCATGCATAACTCTAGCCAGGTAGCTTTGGCCAGTGACTGCACACTTGGAGATTTAAACTTTGAGTTCTCTTGCTCAAAGTTTGGGATAACTCTGAAAAGTCAATTAGGCTCCAGAACCCCCACAGAATCTCCTTATGTCTCAGCTAAAGCTTCATTGCAATTCAGCTTCTCTTTCTGCCCAAACTTGCTTTCTTCACTTCCTTACATGTGTATCATCTCAAGAACTCTCCCCAATCAACCTTCCACATGCAACTTCTCATCAAAGGATTAATTGATACAAAACATGGTTTAGGAAGCTGACTTTCAAAATGGGGTTTTGGAGATGGGTCAGTCATTGACTCTGGCAGTGCAAACTTCATCATAGGTAGTAGGTGAAGTGAGCCCCTGAAATGCTGCAGCAGTGAAGTTGTTAAGTGAGGAATTTCCTGGGCAGTTGTTAAAACTTATACCAGTGGTAGAATGATATGGGATATCCATAGAAGGGGGTACAAGGCCTGGTGTAGTATTCCTCATGATTGAGAGGGACAAGGAAATTTGTAATTATAAGGACCATGGAATTAGGTGTCTGTTGCTGAGCATCATTGATTTTTGAAAGACAAATAGTGACAGGCTCAGATGATTAATCACCATTTCAAGGCAACACAAGAAAGTAGAGGGGCTTCTTAGCAGCATTTAAGGAAACCCTAATCTCCTACAGCCAGAATACCAAGAGAATAGAAAACTAGGCTCAGGACTGAATAATCTAAATAGTAGATCTTCAGGGAGGACTGACTTCTCAGCCTCAATAAGTCTCCTACGCCAAGACAGGGCTCAAACAGGAAAGGAGGAGGATGCTGAAACCTGGAATGTCTGAGTAGATGCAGTTAAGTACCTTAAATTGATGGCTCCAGAAGTCCCCTCCACCCTCTGCCTTTTAGAAGAGAGTAGTCCTCTCCTGATTTAAAGATGATGCAGAGACCTCAAATGAGGCATGCACTTTGCAAGATAATGCTTGCCTGCTTCAGGATTACCCCTAACTCCCCAAACAGCAGGATAAGGAAGATGGAATCTCAGTACAACCAGACTAGAGGTAGACATGCTGAGCCTGTTATGGAAGGAGAGAGAGCATATGCCACGGGAGCTACAGGTGTGGCTAATGTGTACCTGTAGTAGTAGCTGGTAGCATCAGTTCAGGACTGAACCATGGAGTATTGGTTCAAGATGGGCAGAACTTGAGGGGTACCTGTGGCCGGCCAGAGGGAGGGAAGCCAGGGTCCCAGATACCTGCAACTAGCCTGAGGAGGGAATCCTGGGTCCCAGGTGTGGGGTGAGGCAGAGGCGGTTAGGGGCGATCAGGCCAGCAAGGGAGCAGTTAGAGGCACTCAGGCTAGTAGGGGAGCAGTTAGGGGCGATCAGGCAGGCAGGCAGGCAGAGGGGTTAGAAGCCAGTGATCCCAGATTGTGAGAGGCAGTCGGATATCCCCCAAGGGGTCCCGGATTGGAGAGGGTGCAGGCTGGGCTGAGGGACCCCTCCCCAACTCCCCATACATGAATTTTGTGCACTGGGCCTCTAGTATTAAATAACCACTGATTAATTTGGTGAGTGCCTTCTTTTCCATCCCTATAAGAAAAAAGTATCAGAAGCAGTTCATGTTCATGTGAGATGGACAAGAGTACACAATTATGGTCTCAGATTATGGTAACACTTGGACCCTCTGTCATAATATTGCTAGGGGGAATATGGAATGTCTGACATTCCACAGAACATCACATTGACCCATTATATTGACAATGCCATGCTTATCAGCCCAGATGAGCTAGAAGTGGCAAGTATGTTTGTACCTTTGGCAAAACACATGTGCTCCAAAGAGTGGAGATGAAAGATTCAGAGCACCAGCTTATTAATGAACTTTTTAGTGATCCAGAATACTGGAGAATGCCAGAACATTCCACCCAAATTAAACAACAAAGCGTTGTCTCTTACACATCCCACTACTAAGAAAGTAGCATAAATCTTAATAGCCTTTAAAGGTTTTGGAGGCAGCATATTCTGTATTTGGGAATATTGTTCTGTTTCATTTGCTGGGCAACTCTGAAGGTTCTGAGCTTTGAGTTATGTTAAGAGCAGGAAAGAGCTCAGCAGACAGACCAGGCTATGATAAAGTAGTGTTGGCATTTGAGCCATATGACTCAGGAGACCCATATGGTACTAGAGGTATCTATGGTAGGAGAAGATAGTGTGTATAGTTTATGGAAGACCCAATAGAAGAATCACAATGTAAACCCCTGGGGTTCTGGAGAAAGTTCCTGCCATCTACAATAGAGGACTATCACCATCAAAAAGCAATCTACAATAGAGGACTGTCACCATCAAAAAGCAGTTACTGATGTGCTATTTGGCCCTGGCAAATACAGAGCTTCTGAACATGAGATACCAAGGGATTTTGTGATAACAGTATCCATCATGAGCTGGTTTTGATCAAAGCCACCAAGTCATAAGGTGGGACCAGTCCTACAGCAATCCATTCTAAGATGGATATGGTACACCGAAGGTTGGAACAAGCAGAGGAGGAGAAAATGCGTAAGATAATCAAGTAGGTGGCCCAGAACCCCCATGCCATCCATCTGTGCTGCACTAGTGTATCCCCCACATTGGGCGCTTAATGAGAAGATCTTTATGACCAGATAAGAGAGAAATAAAAAGTCCTGGGTTCATTTATAAGGTGGCTTTAACGGACACTGATGAGGGGAAATCCTCCCAGCAGACAGAGTTTTGATGTTAAGTGCATCAGTTTTGTGTAGAAAGAGAGGTGGCTTGAGGTAAAAAATATAGATGAAATCATGGGCAGTGGTGAATGGCATGATTGGTTGGGCAAGGCCCTAGAAGGAGAAATATTGGCAGATTAGAGACAAGGAGGTCTGGTAAAAAGACATGTGGATGGATCTATGGAAGTGGAAGCATGAGGATTTTCAAACTGTATGTTAATTCTCAGCAGAAAACACCTACCATGGAAGAGCTACTGAACAACTAGGCAGAATGACTTGGCCAACTGGTGAAAAAGCCAATATCTGTCATTGGCCACTCTGGTGCCAGCCCAATGAGAGTGTGAACTAAATAGCCATGGGGGCCAGGATGTGTTCTAATTTGTTAAGACTGATTCAGTAACCGCGCTGTTGAAAATGGTCCTTGGAGGCAGCTAAGAACTTTGGAGATGGGCTATGAACAAACACCCTGGATTATTGATTATTCTCACCTTTTCATCATTTTAGCTTTTGGATGCTTTTGTGTACCCACAGATAATGCTGAGAGAGATATCTTTTTCTGTAGGCCAACCTGACTTCACAGTAAAATAATTTTCTCAAGTGCTCCTGGTCAGAGCATAAAGGGGAAGTCCTCCTGGCTCAACAAGAGGCAGCAAGAGCAAGAAAGTACTGGCTGAGGTCGAGTCATTAAGAAAAAAGGGAATAGTAAAACTACATTTGAAGATGAGTTGCTCTTGTATAAAAAATGTTCTAAGGAATCCACACCAAAAAACAATAACTGTTAGAACTAATAAAGCAAGTTTAACGATTGTAGTTGTATGCACAAATAGTGAACAATCCAAAATATGAAATTAAGGAAACAATTCCATTTATTATAACATAAAAATAATAAAATACTTATAAATGAATTTAGCAAAAGTAGTGTGAGACTTTTAAGGCCAAAAACTACAAAATACCATTAAAAGAAATTAAAGATTTGAATGGAAAGATGTTCCATGTTTATGGATCAGAAGACATGATTATGATGGCAGTACTCCCCAAATTGATGTACAGATTCAACACAATCCCTATCAAATCCCAGCTGCCTTTTTGTTTGCAGAAAATGGCAAGCTGAACCTTATATTCATATGCAAATACAAGAGGCCCAGAATAGCCATAACATCTTGATAAGGAAAAACCAAGTTGGAAGATATATGTATATTTCCTGATTTTAAAACTTATTACAAAGCTAAGTGAAAAATACAGAGAGGTATTGTCATAATGAGAGACATATGGATACATCAAGTCAAATTGAGAGTACAGATATCAAGCCATACAATTATGGTCAATTAATTTTTGATACATGTGCCAAGACAATTCCTTGGGGGAAGAAAAGTCTTTTCAACAAGTGTGCTGGGACAACTGGATAGCCACATGCAAAAGAATGAAGTTGGACCCCTGTCTCACACCATGCACAAAATTTAACTCAAAATGTATCAGAGGCCTAAATGTAAAAGCTGGGACTCTTAAAACTTTTTAAAAACTCTTCTTTAAACTTTCTTCTTAGAGTTTCTTTCTTTTGCATTTCTAAAACACTTCCTTCTTAGAAGATAACATAGGCATGAATCTATGCGATGTTAGGTTAGGCAGGAGATGTGTAGATAGGACACCAAAAGTAAGCAGCAAAAGAAAAAAATAGACTTGATCAAAATTTTAAACTGTTGTGCTTCAAAAGACACTATCAAGTAAGTGAAAAGAAAATCCACATAGTGGGATAAAATATTTGTATTTGTAAATCATATGATGTTTATGCATCATATATATTGTATGATCACACTTATATGAAGTGTTCAAAATAGGCCTCTCCATAGAGACAGCAAATAGATTAGTGGTTTCCAAGGACTGGGAGTTAGGGAGGAATGCAGAGAGATTGCTAATGGGCATAGGGTTTCCTTCTTGGGTGATGTAAATGTTCTGGAATTAGATAGCGTGATCGATGCATACCCTTTTGAATAAAAATGACTGAATTGTACACTTTAAAGTAAGGGTGAACTTTATAGTATATGAATCATATCTTAATAAAGCTGCTATTTGATAAAGAAGAAGGAAGAAAGTGAAGGGCATTGACCCAGGAAGGAGGCTGGGTTTAGAATGTGAACATTAAGCTGAACCATCATCATGTCCTTGAATATGTGCCCAGACATTTGCTCTTTTTAGAACATTTTCTCCACCTTTCTGCCTACCCAAGTCTTATACGTCTAATATAACTGGAATAAAAACTCTGCCTCCCTCGTGTCTGTATCTAAAAAACGTATGGCAGTACTACACCCTGGCTCCTCATCAAAGAATTCAACCAGGAATTGACTGCAATCTGGAATTTGCTAAAAGTGCACTTAATATGCGCTATTGGAAAGAGACAGTCTAATGGACACATTAACTAGCCATTGGCTTAGGTACTCCAGACTCGATCACAGTAATAAGTTACATCATCAGAAACAATGCGCTTCGGCCACATGACCCAGCCAGCCACGGGGCATTTTGGTGAGGAGTGATGTTATAATATTTTATTCTCCACTTTTATAGAGGGTCTATATAAAAATACTCATTTGAATGGCTTATCTAAGTCTGCCACAAAATTGTAATTGAAGACCTTTTCCATTACATTATCCAATGACCCTTCTGTAATGGCCCAGGTAATAAATGTCTCTTTGTTACCAGGAAAAGGTTTGCTTCAGCAAGTGAATAACATGGATATTTCTTGGCTTTTCCTTTGCTTTCCTTTGCTTCTCTTTCCTTCCCCTCCCTTTCCTTTTCCCCAAACATAGAAAGTATCTAATGCATTAAAAACAACCCACACTTACTGAGCATGTACTGTAAGCCTGTCGAGGTCCTTCACATGTCTTTCCTTATTTGACCATCACAACATCTTATGCTATACACACTGCTATTGTCCCTCTTACACAGATGTGCAGACTGAGGCTGAAAAAGATTTGATGACATATCCCGCTTCTCACAGTCTGTAAATGACAGAGATGGGATTTGAACCAAGGCAGCCTGACTCCATAAAGCATTCTAAGTCCAGCTTCTGTTTTCACTTAGCTGTACAGCTTCTCCCCTACCCAAGTTTCACTTTTTAAGTCATCTGCAAAAATTTTGAATTAAGAGAGTGTGCCTACTAAATACATGTTTGCTTTATTCCTCACATCTACTGGCTGAAAATGCTCAATAAATAACATTGATTGATTTATTCCTCCAAGTTCCGAGATCCTTGGAAGAATGACCCTCCATAAATTCTGGTGGCTATTTTTATTAATGATGCAAGGGTAGTAGTAATCATACAGGCTGAAGGGGAGGAGGACAGAGCTGAAAACAAAAGTGATTCATTTTATTTCTTAGATGAGATGCCTGGAGGTGCAGTCTGAAGTCTGGGGCCTCTGGGTGCTTGCGCATTGCTGTATAAATTTAATCGTCTTCTCTGATGTGTGTTTCCACAGAGTGGCAGGTACTCCCTCTCCCACTTCTGAACAGATTTACTCTGATAGGCTTAGGGAAAAAGACCTTTTACTCCGCCAGCATGATTCAGCCAGTTGGTGGGATTGCTCTGCTGTAAACGCATTCATAAGCAAGCTAGCTCTCAGCCCACAGAATTTTGATTTGGTTGTTACCTTTCTTTTCTCCCTTCTCTGTTTTTTTTTACCCTACTGGTACATAGAGGTCAGACACCTGGCTCCTAACTGGTTGAAAGATGAAAGGCCAGTAGAGCACCAAGATTTTCATAAATGAGGTCCGCACCTCCTAGCCAGACATGATTAACCTTTCTGTTTCTCAGCCCCCGTGCTTCTGGGAGGCTCCTGGTTTAGAGTGCTGATGCTGCAGGAAGATAATAGGCAGACTCCCTAAGAAACTTGCTCCTGAAAATGTGGTCCACGTACCAGCAGTAGTAGCATCACTTGGGAGCTTGTTAGACATGCAGAATCTGGGGTCCCACCCAGACCTGCTGAATCAGAATCTGCAGGTGAGTCATATGCACATTTAAGTCAGGAAGCACTCTTTTGAGACCATTGTACCCTCAAGAGGGTGAGGCAGCTCTGCTACTAAACAGACCTCCCATGGCAGCCCCTTGAGCATGCCTTGGACTGAATGCCTTGGTGCTGACATGGGGTTCAGGAGTTAGAAATAAGGGCACCAACCAGACACGTGTGACTTCAGTGGGGCTCTGCTGCCATCCTTGCACTTTTCTGCTCTGAGAAGGATGCACATGTTATATATTAGGTCTTTCCCTCCATTGAGATGTAAAACATCTGGACACCTGGGGTATTGCTCCCATAGTTCCAGGAGGTTCACAGTAAGTGTTGTTAGTGTCTCTTCCAGGGAGTGACTTTTCTGTGCATCGTCAGTACTTTGTACATCTCTACTAGAGAATGCACCACTCTGATTTGTGTATGCAGTCCCCTACACACACATTATATTGTCCAATTCTTTATGGCCCAGAAGCATGTTTCAAAGAGTTTTCAATACCCTACACTTTAGCCTAGTGCCTAGCACTTAAAACATGAATGAAGGAAAGGAGGGAAGGAGAAAGGGAAGAAACAGGCTTGATGTTTGGAGAATTGAAGATATACATGTGTTGTGGAAGTTGGAGAGTAGAGCAAAAGTGTGCAGAGAGGTGAGTGTTCAGAAAGAGAAAGAAAAAAAAAATCTTACAGAGGTGGGCATGAAATAGTTGGGTTACAGATAAGGGGACAGGCCAAGAATTAAGGTCACTTAAGTATAAATGTGAAACCACTATGCAAATCCAGGTCTGTCTGACTTCTCGGCTGTCTCCTGGGTCACACTGCTTTTAAAATGATAGTACCAGAAGGACCCCCACTACTTGGGTAGGAAATCCAACTCCCTCATGCTTAGGGGAGCAAACTGGGAGAAGTGGAGTGACTTTCTCATGGGTGTAGAGATGGTTGGAGGCAGAACCAGAAGAAAAGTGTGTGTCTACAGTCAGTCACACTACCTGAATTTTCCACCTGTCCTTCTAGGCCAGGAGTGCCGGCCACAGCTTTGTCTTGGGTGGCTTCTTTGGTCCATGTTCTCACTCTGCTGCTAGAAGGAGTGAGAACTCAGTGCACAGCAGAGCTTGCTTCAATCCCTTTCTGTGCCATGGCCTAGACTTCGGTCATACACTTGACATGCTGACTGCACTGTCTAAGCCCTTTGGTATTGGTGGTACCCAGATGCCTCTAGCCTTCACAAGAAGGGTGTTACACAGATTTGTAAAGATATTCAAACTCTAATTGGCGATCTATAGAAAACATTAATAAATTAGAGGCAGGATGTTGTAATTAAAAAACATTTAGCTGATAGAATCATCAGGAATCCATTAAGGTGATCCAACCTGGATGGAAATATGTCTAGGCTGTGCTGAAAGCTTGTCCCAGGAGAAACTTCAGTCTTTTTCTATTGCCTGTTAGAGAAGCTGGTTACTTTTGCTAGAACCAATCCCAGGGAAAGATGTGAAGCTATTCCCACCTCTAAGTAGTCCTCCTCTTCCCGGGAAATCACCTTTCCTCCACCCTCACATTCCTAAGCCCACACTGGGTGCCTGTCATCTCCCAAGACCCAGATGTCATTTACTAGCGAGAGAGGTAGAGAAGAAAGCAGATTCAGTGCTATTCCCAGCTCTGCTAATATATACAACTTTGGGCAAGTTCTGTCACCTCTTCTTCCTCACATCAGAAATGAGTTGACTGAATGACCTCTAAAAACCTTCCAACTCCAAAAATTGCAGCCTCTCTTTTGCCAGTGGGTTAACTTCTAAGATTTATTTCCTCCTAAGGGCATTTTCATTTTCATATGAAACATAATGGCAAAAAAAAGAGATCTCTCTTGTGCAAGAGAACAGACTTACATGATGAAATTACAGACTTTGCTGATGATATTTGGGGGCAGGACATCATGTAGCAATGCATTCCATCTACACATAAGGTGGCTCTGCCCATCGTGATGATTGTTTTCATATTTGTGAAAAGAAGCCAAGAACTGTATGTGAATTATTTGTGATACCAAGTATTTGAAACAGTCTTCATTTATGTTTTCGGCTGTGTGTGCATGAGTAGGCCTGCAGAGCATGGCATTATATTATTAGCAGCAGGTATTAAATATATTATTTAGTATTAGAGGTATTAGTCTCAAGCATTAGGACAGATTACATTTGATGTATTAGTTCTTTAGAGTGACAATTAAGGCTTGAATTCCTGATTGTTATAGCTAGTAACTGAACTGTGATTTGGCTCTTAATTCCACAGGGAGTTCACCAACATTGACAACCCACTACTAATTAGTAACAATTCTTTATTTGCAACTGTATCTGGGAATAGCTGGTTCATATTATCTGGGTACTATAGACTTTGAAAGTGAAAATTTTGACTAGGGGCATCCTTTTATTATTATGGCATTTCTTAGCCTAGCTTTTTGAGAAATTCTATGCTGAATTCATGGTTTTAAGCCTTTAACAGCCCCTTAAGGAATCCTGTCCATTCTTTATTTCTTCCTCTTCTTCCATCTGCCTTCTAGAAGCAGTCTTGGTACATCCATAGCCCTATTGATGAAGATGGTATCTTCTGGTTCCATCTCCCACAGACAAAAAGCTTGAGACACACCCTCCCACCCCAAGCAAGCAGTGGCTGAACTAGAAATAGGCAATAACTGTTTGTCCCTAGTTCATCCATCACTCTGCGTTCCCACCCTAGAAGACTTTAGGGAGTTGTGAAGAAAGAAATGCCCTAGGCTGCTTATCTACCTGGGATTTCAGGTCCTCATGAACTGAGAGATGGTTCAGGGATTAAATATAACTCTGGACTCTTCTGTATGTAATGACAAACATGGAAGCTCTTGGGCAGATAGACATGGCCATCATTTCATTGTCTCCCAGTTCATTTCGTACCAACTGAGATGTACCACAGGTACAGAATGAGGTACTTAGTATTTATGTGGTCACTTCCGCTTGAATAAAATGGAGGTTGTCATGCCTACACATTGTGCTCAGGGCATGTGGAGAACATATAGAGAGACATGGTTTTTCGAAAGATTGCTGTGAAGCGATTCCCATACCACCTAGGGAAGACACTAAGGGGAGAAGAGGCACTGCCCTGTGTGGCGTTTGTCAAACCTGCTTTTCAGGCTGGGAAGGTGGTGATCAGACAGAAGGAGGAAACTCATCCCAAGTCTGCATCTTTCCCAGTGTCCTCAAAGGGCGATCCCAGACTTTAAGATGCAGAGTGTGAAAAATTCTCCTGATGTCCGCAGCAGTGTAGGCAGAGGTGCCCCATTTAGCCAGCATTTGCCCAGCATAAAGGCTGCAGTTCCCCTAAAGAGCAAAGACTTTCATTCTCCTGATAGTGTAGGACCCGTGTTAGTCCTCACTCCTGGGAAAAAGGAGAGGGGCAGCCAGATAATTAGCTGGGAGAATTCTGCCTCACTCCATCACTCCATCTCATTCCAATCTTTATTCTCTCTCTCTCTCTCTCTCTCTCTCTCTCTCTCTCTCTCTCTCTCTCTCTCACACACACACACACACACACACACACACACACACACACACAAACCTCACACCCAGTCAAGACAGGCATGCACTCACTTGTGTATATACTAGTCAACCAGCCTTCCACACAGCAATATCCACCATCTAAGAACACCTACATGTCACCCATAGAGCAATAAAAAATCCAGGCAACCCAGGAAACTATACTCTTTTTTCCTCTTTTCCCTCTCATTTTCCCCCTAATAAAGGTCTTTAAAAATATATATTAAATCAGTTAAATTTTTTACTCATATGTTCATGTGACTGGAGCAGATTGACAAGGAAAACAATCACAAAATAAATATTTTTGTTTTTGTTTTTAAAAAAGAACATTTCCCTAGACATTGTCTCTCTAACTGGACAGCTGCTTTCTTGGACAGATTGGGGGCTGTAGGAGGGGAGCTCTGGCTGAACCAGGGGCTGGGGGGAGAGGCGTGGAACAAGCCCGGCTCCAAAACTGGGGTAGCCCAGGAAGCCAGGGGACCAGGGGGAGGGAGGAAGGTGAAGTGGGAACAAGGCCACCTGCCCACCCTGAGCGTCCTCAGTTGATGTCACTTCCCCTGTTTCTTAAAGGAGCCGCCTTGGGGAGCAGTCAGTGTCCAGGATGGCTCAGAGGAGGCAGAGTACAAAAAGTAGGAGCCATTGTGGGAATCACGAAACACCGTTGTTTCAAGAAACCTGGTTAAAAAGAATACAAAAGTGACTCCACAGAGGGGGAGCAGGAGCTCCCACCCCTCCTGTTTGTCCCCTCTTGCTTCCTTGAATGATAAGAATCACTTTTAAGGATTTGTTTGTTTCATGGTTTGGCTGGTTCTTTTTCTTAATCTCTCCCTTGGCTCCTCTCCTTCAACTGCATTCATTTTGGAAAGCACCAACTTTACAGACAGGAGGCTGCTGAGTTGTAGCCTCCCCAAGGGAGCGCGTGCGTGCGTGCGTGCGTGTGTGTGTGCGTGCGTGTGTGTGTGTGTCTGCGCGCGCACACGCATGGGGTGAGTGTGTGCATGTGCAGTGGCTGTTTCTTTCTCTCCTGTCTGTGTCAGTCCAATCCCCGAGGTCCCATCTGCTGGGTGCAGAGTCTCAAGGGAGCACCTTGTTGGCACCAAGGTGAGTGCTTAGATGCATGGATCCCCTCCCTGTCCAGCACTGAAGTCGCCCCCCTCCCCATTAGCTACAGAGTTTGCCTGTTTCATACTCCACAGCATTTGGCAGCTTGGAATTGAAAGCCCTCAGGGAGGACTGGATCCTGCCCACCTCATTGTTGGCCAGCTTGAGCCGGTGCCGGAGCAAGCAGGAGAAAAGGTCCAGCCGGACTTTGCCAGGTGGAGAAAGCTGGTTAACCCGGTCCCTAAGCTCTATGAGCTGCAAGAGGGCAGAGTCCTGGGAGCCTTGAGTGTATGGGTAATCCAACTGGAGAATTAAGTCCCGGATAGCATCTGGGTCAAAGGGCAGGCTGTAACCGAAGACCTGCAAGGTGTTGATTTTCATGTAGCCCAAGTTCTTGGAGGGATCTGTCATCTCCAGGGGCTCATAGTAGATAGTCTCATTGGAGCTGTCATCCAGGGACTTGATTCGGCTCCGTAAGTAAACATGGACAGTCTCAAAGAAGGTCTTCCACCTGTTTCCCAAGGTGATCGTCCAGTTCTGGCATTGGGCAGCCGCGTCCACATTAGTCCTTTCCCAGTCCGGGAAGTGGGCCTCATTCACGGGCATGAACCAGCTCTCAGAGTGGCTGCCTCCAAAGGGGTTGACGTAGATGGCCATGACGGGCTCCAGGGTGCTGTTCTTGGTGAGACAGATCTGCAGGGACAGGGCCAGCATCACATGCACCAGCCCAGGCTTGTACTTGTTGCTCTTCAGGGTGAGCAGCATGCGCTTCCTCCAGGAGGGATCAAACCAGCTGCCCAGGCGCATGTCGTTGCTGATGAAGATGGAGTGTACCTCAATGCGGCTGTCCCACTTCTGCAGCAGGTACTTCAGCTCCAGGTCCTGCAGGTCTGTCTCCAGCCCCAGAAAATTCTCAAGGGACTCAGCTACCTCTGGCCGGCACAGCCCTTGGACCAGCACGTAGCCTGGGTTGCAGCCCCCACAGCGTGTACTGTTGTCCCGGGCACAGTGGGCACAGGCAGACCCTTCACCCAAGGCACATGGGATGGAGCCCTGGCAGGAAGATTGGTCATAGGGGCAGCTGCAGCTGTGGCTCTGCTCCAGGAAGGTGCCAGGGAACGTGCTTTCTCCACAGTAGAGGAAGGACTGGATTCGGTTCCACCAGTAAGACAAGGACCTTTGGGAGAGGAGACAAAAATGAAGCAAGAGTCATAGGAAGCCACACACCGCCATCCTCCCTGAGGGTACCAGGACAGTGACCAGCAGACAGGGAAGGCGATCAGGAAATTAAAGGCCCAGGTTGTCTAAAAGATGGAAACCCTACTGTGCCACTTTGGAAAGACTGACTAGGGCCTGGGACTCAGTGTCTGACAGATCTGCCCCAGAAATATTTGACATCAACCTTGAAGTGGAAGCCGCCAAGCTCATCCCTCCCAGGTACTGCCTCACTCCCTCACTCAAAAGCCTGCAGAAGCTCTGCCCCATCTTTTGTGTCAAATCTGGTTTCCAGCCTCCTAAAGAAGATCTTCTCACAGCCAGCTCTCCACTTTCCAACATCCTGCCAACTTCCTCCCCTTCTTAGTCGCTGTCCTTTGTGTTCCCTCTGCTTCTCTCACTCTTCCACCAAGAATAGAAATTTTCTAACATGGCTCCTTTTAAAAATTTCAGCTCTGTGATAATGCCTCCCCAAAGAGGTCTTCTGTGACTTCCCTTTCAGAAGAACTGCCCAGTCACTCTCTGTCTCATCACCCTGTTTCTGTGAACCCACAGCAGTGATCAGGATCGGAAATTATTGTGTTCCTTTGGTGCTGACTTGTTCATGGACAGCTTCCTTGCAGATGCCGCGAGAGTAGGGACAGTGTGTTATTCGCCAGCATGTTCTTAGGAGCTAGAATTGTTCCTGGTGCACGGTAAATATTTGATAATTATTTGTTTAAAAAGAAATGAATTGGTCTTCAAAACCCTCGCTGGCCTGCACTCCCCCTCCTCTTCCTTCTCACCTGTGCCTCAGGTAGAGTGGCGCCTCTGGGTTGTTGCCAGGGCAGCTCCCTCTCCTGGAATGCCCGGCTTACACGCACCCCCCTTTCCATCTCCTCCCCTACAGCCTGGCCACTCCTCCTTCCCCATGGTGGCTTTTCTCTCTGGCCTTTGCTTCTACTAGACCATGTTTTTTATTTACACTCCATGATCATGAAGTGAAGTGGCTTTAAGTGGCTGCCACATAGTTGCAATTTTTCAGCTTTTATGTTTCTGTATTTTTTTTTCAATCTTCCCAAATATCCCCCATAGCTTAATCAAAGCACATGCAATGTGGACTTAATAAAAACTTGTTGAACAAATGAGTCAATGAGCAGATGAATGAGTGAGTGCCTAACATGCAGCCCCACTATGTTCCCGAGGATACGGGACCCCAGCTCTCTTTTCTCCTGTGACTCAGAGCAGTCACCTGTTCAAAATAATCCAATGTGTGTAGTTCTCATCCCAAGCAATTCATGTATAAGCTTTGACTCCCCCTTTCTTTCCTAGAAGACTTATCCAAATGGAAATAAGTGAGAATAGGAGTATTATTAGGATAGCATTTGATTCTACTGATATAAAAGTCCAATTAGCCTCTCTTTTTTTCACTCACTCGCTTTAGGTACATCTCATAGTTGAGGATGACACATGAGTAGGTCAAGATAACAGGAACATCTAAAAGGCCATGTGTGTAGCTCCCTATTCCTGGGTCTCCCATGTTGGGTAGAGGGTCCACCCTGGCCTTAGCTGTTGGGGAGGTGCCAAGCACTGGCTCTGGGGGTCTGGGGTGCTCACCGTTCCTTGGGCAGACGGAAGCGAGGCTGCCGGTGGCAGCGTTTGCAGAGGTTGAAGAGCCGGCTGACGATCCGATGCATCTTCTTGAACAGCACTTTCAAGCTGGCTCCCAGCTGCTGGTAGCGGTGCTGGAGGCCGGCATCCATGGCCCAGAACTGGGAGATGGCTGTGGAGTTCAGGAACCTGTCGTCAGGCAGCCTTTTCAGCAGGGCTTGGAATTCCTCTGTGGGCAAGGACACAGGCAGGGCTGAGGGGGGCTGTGCACACCCCTGGAGGGGCTGGCAGGTGCTCCCTGGCCCTTCAGAGTCACTGCATTCAGAAGGAGCCTTCGCAACCACTCTCCCAGGCCCTTTATTTATGTATTTTTCAATAGCTTTATAGAGAAATAATTAATATACCATAAAATGTGGCTTCAGGATTCTTTCCCATCCTTCCTGTCCTTAATATGCTTCTCAATTTCAAGACAGATCTCTGTCATCCCCAAGGGGCCAATGACCTTGGGGCGCATCTCTTTTCCCCTTTCTACTTCCTTGTAAGTCATTCAGAGCGTGGTCTGAGGCCAATCTTCAAAGACACCACAACACCCTTATGGAAAATGCGGCAATCTTAAGGGTGAACAGCACTTTCAAGCTGGCTCCCAGCTGCTGGTAGCAGTGCTAGAGGCCGGTGTTCGTGGCCCAGAACTGACTGGCCAATGGGGACACAGAGAGGATAGAGCACCAGCTGAGAAATGTTACTGAAAGTCTTTCAGTCTCTGAGACCAGCCACCCTCTCCCTATCCTTTTTTACTCTAGGATATACTTCCTTTTTTCGAGCTTCCAGTCTTGGTCAGATACCCATTCTTTCCTGTAGCTAATCCAGAAGCAATGAGCTTTCTGGTTCTCAGCTCCTACTGCCAGTCTGAGATGTTCTCCGGGCTTCCTGGTCACAACATGCTTTCTGAATTCATGCTCAGAGATCTGCCCACATCTGCTTTAATGGGACCTGCAGCCACCAGTCTCCTGATGGAGATCCAGAGAGTCCTCGTTTACTCAGCAGCAGCAATTCATGGCGGTGAAAGCTCCAAGTCTTTTCCCGCACACTTAAAAGTTACAGAACAAATATCCCCAGTAGCCCATAGCAGCTGGGTTTGGAGGACTGGGGTGGGATGTACTTCTTAGCTGCTAAATGCCTTGCCTAGAACTCGGAATGACAGGGGCCTCAGCTCATTCTGACTTCTCAAGCATCTGGTTCTGCATCCCCCGCAGAGAACTGGAGAATCACTCCTGTAGTGAAACTTATAACTATCATGTGCATTGTTCTGTTAAATAAAACATTTAAGCATACAAAGGGGTATGGAGGATAGCAGGATAAATTCCCATGTGCCCACTAGCTAGCATTTGGCCCTTTGCCATATTGGTTTCAGATTTTTTTTTAAGGAAGTAAGACAAAGCAAATATACTTGAAGACCCCAAACTTCCCCACTTCTCCACTGAGATGTGGGCACTCTTTTGTATGTTTTCTCTATCATTATCACATATTTTTAAGTGTTTTACAAGTGTATTTATAAAAATATTAAGTATTCACTAGCATGTTCTTCAACTCCATATAAATAGTATTAAATGTGTATTATATTTAATCGATTATTGTATTATAGCATTACATATATTATATATAAATATGTATAAAGTATATCTCTTCCTCTTGCTCTGTTTTATCTAACATTATGCTTTTTAAATATATCCATATAACTAGCATTTATTAGCATTGAAATGTATGAATAGAATTGTGCAGAGTCTTTTTACATTAATTTTATCTAAATTATTCCTTTTAAGCCTTCTATCCAACTGTCATTATCACTTTCCCTCTAACAGATGAGGAAACTGAGGCATTGAGAAGCCGTGTGGCCAACATGAGGTTATAGAGCTGGGCAGTAACAGGGTGTTTACAATTAGTCTGTTTGGGCTGCTACAACAAAATACCACAGACTAGGTGACTTATAAACCGCTGAAACTCATTTCTCACAGTTCTACTAGTAGATGCTGGAAGTCTGAGATTGGAGTTGCAGTATGACCAGGTTCTAGTGAAAGCCCTCTTCAAGGCTGCAGATGGCTGACTTCTCACCATGTCTTCACATGGTGGAAAGGTTTAGAAATCTCTCTGGGTCTCCTTTATAAGGGCACTAATCACTCCCCAAAGTCCCACCTCCTAATACCATCACTGAGTGCATTCGATTTTCAACATATGAATTTGGGGGGACACAGACTATAACACAGAGCAAGGATGCAAAACCAAGTCCCTCAGAATCTAGGTCTCCAGGTTACATTGATATTAGTTATACATAGCATGTCTGGCTCTCCTAGAACTTTTCTATTCACTTGACTCATTCAGCAAACATTTATTGTGCACGTTACGTGTAGGCACTATTCTAGGCACCATGGAACCTATAGCATACAAAACAGAGCCTATGCCTCCCTTATATTTCATTTGCTTACTAAGCCCTTCAAACACATCTCTTTGGTACATAGTATGCCCATTTGCATGTAGAACAGAAAGAAATGATTTGAGACTCAGAATTGTGATAGAACCTGCTTGAGGTGGCTGAGTTGGGATCCGCGTTGAGTTCCCATGATCTTGTCCCGCACCTTACAGCCACCTCCCATTGACAGGAAGGACACCTGGGACTGGTGACTGCTCACCTGACTCCTCAAACTGCCGGTTATGAGTGGCCCAGGAGTCCTGGATCTGCAGCAGGCTGTCCTCCATGGCCTGGATGTCAGCATCAGGACAGTTGCACTCGGGGAAGGTGGGACTGCACTGGCACCAGCAGTCATTCTCCTTGCAGATGAGCTCGCCCTCAGAGCTGCATGTAATGTAGCTCAGCGCTGCAGCCACGAAGCGCTCACGTAGGTACTCAGGCAGCAGCACCTGCAGGCCTAGGGAAAGGACATGCCAGGAAATCACCAGGCAGAACCAGTGGGGTTCAGTTCCCTTCACCCGAGGCTGTAGGAACCCCAGCTGGGGTTCTGCTGCCTTGTGCTTCCTGGGCCCAAGAACGGTCACCCCAGGGCCTGATCCTGCTGAGCTGGTTGGGAAAGAGGGTTGCCACTGCCCCAGTGACAGATGGGGGAGGATCTGAAAATGCAAATGAAGATCATCAAAGCCCAAGGCTTAGTCGAACCCCTTATATCAGCCAAATTGAGAGCGTGCACATCATATGAACGGGCTTATTGGCTACCCATCAGCATTTCTAGGATGGAAACAGGAAGATGTTTCAGATAAAAGAAGAGCTTACAGCTCTCATGGGGGAGGAATCAAGCCTTGATGGGTTTTTTGCTTTGTCTCTGATAACCCGTCCTGTTTCTGGCTTCACTGAGATTAGCAGCAGGCATCCTAGGATGTTACTGAATGCTGATCCTCCTGGGCCTCCCACCCCAGCCCCAGTGACGGAGGAGGTTGCCCTGGTTAGGAGGCAGGAACAGGTATTGTGGGTATATAGTGGCCAGGTACTACCCCAAGTACTTTCCATATACAATTGCAAATAACAGTTGTGGTCAAACTAAGCCTCTTAGAGGTGAGGAAATCCAAGCCCAGTGACCACGGTGACCAGCCCAACTCACAGATCTAGTAAAGTCTGCTTGGTGTCAGACCCTGCCCTTGTCCCACCAGGACTGGCTGCCCCATCTCAATGTAATTTAACTCTTGAGGAGATTCGAAAATAGGATGGTGGTAAATACCCAAGATCAGTCAGGCCTGGATACATGCAAATGGCTCTCAGCGCTCTTCTAATTAGCATCCTCTGATCTAGGCTGTAATCCACTAACGCTTCAGTTTCCCTACCCATCAGTGGTGGGTATTTGTTTACCAGTAAGTAGTAGAAGATACCCCTAGTTGGTTTTAAGCCACACAGAGTGGCTGTTGGAAGCATATTAAGGGATGCATGAGGGACAGACATGCCTTGGGACACAGCCTGAGCTTGTTCAAGGTCAGACCTGCAGGAGACTCCCCGCTAGGGACACTATGAGATCCTGTGTCAGGAGCATGAGGGACATACGGATTTCTGTATATGATGCACCCCCTTTTCTCAAATGTCTGCCAGCTGTTTATTTTCACACCCTTGGCCTTGTCCTTGGCAGGAAATCAGAGAGCCCAAAGTATGTATTCCCAGTCTCAGCAATTCAAAATATGTTAGAATTGCAGCCGCAGTGGATGTTTGGTGTTCTTGTCTGAGGCCTCCCTCCCATTCTGAACTGCTCCTGAATTTTCCTTTCTTGATGTTGTGCCTGCAGGGGCCTTAGAACCGCCCTCCCCACACTCCCTGTCCATAGGCGTGCTCTCAACACCCACCCCTCTGCAAGTCTGTTCCTTTCACCTCCCCTATCACCTCCCTCTGCCTCACCATAACATTTACCACTGCTATAAAATAAGTGCCCGGAGCAATGTCTGCATGAGTGATGGGCTATAAAATTAAATGGCATAAACTATTCCAAATGAGCCACCAGACATTCTGAACTTCCCTCGTTGCTAATTTCCAGACACCAACCCAGCCCACCCAGGGATTTAGGAGAAGAGGGATGCTAACTGCCTTAGGTGCCTCTAAATAAAGGAGTCTTTTACTCCTCTTTATTATCTATTCCTTGATTCCTAAAGCATTTATGGGTTGCATCCAGCTTAGGTTGCCTGGAATTTGTAATCATAGATCCTGGGTGAGGGCTATTGATTTTATAATACAGAGACAATAATATCTAAAGCAGAGTCCAATTCAGTTAGGCCTTAAGAAAAATGAACTTTTCCCACTACCATACAGCTCTGTCTGACTCAGTTTGTGTGCCTGGGGGACAGACAGCAGGAGTGAGGCTGCCCCATCTCCAGCCTCCTGACCTAGTGGAGTTTTGTTTTCCTCTGGCTTTCCCGTTTTCCTGCTTGCTGCTCTGTCTTCAGTCCAGGATCCCATTCCTCTCACACTCTCCTCCTAGCTTTGATCTCCCATGGAAGATTGCCGACTAATAACAGAAAGCAGGGCACTACTTTCAGGGTAACCAGTGGTCCCACAGTTTGTATAGTTCTTAATTCAGCTAGAGATGGTGGCCCCATAACCATTCTGCAAAGGCCAGCTATTTCCAGTGTGTTCTCAGGACAAAGCAGAGGGTTCTTTGGGCAACAAAGGAGATCTCTGAACTAGGTCAAGGCATATAAAGATGGATGCATTGTTGCTGTAGGACAGTGACAGTGATTTTGGATTTGGGGTATCGGGTGGCATTGGTCTTGGGTGTGGGGCAAATCATGTCAGAAGTTTTCTTAAATGAATGATGGAAAGTTGGAAAGTTGTTAACCACCAGTCCCAGAACTCTCGGTCATTCTTGTCTTAAAAGGGGTTGAGCAAATGGGTGGGGCCGGCAGGACTTTTCCCTGCTCCCTGGGGATCCACGTGTTTTACCAGGTGTGAGGAGTGTGAACACCATCTCTGTGCAGCTTACCGAGTAACTGCACTCTGTTCTCTGGACTTTGCACCAGGACTGAGCTGACCGAGTCCAGATTGTCGTAGTTGCTGCAGCCCAGAGGGCCGGTCCTGGTCTCCGTGACCTAGAGCAGGAAGGGCAGAGCGTGGGTTTACATAACAAGGGGAGACTCTCCCTTTGCCCTTCTCTCTCCAGTCACCCATCTCAGGCTCTGTGTCCTGTCCTGACCAGCCAAAGGAATGGCATATGTTCCCCCAACCCCAGAGCCTAACACCACTTTTCTTCCTTATCCTAAGATAGTGACTATCTGTGGGGCATGGCTGGAAGCAACAGTTCCACATAGGGGCAGTCCTTCAGAGGGAGCCAGAAAGAATTTGTGTCAGGGAAGAGAAAATTCAACGTAAGCAGAGGAAGCTGCACCTTTAAGCTGGACCCTCCCCTCCCTGGAGGGAGACAGGAGACCAGATGTGGATGCCGTCAGCCTTCTGGTGAGCCCAGATGCAGCCAATCACTGTGGTGCTGCCAGGCTTGACGGACCCCTAAGATGAAAAGCACTAGAGAAATATGAATTATGAGTATTATTATTAGTATTAAACATTTAAGTCCCACCTCAGCACTGAGAAGTCCTTAGAGAAAATCAGCCATGGGCTTACTGCATATTTTACTAAGTATATTAAATATACATAAAGTCTTATAGCCATGTAATATTCCAAAACATCAGAGTCATTTTAAAATATCATAAAGTTGGCCTATCACTTTTTCCCTGATGTTTAAAGTATAAGATAAAAAATGAGGAGCTTTAAATGCACTGAAATAATTATATAGTAAGAACGATGGGGATCTGAGGCCCTTTCTTCTCAGGATCTTCGAAGGCTTTTCCCACAGTCAATCAACCAATGAACTAGTATTTACTGAGCAACAACCATTCAATTCCATGCAGTTCATCAAATATTCATAGTGTGCCTTTCCCAAAGTTCTTCCACGAAGTCTGCTCTGATACCTCTCACCCACCCCCCACTCCGAGCTCTGGGCACCTCTGCTCAGCAGCAGGCAGGCAGGCCACCCTATTCCATCCTTTGCTGCGAATATTTCATAATGTCTGGGTCCTCCACACACCAAAGGCTCCACAAAGTAAGCTCATATTGTCAGCAGCTGTAAACACAGTGCCTGGCACATACCAGGTACTCAGTAAATTAGAGAATTTATGAGTGATAGGTTTCAGGCTTTAAGGGGAGGAGGAGTGAGCACAAAGATATACACATTATATACTATATTGTCTAGGAGATTACAATCAACTTCCCTCCTCCAAGTCCTCATCTATACCTGTAGTGTGTCTGGGGGGTAGGTACATATACAACTGACTGATATACATTCAAGTCTAGCAGAAGCAGTATATCATGGCTACTGAGGAAGGTATAATTCTAAACAAAGAGAAAACAAGGGAAGAAGTAGCAGAGAAGACACCAACCGAGTTGGTCCTTAAAGCTAAGTAGAAAGTGGACAGGAAGAGAAGGGAGGGAAAGGTACTCTGAGAAAAAGAAGGGGCAACATGATGTAATACATATGGGTTCAAAAGTGTATATCTCTACTCTCTGCTGGTTACCATGTGAATACCAAAGTATAAGCAATATGCTTAAAGGGAATTTAGCATATTTAGGCATATATATATATATATATATATATATATATATATATATATATATATATATTAGAGTAATCAAGTGAGAGCTGGTATGATAATGACTTGAAATACAGTGGGGTAAGAGACGGGAGAGATATTTGTAACTTAAATTAGTCAAAGAAGGCTTCATGGAGGAGGTGAGCCAGAGCCAGACATTGGTCTTGAAGGATGAGTAGGGGTGGGATGCAATGGGGAGGGAATTGAGAGAAAAGGAGATACCTGCAAAGACCAAGGGGCAATGAAAGACACAGTACATGAATGGGACACAAAACCATGACAAGGGTAGGAACAACAGTTTTCCAAGTTCATCCTCCAATATCATTCTTTTTTAAAAAAAACAACACATATTTTATTGATTTTTTTACAGAGAGGAAGGGAGAGGGATAGAGAGTCAGAAACATCGATGAGAGAGAAACATCGATCAGCTGCCTCCTGCACACCCCCCACTGGGGATGTGCCCGCAACCAAGGTACATGCCCTTGACCAGAATCGAACCCAGGACCCTCCAGTCCGCAGGCCGACGCTCTATCCACTGAGCCAAACCGGTTTGGGCAATATATATCATTCTTTTTCACCTTCACAGTAACTCTCTGAGATGAATCTCACTGCTATCACTCTCCAAAGGAGGACCCCAAGGTTCCACACTGTTGAGTAGCCCAAACAGGATTTTAACCCTTGAGTCCCCAAACTCCAGTTTGGTGCCCCTGTGTCCACTGTCAACAGACTGCAGAAAATAGAGTTAAACCCCTTTAGATGACATCAATCTTAAAAACAATTACTTTAAACAGCATATTTTAGTGATCTTCCTTCTCCTCCAAATGTGAACCTGGGGCACAACAAATTGTATAGCCTTGAAATTGTAGGACCCTTATGTTATAAATGAGGAAGCCAAGACCAGTGAGCTTAAATGACTTATTCAAGGTAACACAGCTAGTCACCTGCTGGGCTAGGATTCATCCAACTTAATCATTCATTCACTTATTTTTTTCATTTAACAAATACTCAAGGAGCAATCAGAACTCACAGTGTGTAAGCCCCAATCACTGCCAAAAGGATGCACAGACAAGGGGAAACATGTTTTTCATAATCTCCAAGTTCTGGCTGTTATACATGGGCCTGTGTCTCCCAATAGGTGGGCACTAAGGGCTGAAGTGAGTGAGTGAGTGTGTGAGTGAGTGAGTGGTGAGTTGCCAGGCTGAAGTGGAAGGCTGAGCATTGCCTTATATCAAGTGAAATCTTCTTTATCCATATGGTACAAAAATCCCTGTAAGAAGAGCAATGGCTAAGGACTAGCTCACCTGTTCTGGAGAAGCCTGCCCCTAGTGGAATGGCTTGGGTTGAAGGGCTGCGTGGGATGGTGGGCGTGGTATTTGGAAGACCTGCTGGTCCCCAACTCCAGGCAAGCTGACACCACATGGTCACACAGTTCTGCACTGGATTTGCCATCCACCCACCGCTGAGCTAGTCCACTCACCAGCATCAGGTCTAGGCAGAGAGGAAGCTACACACTTTTTTTTTTTTAATATATTTTTTTTATTGATTTCAGAGAGGTAGGGAGAGGGAGAGAGAGAGAAACATCAATTGATGAGAGAGAATCATTGATCGGCTGCCTCCTGTACGCCCCCTGCTAGGGATTGAGCCCGCAACCCAGGCATGTGCCCTTGACTGGAATCGAACCCGGGACCCTTCAGTCCACAGGCGGATGCTCTAGCCACTGAGCCAAACCAGCTAGGGCGAAGCTACACACTTTATGTAGGAATAGGATGACTCCCAAGGAGGAAAACCTAGAACAGCCACCTTCCTGTCCTTAGTCCCACCATTAAGCCTTCCTCCCTACCACCCATCCATCTACCTTCCCACCGTCCTATTAGCATTCTGGGCTGCCTTGGATGGTCTTTCTGACCTTTACTTTGCTATTACCAAAGGTAATTTCCACAGAGGACAATCAGCTAGGTAATTCATTGAGCAAGTGTGAGTAGCTTCACTTTATTAATTGTGGCACAAGGATAGGAATGAGGAAGTGACAATGATCATGATCCTCAAGCTCATTTCCTGTTAGAGGGAATGATCCAGGCCTGATCTCCTGGGAGGAAGGCTCACTATGATTTTACTAGATCCCAAAGTCACTGCTCTTCCCACTGCTATTCTGCGCTGAGTCACTTCTGTCCTCCCTAGACAAGTGAGGAGGAGAGAGGGCATTGGAGAGGGTGCTCTTGCCGACAGTGCCTGAGCATGGACTTGATAAGCAGGATGCCCCCCCCCCCCCCCCAGTGATGGAGTCCTAGAGTCTCTGTAGGGTTGGTCCAGAGAGCCCTGTGCCTCTATCTGTAGAAGAGGCAGGCAGCTCCGGCAGATTATACAGAGGTAATGGAAAGTGCAGTTCACTCAGGCGCACACGTTCAAAGAGTGTCTCAGATAAGCTTTCAGAAAGGGGAAATAATTGTGTGCTAATTGGTCTGTTGACAGAGACCAGCCTGCCATCAGACGTCCTGATGGATCTCAGGTTCATTAGCACATCCAGTTTTCCATATATACCAGACTGAGCGAGCCCTCATTCTAGCTGCCTACTCTCCTCCCCTAGCCCTTCACTTCCGGCTGCTCTTGTCCTACCTGATGGGACACCTGCCGAGCTGAGAGCGAGTAAAATGGGCTTCTAATTGTGAGCAGTGGGGCTGCCGAAAAGATCTGCCAACTAAATCAAAGGCTGCTGCCCTGAGCAATTTGAACAAGGCCCTCCTAGGATGCTTTGTGAGAACCACTTCCTTTTGCCATCTTGAGATCCACCTGAACTTTGTGTGGATTCTGGAGCATCTCAAGCCACTCCCCACCAAGTCCTTCCTCAGTCTTCGATTAAATAGAGGGTGAGTTGCAACTGAGGAACAGGCCCCCTCCCCTTCTTCATGCCTCTGATCCCGTCCTGACACTTATGGGCAGGATGGATATGTAGTCAGCCCTTTATAGTTTATAAAGTGTTTTCATGTGAACTATATCATTTGGTGTCATTCCAGCTAAGAATCAGGGTTAACATTTACAATATTTGTGGCAGGAAGGACAGGGTATGCCAAAGTAGGGTTCTGGAAGCCTCCTGAGGTGCATTAGCCCTTTGGTTACTATCGGAGGGGGGCAGGGGGGAGGCATCTGGTGGGTGAGATGGTTAGGGTAGCACACAGGGGGTTGTGGTGAAGATTGTTTATTAGCCAGGATGGAAGTGCTTTAATATTTTAGTAACTATGTAGCCATAGCAACTGAATATAAGCCTGGGTATAGGTAAGTCAAATCATTGGTAACTCCATGTTAGGGAGCTCAGTGATTCTTCAAGGTCATAGAGATAGGAAGCTTCTAGGCTGAAACCTAATCCCAAATCTTCTCACTTGAGTAAGTTTGTTTCTCACTAAACCATGCAGCCCACTGTCACCTATCGAGCATTTGATTGCATGCCTCACTACGCCAGATACTGTGAAGGGACCCAGGACTGTGTGCACTCCGCAGTCCCACCACTGTAAGCCATTTTGTCGTGATGGGTGTGGGAGACAGAGATGCGCATGTAAACAGCTGTAGTATAACGTACCAAGCCCAGTAGTAGAGGTGTGTGCTGATCAGGGCCCAACTTGCTCTCAGAGGAACATGTTGGATAATCAAAAGGGACCACCATCCTTGGAAGCCTGTTTTTGGAACATCTCCATTCACACATAAAATGTAAGATGATTATTCAGCTTCCACTGGGCTGACTGGCCTGGAGTTTTTCTGTTGAGGAGCACAATGGATTCTCCCATGGAATGTAATTCAGAGAACCATGAAAAAACAGAGATCATACAGTGTTTTCTTTCCCCATCTTCCTCCTCCAAGTCCTCATCTTTACATAACTTAGTGATGTTTAGAGACCTGTGTGACCTGTCCAAGGTCACTGCTAAACTAAGAAGCAAAGGGAGGTGTTGGCATCCCTTCCCCTGGCTCTGCTCACCTTAAAGAGTTGACCTGCCCATTTTTGTCCTGACATAAAAGTGTTCCACCAGACACCATTACTCATCACCTAAAATGTGGCCAGCTCTGTACTCTTACTGGGAACCAAAGATGAGTAAGACCCAGGCCCTCCCACAAGGACCTTATAATCTCAGAGATTATGATGTTAGCTCGCAATTGTAGTTCAACTGATAAGCCTCATAGAAGAGGCATGTGCTTGAAACACTGAAGAGGGGCATTTATCTACCTTTTGAGTCAGGAAAGGCTTCATAAAAGAGTTACCTTCTTGAGCTGATCAAAGAAGGGTGAGAAAGAGCCCCTCAGGTGAACAGACAAGCTTTGTAAGCAAACCAAACAGCAGATGCCAGGGGAGGAGACATAGAACATGGTATATTTGAATAAAGACTGGTAATTAGATAAGGATTGGTTTCACAGTATAAACGGTAAGTGAAGGGCTGGGGGGGAAACAGGGGTCCAGAAGAATGTAAAAGGATGGTTTGGAGATGAAACTAAAAAGACAGTGGGGATAGCACTTCAATGGCCTTATAGTTTTGTTAAGAAGAAGAGGAATTATCCCTTTTCAACCTCCAGTTGTGCTATTGCTTATGCTTTTTATAGATTTTCTTATTTGATCTTCACAGAAATCCTTCAAGGTAGAAATTATTCTAATTATTCAACAATTTTAGGATGAGCAGACTGAGGTTCAGAGAAGTTTTGTAACTTGTTCAAAGCCTGGCAGACTCTTGGGCTCCAGCCCATGTTTTTTCCATTGACTTACAATGCAACCCTGGCTGGGGTACAGTGGTTTGGGCTCTGTTCCAAACCACTGTACAGTCAGCAGCCATTGAAGGAATTTAAGCAAGGGGATGATATTATTTGATGATTTTCATTCCTGTAAGCAGCATAGAGGGTGAATCAGGAAGAACAGCTAAGAATAAAGTCAGGAAGACTAGTTAAAAGGATAATGCAAGAAGATCAGGTAAGAGTTGATGAGATCCTGAATTAATAGAAGGGCAATGGACATGAACAGGAGGCAAAAGGCAAATGAATATGTGTAAGGGGGCAATTATGGATGATGAATGAAGGAATATATGTCAGGCAAAGAGGGAATGATGCTATGAAGGGGTTTTAAAAGTGAAAAGTTGGTCAAGTCAAAGGATAAGAAGGAACATTAATGGGATCTTTGAGTTGTTGATCCTGGTCTACTTTTAATTTCTGGATAAGACCAATTCCTCTCCAACTTGGACATAGCCTAGGACTAAAGAGGGAGAGAGGCTTCTATAGAGTTCTGTATTCCTAGTAAAACCCACTCCATGCTACTGATAGTTTTCTTTCATCATTTTAAGCTGCCTGAGACATTAGCCTCCCAAATGTACCTGACATCCCTGCCAACTTCAGTCATCCTCCTCTCTCAGACTCAGTCCAGACACTGTCCATTCCTAATCTAACCCCTTCCATCGTGCCCTTTGAATTTCATCATCAGTCCTCAGCAAGATCCCCTATAGCCTCAATCTTTTCTCAAGAGTCCTCTCACCTTTTGCACTAGCCACAGTCTAGCAGATCCCAAATACACAACTTCCCCAGCAGTCTTCTCTAGTAGTGGCTGTCTGTTTTCCCATACCTCACTCTCCTGGATGTGGAAGTCAGATGAGTCTGCCATTGTGATATCCTAAACCTGCTTCTCTTTCCTCTCTAAATGACCTCTGGCTGCTTGGAAGCTAGGACCATCAGGACTCTGTCACCCACTACTCCCCCTTGTTGCAGTCTATTTTTCCTGTTACTCACTTTCACTCATTGAGGATTTTCAACATTAAGCTTGCTTACCACCATCATTCTTACCATCATCACATCTGTATCCTTCCTGTTGACTTCAGCACCCATGTCGATGACCTTTTTAATCCCTTGGCCTCTCAGTTCCCTGGCCTCCTCACCTCACCTCCTCATCTTGTCTTCCAACCCCATCTTAGCTACCCACATCCATGGCCATACCCCAGAACCTGAATTGTTGGTACCTTCACTCCCTCTATAACTTCAGTATTAAGCATCACATATTTGTGCTTCCTCTAGTCTCTTTCCTCTAACAAGTCATCAAATCTACCTAATGTCAAAATAATTTAAACATAAATATAGAAGAACCCTACTTAGAGTTCCAAGTTTTTGACATGACCACTTTTTTACTTTCTGTCACTTCTTAATGCTCTCAAATCCCTTGGTTCCTCACTATACTCACTCCTTTTTATACTCAGCTCCCTTGCATATTTTTTTTTCATTTTGCACATGCACGTGTGCACGCGCGCGTGCACACACACACACACACACACACACACACCTTGGTTAAATCCAACTCTTCATCTATTCTATGCCTGGCTAAATATGAAGTGCTGAATGTAGCTGATAAAACTCAAAACTCTGCTGACAGGTTTCATGTTATAATTATTACCATAAGTCTCAAATGGGCATCCAGTGCTGCCCAACAACCCACTACATTTATCTCATCAACTGACATACCTAACTCCTACTCTCTGAAAAAACCATTTCATGCATTTTTTTCTCAACAATTCCTTTTCCTTTTAGCCAAGAACTTTGTTTCTTGTTTCATGGAGGAAATGAAATCAATCAGGCCAGAACTGCTGCATCCCTCCCTACCAACCCCCTTTCTGCCATCCCACTGCATTTGTCCTTGAGTACTCTGTATTGCCCACAAAGGATGGAGTGAGTGTTCATGCTACTATGTGAGACCTACCCGTCCATCCATGCATGGAATATCAACTTCTCTCATCTACTCAATCGCTTTTGCAATCATCTCCTATCTCTTTTTGCATCATCACTTTCTCCCTCTCTACTGACTCATTTCAATCAACATACCAACATTCCAGAATATCTCTCATCTGAAAAACAAAAACACAACCTCCCTTGATCCCATATCACTCTCCGGCTAACGTCCATTTTTCTGTTTGCCTTTATAGCAATTCTCAATCTCACTGCTCAACAGCATTTAGCACAGTTGCCTGCTGCTTCTGTGACACGCTTTCTTCATATGGCTTTATGATCTGACTGGTTCTTTCTGCTTTGTCTCACCCTCCTTTGTCAGATCCTCTGCCTCTTTCCCATTTCTGAATATTGATGTGCTTCAGAGCTCAGCCCCAGGGCCACTTTACCAGTTACATTCACTCCTGGAGTGATCGCATCTCATTCTTTCCCCTAGGTTTAAATACCAACCATACATGTGTATATATTTGTATGCCACATTTATATATACAATCATGACCTTTCTCCTGAAATCCTGGTGTTCATATCCAACTGCCTGGTAGATATCTCTACTTGGATGTCTAATAGAAATGTCAAGTTCAATATGTTAAAAACCAAACTCTTGATTCACTCCTTTCAGATCTGCACCTCCCCCAGGGTGATCCTTTTTTAGCAAATGGAATCGCTATTCATCCAGTTGCTCAGGCCAGAAATCTTGCTGTTAATCTGTATTCCTTTCTTCTAATTCATGAGTAGTCCTGTAGGCTCTATCTTCAAAATACATTCTAAATCTTCCAACTTCTCACTGCTTATTTATAGCCAGCTATGTCCAAGCAAGCTACCATGATTCCTCACCTCGACCACTGCAACAGTCACTAATCAGTAATGCTCATGATCTTGTGCCTACAACCACTTGTTCCATCTCCCACTTCACCCCTCTTTGACTCCACCTCATATGGTGTTCCACCAAGAACACTCCCACTTTAGGGCAATTGCATTTGCTCTTCCCTCCATCTAGAATGCTCTCTCTCAAGATGCCCATGTGGCTTACTCCATCAACTCATTCAAATGTCTGCTTAAATAACATTCCCTAAAGCACCAGGTCTCCATTATCCTCTTTTCCCTGGTTTCATTTCTTCATATCAATAATCCCACTTGACATGGCATATTTATTTGTCTCTACTACTAGAATTTATGCTTCATGAGATCATGGACTTAATATGTTTTGTTCACTTTTGGATTTTCAGTATCCAGAAGAGTGACTGACACATAGTAGGTGTTCAAAATATTTATTGAATAATACATTTAAAAACGGGACTTCCTTATGAATTTTGGGTAGAATAAAGGCAGGATATAAGATGAGACTGACCCTTATTTGCCACCCTAATTTTTTATTTTGAATTTTAAAAATCCAGTATTCTCAAGTATTCTCACTATTCTTCTCTAAAAGAATATGAACTTTCCTAGAACTCTGCTAGATGTAAGTAGAGATAGTGGGATGGATGTTATAGTTACTAAAGTTACAGTAATATTGACCTTTTCCAAACATGTATGGTCATATTGCTCCTCTGCTTCAAACTCTCTGGTTGTCTTCCATTGTACTTTGAAGTTCTCTATTATGGCCATGTAATCTGGCTCCAGCCTACTTCTGAACCTCATCTTGTACCAGCACCTTTCTTGTTCACCTCACTCTAGTCACAGCAGTCTTCTCTGTGTTCCACCAAAGCACCAAGCTGGTTCCTGCCTCAAGGCCTCAGCACTTACTGTTCCCTCTGCCTGAACACTCTTCCCTCAGATCTATATACAATTGGCTTCTTTTCATTCAGATCTCAGCCTCCACATATAGACCAAAGGTGTCCTCCCATGACCAATCTGGTGAATATTATCTGCTCCCTTCTCTCACCCCAGAAAATCTGTACCTTATGACTCTGTCTTTTAATTTTATCATTATCTGAAATTACTTTGCTGATATTTAATTGTTTATCATCTCTATCTCCTACTATAATGTAACCTTGGGGGAGCAGGGACCTGTCTCCCTTTCTCTATAGTCCCACGGCTGCAGTCAGCCTCAGAGCAGATCTACATGAGTGTTTGCTGCAGAATGAAGACCTGGAGCATGTTTAGGCCTGACTGTGCTTCTGTGAGAAAACTTCCTTCCCCCTCAGTCGGTCAGGCCTGGTAGACATGAAGTTGGTTAAGACTCTAGCCTCCCCAGTGCCTCTCAGACCGTTACCTTGATGGCCCCTGTGGCTATCTGGATATGGTGCAGCCGCCGCAGGGTGCTCTCTCTGTCGATGAAGTAGGATGCTGCCAGCTGATGCAGGGTCTCCAGGGACACAGCTGAGCTGTTCCCACTGCCACCAACTGTAGGGGCACTTCCTGCTGCTTCTGTCTTTCGGCTCAGTTTCCGCTTGTCCACAAAAATGGTCAGGGACTCTTCTCCTATAGCAAACAATGTGGGTTCATTCATGAGGCCTTCTGTTCCCTCCTCCCCTACCAATAAGAACGTGAAATGTTTGGCCAGACGGAGCTAAGAAGGAGCCCACTACTCCTGCAGATGGCCTCTTCCCCATCCCTTACCATATTTAGAAAAATCTCAACACACTGCGTCATAGGACAACAGACATCACACCTGAGAGGCCCTCTTTCCTTTCCTTAGTTCCGTATGTCTCCCCAAAGCTCCCCCTTGTCATCCAGCTTATCCATTTAACATCCTCTTTTGATCTCTATCTCAGGCATCTACCTGAGGATATAAAATTCGTCCTCTTAAGTTGTTTATGAGAAGTTGCCATGGATATTTATAATCCCTCCAAAAGGGCAGAAGCCTTGAAGTTTAAGGGGCCCTTTCCCCTCAAACACTCAACACCTACCACATGCGGCAGCTGGCCTGACCCCTGAGAGAGCTCTTTTTTGTCCATCAGACAGTGAGCTAAATGTTATAATAAATCCCGTTTTCTTCTGCCAGGACAGAGAGAACTCTGCCTCTTCAGAGCTTCTGATTCTGCCCAGGGTCCTAGCCAGGGTTGCACCATCCCACCCCCACTCTAGCCTCCATCCAGCTCAGAATTATTAGAATTGGTGTGTCTGGTTACTCATCTATATAAAGAGGAAGCAGGGGGCAGGGACTCAACAGACATTTCCCTCTTTGCCCATGGGCCTGGCAACTGTAGCCACAGCAAATATAGGGATGTGGAGAAGCTTCAGAGTTAATTGGCTCTGTCAAAAGGAAACTGAGAGCACCCCCTACTGGCAAGGGCTTGGTGGGAGTCTGTGTGTCCCCCAACCTCTTTATCCCATCCCCCTCCTCAGGAAGATGCTGAGAAGCAAACAGCAATGTTCTGGAGTGAGTTTGGATATTAAGAAGCTATACTGTTCTCAAAGGCACCAGAAAGGAGACGATTCTCAGTCAATAATAGGCCAGGAAAAACAAAAGATGCAGGAAGACTATTGAAGCTATACTCAGTGGGCCTTAAAGCTATTTTAAACAACCTGGCAACAATTCATGCAGGATCATGGTGTTGCTTACCTCCAAGGGTGGCGGAAAGTAGGAAATGGGTGCCGTACTTTTTGATCAGGTTTTCGGTAACCTGTTGCAGGTTGGGTCTCCTTCCCAGGAGGCGGATGTTCCGGATAAACTCTGGGGCAAGAGGCAATGGCAAACTGAAGAAGTCTCTCCTTTCCAGAGCCAAGTTGTTCACTTTCCAACGGGCAAACTCCCTGGAGGAAAGGTCGAGGGATAAGGAAAAGCTCATTGTATTCTGGAAAAGAGGCACGCAGTCCACAGTAGGTCATGTTCTTCCTCCCCTGGAACCTGCTCATCTGCTCTCAGCCCGCATCTCCAGATGGATGCACCCACTGCCTGAAAGAGGCCCTTTGGCCTCCCCCGGCCTCTCATTCCCCGGGCTGTGAGAAAGGCTTTCTCAGCTGACCTCAATCATAACTTACTTTCCTAACCTTGCTTATGGGAGAGTAGCTGACCACCTCTTTCATATGAAGGCTGTCATGGTAGTAGTGTAGTAGGGGAAACAAGCAATGCAAACAGTGGTTTTCAGAGATAGGATCTAGTCACACTTGGCCCCATGTGGGTGGATAACATCACCTGTAATGGCCTCAGTTACCTCTTTGTAAAATCAGATGTTGGTGTAGAACAACAGTTCTCAAACGTTTTGGTCTCAGGACCCCTTCACACTCTTCAAATTGATTGAATCCTCCATATTTATGTGGCTTACATCTATTAATAATTGCCATTTTAGAAATAAAAACTGAGAAAAATAATTACTTATTTTACATTACATATTACATAAATAACACATTTTTATGACAATAACTGTATGTTCTGAAACAAACCTAATTCAGCAAGAAGAGAGGCATCACTGCATTTTGCAGATCTCTTCACTATCTAGCTAAGCAGGTGAGTACTGCATAGTCAGATTTGCTTCTGCACTCAGTGATAGTTGTGCATGTTCTTCTATGGTGCCATACTAAACTCAACAAACATAGTTTCTTAACGGTTAGTTCCAGTGTGCAATCTGAACCCATATCAATGAACTCCTCCTCTGTTACATTAAAATCCAATGTTCCACATTGTTCTTTGAGTAGATCTTTCTACTCTTCTTATTTTGTAACATCATGCATTAGTCATCTGGAAAATATGGGAACACTGAGTTATTCAGCTCTTCCACGTTTTGACACTTTTCATTATATAATATCAAAACATTATATTCATTAATATTACCACCAATCTCATCAGAAAAGTCTTCAAATATTGGAAAGCTGTCAAGCTCATGGTGACAAATAGGAGTTCTCCAAAATTCTATTTTTTTGTTTGAAAACTTAAATTTTATCATTGGTAATAAATACTGTCAGTTGTTTTTCTTAAAGAGGCAGGCTTCCTGCATTTTTTTTTTTTTTTGAGAAAATGTCTGCCAAACACTGAAGTCTGAATAACCATGGTTTGTCTGTTGGTTGTCAAGAAAAAATTAGTTCCATGAAAAAAGTGGCAAGTTCAGCTCACAACTGAATCACAAAAGTACTTTTTCCTGAGACAACCATCAACCGTCATTCTTCAGTATCCTCAGGCATGCTTTATGTGCACCTCCTATTTTACCATATAGAAGATTAAAAAGACGTATACTCGTGGGTCATAATCCAATGAAATTATTAAGTTTTACTGCTTCAAGGACATTCTTACATAAAACTAGCACACATGTGCATGTGTGTATGTATAGATGCAAGTATGTAATGATTAAGAATACATGACTACTGGTGTCATTTGATAGAACTGCCTTTATTCAAACTAGATGCCAGAGGTTTTATTTATGTTTGTTTTTGGAAATATTTGGTGTAAATATCAACATGGACATCCTGAAAGGAACTCAGGGGACCCACATTATGAAAAGCCCTATTCTAGAATATGGCGAAGTTCCTTTCCAGTACCATCTAGAATTTTAATCTTTATGCTTTGCCCCACACTCAATTGTTTGTATTTGAAAGGGGACCAAGATTCCCAAGGGGGATCTTTGTCCTGGGATGAAATGTAAAGGATCATATCCATTAGTAAGGAAGGAGTTTTCCATTACCTCTGAAATTACACGAGTAAGGACCAACTCCACTGCCTTAGGGAACAACAAAATGTAGCATCTTCTCAATCTTATCATCCATCCCAACTCTTCTCCTCATGACAGTGCTAAGCCTTGGTCTAACCTTCCCCCATACCCATGAAGTACAAATGATAGGGGTGCAAAAGAATAAAATAATTCAAAATAAATTTTTAAAAACATGCCCCATTTGAGGCTATAGAATCCCCACATTTAAATCTAGAGACAAAGACAGAGAGGATGGACCCAGGCCAAACATTACCAGGGAAACAAAAGAAAAGGGATGACTAATAATTCACAGTTCCAACAAAGTCTTCTAAAATTCCTGCTGTGGGGCTCTATTTAAGCAGGGAAGTCCATAATAATATATTATTATTTATGTCTTTTGTGCATAAAATGCTAAACTTTAATAAAAGTACAGGGTACATGTCAAAAGTGTTTTTTATCCCAAATCCCACTACCATGTGAAGAACAGTTGCTTGATCTCATTTCTAAATGACTGGATGGCTAATAAAAAGCCATAGAGTAGTTTAATGTTTTAATGAAACAAAAACAAGACCCAATTACAAACTGCCTACAGGAAACTCACTTCAGCTTTAACGACATATATACTGAAAGTGAAAGAATGGAAAAAGATAGTCCATGCAAATGGACACACACACACACACACACACACACACACAAACACACACACAAGTGGGGAAGCTATACTTACACCAGTCAAAATAGATTAAAAGCCAACGATTGTAACAAGGGACAAAGAAGGTCATTTTATAATGATAAATATATCAATTCATTGAGGAGATATAATTTTTATAAATATGCATGCACTCAACATAGGAGCAACTAAATATATATAGCAAATATTAACAGATCTAAAGGGAGAAATAGGCAGCAATATAACAAAAGAAGGGGACAGCAATACCCCATCTTCAATAATAGACAGATCATCAAGACAGAAAAGTAACAAAGAAACATTGGACTAGATGGACTTAACAGAGACCTACAGGGCATTCCACCCAACAGCAGCAAAATACACATTCTTCTCAAGTGCACATGGAACATTTGCCAGGATAGATCATACATTAGGCCATAAAACAAATCTTAGTAAATTTAAGAAGATTGAAATCTCATCATGCATCTTTATGACCACATGCTATGAAATTAGAAATCAATTACAGTAAGAAAACTGGAAAATTTACAAATACATGAAGATTAAACAATATGCTCCTAAACAAACAAGGGATCAAAGGGGAAATTATGTGTGTGTGTATTTCATTTGTAATGAGACAAATGAAAACACAAATATAAAAACTATGGGATGCAGCAAAACCAGACCTAAGAGTAAAATTTCTAGCAATATATGCATATATTATGAAAAAATGAAGATCTTAAAAAAGCAACCTTACTTCAAAGAACTACTAGTAGAAAAGAACAGACTAAGCCCAAAGTTAGTAGAAGGAAGGAAACAACAAAGATCAGAGTAGAAATGAAAGACATGGAGACTAAAAAGTCAACAAAATAGATCAATAACTAAAAGCTGGGGTTTGTTTGTTGTTTTTTTGGAAAAAAAATGAACAAGTCTGCTCAGCCTTGAGGAGACCAGCACCGGGAGTTAGTTCTGCTACCCCAGATTTTGCACAGCTGCCTCAGGGGCTGAGGGCATCAACCTATGGACACACCTATAACCCATCTGCAGCACCTTCAGCGCCAGCCTGCATAGGGATTGGGAAGGTCTATTACCGTCACCTTATGTTAGGAGAAAAGCATGAAACAGAGAGGGAAGTGGTTTGTCTCTAAAGCAATATAACTAGTTGGTACTAGAATCAGAGCAAAAAGCTAGTGTCTGGACCCTCCCCCAGTGCTATTGACAACAACTGTGATGATTTTGACAACAGACAATGAGACCCAGAGAGTTAAGAAAGCAATCTACACATCACCCAGTAAGTGGCAGAGCTAAGATTAAGTCCCAGGTCAATACCAGACTGTTGTTTCTATAACACTATTTTACCTTGTATAAATTAGGTTAAGTGTATTTTATCGCATTCTAATTCTTTTTAAATGTTTAGTATCTTCTAACAAAAATATTTCATTGCCTGGAACATTTCATTCTTTTTATTATCTACACAAAACATGAGTTTACTGTGTTTCTACAACACAGTGTAACATATACACCGAAGCAAAACCTTTTTGGATTAAGGTGGCTTCAATGCACGTATTTGCAGGAGGAGAAATTAATCCCTAGAAAAAAATCAAGACCATACACAGGGTACCACGGGAGAAATCAGAGAAAAGACCTAATTCCAACTCCTATAAATGCTCAGGAAATTATAACACAGAATAACAAGGACTTAGAAAAATGGATGATACTGTCTTAGGAAGCTTTTTATGAGCAAATAAAAAATAAGGGTTAACATTTAATGAATTCTTAGAATGTGCCAGGCATTCCAAGCATCTTATAAGTACCAACCAATATAATATTTAAAACAACACTATAAGGGAGAAAATATAATTACCTTCATTTTATGGATGAGGAAATTGAGGCACAAGTAAGTTAATTTCCCAGTAAGTAATACCTAGTAGGTGGAAGAGTGAGAATTTAAACACAGGCTGTCTAGCTCCATGATCAGATCTTTACCACCCTTCCATAGCACCTCTCCTGTGAAGCTCCAAGGGGCAGTGGTTTTGTGAGTGGAAGAGTGTATGTGTGTGGGGGGGGGGGGGGCGTGAATTTCATTTAAAAAAGAATATATGCACTAGGATGAATTGGTCATAAGGCCTAGCAACTGCAGGAAGATTCAGGCTCTGAGGGTGTCCAGTGGTTTTCTCTTCGACTTCGCTAAGTTTCTTCCTGCCCTTTGGAGTCCTTCCTGGAATTAAAATAATGTGGGGAATGTCTGTGAGTGGATTTTGAGTCAGAAAGTGGTAAAAAATATGATTACAGAACTTATTAATCTGGTTCTTTGCCGCATCTTGAAACCTCAGAGGCAATACTGGAAAGCAGTCGGAGCTGTTCGAAGAATAAATGTTCGTTTCTGATTTTTCATTTAGTAATTCTTTCCAGTAATAAAAGAATCCAGGTTTCCTTTTTCCCTCAGGAAAAGGATATTTTCTACATATTAATTAATTAGCACATGCTACTTCAATGAAGCCTTCATCTTTGTTTCAATCAAGACACCAAATAAATCTCCATTTCACTTTAGCCATTTCTCCTAAAACCTTCTCCCACCGAGTTTGGTTTGCAGTAAACAATCTGAGAAAGCAAACATTTCAAACACAGGAAAGCCCTCTTGGAAAGTGCCTTTAGAACAGCGGACGCCAGTCCATCAGGGGCTCACAGGTTAAGCCAAAGGTGCCCAGAGCTCTCTGATGTGGACTTGACCTGTCAAAAGTGTTCACAATGCCCTCCAAAAGGGGCTTCAGTAACCTGCTATAATTACCAGAAGTTGGGTCCTTTCCCATTGTATTTTAGATTAGCCCAGAGTGAACAACACATATTTCTGACAAAGCCCTAGAAAAGGCTTATTAACATACCCATAAAATGTTTAATAACAACCAAAACAAAGTTTAGGAAAGGTGTAATCCAGTTTCGCGGGTAAACCTCAGTGTGTTAAATAAAGCAGCTGTACATACTGACACTCAGAAGATTTGAGCTCTAACTCAAAATCTCGATCTCTGGCTATATTCTGAAGTGATTGTAGTTATCTTGGTCCCAAACTGCTTAACACTAATGGTCCAGATTGTCAAAAAGCCATGCTTCTGGCTGTATATGAGGTTAGGGATTTTCCCAGAATCCAGCAGGAGGAGAGCTGAACAGGCATGCCAAGCCTCAGGCAGCAGGAGCTCCTGCGGGCTTGGGGCCTGGGCCTGGGCCTGGGCCTGGGCCTGGGCCTGGGCCAGCTCTGGGTTTGCAGCAAAAGTGCCTCCATGACAATACTAAGTGGATCAAGGTGTTCCTAATTTGAAAGATGTAAGTGAAAAGGGATGCCTCCCAGCCACAGCTCCTGACCGTAATGGCAGCAACCATATGCAGCACTATGTTCCTTCATGTTACCCAAGGTCAACAAGAATGCTGCCAGCGAGAGTCCCCCACAGGGTCCCAGCTCCTGGCGATTAAAGACTCAGAAAGAGCACAGCCAGGGTCTTCCGTCCCAGGTGCTGTCTCCAGCAGCTGCCTGTCGAGGCACCACTTTTCGGGCTTGGAAACTGAGAACATTGATCTGGCCCCCAGTGAAGAGTCATTACCTATGAAGCCTCCCTCCCTGGGAAGCCTTAAGGGAGAGAGTATTTAAACAACAACGACAACAAAAACCCATAATTTCGGAACAAAAACAAAGCTATACCTCAAGTGAGGCTGACATGTCGTAGTAATGAATCCTGCAGCCTATAGTGTGGGCAGTGGTGCTGAGATCCTAACAGCCTAATTATTCTGTTACCAGTTTCTAATCGACGTCTCTTTCCCTCTGTGTGAGAGCCCAGTCAGGCCCATTTCCAAGGCCACCGACATGGGAATTTGGAAAAGGCCATTTCCTGTATCCTGAGTGTGCAGCTGCCCCTCTGCCCGGCTGTGTCCCGCTCTTCAGGCCGGACACCCATATCGATGTGCCCCAAGTGCCAAGAGCCCATTTGTTCCTCCTGAGTTAGACTCCAGGCTGGTTCACTGTGGAGGGAATCAATGTTGCTTCCAGCAGAGCCAACCCATCACCACATGCCAACTCGGGCAGCATTTCTCAGAATAGGATCTGATCCAAAGAGTTGGCAGAGGTCTTAAGGCAGCCGTGGAGCCTGGGATGCCCAGCTCCAAGCACCACTTTGAAAACAGTGGTAGAAAGAATGTGCTGTTGTGGTAGCAACTAATCCCCTTCCCTGACCTATTTGGGATAACCTCTGTTTTGGGGGGCATGTTCCTCCAAACTTCAGTATTCAAAGGGATTGCAGTGCTGAAAGGGACTGAGCTATGGATTCTCCAAATGGTTATTTTGGTATGACCCATCTTGTAAGAGAAAATATGATTGGTTTTCCTTGAAAAATTAAGGAAGACACATGATGAGTTATTGAATAAAATACTTAAGAACTTTGAAGCAAAAAGGATGGATTGGCCTTAAGCCAAGGCCTTAGTTTTCTTGTCATTTTTCCTGTAACTTGACTTTGTCTATGTTAACTGTCAACCAGTGTCCATGGGAAATTTTCTCTCATTCCAGCCAGCTCCGGATAAATGCAAATGTCTTTGTTCTGAAAAACCCCCTTTCTTTTGGAGAGTTGCCTTTTCCCAAATAGCTTGAGACTTGCCAGTTTGATACGGTAGTCTCAATAAACCCTGCTGATCATTGGGCCACTGAGATCCAGAAACAAAGCAGCTTTTCTTTCCTCATTTTCTGTTAACATATCTCATATCTTGGTCTGTGGCTTCCAGTACAGAACCCAACCCATCAAGCTAAGGCAGTGGTTCTCAACCTTTCTAATGCCGCGACCCTTTAATACAGTTCCTCATGTTGTGGTGACCCCAACCATAAAACTATTTTCGTTGCTACTTCATAACTGTAATTTTGCTACTGTTATGAATCGTAATGTAAATATCTGTGTTTTCCGATGGTCTTAGGCGACCCTGATAGCGGTTCTCAACCTGTGGGTCACAACCCACAGGTTGAGAACCGCTGCTGTAGAGCCTAAGACCATCGGAAAACACAGATATTTACATTACGATTCATTAACAGTAGCAAAATTACAGTTATGAAGTAGCAACGAAAATAGTTTTATGGTTGGGGTCACCACAACATGAGGAACTGTATTAAAGGGTCGCGGCATTAGAAAGGTTGAGAACCATTGAGCTAAGGTGTTACCCTTTTTCTTTTTCATAGGGCTCACACCCTTCATCTTGAAAAACTCACATAAACAAGAATAGCCAGAGCCAACACATACATAAAGGATGCCAGTTACTTGCCTTGGCGACTCAGCTATGATGGTTTCATATTCTCTAACTGGACATGTTAGAAGCTGAGGGATCTGTGGTGTTTTGGCTCCTGTATAGAAGGCAGTATTTCTAGACACATTACATCATCAGGAGATTCCTATCTCAACATCACATTATTGTAATGTACTTGGCTATTAGAGCCTTTACTGCTATAATGAATAGGACACCATTAATCTGAGCTATAAAGAGAAATTATAATAAACACCATAACCTCTACTAGTAATATTGGTATAGAGCTTTCTTTCAGATTTTTTTAAAATTTGTACACAATTTTCACACATGCTCAACTATTTTATCTATACAAGGACCTTAGAAAGGAGGAATAGAAAATATCATTACTCAACTATTAACCTTTACAGGTTAATAAATGAAGTGACAGAGAAATTGAGAAAATGACCCAATCTCAGTTGATCAGCAGTAGAGTGTGATGAGATCCCAGACCATGCTGTGAATGCTTTCCTGCCTTTGTCTGTGACCTGTGTGCAAGTTCAGAGACCACTGTACACCTTCATCATACTTCTCAGGAAATACTTTTGTCCTGTTTTCCACTGTGGCTGGGAGAAATCCACAGGCAGGAAGGCTTCCATCCAGGAACCATGGGTTAAATAATATCTGGGCCCTGAAACTCTGGGGGCACGGGAGCAGAATGGAGGCCAGCCCACCCATGATGACCACAGCCCCTGTCTCTCCTCCTGTCTGGAAGAATTCAAGAAGCCTGGCATGGAGGTAATTTAACAGCCTGCTGTATTCTCGCACAATGGCCTGTAAACAATGATTGGCCAATTTCATTCTAATCTTCCCAATTTTGCTCTAATTAAAATCAAGCTGCAGCTTTCAAACAGTTTAATTAAGGCTGATTGGGAGAGATTGGGAGGGGAGACTCAAGCTTAAAGGAGAGGAAGAGACCAATGTTTAGGGAATCTCACACTGCCATGTTGGGGCTCCAGGGCTTGGAGAGGGCACTGAGAGTTGTGTAGAATCAACATGAAATGCAAACAGACAGGTTGGAAGGAGGACCAGTGGATCTGAGAAAGTAGAAGGAAATGAAAAGGAAGCTAAGATCTGTGCTTTTCCAAGTACAGAAACCCCAGCTCTGCTCTAACCTCTCAACCCACTCCCCTCAGCTCCTCCATTCATCTGTGGAAAATGGCTCTGGTCACCACTCTACTTCCCGTGTCCTTGTCTTTGCTCAGCAAGCGGACAGCCTGTGCTATGCTTGTACCCAGCAAATGTCCATGGGCCACCCATTATCTACTTAAATCTAAGAGAATTCCCCCAGACTGACAGTTCTTTCCATTCTACAAGTTTATTCCTTTTGCAATGAGATAGCCCTTCTGGTATTTGGGTGCATTTACTTTTTATATTGGCCACTTTCTTTGGACTAAATATTTTTAGTCCCTTTGCTACAGTTTCCAGATTCTCTAGGCCCTTTATGTTCAACCTTATCTGCTTGCAATCTAGCTAGTGAATATATTTCTTTTTTAAAATGGCAATCCAACTTAAACACAATCCAGTGGGTATGCTCTGAGCCACTGAGAGTACACTAGGATACAACATCTGAATATGTACATCATTACCATCATCATAACTATCATCACAGTGCCTCTTTCCTGAGCCCCTGTGTTGCTAGGCTTGGGACTGGATGCTTTACATATTTTTTTAATCATCACCACAGTCTTCCAAATACAGTGTATTATATTGACTCCTCATTCTCATCTGCATTAGAATGTCCCTAGACATGTGACTTTGCAGTATCACTCACTCATATAGAGGGAGCTCATTTACCTCCACCATTGATATTAGACTTGGCTCTGTGACTTTGATTTGGACAACGGAATATGGACAGAAGTGACAGTGTGCTAGTTCTGGGCCAAGATCTCAAAAGTCATTGCATGATTCCACTCTCTCTTGCATCTCTGCACTCCCCATTAGAGTTGCTTTCCCCAGGTAGCTGCAGGTGCTGTTCTTTCAGCCTGTGCCCCAGGAAAAACATCATTGGAGTAAAGCCCTCATGACCCCCTTGCAGGCCTGTATCCAGAAGCATAGCTAACCAAGCCAACCTACAGATGCATGAGAATAAGTGATTCTTGTTTTCAGCTACTGAGTTTTGGGGTTATTTTCATATGCGTAGTCATAGTAGTAGTTAACTGATACACCCCACATGCTTTAGTCCTATATAGCTAAGCTGGCTGAGACTCAGATAATTTAAGTATCTTAGTCAAGGACACTTAGTTAAGCAACAGATGGAGAAAGTCGATGATCTTTCTACTATACATATTTCCTTTATTAATGCACTTGAGTATTGTATTCTTTACATTTATTTATGCATTCATTGGTTGATTCTTATAAGTGCCCTGACCAGGATTGAACCTGCAACCTTGGTATATTGGGATGATGCTCTAATCAACTGAGCCACCTGGCCAGAGTCATTGTATTCATATTTTAAAAGACAAAAGTATTCATGACTAACAGTAATGTAATGATCAACCAAACCTCACATTTTTTTCAGCTCCATATTTCTTTTTTTTCCACAGCTAAGTCAGATTTCCTATATATTTGTAAAGTTGACATTTGAACTTAAATTTAGGGCTTTGCATTTTACCCTCTTCTTGCATTCTGCCCCTTGTGGCAGAGACTGGAAAGTTGTTCTCTAAACTATTTCTACTTCCCTCCTAATTCACAGACATCCCTCCTTCCCACCCCTCCCAGCTTCCTCTGTATTAAGTATAGCAATGTGACTGAACACAGGCCTAGCCCCTAAGATCTGCCATGAAGTCCTTCATGCTCTCTCTCTTTCCTTGTCCACCAGGACCCAGAGGAGGATCTGAGGTCCCAGAGTGATTAGGTAGAACAAACCTTGGTCCTGAATGATTTCATGAAGCAATCTACTTTTAACCCTTCCATAAAGAGAATGTGACATGAACAATAAAACAAAACAACTTTTATTAAGTCACTGCGATTTGGGGACTGTTTGTACCTGCTTTAGCCTACTTCGACTAATACTACCTTCATTATGTCATTCTCATATTCCAGCCTGGCAAAATGATCTCCACTCTTTATTTTATTGCCTGTCTAGATTAGGGTCCCTTTCAGTTACCTGACTTTCATTATCTACGAGGTCAAACACCCATGCCCCACTTCTCAGCTCAGTAACATCCCCATTGGGGCCTCTCTTTTTGTTTTATCTGGGTGGGAAATGGTGTTGGCCTCAAGGCCTCCACTTTGATGCTGTGGGATCATGGCGTATGAGTCATCTCTGCAGGGAAAGCACTTGTCACTGTTCAGGATTTATTTTGAACTATCAGTAACTATAAAATCAATGGATAGATTAACTCAGACTATAGTTAGAGTAGTGTTGATTTTAAGTGATAAATCTGATTAATTTATGGAAATTGCAATAGGAAGAATTTAATAGAGTAACACTGACACACCTTCCTTTCCTCTATCCACTAATCTTCCTTCATTTTTTCTTCCTCTTCTCAAGATTTCCTATGCTATTGTTTTCCACATGTACTCTCAGGAGACCCATCACAAAAAGAATGAACACTATCTTGAAGTAAACCAAATTTGTTTTTTAGTTATCACCAAAGAGTTCTATAAAGAAAGGCCTATTTTTAGACGCATTGTACTGATGAGAAAACTGAGGCACAGATACAAAATAACTTGTACAAGTTCACACAATTAGAGAGGATCCAAGATGGCGGCGTAGGTAAACACCTAAACTGCTGCCTCGCACAACAATTTCAAAACTACAACTAAAAGACAAAACGTCTATCACTCAGAACCATGGGAAAGCTGGCTGAGTGGAAGTTCTATAACTAGAAGGAAAGAAAAAACAGCATTGAGAGGTGCACAAGCGCTGAAAACCTGAGGTACGGAGGAGCGCTGCTTTTTTCAACCCGAAGGGAGACAAGCTCCCAATTACTCCCAATTCCAGTCTTTGGGGAGACGTGGGGGACCCAAACTCCTACGGGGAGAAGCTGGACTGTCTGCCATCGGGTCGGAAAGTGAGTGAGGCTTGCTTGCAGGGCTGCACGCAGGAATAATTGTTTACTGCACTGGTGTGCGGGACACAGAGACTGCGGTAGGAGACGCAGAGCTGGCTTACTGGCAGCCATCGCTGTTTGCCACGCCCTAGCCTAGTGACACCCTGAGACCCCGCCCCGCACAACCTACAAACCCACCCAAGCTCCAAGCAGCGGCTTTAGCATATAAATGGCCTGCCCTATCGCAGCTTAACCTAGCAAACTTGCAGCCCAGGTCAGACAGCTCCAAAACCTCCAAAACCCAAGCAAAAAAGAGAAAACTGTAGTTCTCGCTGGGTGGCCTCAGACAGTAGCTGACCTGCACCCCATTGGAGATCCAGAAGCCAGTGTACCTAGTGGTCAGTGTGAGACACCAGATTTCAACTCCTCACATCCATAAGTGACACATTCAAGAGGCAGACTCAGTGAGCACCAGAGCCCCACAGAAACAAGTCCTGCACCATAAGTGTGTCTCCAACGCAGCAGTTCTTCCATTATAGACACACGGGTCCTCACAGCTGATTGGCCTGGAGGTCAATTCCTCCCAGTGTACCAACAGCAATCAAGGCTTAACTACACCAAGACTTTGCACTCAGCCCACAAAGGGGTGTACCAAGAGCGTCCACCTCAGGTGATTGGGAAGACTTAGCTACTGGCCCCTATAGGTCACCTACCACACAAAGCCACTCCTTCAACACAGGGAAGCAACAAAATGCCGAGACAAAGAAACATGTCACGAATGAAAGAAGTGGAGGAAATCAAACTACTGGACGACATAGAGTTCAGAACCACATTTATAAGGTTACTCAAGAATCTTCTAAAAACCGCCGAGAAACTTGATGAGACCTTCAAGGACCTTAATGAGAATGCCAAAAAAATGGAAAAGGACCAGTCAGAAATTAAGCATACACTGTCTAAAATAAAGAATATACAGAAACTCAACTGTAGATCAACGTACCCCAAGAATCAAACCAAAGATCTGAAATATGAGAAAACAAAAAAAACACCCAACCAGAGAAACAAAAAGAAAAAAGAATCCAAAAAGATAGTGTAAGGAGCCTCTGGGACAACTTTAAGCGTACCAACATCCGAATTTTTGGGGTGCCAGAAGAAGACAGAGAGCAAAATATTGAAAACCTATTAGAAGAAATAATGACAGAAAACTTTCCCTACCTAGTGAAAGAAATAGACTTACAAGTTCAGGAAGCGCAGAGAACCCCAAACAAGAGGAATCCAAAGAGGACCACACCAAGACACGTCATAATTAAAATGCCAAGGGCAAAAGACAAAGAGAGAATCTTGAAAGCAGCAAGAGAAAAACCGTTAGTTACCTACAAGGGAGCACCCATACGACTGTCAGCTGATTTCTTGGCAGAAACTATGCAGGCCAGAAGGGAGTGGCAAGAAATATTCAAAGTGATGAACAGCAAGAACCTACAACCAAGATTACTCTACCCAGCAAAGCTATCATTCAGAGTTGAAGGTCAGATAAAGAGCTTCACAGACAAGAAAAAGCTAAAGGAGTTCATCACCACCAAACCAGGATTACATGAAATGCTGAAGGGTATTCTTTAAGAAGAGGAAGAAGAATGAAAAAGGTAAAGATAAAAATTATGAACAACAAAATGACATCAAATACATACCTACCAACAAGTGAATCTAAAAATCAAGTGAATAAAAAATCTGAAGAACAGAATGGACTGGTGAATATAATAGAATCAGGGACATAGAAAGGGAGTGGACTGACAATTCTCAGGGGGAAGGGGGTGTGAGGGGTGCGGGAAGAGATTCGACAAAAATCTTACACCTATGGATGAAGACAGTGGCGGGGGGGTAAGGGCATGGGGTGGGGTGGGGAATCAGGTGGAGGGGAGCTATGGGGGGAAAAAAAGAACACCTGTAATAATCTGAACAATAAAGATTTATTTAAAAAAACATATAAACTATGTTATAAAATATAATCGTGATATTTGGAGTCATTTAAAAAAATAAATCTCATTTTTTAAAAGTTAAAAAAAAACAAAAAAACAAGTTCACACAATTAGAAGTAGCATGACTGTAGTTTAAACCCACATAGTACGAGTGCAGAGCCTGGAGTCTCAACAACTTGCTTACTGCTTCATGTAATTCAGTCACAGGACATCCTATTCTTACTGAATAATTTCATTCAGCACATCTTTATATGTGGCAGACATGGTACTGGGAGCTGTATATATAGAGATGAAATAAGATGTGTTCCTTGACGGAAGGCATTCAGAACCAAGTGAAGACCAAAGAGAATTAGAAAAAGGAAGGAAGGGAGGAAAGAAGAGGAAAAAGAGGGAGGGAAGAAATAAGATAAATAGCAGAAATATGAACAGATTGAAGGGCAATCATAAGTAGGATAACTCTTGAAGGAGTCGAAAGAGACTTCCTAGTGAGGTGATGTTTAAGTGGGTTTGAAAAGTGAGTAGGAGCTCTCTGGCAGAGAAAAAGGAAGGGGCTTTGCAGGAGGAAGGAAAGGAGCCTCCATGTCTGGACCAAGCTGGAGATGTTCACCGAGACTGGAACAAGAAGAAACGGTGCCGTATGCTCAGTGATGCAGAGTCCATATCATTGAATATTTGTTAAAATAGTGAAAGGGTGATTTTGAAGTGAACGTTCATTCTTTAAAAAAAATGCATTTGGGTTTTATCATGTGGGCACCAAGGGACTCACAGGAGACCTTAAGACAGGTTGGACAGGAGAAAAGAGAGAAGTCCCAGTGGTAAACGATGAAGCCGGAGAAGACAGAAGACTGGATTCTGAGATGGAAGCCTTACCACTCCCATGGCAGGTGGGGATGGGGACGAGGAAGGAGTCCCAGCAGCCTCGCGCCTTGCAGCATGAGGGAGCATGGCAAAGGAGACAGAGGTACAAATCGTGTCATAGGAAACATGGCAGGGGCCACGTGGCTATGATTCTACCACAGAAACTGGGTCCAGCTGCACAAAATCCAACCAAGTGGGAGGTGGAGGCAATTCTTTCAGAAGCTGAGGAAAAGTTAGGGTTTTTCCCCCTACATTTAACTTAAATGGAAAATCTGTGTTTTTTCACCACGAGCCTAGCACTTATTCCCAATTTTTCTTGAAGCATTGATGCTTTGGTTCCAAAGGAGAGTCACCACTCTTCTGAGGTGGCCTATGACCTAGCAGCACCCTTACTTGCCTTGGAGAACTGCAGAGAATACAAGGAGTTAAAGAAGTCTGTGGAAAGGACAGTGCCTGGCCTGAGCAACTCCAGAATGGTGACAAGATTCTTGAGCAAGCAAGCTCCTAGGAGCCAGAATTGGGTCAACAGATCTTATGTCAAAATAAATGTCTTATATTTCCTTTATGAAGAAGAATGAAAAGAGGGAGAACAGCTTGAGGGAGAGAATGTGAAAGGAGGGGAAGAAAGAAAAGAACTTCTGGAGGGTAGTTGCAAGCCTGCTGACAAGTCTAGGAATTGGGGCGAATAGTAACTTCAGATCTCTAGAGACGTGTTGTGAAGAAGGGGCACTTAGACTTGTCCCACAGAAATAAGAGGTAGCAGAGTCAGGATCCATAAGTGGAATTTTGGGAAGAAAGATTGTGACTTAATATCAGAAAGATCATTATAGTGTTTGGGGCTGTCAAATGGAAATTGGCTTCATGAACATGCAGGAATGGAACTGCTCAAGCCCAGACTGTTGACTGCCTTCTTGGGGATTTGTAGAGTGGTTGTCTGCATTGGGTAGGAAATAGCTGACTTTAGGTTCAAGTATCCCTTGGTTCTATTCTGTCCCCATCACCCATGTTGTTGGGCTTCCTTGCATACCTACGCACTGTCTTTGCAGCTTTGGCTTCCTGACCAGGCCAACCCCTAAAGCTGTGGCTCCCAGATTTAGTCTCCCAGCCTTCAGGCACCCAAATGGACACCACCCTCCTTGGTGGTCACAGAAGACAAAAAAATGTGTTATCAGCTTCTCGAGCTACACTTCTATTGGGTCTCATTTGGGCATGAGCTTCTAGCTGAATGTTTGACTTGCACACACCCACCTTTTTCTCCACACTCTTTATCAAGCTCACCATTTAGAACACCCGCAGAACTAACTGAGCAAGAGGCTGGCTTACCACACCGAAGTTTACTGCTGTTACTAGTAAACCAACGACATAGCTTATGTCGAGGGATCATTAGATGGTTTCATGCCTCTGGGCATCCAGGGGAACTTACTCCCCAGAGCCTTTCTTCCTGTCCCTCTTCCGTCACTAGCATGTCCCCAGGTAAGGCCCAGACTCTCTGGGCACGCAAGGAACATGAGAATCCTCCCAGCACTGGGGCTGGTAATGAAGGCTTGGAGCAGTGCTGGTTCTGGCGACTTCATTTCTCTCCCACGAGGGCTCCTACCTGGCCAGTGAAACTTCTTGCTCTGACTCATTGTGACTTCCAGAGCTTGTTTGTTTTGTGCATGCAGAGGAAGAAGCACATTCTGGGTTCAGGGGGAGAGCCTGGCATGGTGGCAGAATCAGGTGCAGAGGGGAAAACACAGCAGGCAGAGGAAGCTCAGCCAGATCATTGCATTGTCCCCAAACCCTGTCCCCGTATAAGTGCCCTACTATGCCCACCCCACACCTACAAATCCTAAAACTGAATCGGGAGTCCAGTCCTGGGTCTCGTTCAGAGCTTTATTAGAATCCACGGTGTGCTGTGCATGCAGGGAGTAAGCAGGGGTGACCCAGAGGACATACCAATCTTGTCACTGTAAGAAACTCCAAATTTACAAACTAAATAAGCAGAGGTTATTTGCAGCACCAAAGGTTTTTTCTGGCTTTGTGAAAATGTTGCTTCCATGTAGATATTGGTGTTTATAGATCAGTAGCTATCTGATCCTAAAGTCAGGTGCTAGAAACTGACTTAACACTGAATTTTTATAAGCCAGGCCAAAAAAAAAAAAAAAAAAAGCTGCTTTTTGGAAATGGTATGAAGTGCCCCTCCAGTAGAGGATTCGAGCTGCAGAAATTCAGTTTACAATGCCCCTACGGAAGCACACGGGCTTTGCTGCGGGTGAGTTGCTTCCTCCCATGGAGGGTTCCCCAGCATACAGGTGCAGATGGAGGACTCTGGTGGAAACAGAACCACAGGACCTGTGTGGCATGCGCCACCCTCCAGCTCCTTGAAGCCCACCTTCTGCCCCCCAAAGCTCTGCAAGAATGCCATCAAGGGGAGCTGGAGGGCCAGCGCACAGGTGGTTACAACTGGTTTTCCTCGGAGTGATGGGAATCCAGGCTCAGATTATTTACTTCATTCAATAATAACCTAATGGTCAGGTTCTCTATTTTATGGGTTGAGTGCTGGCTCTTCTTACCAGCCATGTGACATCCTCTAATCTCAGTGTCTTTATCTGTAATGTGTGTGTACAAATAGCATCTCCTTTGTATGAGGATAATTACATATCGCTTAATAAAATGTTGGGCATCTGTGAGCACCCAGGGTATATTAGCTGTTATTGTTTATGTTCTTTATATTTCATAGTAAAAAGGGAGTCATGTGTGCTCTTTGCTGCGTTAAATGGAAACTTGGGCTAACTTGTTTGTCCTCCTGGAACCATCTGTTTTCTTGGCCCCTGTCCTCCTTTTGTTCCACAGGGAAGTGGAGGAGATTGGTGACCCCTGCTGTCCTGTGGTCCACATTTCAAATCTGTGTCGAGTCAATGCTTTAAGCTCCCAGCTCACAAAAGGCTCTTGTCCCTTGGGTACCATGCCCTCCAGTGGAAAACCCCACTGAGGCTTTCCCCACCCCCATCTCACTGGTAGCTCACTTGCCGGAGCTCCGTCGGAGGCAACGTGACCAGCCCATCCACACCACCAGCCACGACCTCTCTAGGCTTCATTAGGATTGGACAAATCAATCCAATGGAATCCAGCTCCAAACCTTCATCTCCAGCCCAGGCTTCATGGTAATAAATCTGTCCCACTGGCCCTCAGTGCCTTGTGAGTACACTCCCGTCTTCTATTCTATCCTAGAGGGGAAGGCAGGTGACAGACAGGGGAACCAGACCCCTCACATACCGCACTTTCTGGCCTCATAGACCCCGGGCCACTTCCAATCACTTGCTCCAGGTTCTTCCTTGAGGGCAGAGCTCCCTGAAGCCTGGGATGTATCCTGTTCATGCCATGTCCCCAGCACTTGTGGAGGGGCCAGCACACCCAGATGCTCCATAAATGTGCCCAGTAAATAAATGCACCGCGTGCCACTCACTGTTCTGAGCTTTCTGTGAACTGAAATAATTTTCTTGCGGGAGATGTGAGAAGCCCTCAGGGGGGATAAATGTGGCAGAAGCTGAATAAAGAAAAAAAATTGAGATTCTCTGACCCAGAAAAAGCTCTTCTTTCACGAAGAAGAAGAAAAAGAAAGGCGGAAAAAGAAGAGACCACATGACTAGCCAGTGTCCCTGTCTGCCTGTACCTGTGTCCTGACAATTTCTAGATGAAGCCCACCTCACGCCTTTCTAAACATACATGTCTCTAAGTAGCAATTCATTCATGAATAAAATTAATTATTTCTCAAAGCAAAAATTAATCCTCTTTTTCTCTGCCTGGCTGACGCAAGATCTTTCTTTTGAATCTCAACGGAAAATAAACCCAATTCGGCCTTCTCCCCCTGGCCATCCTGCATTCTTTCTTCACTTCTTGCACATTTTTACTTTTTCATTTATTCTTTACAGACCATCTTTGCCATCATATTTCGAGCCAGGGTGGATAACCCGGTTACAGCCCCAAAAGACATGGGAAAATGTGGGGCGAGAGTCATTTTGTCCTGGGGGAACCTGGGACTGGCATCCTGGAAACTCATTCTGACATCGCATTCGAGGGCCGAATCTATCCATCAATCATTGAGCATGTCCTAAATGTCCTCCTCTCTGCAACACTTGAGATGTGACATTCTGATGTGTTTTCCGGTGTGTGTGCTGTCACTCAGACTGCGCTGCTGAATTCCCAGAATCACTAAAACCCTGTTTGTTCTCTCTCTCTCTCTCTCTCTCTCTCTCTCTCTCTCTCTCTCTCTCTCTCTCTCTCTCATAGCCTGCTACCATGTCCAGAATGTTCTGCACAAAAAAAAAATGCTCCATAAATACCCATGGGAGAACCAAGTGAGCACATGCAAGATGTGGTAAGATTCCTCTGAATTCAAACTTTTCAGCATAAATGATGCTGGATTCTCAGTTGACCCAGTAGGTTTACAGGACCTGAAAGCACTGCTTACCATTTCCTCAGCTGGGGAATAGTCGCCCACAAGAGGAATAGCCTTAGGTCCTGCCTTCTCTAGATATGCAATGACTTTTACTTCATTTCCTCACCCCTAATGCAGAAAAATGACAGGCCCCACCAGGTGAGTGTTTTGAAACTGCATTCTGGAAGAAACCAGTGTCTCAAGGAGCCCTTTGGCATTTTGGACAGATGAGTTATGGCAAAAATAACACAGTGGGGCAGAGCAGGGGAAGGAGGGACACACTCAAGTGCATCTTGACATCGATCTCAGATGTGTGGGACTGGCTGCCCAGTTCCTGAACCACACCTTTGTCCCCATGCCTTGGGGAATACTGTCCACCACATCATCCCCCATGCTGTCTCCCTCATCCACTGGGTTTGGCCTGTACATCACCTTTTATTCCAGCTTTCCTTGACCTTTCTTTGCTGAGTGACCTGGCACTTTATCCAAATATGCTTATCTGTAAGTTCCATCAGATGAAGAATGGTGTCCTTCTTGTTCATGGTTTATTATTAGAATCTTCCAAAAGCAGAAGCACAGAGTCGGCCCTCAAAAATGCTGAATGAACATTGCTCTTCGTAGACTCTTGACCTATAGTTGCTTCTTTTGTGCCAGTTCTCCTTTTCCAAGAGAGAACACCTTCCTTTCCCATGTCAGAGAAGGGGCAGGACTCTGCTCCCCCTCCAGACGCCCTGGACTGAAATTCCTTTGGTAAAGATTTCACACCGGGTCTAACCTCTAGATGGCATATGATATGTCAGAGGTGCTGTACACTTAGCCAGTGCAGAACTCTTGGTTAAAGCAAATTCTCAACATTTCATCTGTCCCTCTCTCTCACCTCTGTGGGCTGGGGAATAGTGCCTGTGACCAGACCTGCAGGCTCGTCATGGTCGCATTGCCTTCCCTTTTGCTCTCACTTGTTTTCCTCTGTTTGTGCACCATGCCTTTCTCTCCTTCCATCCCAGTGCACTCTCTGGTTGTCAAAATATAAACCCAGTGAGAAGTTCAGAGATCAACCAGTTCAGTCGTGTGACAGTCATTTTCCAGGAGACCTCCCCTCCTTCCCTGCCTGTCCCACCCCCCTGAGAACCGTGGCTTCCCTCCCTCACGGTTCCCTGTAGCTGTGTGGTAGCAGCCTTTTGTCTGAACCGGTAGCCATAATGAATGCCTAAGAAATCACTGGGATTTACCCAGGCAGGCTGAGGTTGCTTTTGGTTGTCGTCTGTTTACATGGACTGTGATCTCTTAATTAGAGATGGTACTTCTCCCAGGGTTTGCTGTTTATCCAAATTGGTATTTGTTAGTCCGAGAGAAGTGGTTGGATGATACATCAGCTTGGAGCTGCTCCTGTGATTGCTTCCACAGCTGCTTTCTGCCTCCTCACCTCTCTGCTCCCAGGAGGCACCCACAGGCTGGTTCTAGGCCCTCCAGCCTTTTCTGCTTTTAAAATTTTCTCCCAGCTGCTGCTTCTATTCTTGTGAGTTCATGTGCATTGGCACTAATAACTCCTAAATTTAACCTTCCTTGATTATGATTCTGTTTCATCTGTAACATCTTGTCACTATTCTCACTACCTCCAGGGCATCGTGGGAGATGCTGCCTTCCCTTTAAGCCTTCTGTCCATCCACCCTGGTTGTTCCTGCTCTCCTCTTGGTCTCCTGAGCACTTAGTGTAACCAAACACAGCACCTCTCAAGCTTTAATGTCATGCTCTTGTGAACAAACAGGTCCTGATTCCGCAGGTCTGTGCGGAGCCTGAGGTCCTGTGTTTTTTTATGAGCTCCAGGTAAGGCTGAAGCTGCTGGGTCATTGACCACACTTGGAGCAGTGTCATTCAAATACTTGCTCTTTCCCATTACTCACTTCCTGCATACATGAGCTATTACCATGTCTTATTTTTCATCCTGATGAACTACAAACAGGTTTTCTTTTCTAAGGGCTATTGTGCTGGTGCCTGCTGATAAATTCTTTGGCCTTAACTGTCCTTGTCCATCACATCTCTGATTCTGTGCCTGCTTGCCCCATTGGATGTTTCCAGATGCAACTGCTAAAACACATTCCTGCCTCAACACTGCCTACCTTTGAGTACCACTCCACCCTCTTGGCTTTCAGCTTTGTTCTATTTCGGTTCTCAAAATTTATAAACATGGCCCAGGATATGATCAGAATGCAATGTTCTTTTTTATCATTGAAGATAGCTCTTTAATATATTTTTGTTTATCTTCCTCCCAAAAGACTTCTACTGTATCCCCAAACCCTTCCTTTCTAAAAAAAAAAAAAAAAAAAAAATGAGGCATGCCGAAACCGGTTTGGCTCAGTGGATAGAGCGTCGGCCTGAGGACTGAGGGGTCCCGGGTTCGATTCCGGTCAGGGGCATGTACCTTGGCTGCGGGCACATCCCCAGTGGGAGGTGTGCAGGAGGCAGCTGATCGATGTTTCTCTCTCATCGATGTTTCTAGCTCTCTATCCCTCTTCCTTCCTCTCTGTAAAAATATCAATAAAATATTTTTAAAAAAAAATGAGGCAGCTAGAAATGGAGATAATATTGACAAAGGTCAATAATTTGTAATTATACCCAACCTTGCTCTCCTCCTAACCACCGTATTATACTCATGGTTCTGTATGGTTTTTAACTTTTTCTCCTAATTTTAATTTATTCTTTCCGAATTTTAAGTGTTTCATCATAGTGGCTTGGATTTTTTCCAATCCCATGATTATCTCTCTATTAAAGCCTTAATACAAAAAGAAATAAAAAAAACAGACTGCTCATTACTTTGATTTGTAGCAAAGAGAGAATGGAACATTATCATTAGAGTGTTTCGAGAAACCATATTTACATTTGCATCAGCTCAATTTAGGTGCCTGATTAGGTTGCGTGTTATGATGAAGATGCACTTACCAGTCAGAGGGAAGTGGCGTGGTCTAGATAATGAGCAGGAGACTTCAAGTCAGGAGCCTTGAATGCTATTTCTGGCTGTGACTCTGCCTCTCTGACCTTGAACAAATAAGTCCGTCTCATTGCCTTGGACCTAATAGCCTCCTATGCCTTATAGGGCTGCTGTGAGAGTTGGATCACCTAAGTGTTTATTATGGAGTAGGAGCTATGGAGTGAAGCAAAGGAGGGAGGTTGGGGCTCACAAATGGAATTGGAGATGAGACCTCCGCTCTGATGGCTCTGACCACTAGCCTGCTAAGAGACAGTGTCTGAGAAGTGGGCTGACTGCTCAGATGTTGGTCTGACAGGGCTTGAGGACATAATGAGAGGTTGGTTAGTGGAACTTAAAAGCTTGCCAAAATATTGGGTGAGGTGATCAAACCATCCTGTTACTTAGGAAGGCTTAACAAGAGTACATATTGTCTTGCTTCTCGTAATGGTGCCATCCTGAGGTTGTCCATGTCACACACCTGGTGCAAGGACTGGCAGTGACCGGCTTCTGTAGGACATCCTAAGGAAGGCCTGCTCAGCTGTCCATCTCTGACTTTAGGGGAAAGATCTTCCCTTGTGGTGACTCTAAAACATGCTTGAAACCAGTTAGTTCCCTCTGTTAAGCCTGTAAGACCAGGAAGAGTGTGCCCAGAGAAGATTCATGCATTCTTTGGTTGAGTTCCTCTCCGAGCAGAGAGGTAGATGGAAGGCTGAAGGTTAATATGCTTTTTAAAAAGAAAGAAAAATAACAATATTTTCTTTCTTATATAAGATGTTGGATGCTTAGCCCTCAGCAGTCATCACAAAGACAGTACCTGTGGCTCTCATCTTGTTACCATCTTGCATTGGCTACTATTTGTTGAGGACAACCTAATAATGGTAGGTAGTATTGATTAAGCACTGTTCTAAGTGCTTTACATCAATCAACACATTTAATTTTCACATTAATTTATTAGTGTTGCACATTAATTTATCGGGACTATTTCTATTCTGATATTACAAAGAAGGAAACTGGGGAGTAAAGATATTAAATAATTTGCTGAGCATTACACAGCTAGGAAACCACAGCTGCAGGCTTAGAAAACAGGTCAGCTAGCTCCAGAACCTTCCCTTGGAAGCACGTAGGCCTACGTGAAAACAAACTTGAAAAATGGAGAGAGCAACAAACTCTGGGGCCCGTGGTTAGAAAGGTCAGAGCTATTCTAGAGCAACAAGTCATCTCCTGAAAGTGGGAACACATGCTGATATCCCAACAAGAATACGTGGGATCCAGAGCCTAACATGAGAACCTTGCTGTGGGCTAGTTCTGACCTGTTCACACAGCTACAAGGGGGGGTTTTCTCCTGGTGAGAGAGAGCTTCCTGGGATTCTGTACCAAGCATCCCTCCTGTTGGAAAGTTTTATTCTTTGTCGTTACAGTTCATCTCCTTTCTTCTATGGAGAGCACAAGAGAATACCATTTGTTTTCTATGTACCAAAAGCTTTCTTAGAGAATTGAATGAATTCTGTTTGAGACTGAATATTGCACCATAATACATTTCTGATACTCTCTGTAAGCTTATTCTCCTCTACCCTTCTGGATAAAGTGCCCTTCTGGTCATGTGGGTTACCCTCCATGTGTAGTTTAACAATTTCTTGTGACCCTCTTTCGTCAGAGGAAGCAAGGTCATGAATTTGTCAAGGGAGTTGCGACTAGAGACCAAAGGGGAAGGGGGATAAGAGGTAATTCCCACAGGAACAGGGAGGTGGATCACAATACAGACCCTACAACAAGTCTCCATGGAGCCACCACTTTGCTTGATAACTAAAGGCAAAACTCCCAGAATGCTCCTGGAGCAGCTGTGTGTGACCATTCTTTGGTCCCCCACCAAAGGGTCACAAATCAGAATGCTGCATGTCTGTCAGAATGAATGCTTACTGCCTCCCCAAGTACAGGTTCGTGTGCAAGAACTGACCCCCCAGAAACAGAATGGCACCGTGTAAGAGCTTGTCACATTAAATGATCAGAAAGCCATTACTGACCGATAGAACAGTTGATAGTGCAGAAATGATTACACACTCTCCTCCCCATGGGTCAGCTCAGAGCTGCCACCAGGCCCTCCATGGCCTCCAGGCTGGGGCTGGGACTTGATGAGAAGAAATCTTTATCGAAGAAGAAAATTAATGGTTGAATCCCTCCGGTTCTTACAGCCCTTGAAGTGGATGGTGGTGTTGGGATTCTCAGCCTATTTCAATTCCAATGTACTTTTAAAAAATATATTTGTGTGATAACAGTGCTTCTGAAAGATTTGGGGTAAGCTGAAAAATCTATGGTAAATTAAATCTCATTTTTGTGGACTGGAGGAATTTACTGTTTAAACTCACTCTGTGTGTGTGTTTCTCTCTCTCAGTCTCTCTCTCTCTCTTTCTCTCTCTCTCTCTGGCAGGATTTTGTTTCTGGGTAACTCTCCAGCCCCTTCGTCTGCATGTGCCTATGAGAATCATGTGCCAGGAGATAGGCCTCTATAAATGTATGCTCTTACCAGTTGGGAATCTTCCAGTGCTGAATACCTTAAAACCTTGTTTCTAAGCCACCATACTGACCCAAACAGACACCATGGTTATTGCAGACGTAAAAACAAACAAATAAAAAAAACCCCAACTGCTTAGAAATAGAACAATGCCTAAATATATTTCAAGAACCCAGATTCTGGAGTCTGACCATTTGGGGACTAATGCGGGCTCACCATTTACTAGCTGTGTGTTCTTTGGTAAGTCCCCTAACTTCTCAATTTCCTCATTTGTGAAAAAGGAGAATTGTTCTTCCAGCACAGAGTTGCTAGAATAATTAAATGAGTTAATGTACTGCCCTGGCCAGGTGGCTCAGTTGGTTGGAGCATCACCCCATGTACCAAAAGGTTGCAGGTTCCATCTCCTGTCGGGGCATGTTTGGAGGCAGCTGGTTGACGTTTCTCTCTCTCCCTCTCAATTCAATACAAATAAAGTAAATGAGTTAATATACATAACAAAGTGCTAGATCTAGCAAGAGGTCCACCCCTAGAGTATGTTCATATGACTAGACACACATGTGCCACATGGTTAACAACCTCTAGGTGCTGAAAGAATAGGCTTTGTTTCTCCTTGTGCTTTTAAGATATTTTCTCTCACATTTTTGCATTGGGAACTAATTTGTAATTGGAAAATAAATGTCTTTGATAAGAGAAAATAAGTTCAGCCAGGCTCCCAGGATTGTCTAAAGACTAGGGGCATGGTGAGGGGGAAAGAGAATAGACGAGAGGGCAAGTGTGCAGAGGGATGAAGGGGACATGGGAATTCAGGGATGCACTCGTGGGAGCCCCAATGTGAAGATCTTGAGGTGCCTCCTGCTTTGCAAGTGCTGGTCCAGCAGTGGGGATTTTATCCCTGCTTTGTCCCTCGTTACATGGGCCAGATGGGTCTCATGCTTGACTTTCTGCTCTGTGATGCTTCTGAGGATGGGCAATGACGAGCCAGGAAGTACAGCCCGGTTCCGTAAGCAAGGCTAGCTGAGGCTGTGGTGTTGACAGGAATGAGGGCAAGTTTGTCCCTGACCCCACGGAGCTCCCCAGACCTCTGGAGCAGGAGCAGGAGCAGGAGCTATCCTGCCTTCATTTGCATGTCTGTGTAATTACAACTCATAAAAGTATCTAACCCATTAGTTAAAACCCGGCCCCAGCATTTGACTCTAACCTCCTGCCGCAGCACTGGCCGCATGCTGACTCTTGCTGCCTCATTTGTCCTCAATTTATAAGCAGTGGAACCTATAAATAGAAACCCTTTTGCCAAGTTCCCCAGGAGGCATCAGCAGGTTTTCCAGCCTTTATGTGTTTTCTTCTTTCTTTTTTTAAACACCAACATGGTAGGCTTGTTTTTCCTGCCCGCTGCTCCTCCAGCCCTCACTTCTAGCTCAGTCTGCGGGCATTCCAGCTGGCTCAGCCGCCAGCCCGCAGGGCCTGTCCAGGTTGGGTTCTGAAGGAGGCCCCACTCACCTGTAGATCCTGTACCTGGTGGTGAACCCCTGGCGGTACCGCTCCACGAAGTCAGTGTACTCCTGAGCGCGGTGGAAGGGGCCCCGGTCCGTGAGCAGCCAGTCCAGGGGCGGCTGGCCAGCTGAGGACGCATGCTGCTCAGGGACTACAGCAGCAGCCGTGGCCGAGACAGCCAACACCCAACCGGGGAGGCCCAGCACCAGCAGGGTTGCCCATGGAGCCGCCGCTGGCCGGAGCCCTCTAAACTGAGTGCCGCTCTGCCACCTCATGCTTCTCCCGGGCGGTTGGTGTCTTCATTCTCTCGCCACACTCTCCCCCTCTGAGCCTCTCCTCCAGGGCCCCTGCAACCAGAAAAGTACACACAGAGATGTCAGGTGAACACCCTGGTCTCACCAATGGGCCTGTGTCATCAAATATCAGTGGGCAGGACACATTGTAGGAAGAGCCCGCCCAGAAGTTGGGGCCAAGTATCAATCCTGGATATTCCCAGCTTAAAGGCTGGCCCAAGTTAGAGAGATCTGAGACTCAGCATCTGTATAGGATGCTCTCATCAGTCCCTGGTTATAGGATGGAGGGACAGAAGCATGAGTGCCTGGACCTCCAGAGTCACTCCTCCACTCCAGCTAGGAGATATTGACCACCTATATGTGCAGGGTGATTTTGAGAAGTTGCCCCAGTCAACAAACAGTAAGAGAGTTGTATCAGCATTATTATTATTATTACTAGAGGCCCAGTGCACAAAATTCATGCACGGAGGGGGAGGTGTCCCTCAGCCCAGCCTGCACCCTCTCCAATCTGGGACCCCTCGAGGAATGTCCAACTGCCCTTTCACAATCCAGGACTGCTGGCTCCCAACTGCTCACCTGCCTGCCTTCCTGATTGCCCCTAACCGCTTCTGCCTGCCAGCCTGATCACCCCCTAACCACTCACCTGCCAGCCTGATTGATGCCTAACTGCTCCCCTGCAGCCAGCCTGTTTGCCCCTAACTGCCCTCCCCTGCAGGCCTGGTCACCCCTAACTGCCCTCCCCTGCAGGCCTGGTCCCCCCCAACTGCTCTCCACTGCAGGCCTGGGTCCCTCCCAACTGTCTTTCCTTGCAGGCCCGGTCACCCCCAACTTCCCTCCTCTGCCAGCCTGGTCACCCCTAATTGCCCTCCCCTGCAGGCTTGATTGCCCCCAACTGCCCTCCCTTGCAGACCTGGTCCCTCCCAACTGCCCTCCCCTGCTGGCCTGATCGCCCACAACTGCCCTCCCTTGCAGGCCTGGTCCCTCCCAACTGCTCTCCCTTGCTGGCCATCTTGTGTCCACATGGGGGCAGGATCTTTGACCACATGGGGGCAGCCATCTTGTATGTTGGAGTGATGGTCAATCTGCATATTACGCTTTTATTAGATAGGATAGAGGCCTGGTGCCTGGGTGGGGGCCGGCTGGTTTGCCCTGAAAGGTATCCCAGATCAGGGTGGGGGTTCCCTTGGGATGTGGGGTGGCCCGGGCGAGGGGCCTGTGGTGGTTTGCAGGCCAGCCACGCCCCCCGGCGACCCAAGCAGAGGCCCTGGTATCTGGGATTCATTTATCTTCTACAATTGAAACTTTGTAGCCTGTAGCAGAGCCAAACCTTCTGCTCACTCCATGGCAGCAGCCATTTCTGTTGGGATTTATTTATCTTCTATCACTGAAACTTTGTAGCCTGGAGTGGAGGCCTAGGCTGGCCAGGGCTGCAGAAGCTTGGCTTCCTCCATTGCCAGGGGCAACCCTAGCCTCCCTCCTGCTCTCCATGGCCACAGCCATCTTGGTTGGGTTTATTTGCATATTCTCTCCTGATTGGCTGATGGGCGTGGCTTGTGGGTGTAGCAGAGGTATGGTCAATTTGCATATTACTCTTTTATTAGATAGGATTATAGGTTTACATTTCAGTGGGACTCAGAGGAGTTGAGCTAGGAAGATGCAGAGGTAGAATATGAACCTAGGTCTGGCTCCATGTCCAGACCTTGTCAAAGCATGCTGTACTCTCTAAGGAGCTAGAGCCAGGAGCAAGGCAGACCCAGGCTTAAGGGACTGAGTAAGAGAAGAATAATGAGGCCATGACTGCCCTACTGGGTCTTAAAAGATATTATAAAATTCCAATAATTAAAATAGGTGATACTGGCCCACAAATTGAATGGCAGATCAATGATATAGAACAGATGGCTTAAAAATAGAGCGCATTATACATGAGAACTTAATATATATTTTAAAAAGCATTACAGACTAATTGGGTAAGGGATGGAATATTGTATCCATCACCTGGAGCGGCTGGGGCAGTGCGGAATGCCTGCATCATCGCCATGGCGATGACGCAAGCGTCCCACCCTGCCTCCGGCCACTTGGCGCCTGCGTATGCAGATTAACCCACCATCTTTGTTGGGTTAATTTGCATACTCCTGATTTGCTGGTGGGTGTCGCAAAGGTACGGTCAATTTGCATCTTACTCTTTTATTAGTGTAGACTCATTCCTTTAAGATCATGGGGGAAAGTGATATAAATAAAAAGGAGGAAAGTGATATAAATAAAAAGGGTGTAGCATATTTAATAGGATATAATCTGATGAGGATGCCCAGAATATTTCTCATTTAATCATTTATTGAGAAACATCAATTGAGGGTGCTGTGCTAAGCATTGACAATACAGAAGCAGGTGCTCGTGCCGTTACCTGAAACTCTACCATTAGTGATTAATTCCTCTTATAAAACATTGTTTCTAAAGACATATTGTTGGAGGGGAGAGAAGGATGCTCATTTTGGAGGCTGGGCTACTTGACACAGCAGTCAGGTGGATGTGCACGAATAGGTAGGAAGTCACAATTCTAAAATGGCCACAAGTTTCCCATGTCCATCAGTGTATGCCCTGTCTAAGGCCCTCTTCTTGAGTGTGGACAGGACCTGTGAATAAGATGAGACAACACTCCCATAATCAGATCACTAATCAGTTGACCATCAAATGGGAAAGTATCCTGGGTGGGCCTGACCTAATCAGGCAAACCTTTAACCATAGGTGACCCCTTTCAGAGAGACAAGCTCCTGCTGGCCTGGAAGAAAGCAAACAGCCATGCTGTGAATGGCCTGTGAGGGCCATGCAGCAAGAGATTTTAGGTGGCTTCTAGGAGCTGAGAGCAATTCCCAGTCAATAGCTAGTAAGAAAATTAGAATGTTGGTTATATGGCCACAAGGAAATGAGCTCTGCCAACAGCCAAATGAGCCCCTGATCCCCAGATGAGAACTGTTTCCTCTTTTCAGTCTAGTGAGCCCCTGAGCAGAGGACCCAGCAAACCCATACCTGGACCTGACCCACAGAAATTTCAAATAGTAAATTTGTTTTTATTGTTTTATGCCTTTAAGTTTGTGGTGATTTGTTCGACAGCGATAGAAAAACAATACAGATAGAGAAAAAGACAATGCTACCCCCCCCCCCCACCCGCCATTCTGCAAAGGCCTGGCCTGGTGAGGGTTCTTTGTTTTCCCTGAAGACTAGCTATTCCTCTTGCATGAGAAACAGTGAGTGTGGCAGTTTCTGGAGCCGAGTGACACCCCTAAATCTGATCACATCCAGCCTTCTCTGTCTGGATTATGGATCCCTCTAGATTAGTGGCCAGGTCTTTGTTTTGTAATTCCAACACTCAAGGGCCCTAAAAAAATTGTGAAGAATCAATTGCATGCATTCCATCCAGGGATCACTGTGAGCCAGTGAGAGTGTGGCCTCGGTCCAGCCACAGAACCTCTTGGTGTCCTGTGCTGTAATCTGGGGATTGGTAGCTGCCACCTCACCTGCGAGTCAAGGGTTCTGTAAGGACAGGTGACAGCGTGTGGGAAAAAGAGAGCTCTATTGAGTCCACACGTGCTTCTTGTCATTCTTTGTATCTAATCATGCTTTCTCGGAGCTCACATTGTGCTAAACCTGACTGGGTGTAGCAGTATCGGCTTTAGAATCAAATGCTTGTGATTGCGGGGCGAGTCTGCTGAGCGCAGCAACAACGCCCAAATCCAGTGCCTACCGCACATCTGAAAAGCCAGGCCTTGGATCTCGTGGTTTCTGCTCCATAGGTTTCCTCAGGGTCTCAAGACATTTTCACTAAAAAAAATATTTTTAAGAAAGAGAGGTTTTAAACTTGTTTCAAAACTCTTTTTAAAGAAAGTCCTATACTTTGTTGATTTGCCTTAATTTAAAAAAGACAAAATAATTGCTGCATTGACAGTTATGTAAAAATTAAGCTCCTCCAGGGAATAGCTTTTGGCCATTTCTTGTTCATAATCCACAAATGATATGACTAGAAGTGTTTTTATTAGTGACCTGTGAAAGAATTTTTAACCCTCTACATTCTCATGACTTCTGGTGGCATCACTAATATTCAACAGGTTAAACAATTAGCACCTTCCCCGTGATGCTTCCATGTGTCCTTTGTCCTAATGCTGACTGTGTGAGTAACCCCCCTCATTATATGCCCATAGATTAAAATGATGGTAAGGCTAGCTCTTCCATAAAAATAAAAAAAAGTATAAATTTACTTGTGAAAGCCCAATAATTTCATTTACTTAGACCATATTTAAGACAGAGTTTTACACGGACCCAAATGATAAATTCGCTTTGGACCAAAGGTCCAAGTGAAGTAAGTCCTGACTTTTCCTTTGTGAGTACATTAGCTCAAATCTGTCCAGGAATTAAACGCATTATAGTTTTGTCAGAAGAGAAAATCAGGTGCAAATGAAGTCACATAAGAAGGAGCCCATGCAGTCTTCCAAACGGGAGAGCTTATGAGAATCACCTCACTTGGAGGTGATCCCCGGCTGTGGCCTTCTGGGGATTCTTGTGTCCTCCTGTTCATCTCAATCTCCATTTATACTAGGTGTGTCAAGACAGCCAGTTAGAATGTGGGCATCCACAGCTTGTGTACTACATCTCAACAAGTGAGAGAAAATTTCCCCTTGGAAAATTACTGCAGAGTAGGGTTTACATGTTAGAGGAGTTAAAGATATGGCTAACCCGCCCTAACTGGTTTGGCTCAGTGGATAGAGCGTCGGCCTGCAGACTGAAAGGTCCCAGGTTCAATTCCGGTCAAGAGCATGTACCTTGGTTGCGGGCACATCCCCAGTAGGAGGTGTGCAGGAGGCGGCTGATCGATGTTTCTCTCTCATCGATGTTTCTGGCTCTCTATCCCTCTCCCTTCCTCTCTGTAAAAAATCAATAAAATTTATTTAAAAAAAAAAAAGATATGGCTAACCTATTGTTAGAGGCCAGAAGAAAAGGAGAAGCAGGTGTGAAATCAGTATTGTAATTAACAAAATTGTTAATCTTGCTAATAAATATCATTGATAAACACCAGAATAAATCATTTAATATTTGTGTGGAACTTCCTGCTTATGAAGCACAGATAATAAAATCACACTCAAGCTTCACCTCCTAGATTGTCTGCTCCCCCTTCAACAGATGGGAATACTGAGGCTAGGATTACCAGGACATGTATTTCAGTGGCAGATCCAGGTCTACACACTCCAGATCCTGTCGTGTTTACTCACTGTACCACTGACATGATTTATAGCTATAAAACCTTGTGGGCTTTGCCACTTATAAGTTGGTGCCCTTGGGAGTAAGTCACTTCCCTCTGGGACTCTCCCTTTGGTCATCAGCAAAATGATTTAAGAGGTAAGATGAGCCCTCTGGTCTTGCCCAGTGCTGAAATTCCATTATTCTAGGCAAATGCAAGGGTCACAAATAGAAGGGGAGAGGCATTAAGATTTTATTTTTAGGAGGAAGCTCTGTGTTTCAGAAAGGGAGTGAAGCATAAGAGAAGAGAGGGATAAAGCAGAAATCCCTGCCTGATGGAGCAGTGACATTTAATAAAGTGATTAGGCAGTGACATTAAATAAGTTCTCAAGCCATTTGAGTGGTTAATTGGCCAACTCTATTGAGGAGGTGTTTTCCTGAATACATCTAAGGATATCAGTGGTAAAACTCGCAGAAAGTGTTTTGTTCTGGTCAGCTGCAACATCTTAATGCAAAACCTCTTGTTTTGAGCAGAAAAAAGGGTGGACAGGAGAAATGGCAGAATGTTCTGGGGTGGGGACTCCTACAGGGCAGGGGTGGATGTGGGTTCTATGAGATCAATGACTTTTATTCTCCCCTGCTGTTGGGATGATCTGCCAGCTTCAACAGAGACAAAGGATGGTGCTTTTACTCCAATAATAGGCCCCCAGCTGCAGGTCAGAGAGCTGCAGCAGGGCCATGATTCCCCTACTGAACCCAGGCAGAGGTTACACCTAAACCGCCACTGGCCTCTCAGGCTCTGTGATATGATCTTCAGTTTCACCTTCAGATCTGGCGTGGAACTGGCAAGCGACATTTCATGCATTTCCCCATCGCTGGTCAGGACATGACTTAAAATAGGTGAGACACATGGATATCTTCCCTGTATAGAATCAGATTACCCACATTAATGATTATTCAAGCAAAGATAAGAGCTAATCATAATTGCTATTTACTAAATGTTCTTTCATTCATCAGAGATCATTAAGAGGAGAGACTGGGAAAGGAGAGGGCCTTGCTGGAGCCACTCCTCAAGGAATGAAACTCGAATATTCCCAGTCCAAGGTCTACACTTGGTTCTCCTCTAACTCGCTCACCTCTGTCCATCAGTCAGTCAGTTACTAAACAGTTTTGTGTGCGTGAGGACTGTACTAGGGAATGCAGTAAATCTGATAATCAAGGTGGTCCCAGCATTTGCCCTCATGAAACAGGACTTGAGGATCGTGTGATGAGCTTAAGAGGGATGATATATGTTCTCTCTCTCTCTCTCTCACTCTCTCTCTTCCTCTCTATTTCTCTCTCTCTCTCTCTCTCTCTCACTCTCTCTCTTCCTCTCTATTTCTCTCTCTCTCTCTCTCTCTCTCTCTCTCTCTCTCTCTCTCTCTCTCACACACACACACACACACACACACACACACACACACACACACACACACAAAACACACGGAGCTTTAGTGACATTAGACCTTGTAGGCACCATCCCCTCAGAGCCCCACATTTACAGGTTTCTGCTGTGATAACCAGCCTTCACATGCGGAGGACAGATTCATGTGTCAGTCGCAGGGGTTCATACTTGCCAGCAGGTGTCCTGGGCACTGTTCTTGGAGAGACAAACTAACTGTCAGGCTTGCCCAGAGGCCTGTGTGATAAAGTCCAGGCCACGGAGTGCAGACCAGGGAGGCCCCTCTGCCCCAGAGCTTCCCCTGAAGCCATAGGGGTCTCCCATATAGAGAATGAAGGCACTGCCCATCAAATAGAATCTCTAAATGAAAAATTGCATATTTCAGAGCCTTTAAAACCTCACCTCCATGCAGATGAAACATTCTCAAACCATGACACATTTCCATGGTACTCCTTCTTTAGAAACCCCAGCAGCTCTTGGGACCCTGATAACAAACCTGCCTTCCTCTGCCCTGCACTGAGATCCCTCTATCCCCATCAGCGGCTCCACAGTGGAGGGGTCATGAGCATGGACCACCAAGCCAGAATGCCTGGCTTCCACTTGGCTCCACCTCTGTTGCCTCCGCTTCCTCATCATCTTCAGAGCTACCATCATCATCATCGCCAATTATGTTTAGATATCGGTTACTCCATGCAGACACTGGTCTAAGCCCTTTCCATTCATTGACTCATTTAATTCTCATGAAATCTTCATGAAGTTGATATTGTGAAATTCCCATTTCACAGAGAAAACTCAAGAACAGATAAGTCAATAATGTTCTCCCAAGGAAGCCATAGTGCACCCTAACTGACCTCTAAACCTAAGATCCACAGACTTTACTCTGACGAGGGAGCCGTAATCACAGGAGGTTACCTAGACCCCTCCAGGTGACTTGTGTTTAAGAAATTGCTATGGATTGACAGGAAGTCCAGAGTCTTAGAAAACAAAAGTAAGAGTCATCTAAAATCATTTTCCTGGCTTAGAGAAGGCCATCTAAGCATCTGATTTGGAGAAGCTCTGTGGATCCTGTTTAGATGGCCCATCAGCATGCCCTTATGAGAAGGCAGTTACATTTCACTGTACTAAGAGCCCCAAGGTCAAGAATGTTCCCCCAACCTGGGCCCTGGTGGATAACCCACAATTGCTGGTTCCCTGCGTGCCCCTGAGTGCCAGTGCTTTTTCCTCAGACCCCAAACTGAACAGAGCCTGTGCCCAAGTTCCCCATCCCCCTCCTTAGGGCCCAGTCTCAGAGGGTCCATCTAAGGTGTAAGCTCGTACCCTTGCTGGCCCCTGCACCTGCTTGCAGACAGACCACTCAGATTTGCCTGCCCCTTTACCTGGTGCTAATTGCACCACCACCTCTTTCTTCGTGTATTCTGGCCAATGGGTCTGTCCTCCCTGAACCAAGATTACCTGAATTATACCGATTGGCCCCTGCCTCTGGGTATGCCCAGCCACTCTCAAGCTGGCTTAGCCAGTCACTCCACACCCTTGGCAGACAATTGGTTCCATCCTCCAGAGAGAAACCCTTCTCTGGCCCTGCCTCCTTCCCACCAGCCTGGCTTCCTCTTCTTAAGCCCAGCTCATTCCCCAGCAGAGCGAGCCTCTGTATCCACACAGGATGGTTAGGGTTGAGAAGCCAAACTAAACCTAACCCAATCACATAGAAATTGCTCATCACTCTGCAGGCTGCAGAAGGGAGGTGAGGCTGACAAGGCAACTCTCCCTCTGACCCGCAGCCTACAGTTCTATTCCTGCTCTTGGCCTTCTGCCAGACCTGTCACCGAACCTGAACTTTTAGCCCTAGCTCTGCTTCATTTGGGCCTTGGCATGGAGCAGAACGTAAAATGATAATGCCCTGCCTGAGCTGTGCCAAACAGCACGCAGCTCCTGAGATGTTACAGATGCAGCTGTGACCAGCGAACACATTGTTTCCGGGATTGTGTTTGTAAATATATGAGTTGCCTGACAGCTTGTGGAATTAAATATAGATGCTACATCACAAACCCTAGCTAAAATAAACTATATGCTGCTCGATGAATGTCAATAAGTACACTGAGAAAGAATCATTACCCCTTTCTGTAGTGCAGTCCAAAATACCCATCCCTAAGTGGTTTTCTTTTTGTTTTCTTAAGTTGCTGGGTTTTTTTGTTTGTTTGTTTTTGTGTTTTACAAAAGTGACTCCCCTCACCCCACAAGCTTTTGTCTGGCACTGCTGGACAGCTGGTGGGAGGGTGGTGTGAGGACACAAGATGGGTGCAATCAGTAAGGTTGCTGCATTGGGTGTGATGTGTATAGTATGTGGAAAGCCAGCTTGAAGGTTGCCAGTTAGATGGGGAGTCACAGTCAACCTTTGGGGATGCTGGACTTGTGGCAGCATTTCTCAGTGTATGGTCTGAGGCCCACGGGGGGTTGTTTGGAAAGACCTTCGGTTAGAGTGCATCTCAGCAGTTTCTGAGCCACATGACCCTCCTTTCCTTACACTCGTTTCCACAGGCTGCTTGTACATTAGCAACTGCTGAGATTAGTAAGGGCAGGGGACTTGAAGGTGGTCTTCCCACACTGCATTCAGCATCTGGAAAAGCTTCCTGAGCACTCTCACTGGGTCTTAAGGGGTGAAGGCTTGTTGCCATGGAATCCTGGGTGTTAATGCTAAGCCTGAACTGCCCTGTCCAGGTCACTGAAGCCCACTCTCTGGGAAGTGGTACGAAATGAAGGCCCTGTGAATTCAGGGCAACCGCAGTGCTGTGTTGAGGAGTTAAGGTTTTACTTATGTTATCATTAGGAATTTATGCAATTGCTATGTTTCTGCCAATTTTATTTGTTTGTTTGTTTGTGGTGTTCCTCTCTAGTTCTTTAACACCAAGTCTTTTCTCCACTAAAAAGTGGAATATAGACCTAAATAGACTGAAGATTGGGCATGTTGAGTGGTCCTTATGCAAAAATATTTAAGAGCCTCTAATGGAAGAACCAGAATAATTCTTAAAAACTCTTAATTCATCATTGCTGGATAGCTCAATTGGTTGGAGCATTGGCCCAATGTGCCAGGTTTCGGGTTCCATGCTTGGTCAGGACACATGCAGGAATTAGCCAATGAATGCATGAATTAGTGGAATGACAAACCCCTCTCTCTCTCTCTCTCTCTCTCTTTTTTTTCTTCTCCTTCTCCTTCTCCTTCTCCTTCTTCTCATTCTTCTTCTTCCTCACTCTCAAATCAATCAATCAATAAAAATCTTAATTCAGACTTCATTCTGGCTTACACCTACTAACTACCTAAACTACTTATGACACATTAAACCATTTGTAAGATGTGGTAAGAAGTTTCCACTTCCAGGGAGAAACCAAGATGGCGGCATAAGTAAGCACCTAAACTGCTGCCTGGCACAACAATTTCAAAACTACAACTAAAAGAACGGACACCATCCAGAACCACAGGAAAGCTGGCTGAGTGAAAATCCGACAACTAGAAGGAAAGAGAAAAGCTCACAGAGAATTGGAGGTATGGCAAAGGGTCTTTGTGCGCACAGAGTGGAAGGGCAGCTGAGAGCCCGGCTGACTTTCTCTGGCGGAAGGGGGAAGGAAGCCCCCGACCGCACTGAACCCCAGTTCTGACTGCACTGAACCCCAGTTCCGGGCGAGCCCCTGGGGACCCATGCTCTTGTGGGGGGAGTCTGGACTCTCGGGCAGAGACTCGGGAGCCGGGGAAGGCAGAGGTCTGAAGGAGCACGTGTGCCAGTGCGCACAAAGGCTGCGGAGGTTGCCACAGGCTTTCCCTAGTGGAAGGGAGTCGGAGGCTCCTGACTGCACTGGGCCCCAGTTCTGACTGCACTGAACCCCGGTTCCAGGCGAGCCCCTGGGGACCCACGCTCTTGTGGGGGGAGTCTGGACTCTCGGGCGGAGACTCGGAAGCCAGGGAAGGCAGAGGTCTGCGCGTGCGCGCAAGGGCAAGGCTGACGGGAAGCCAAGACTGTCTGCTCCGCCCTGAGACTCCACCCCATCCAAGCTGAGCACAGAGGCTATTGCAATTTGGCAAGTCTAATCCTATAAGGCTGTCTCCAAGCACCGAACTTCTCCCAGCGTAGATGCAGCTGATCCTTACAGCCAACTGGCCTGGAGGTCAATTCCTCCCAGTGATACCAACAACAATCAAGACTTAATTACAACAAGCTGTACACACAGTCCACAAAGGAGTGCACCAAGAGTGTCCACCTCAGGTTAACTGGGGAGGCTGACCCACTGGGCCATATAGGAAACCTAGCACACAAATCTACCCTACCAACTCAGGGAAGCAGTGAAAATGCGGTGTCAAAGAAACAGATCACAAACGAAAGAAATGGAGGAAAACAAACGACTGGATATAGAATTCAAAACCACGGTTATAAGGCTTTTCAAGAATATCCTAGAAAAGGCCGATAAATATAACGAGACCCTCGAAGATATGAAAAAGGACCAACTAGAAATTAAACATACACTGACTGAAATAAAAAATATTATACAGAGACCCAAAAACAGACAAGAGGAACACAAAAATCAAGTCAAAGAATTGAATTACAAAGAAGCAAAAAACACTCAACCGAAAAAGCAAAAAGAAAAAAAAAATCCAAAAAGTTGAAGATAGTGTAAGAAGACTCTGGGACAACTTCAAGCGTACCAACATCAGAATTATGGGGGTGCCAGAAGAAGAGAGAGAACAAGATACTGACAACCTATTTGAAGAAATAATGACCGAAAACTTCCCCCACCTGGTGAAAGAAATAGACTTACAAGTCCAGGAAGCGCACAGAACCCCAAACAAAAGGAATCCAAAGAGGACCACACCAAGACACATCATAATTAAAATGCCAAGAGCAAAAGACAAAGAGAGAATATTAAAAGCAGCAAGAGAAAAACAGTTAATTACCTACAAGGGAGCACCCATACGACTGTCAGCTGACTTCTCAACAGAAACTATGCAGGCCAGATGGGAGTGGCAAGAAATTTTCAATGTGATGAATAGCAAGAACCTACAACCAAGATTACTCTACCCAGCAAAGCTATCATTCAGAATTGAAGGGCAGATAAAGAGCTTCACAGATAAGAAAAAGCTAAAGGAGTTCATCACCACCAAACCAGTATTATATGAAATGCTGAAAGGTATTCTTAAAGAAGAGGAAGAAGAAAAAAGTAAAGATAAAAATTATGAACAACAAATACATATCTATCAACAAGTGAACCTAAAAATCAAGTGAATTAAAAACCTGAGGAACAGAATAATCTGGTGAATATAATAGAATCAGGGGCATAGAAAGGGAGTGGACTGATAATTCTCAGGGGGGAAGGGGTATGGGGGGTTCAGGAAGAGACTGGACAAAAATCATACACCTATGGATGAGGACAGTGGAGGGGAGGTAAGGGCAGAAGGTAGGGTGGGAACCGGGTGGAGGGGAGCTATGGGGGGAAAAAGGAGAAACAATTGTAATAATCTGAATAAAGATTTATTTTTTAAAAAAAGAAGTTTCCACTTCCTTTTAGGACATGCAATAAATAACTACTCATTCAGCCATGTAATATTTATTGGACAAAGAAGAGTCCATTTAGCTAAAATATAAAATGCATGGGTGGGATAGTGGGAGAAAATACTAGAAGGTAAAGCTTGAATTTCTTTGAACATGCAAACCCTTGTTAGAATTCAGGCCTTATTAGCCAAAGCCACGTTAGGAAGACTCTTTCTTGACCAGCATCTGCCCATTCACAACTCAGTGAAAACGAGGCTCCAATCAGCAATTTCCAAACCAAAAATGAGATTAAATTATTTTCAGCCTAATTTTATATTGTATCATTGATTTTCAGTCCAAATCTTTGGAAAAGTAGTATAAAGTAACTCTATTAAGAATTTTAAAAATTGAATCAAACATTCCATTTCTCAAACAGGGAAAAAAGAATGTAGACAGAAGCAACCAATTACTCCAGTGGGTCTCAACTGGTGTGTGTGTGTGTGAGTGAGTGTGTGTGTGTGTGTGTGTGTGTGTGTGTGTGAGAGAGAGAGAGAGAGAGAGAGAGAGAGAGAGAGAGAGAGAGAGAGATTTTGCCCCAGGAGACCTTTGCCAATTTCTAGAGAAATTTTTTATTGTAGCAATTTGGAGAGGGGTGCTATTACTAGTGTTAAGGCCCAGCAGCTGTTGAACATTCTATAATGCACAGGACAGCTCCTCACAACAAATCATTCTCTGACCCTAAATGTCAGCAGTGCTGAGGTTGAGAAGCTCTGACTTATGCCAACAAATTCTAATGAGCCCTGACTCATACAATGTCTGTGAATAATGGATGGTCAACTTTTTAGGAAAGGATTTCATGCATATCTAGTTTGCTAACACATGTCATAGTGTCAAAGACCAGAATTACTCCACAGTCTCTTCATCTAGGACTCCTGTTTCATGTTGAATTGGACCTTGATAACAATAACAACAAAACAGTAAAAGGTCCTATTTATTGAGTACTTATTTTCTACTGGGCACTTCCTTTCAACAAGGTAGGTATTATTAATCCATGAGCAATTATTATAAAGAAAATTATATTCTAAGAGAATTAAGAAGTTTGTACAACTTCCTTTCCTCCCTCCCTTCCTCCCTCCCTCCCTCCCTCCCTTCTTTCCTTCCATCATCATTTGGCAAAAAAAGCTAATAGGCAGGCCTGGGCGGGGGCGGGGCATACTGGTAAAGGTGTGTATCTATATGAGGAAGGTGGTTGAATGGGCAACAGCCCAGTGGACTCAGGAAATTGGTTACACGCAGCGGGGTTAGCCAGTAAATAAATATATTGAAACTAATAGGAGCTAAGGTTCTTGTGAAAGAAGAGAGCTATAAATTTAGGAAGGACAAAAGCTAGAATAAACCATGCAGTGTGGCTTTGAGACTCGAGAAATGACAACTGCCTGCAATGTGCAATTCTGGGTTGGATCTTCTGTTCTAACAGACATGATTAGGTCAGTTGCAAAACTTGAAAGTGGTCTCTGGGTAAAGGGCATATGGGAGTTACTTGTACTCTTGTATAAATTTCTAGTAGATTGAAATTATTACACTGTGCAAAAGCAAAAACAAAATCATACATGGTTACACAGCTCTTGCAGCCGACATTGAAACCCTATTGTTCTAACTCTGACATCTATGCTATTTACCAATCCATGATTCTAAAATATATTTGTTTCCCTGGCTGGGTGGCTTGGTTGGAGCATCATTGCATGCACAAAAAAGGTGGTGGGTTAGATTCTCGGCCAGGGTTCATATGGGGGCAACCGATGGATGTTTCTTTCTCTCTAAAATCAATTAAAAAACATACCTACTGATTCAGCCAACTAATAATAAAATATATTTGCCTATTAAAATACCTGTGGGGTATCTAAGATATGGTTTTAAGACAGACACTCATTGTTTACATTTTAGAAGACATAACTGGAGACTTGCTACATGTGGCTGTGTCCAGTGTAGTTCAATAAAAATATAATGCAAACTACATAGATATTTTAAGTTTACTAGCACCAACATTAAAAAGGTAAAATGAAATAGATGCAATCAATTTTAACAACATATTTAATCTAAGGAATCTAAAATATTGTCATTTGAACATGTAATTCATATAAAATTTATTACCAAGATATTTTATATTTTTTCACTGAGTCTGAAAAAAATGAGGGGGGGATTTTACACTTACAGCACATCTCAATGTATATGCTAATTTTTCATCAGAAATACTTTATTCTGTATTGAGATTTGAAGTAATTTACAGTTGAAAAAATAAATTCACATACGCAAATTATTCCAAGCATACTTCAAGTTTTTCTAATAACGGAATTGAGTATAAGTTTTAAAATTTAAATTAATTAAAATAAATTAAAATTTAAAACTCAAGTTTCTTAGTTGCATGAGCCATATATTAAGTGCTCAATAGCCACATGTGTCTAGTGGCTACCATATTGGACAACACAGGCTGATTCATCTGCTCCTATGTATTCCTGTGCATGCATATTGCTTACCCCATTTCCATATGTAGAGATGCACTATAACTTTATGAGAAGCAGTATAGTCTTTTCTAAAATTTAATTTTCAATTACAGTTGACATACAATATTATATTAGTCTCAGGTGCACAACATAGTGATTAAACATTTATATAGCTTGTGAAGTGATAATTCCAGTACCCATCTGATACTATACATAGTTATTATAATATTATTGACTATATTCCCTATGTTGTACTTTACCTCCCTGTGTCTATTTTGATAACTGCTGATTTGTACTTATGAATCCCTTCACCTTTTCACCTGTATGCCAAATCCCCTCCCATCTGATAAGCATCAGTTTGTTCTCTGTATCTATGAATTTGTTTCTCTTTTGTTTATTGATATTATTCTTTAGATTCCACATATAAGTGAAATCATATGGTATTTGTCTTTCTCTTTCAGACTTATTTCCCTTAGCATAGTACCTTCTAGTCCATCCATGTTGTTGCAAATGGCACGATTTCATTATTTTTATGCTGAGTAATATTGCACTGTACACACACACACACACACACACACACCATATCTTCTTTATTCATTTGTCTATTGATAGACACTGAAGTTGCTTCCATATCTTAGCTATTGTAAATAGGCTACAATGAACATAGGGTGCATATTAGCGTTTTGGATTTCTTTGAATGAATACCCTGAAGTGGAGTTGCTGGGTATATGGTAATTCTGTTTTCTACAGTGGCTGCACCAATTTACAATCCCCCAACAGTGCATGAGGGTTCCCTTTTCTCCACATTTTGCCAACACTTATTGTTTGTTGATTTATTGATGATAGCCATTCTGACAGGTGTGGGTGATATCTCATTGTAATTTTAATTTGCATCTCCCTGATGATGAGTGATGTTGAGCATCTTTTCATATGTTTATTGGCCATCTGTATGTCCTCTTTGGAGAAATGTCTAGAAGGTCCTTTGCTCATTTTTAAATCATATTGGTTTTGTGTGTGGGGGTGGGTGAGTTTTAGGTGTGTGAGTTTCTTATATATTTTAGATATTAACCCCTTATCAGATGTATCATTGGCGAATATCTTCTCCCATTCACTAGGTTGTCTTTTCATTTTGTTGGTGTTTTTCACCTAGAACTACTAGATTAAACTCCCTTATCTGATGGCTAGAACTTGGTGAGTAAATATGGAAAGTACATAGCAGGATGGTACCACAAGGGAAAATCCTTTACAACTGAAAGGTAGCAGGCAAATGTTAATTGTTCAGATTATTTCTATTATTAGAGGCCAGAAGCAGTGGACAGAAAACATTGTCATTGAAAAGACTTTGAACAAATCAATGGATGTGCCGGTTAGAATTCTCTGTAATGATAATACAAGGATGCACTACCCTCTTCCAACCACCCGCACCTACGCTGCAGAATGGATCTGAATATGTCTGCTCCATACTGTGCTCTCCTGAGAGAAAAGTGTTTTCGGTGAATTTATATTGATAACTGTTGCCAAGTACTGCAATTATAGATGCATTTTATTTTCTTTGTTATGATTTTATGTTCCAATTTTTTTATAAAACAGTGCATTATTTTTGTAATCAGAAAAAAACTTAGGAGTACTCTTCTGCCTCCATTTTTCTCATCATCTAGATGACTGAGAGAGGCCTGTCTTAGCTATTTTTACTAAAGAGCTTCAGCCACCCATTCGAACAGCTGGTCAGACAACCCTCTCATTTCCAACCATCTCAGCCCCTCACACTTGGTTGCTCCACTTGTGTGAGGCGGATCTGGGGCTTAGTTGAAACAAACAGAAACAATTCATCATACTCATTCACAGACATGGTTACTGCCTATCTCCACCATCCCTGATAGCATACCCGCTCTGCGGCCTATGCTTGCTCAGTCCTTGGCCAGGCAGCCAGTAGGCACATCCTGGAACTGGCAGTGGTGATTCAGCAGGACAGGGCTTTCTGTCTCACCCCACTCATCCTCACCCCCTGCCCTAATGAGGTGCCCAGAGGCTGAAACTGCCCTCCTGACATCGCAGCTGGCATGGAGGGGCCTGGAGAGCAGTTACCCATACATTTTCTGGGGTTGTTATCCGTTGAAGTTTCAATTAAAGTTGCCCTCAGTTCTTACGTGTTTATTTGTTTGCTCCCATCCTGACTTAGAACCCTTCCCTCTCTTCTAGGATGCTGTATACTATGATTCAGATTGTCTTTGCACAACACTAAGCACACCATTCACACTGTAGTCTAAGTGAATGGCATCCTGAGTTGTTAAGCAGAACACAACCTGTGTGGTCACACCTGGGGCCCTGCCACATCCTACATTTTCTCTTAACCTCCGGAACGACAATTAAGCCTCCCTTTTGGTGGGGCAGCATAGTTACAAAGGGGTAGGGAGCAGATGCGAGAAAAGGACGAAAAGGCAAAGAAAATACTAAACGTAAAATTTGTTTGACCATGTAGGACATCTTTGTGCACCATCAGCTCACCCTAAGAGATGGCTTGTCAGGGTTAAAACATCTGAGGCTATGATATAAATACAGAATGTCACGGAGGAGGGTCCAGAGAGTAATACACCTGCTTGTAGATGGTTTGTACCTGGGAGCTATTTCTCTGAAGGGCCATTACTAATAGTTAGGAGTTCATAACTATCACCACACTGGGACAAAAGGAATGGTAAGTGCACTTCTTAAAATGCTTATTTTCCCGTTTTTATTTGATTTATTTGAGAGAGACAAAACTGCTTCTCCACACTATTCTTGAACCTGCTCACATACAGCTCATCCTCCATTCCACGAACATCATTAAGCTTGACTTCTGCAAAACCCACAGCAACTTTCTAATCTCCAAACCAGAGGGACTTTTCAGTGCCTGCGGCTAATACTTACTGAGTAATAACTGGGTACCAGGCGTCGTTCTCACTGCTTTACATACATTGTCGCATTTGATCCGCAAGACAATAAATAGCTTTGCATTCCACTGTTATTTTCTTTTTATGGATGAGGAAATTAGGAGCTAAAGAGATTAAGTAATTTCTCAAGGTGCCAGTGTTTTATGGCCAGGATGTGTTGTCTGGATCCAGAGCTAGAATGGTAGGAAGATAGGCCCTTGGTTCAGAGAGGAAGAACCAGAATCCAGACTCTTTACAAGATTGAGGCTTATGTACCAGTTAATGGAGAGCTGGGGTTAGAATCAAGGCCAGTCTTTGCCACCCAGCCCAGAGGCCTTCATGGTACCCACTCCTCTGACAAACCTATGGTTCCCAAACAGACCCAAGGTACCCCGTTATCTATGCAGGACTTCCACAAGCCCTCCCTGACATATCCAGATTTTGAGACTACATTTATGTTCCCCAGCCCCACTCTTTCCCTTCCCTGCCTCTTTCTACCCTGCATTTCTCCTCTCCCTTTGTCTTTATCACTGAGTGTTTTCTGTCTGTCTCCTGTCTCCCTGCTCACCTGTAATCTTGTTTTTTCCAAGCTGTTAGCCACTGGGCTCTAGGTAAACATCTTTCTTCTTCTATAGGGTTGTTTTCAGCAGGATGCAAAGGCCATTAGTAAATCAATAACCCTTTATGAAGAAAAGGGGGGAGGATGGGACCTGGAGTTTTTAATTCAGATCTAGCAACTCCTGGGCATTGGCAGGCATGTTCTAAAATTAGGCCCTTGGAAAGCATGCCGCTGCTACTGCTGGAACTTTATAGCTTCCTGCCCATAAACAGGAGCAGCTTGCTATGGGAGGGATCATTAGCTGAATTCTCCCTCTCCTGTGGTTGTGATGTGTTTCTTTAACTCTGACACCATATGTATTAGCCGTTGCTTTGGGGCTCTTGGCTTCTTTTATTCTTGCCTCCTCTCTCTTCTCTCTATGCCACTCTTTCCTGGTCTCTGCTTCTGCCCTTTTTCTTCTTTCGAGGAAGCTTTGAATTTCCATCTATCAATGTGTTTCTAACACTGCAAATACTTCTGCAAGTGCATAAAGTCTCATTTGTTGATGTAGCCACGTTGAGCAACCCTAAACACAGATCTTCCTGCTATATTTACAAGATGATATCTCTGAGTCAGCACCTGCCCAGGACCCATCGTGTTTCTTCCCTTCTATCATTGTTCTGTCTCACTCTTGTCCCAGTCTACCTGTCTCCATGCAGAAAACAAAGACACAGTTCTGAGACAAGAGCAGTGATGGTATGACCACTCCCAAGGCCAATCCCACGATGTGTAAAACAGCACACATATAACATTGAGTGTATACAACCTGAGTACTTTAACTGAATGTCCTAAGACTTCCTCAAATAGCATACCCCAAACAGCCTCATGGTTTTACTTGGTTTCCTTTCAGAGTGAAGGGCAAAACAACCCATCTATTCTTGTGGTTCACAATCCTCAGTGCATATTGGAATTATCTGGAAAATCTTATTGAAAATACCAGTGCCTGGACCCCCAACGGTTCTGGTTTAAAAGTTCTGGGGTCAGGCTCTAGAGTCGGTATTTTTTAAAATATATTTTATTGATTTCAGAGGGGAAGGGAGAGGGAGAGAGAGATAGAAACATCAATGATGAGAGAGAATCAATGATCGGCAGCCTCCTGCACACCCCCAAGTGGGAATCGAGCCCACAACCTGGGCATGTGCCCCAATGGGGAACTGAACCTCGACTTCCTGGTTCAAAGGTTGGTGCCCAACTTCTGAGCCATGCTGGCTGGGCTGGAGTATTTTTAAAAGCCCTCCCCAATGAATTTTAATGAGAGTGTTAACATACCACAGATCTACTTACTCATTAGGAACCTGGTTGTAATTGTTGACATCTTCCTCTTCCTTGCCTTTTGTGTGACCCATCACTAAGTACCATCAATTTTAGCTCTAAAATATGGCTCAAAAATAACCATAAGTCTTTGTCCTCATTGCAATGACCCTAATCTAAAAGGTCACCTCTCATCTGGGCTTTTCAATGCATTCTGCATGATACATCAGATCAGGACCTGCCATCTCTTCTTCCCTCTTGTGGAGGACACACTCTAAGGTGTGTTTGTGTATTTACCAGTGCATATTTTTTTTCAGGATTAGGAAGGGAGATGTCAGATATGAGCAATGACAGAGAAAAGAAAATAAAAATATATTTTTTGACTCTCAGAAATCTCCTAATTGCCAATTTTGAATGACAACAGATTCCTAGAGTTTCAGAATCTATAGGTCTGGGGTGGGGACTGAGAATTTGCATTTCTATTAAGATCCACTTTATTTGGAGAGTAATATTAGCATGTAACTCAAAAGTTTGTCATTGGAATGGCAAGATGAGTTACAGGGAAAAGTATTCAGAGTAGTGACTGGATATGCTAATTGTCCAATGAATGTTAGCTGTCAATATTATTCTCTGCCTGGCAAAACTGTACATGTTTGTCATCACTCATCTTAAACTTCACCTTTGCTGAAAGCTTTTGTGAGACTGCCTGGCAGAATTTGTAGTCTTATGCCTATAGCCTCCTTACCCCATTATAGAACTTACCACGTGGAACCGTATCTGCTTACACCTTACACGAATACTCATGCCTTTCCATGGACTGAACTGCTTAAGGATGGGAACTTTGCATTAAATCTCATTGACTTCCCATAATATGCCTGACCCAGAATGGCTGCCCAATGAATATATTTTGATTGGAGAAATTAATGCCCAGAGTGTCATTTTCCTGTGAGTTGCAGGATTGGCAGGACTAAATAAGGGCTGTTGTCTGGCTATTATTTAGATTTTCACCTAAATTCCAACATAGGAGATTTCCTCTTTGGACAGTGGAATCACATTTTGATGATCAGTGGCAGAATCATCTTTTCCACCAAGACATATCAGTATAGCGTCTCTGGGTGTAGAACCTGGGCACAGGTAAGTTTCAAAGTTCATCAGGGGATTCTAATGTAGAGCTAGGGTTGTGAACAACTGATCTAGAGGCATGCAACCTATTAAAATGGCAAACCATTCAACATTATCAAGCTTCTGCTCCCCCCCATGAATTTGCTTCTCTTATCCCAATATGAATTGCCAGCTTTGGAGCAGTTTTGAAAAAGGCTAAATAGAGAAATTAGCAATTGTAGTGCACTTTACAGTTTTCAAAGCACTTTCATACTCAGTGTGTCATCAAAATCTTAAAATAACCCAGTGAGGAAGGTATCATTATTCTTTACAAATGCAACAGCCCAGGGAGGAGGTTACACACCAAACCCTTTTAAAGGAAGCAACACATCAGCAAAATGCCATCTGCCAGGTTCTTGCGCTTTGGGCCTATCTCTTGTCAACAATGCTACCTACAGGCCGTCTTTGCTGTTCATCTAGGACCTGGATTCCAGGTATTTTCTCCACTTAGCCACCTGGTCCCCGGTTGGTCAATGACTTCTGCGTCCTCCTTGGCCTCCTAGGATGGCTTGGCTCTTTGCCAGCTGCTTTCCAGGGGTTTTCCTCCCCCACTTTGCAGGCACCGGTGTTGGTTTCATTTCCTTCTGCCCACAGGCGGCATCCCCCAGTTTTCCCAGTTAAGGACTCTCCAGTTAAGAGGAGTTAAATGACTTGCCTAGAGGCAGAGTCAGTGAGTGGCAGGACTGAGACTCGAACCCAGGCTGTAGTTAGAAACAACTCAGGGAAGACTCAGTGCTTTGAGGTCTGGTGTGGGCACAGAGGAGGAAGGATGCTGTAAGGAGGCAGGGCTTTCCCTTTATAAGGCTGCCTAGGGCCACTTTGGAATTTGTGAGCATAAGATTGGGTTATAAAGTAAAACAATGGATTGATAAATATGCTAAATGTAAACATCCAAAGAGAGTATTTTGCTCATCAGCGAAGTCCTTTAGGTACACTATTTTATTCCAGGGATGTGGCAGTGACCCAGAAATATTTTTGGAAGTGCCTCCCAAACCTGAAGCACATTCTTGTAAATATAATTAATGGTAGCAAATATTTGTCCTGTGAGGGAAAATTTGTTTAGATTAAAAACTCACTTAGGCCCTTGCTGGAGTGGCTCAGTTGGTTGGATGTTGTCCTGGGCACCAAGCGGTTGCTGGTTCAATTCCCGGTCAGGGCACATGCCCGGGTTCTGGGCTTAATCCCCGGTGGAGGGCATGCAGGAGGCAGCTGATCAATGTGTTGCTCTCACATCAATGTTTTTCTCTCTCCCTTCCTATCTCTCTAAAAAATCAATTAAAAATCTTTAGAAAACCTCACTTAGACCCAAATATAATGAATAAGAAAGAAGAGAGATGAGTAGGATTTGTTTAGGAAAACCTGAGGCTGTAAGTGCCTCATGAAGAGTGAGCATGTAATTTTTATTTTATACCTGCAGGCTCTGACATCTTGCTGGACCTATGACAAGAGGTGTTTGGTGCAACAATGAGTAAATGAATGAATGAGTTGAAAATATTTTGGTATGGGGCCCAGATGGTACTATTTTTAAAAGAATACCCCCAAATGCTCTAATTACTGGAGTATCATTGAAAAGAGTGTTGAACCTCTCAAGGAGACTAAGAGTTAGTTAAGGACCTGTTCTCATTGAGTCATACAGGTCTTGATGTCTTTGCTACACATCCACATGTGCACATGCACACACACACACACACGGCCTCATCACTTTATAGTCCTACTTTTTCTATCCATATGCAAATATGTGTGAGATATCCTATATGTATTGAAAGAGGGTTAAATCTCCTTAGTCATGGGTAGCTGTTCAGGAGACAGGGAAAAATGAAGGCTTATAAAAATCAAAAGGTGATAGAAGGAGATTTGATACACTAAATGGTTAGACACAAGGTTTTGCCTGCAAATTGAGAATATATCTTCTACCTCTTTCTGATCCCAGGCAAATGATCATTTCTCATCTTCTCCACAATCCTGTCCATTTAAACCTTAGGTATCCTGGGAAGGTGGAGTCCAGGGTATAGCACAGCATCCTCAGTGTGGACCTAGATTCTCAGAAACATTTCACTGGGGGAAAGAATCCCCTGATCTAGCCTCTTTGAATTGTGGATGACAAAACCATGGCAAAGTGGAATACTCTGCTTATGGAAAGATGCAGAACTAGGATCATATTATAGAGACAGGTTTCTAGAGTGTTGAGATGAATAGAAAATTTGATTTCCTACAAGTTACTTTAAAAAATGTTATTAGGAAAAGGAGAGTACGAAAGAACAAAACAAACCCTCCCATGGCTCTTCTATTGAATACTGATAGAAGATAAAGAACAGCAGTGTTTTTGTGTCTGCATGGTACAAACAATAAGATACAGCTAAACATCTCATAAACATCATTAGCAGCAGCTTCTAATGTCAGTCCCTCTCTAGTCCTAACACTAGCATTTCTATTGCAACAGCGGCATGTAAAAAAATCCAGGGCCATGGGCCAGGAAGAATGAGGTCTGGATTCAAGTTGCAGCTTTTGCCAATAACTAGCTCTGTGACCTTGAACAAGCTACCCCTCCCTGAACTTTAGTTGCCTCATGAAAAAAAATGAGGTGATTGGAGTAGACAACAGCTGGGGCTCCTTCCAGCACTGGCAGGCTAATAGTTTTTAAACACTGTTTCACCATATGATGGGAAAGATGAGCATAGAACAATACTATTCTGTGACTACCCCAGCAGTGTCTGCTGAAAAGACCACACCTTTGTCCAGGGTACATGTTGGACATGGCACAGTGCTAGATGTTATATTCTACCTGAAGGATGCTTTCATGGCATGGCTCAAGTTCAAGAAAGGACACACTTTTATTACCTCCCCACGCAAAGAGAGACAAATAAATAAAGATTTTGCTAAATCTCCCAACAAGGGGGAAACTAAGAATTTCATGCAATTATATAGCTCCTGAAGGTTCTTTTAATTGAATTACCACAGGCGCCTGTTGGGCATTCCTGGCCACATCCCCTATAATTCCAGTAGTATTACCCCTGAGGATCTTATAAATGCCATTAACATAAGGCAGCTATTTGCTTTCAGTAAGATAACAGAGATGATTTTGTCTAATTGTCTCTCTAATCCCTCCCCCTCATAGCCTGGGAAATCGCTTCTAATTGCTCAAATCCAGGACTCTATTATTGTTAATCACAATTGCTTTGGAAACATGTCAGTGTTATTGAGAAGGGTTGTCTCCTCCTTTCACCCATCACATGCTCTTGTCTTCCAGGCAGGTGAAAAGAACCATTTGTATTGAGATCCCCACATAGAAGCCTATAGGGAGGAAGAAGAAAGGTAGACAGAACTGGCCCCTGTCCTCACTACACCGGCTATGGACACAGGACTGGACTCAGGAGCAGTTTATGCCTCAGAGCCCAGGTGGGCTTCCTTCTCTGAGACTCTTGTACCTGACGTGGGTAGTGGTTTGCTTTTGAGTAGTTGTTTCTGTCCATTGTACTGGGGTCACCTTCCATGGGCAGCAGTCATCTACTGTTTGGTAGCTATGTCCAGTGGAACAGGATCAGTCTGCAGCCCTTGTAGGCTGGTCTTACCATTCAGTCACATTTCTGTTGTTCTTGGGCTATTCAATCTTGGATATTCCTAAACTGAGTCTGTTTTTAAGTTATTCAGGGCCTTTGCTTGCTTACCTTATGTTTTTGACTGTCTGATTGCTCATTCATTTCCACATGTTGGCTGAGCAGGGTGAAACTTGACCCCCTTCACCCCTGTTCATTGCTCCAATGAGATATTTGTAGGAAGGCTTAGGAAAAACTAGTTTCAAGTGTTCTTTGAATTGCATTTATGCATGTTCAGACTCACCACTATAAAAAAATCCAAAGTTGAACATAGGTCTGGTTACTGGTCAGTGGTAGTAATAAAAGTTGACACTTAGTTGTATCAGATAATGAGTGATGTTCTTAATAAGAGTCAAGCTTGGATGGACTCATTTCCTCTCCACAAACCAACATACTGGTATATGCGCAGACCCAGGCTGTGTTATAAAAGGAAAAAATAAGTTAGACTAAGTTGGGGACCAGATGGCTCTCACAGTGGGTCTTTCTAATCTCTCTCACCTATATTTCTGCAAATCACTTCCCTCTTATAATAATCCTTTGTTAATTACCAGGCCCATCCACCCACAGCCAAGGTGGGCACACACCAATACACTGAGAGGCCCGAGGACATATGCAGTGGGCTGCCAATTAAAGACTGCAGGTCTCTCGTCTCTCATTTCGGCTGCAGAAGGTCTACCCTTCCCTTGTTAAAGAAGGTTCAAATCAGAACACTCCTAACTTTACAAGATTGGCGAGGAATCTCAATCAAACATGGGAAGTAATAAGAGGAAACGAGCTTTGCAGGAGACCCCTATTATCTCTGCTCACAGTGCAGCAATAATTGGAATAATTGCTCCACTGTGAACACGAGTCTCACAGTTAAAGTTGTTTCCCCATTATTTTCATTATTCCAATTGATTGATGCCACTTTTAAACCTATTCGAACGAAATATGGTCTTCCATTATAATCTTTTATTTTTTAATGTAAGATTAAACCAAGATGTGTAGTAGTAAAGAAAATGTAAGAAAAAGTACATATTTTACATAACGTAGAAAATTGACCTGATCTTTGTAAGAGTTATTCACTGCAAATTTTTAACTTCAAAATATGCAGCTAGAGAACTGTCAGTGTTTGATCCTTCCAGTCTGGGTCTCCTCTGGACACATTAGAGGTGAGACACATGAAACAAATGAACAGGTCTTGGAAACGGACCACCAGGCCATTAAGTCCTGTGTCCTTAAGAGCTACAGTAGTTTGTTCTCATCCTCCTACTCTCCAGAGTTCTATCCGGCTTCAATTGAAATGTCTTTAGAAATGCATGTCCCAGAGGAAAAGGTTGGTCTGGATAACAGAGCTTAGCAATTAAAAGCTTTCCAGATACAAGGTTGCGCTTTGAAATTTAGCTCCAGAAATCCTCTATGTGCAAATTACTACTTGTTCAATTAGTATACAAGTTTTAGGGCTTTCTAGTGATGAGATCCTGGATTAGTAAACTAGTCCTCTGTGGCTAAAGAGACAGTGGAGACATTATACTTTCCTGAAGGGATGATTACTCTCTGGACAGATAATGACACAGCCAGGGCCCTCAGCACTAGGAAGGTGCCAGGTACTTGACTCTTGACTGTTGAGGGAAACATTGAGCTTTTGTTCGTTGGTCTGGGATGGTATAATAACATGAGCTAACATTTACAGGCCAGGCAACTGTGCTAAGCTCTGAATGATCTCATTTCGTCCTGACCATAGCCCTAGGAGGAGGACACAGTGGCCATCTACCTCATTTTCTATGAGGAAGTTTAGCTCTGTGGCGCAACTCACGCATGATCACATAACTAGGGAAGCCTAGCACTGAAACCAGGCCGTGTGACCTTTGAGTCTGTTCCAACCACACCCAGCTGTGGGCCACTTTGCCTGGGTCCAAGAAGACAGACTGGTACCCCAAAGCTCTCTTCCCATCAGAGGAGTTCAGTTTGCTTACAGCTGCTTCACAGGGACCCAAGTGCTTTTCTTGACTGACTCCCACCAGGGAATGAAAGAGAGGAGAGAACAGGAGCCTGCCAACCTCAACAGATGATATGTGGGCTGTTCTGGAGATGGGAAGAGAGAGGTTTTTGCTGGCTGACAGAGAACAAGGGGAAAGAGATCAGAGAGAAGAGTGACATAAACAGAAAGAGCTAAACTTGAAATATATGTGGAAGAGAAGAAGATGGAGGGATAAGGACAGATCTAGGGGACAGATGGGCAAATAGTCTTGAAAGGACATTTTTTAAAATGCCACTTAACTACAGTCTAGTGAGAAAAAGTGAGCAAGGAGACACAGTCAGAGAAGCAAGCTCTTCTCCATGGTGTTTGCAAGTCTCCCAGTGGGAAGATTCAAGAGACATGTGATTCTCCCCCGACCCCTGCCATCACCAAGGAGTTAGGGATCCATGCTCATGTCCAAAGGAAGCTTGCCCTGGTCGTTTTAGTTTAGAATCAGCCTCCAGAAGAGCGAAAGATGGGAACATTCTTAGGAAGCTTAGAATAATATCAGTCCCCATCCATTGTCAACTGATTTCCAGAAAGGGATCAATAAGATGCAATTGGAATTTCTGCTTAGTTCACCTTTACAGATGTGCTACCTGTTACCAAGCTCCAAAGACCCTCCCAAATCTTGGCTGAGAGACTCTTGAGAGTGAAACCAATGTCCCCCATCATTCCCTTTCCTTTTCCCTCACAAGCCGTGCTTAAATTATTTATGCACATGACTTCCCGTTAAGATGGCTTATGCATGAGTTTGCCTTAGGAGACAGAAGATAACCTGCTTTTGTGAGGGTCCCTCTGGGGAGGGGCAGCAGCACAATCAGGTTCTGTGAGGACAGAACACATCTCCATGTTGAGGCCTCTGTTTAAAATAAGGATCACTGTTGCCCAGGTCCCAGGTAAAGAATAATTTATATTGACACAGTTGCTGGAAGAAAAACATCAAAAGGTTATTGGGCACTAGACAGGGCAGGTCTGTGTTAAGTAGGACAAATCAGTACCTCCAATTGGTTACATCAGTAACAGGCCTGAAGGTAATGTCCCATTGTTGGCTGTGGTTCTTCTCTGGAAGGAATCAGGGGCAACCAGGTGAATCATTCTGCCATCTTTACACCATTCGCTGTGGATGGGGCTTGGCCAGAGGCCTGTCTTGGACCCTTTTCTGGGAGGTTTGGTTACTAAAGAAACCAATTACCAAATGGGCCTTACTCACGAGCAGGTCTCACCAGTCAGATAACTCTACTGCATCATAAGAAAATCTTTTTCTTCAGTAATCTTTGTTCAGCTTTCTTAATTTGCTCTTTGGTCATTTGTTTTGATTTTTTTGAATCAAATCTAAATGGAACTATTGTTTCAGTTAAGATCACATGATGAGTAACTGCAATTCTTAATTTATGTTAATGCTTTTGAAATGTTTGTCACAGTTAGGACTGCATTAATGACATGAGTTTTGTCTCTCCTTATCCTCCTCTAGCTGGGCCCTTCCCACTTCTTCAAGAATTCTCTTGAGCTACAGATTTCCCAACAATTAATTTGTGTTTTGTCCTGAGTTAGCTTAATTGAAAACATCAAGCTAATAAACCTTGGAAAAGGTGGGTGTTTTATAAAGGTACAGGTGACAGAGGTATGGTTTTATTATAAAACTATACACTGCAATTTCTGCTCTTAAAAACTATTCTTAGGGAAGATAGGTGTGGGTTTATTTTTTATAAACAATTGCTGAGTTTTTAACCTAGGCATAATACTGAGAGGGAGCACTGTGAACTAGCACAAATGTAAAGTGTAATATATACTCCAAGCAATCAAGGAGCCTACCGTGGGATTAAACATACATACCTTGCAAGTTACATGGTAATGTAAGAATTCAATAGGTATCAAAGGGTGTTACTGAGAAGTTAATAGACAATATGTATTAATTTCCCACTGTTGGGAAAATTCTACAGATATCCACATAGCTCACCTCCCAACCTTCCTGTAGTCTTTGCTCAAATGTTACCTCCTCATTTACTCTCTAGTACTCCAATTTCCCCTGCTATATATTATTTCCAATAGCACTTACTACCTTCTAACAAAAAATACAACTCATTTATTATGATTTTTGTTTATTTTTTTGTGTCTCTTCCCACCAAAATATAAGCTCCATAAGAGCCTGGATTTTATTTTTTTGTGTACTTGGTCACTGCTATATCTCAGACTCCTAGAAAGTGCCTTGCACCTGGGAGGAGCTCAATAAATATTTGTTATTCTTGTTATATGAACTTGGAATTGAACTAGATAGAATGAATATGCAGCTCAATAAGTTACAATGCCTGCTGTGAGAAACTCACAAAATGATACTAACAGCAAAGATAAAACCGTAATAATAGCAACAATGATAGTTGTTGTATATCCTGCACTTATTGTGGACCAGTCATTGTGCTAAGCTCCTTATTTCACTATTTCATTCAATTTCCACAATAGCCCTGTTAGATAGATAATATCTCTATCATATTGATGAGAAAACAAAGACTCGGAATATTTCAATCATTGGCTCCAGATAACACAGCAAGAAAGCAATTGTGCTGAAATTTTTCAGCTCAAGACACTTTCACTCCAGCATCCACATTTTTTAAAATCTTTTTAATTATAGACCTTTCCCAAACACATATAAATTTGGAAAGAATCATGTTATCGACCCCTCTGAATCCACTACTTGGTTTCAACCAACAATGATAAATCCACAGCCAACCTGGTTCCCAGGGTCCATGATTAACCACTGTTATCTGATCAGATAAGTGGAATGGAAAATTTACTCCTTATGAGCAGAGGTAGAGCAGAACTCTGCACACAGGAGTGGTTAGGAAAGCCCTCAGGAGGTCTGCTGTGGTTAATCTCTCCTCTCCCTCATCCTTCTCTCCAGCTGATCACCCAGGCTTCTCGTGAAGCCCAGAGGATGGAGGGCTTAGTCCCTGCTCCACTCCTATCCTGTGCTCAGGATGTGTGAGGCCTGATCCAAGGGAAAATGGAATGAGAACTCAATTCAGTACGTGTACATGCTTAGTTTGGGAAGTAAGACTTTCCCATTAAGCCTCGTTACAGTCAAGAGGTTTGGGGGTACAGAGGAATAAGTTCAGAGCAGAAGACCTTTAAAGTATATGTGTGGCCCAAGACCAGCTCTCTCTGTGGGCTTCTGGAACTGGTGGCTAATGGTTGGTCCATCAGCCTAGAGGTGGCATAAGGCATTTTCTGTTAAGAGATGGATGGGCACAAATGATGACAGTGGGAAATAGTTGACTTAGGAGAGCCACAGAACTTGAAATATAAGAGAGGGTGCTGGGAAGGCTTGTTTCCAAAGATCCTGGTGTGATTTTAAGTAGCTCTTTCTAAGTTTCCATCACTGAGAAGCTAGTTCTCAGTGGTCCTTCCTGCCTTCTTCCTTCCTCCTGCACCTTTTCTGAGAGTTTGGGAGGAAGAATCAGGGATTTGGGTTAAACAGACCTGACTGCTGTTCAGCCTCTGCTTCTCTGTATTGTGTGACCTCAGGCTAAGTACAAACTTGCCTAAATCTCAGCTTCCTGATCTTAGATGAGGCAACTGTGTTTACATTTGTAGAGCATCTAAAATGATGTGTGGCACATGTGAATTAGTTCTTTCGAAATCAGGGCTGGGAAATTCTCCACGGTTGCTGTGGGACACTTCTCCCGCTTTCATTAATGAAGATGCAGAGTTCTCCAGTGGGATGTGCCCACGACTAGTATTATTCATGTTTTACAAAGAAGGAAATTAAAGTAACCAAGAATCCTGGTTGGATTGTAAACCCCAGTGTGCCACATTCCACATGTAGTTCGGAAAAGATCCAGGGCCTTGGAGCCCAGGTGTATCTTCCTCAATTCCCTCTCACTCTCACTGTGGACCATAACATTGACTCTTATTATCTCCTCATTAACACCTTGGAAGGTCCTGATAAGGAAAGGTCTCTTACTGCCACCATGTCATCCCCAGGCCCTTACACTACAAGAGGCTGAATATACCTTCCCTGTGCCAAGCACTGGGACAAACACTGTGTACAGATTTATTCCTTATTTCTGTTTTTAATTTATCTTTATTGTTGACAGTATTACAGATGTCCCCTTTTTCCCTCCCATTGATCCCCGCCCCCAGGCCTTCACCTCACTATTGCCTGTGTCCCTTGGTTCTGAATATAAGCTCTTTGGTTAATCTCGTCCTGCCAGTTATCATTAGTTTTCCTTCTACTCTTTTTAAGATTAGGAAACAGAGGACCAAAGAGGTGAAGTAACTTTCCAAAAGCGAAAATTCAGCCCAGCTAGCCCCTTGAAGGATTGCTCCCATGTTCACGAACCCTGAAGGGGTTGAGAGTTGGTACAGGGACAAGGGCCAGGCTATCCCATCCCATATCAAGGTGTCATTAGGCTGGCCAAATCTTCAGCCCAATTTGGGATTTTGTAGGCACAGAATATGCACCTAATTCGTCTTCATGAATCCGCCTTCTCAGGTTGTTTTGCTAAGTATATCTTGTATGTAAGTACAGCAAAATCTTTCAGAAGTTCAAACAGTTTTCATAATAATTCTCTGATAAATAAGGGGCGATGAATCCAGGCCATCAGGTATGGAAGAGAATCCTAGAGCATGTCTTCTGTGCTGTCATTCCTCCCTGACAGAAATGTCTAGATCCTTGCTCCTGTCTGATAGAGCAGTTAACAGGGCAGAACTGGAGGGGGGCCAGCCTGGGTTCAAATCCTACTCTACCACTTTCTAACTTTGTGATCTTGAGCAGACACTGGCCTCTCAGTATCTTAGTGTCATCCTCAGTTAAATGATTATACTAAAAGTGTCTGACTCACAGGGTTGTTTTGAGAAGTAAATGAGGTAATACATATTAAAAATGTAGAACAGTGCCTGATAAATATTAAATGCTTAACATATGATTGCTAATATGACAAACACTTCCCCAGACTATCAGGTATCTCCCCTGTTAGCAATTTTCCCCAATTCCACACTCATTTTGTTTATTCTCTCTGTTGGAAATTTAATAATAGAGCTGGGCTGTAATACCTTTCTTGTCCAGTAGGTGCCACCCACGCCTTTATGCAATGTTTCTTATACAAAATTCATCAATATTGAATAGGTTTTTAGCCATAAAATAAAATGAAATGAATAAGAGTTTCAAGATCCACACATACTGGAAATATTTGGCTAAACTAAATTAAAATATGTTTCTTTACTGCAGAAATTTTCAGAACCTCTGACATTCTAAGTACATTGTAAACCTCCAGTTATTTATGAGGGGATGGGTGAGAAGGGAAAGAGAACCATGTCCCCCAGGTTTTCCAAGCACAGACCTTTTTTTTTCCCCATGATATTTTTAACCATTTAAGTGACACTAATGTTCTACCAAATTGTGTTGGGTAACATTCCACTTGGATTGCCTTAAAATGGTGTTCCTCAAAGTGTGGTCTTTTTATATTACCTGCTGTTAAAGGCAGTTTTCCACATGTTACACAAGACCTGCAGAATGAGACTCTCTGAAGGAGGGGCTGAAGATTCTGCATTTTACTTAACAAGCTCCCCAGGTGCACATTAAAATTTGAGAACCACTGCGTTAAAAAAAACACTTGCCTAATTTTGGAATTCTTTACATTTAAAATCCTGACTACTGAATTTTCCTGTTAACTCCTAGAAACCCATATTTTAATTAAAAGAGGGGGCTATGGTGAGGTTTGTTTAATTGCATAAACATTAAAAGATTCCCCTGTGCGAGGTGTCATGTCAAGGAACCCAGAATACAATGACAAATCAGGCTTCAGGATGTTTAGACGCTATTGATCCCCAGGTGGGGCATACAGGCGGCAACCAATTGATGTTTCTCTCTCGCATCAATGCCTCTCTCTCTCCCTCCCTCCCTCCCTCCCTCTCTCTCTCTATCCCTTCCTCTATCCCTCCCTCCCTCCCTCCCTCCCTCCCTTCCTCCCTCCCTTCTCCCTTCCTCTGTCTCTAAAATCAATAAAAACATGTCCTTGGGTGAGGATTTAAAAAAGGGGGGGATCCAGGGACACTGCTCAGTCTCTTGTGAGCATCACTGTAGGACCTCAGCTGTAGTCACCTTAGTGGTCAAGTTCACATGGGATACAGTGGGTTGGGAATTAAAGTAGGGAGAGGAAGAATTCAGTTCTTTTCTAAATGGCTCAGTCACAAATGAACCACCAAGATACTGATTTTTGTTTTGTTTTTTGATATCCTAAAAAAAGGCAGCAGGAAACAGGACAAAGAAGTCAACAAAGCGAAGGATGAGAGTGGGAAGTAAGGGGAGGGGAAACCTAATAGCTAGATGAGTTATGGACAGAGAAAAGCCCCAACCCTGCTGACTCTGTTCAGTTTCAGGTGAGAAATAACAGGATTAGAATGTCAAATTGCTGAGTCCTGCAGACCTGAACAGTAAACCTCCTCTAAGCTACTCAGCTTTTCCCCTCTGCAGTCACTAATTAAATATTGCCTTGAAAGAAATAAAATAAAATAAAATAAAAAAGCCTTTTGGAGTCAGGTAGAAGTGCATATCATCAACCTGAAATAGGGCTGGGTATCAGGCTGACCCACACAGTACTAGGAGCTAGCTGACAGTGGAAGGGGACTATAGGAGAAATATCAAGATAACAGACTGCTTATCTCTCTGACTTTTTACAATCACTTCTTGTTTCATATGCAACCTTTGTAGCATCTTATTTTCATATGTATTTTCTTTGCTCTAACTAGCAGTAATGAAAAATACGTGGGGTTCCCCTTTCAATTTGATTTATGCAGAGTTGTAGACCAGAGGATCCAATCCAAGGGCATTATAAGTAGCATTTGAAGTCCATAATCATCCATGTGTCCAACGGAAGGAATGCTCAGGAGTCGCTCCAAATCAGGGTGGCTCAACAATTCCATATCCTTTGCACTAGTCCCACGTGTTATCCAGATAATAGTTTTATACACTCTTTACTTTCTGGCACATAAAGCTGGCAATATGGCTGCGTTCCTAAACCTTCTCTCACTCGTGTCATGTAAACACAGTGTCTGTGTCCCAAGCTTGATGTTTGGCATCTTTATGCTTGAATATATGATTCTAGCACCCGAGGCCATGCCAGGCCATTGTCCACTGTACCGTCCTCTCCGTGGTGGAGTAGGTCTGCCACCAAAGAATTTTACCAACTGAAGCCCTAACAGAGACGTGCCGCTCTGCATTCTTCTGTTGTTTGCCCGAGCAAAATCTATCATTTCTCTATCTGCATATGGCATGTGTCAACTGCTTTAAAATTAGCCAATTTTTCTAAGCATAAAAATGGATTTTTGTCATATCACACAAACCATATATCACAGAAACAAACCAGTTTTTGTTGTGGCTTTTTTTCTTTCCAAAATGCATTAAGTCTTTTTAAGTCACTGCCAAATCCATTGCGCTCACTGCATTTGTGAGATACATTTAAAGAAACCAAGCGGGGGGTGGGGGAGGGGAATATCCCCTACACTGCTGTCACCTAGAAAGAAATCTAGTCCATTACCAAGCCAGCCATACCTAGGAGGCTGGATTGCTTCGCCTGCTTGTAAATAAGAAGACAGCATTTGGATGCTGCCCTGCACGCCAGGCTCAGGAGAGAGCAAAAATAATAAACGTAACAATAAGATGATTCAGAAAAAGAAGTGCCGTTTATTGAGCACTCCTTATACCCCAGACATTATGGGGAGGGCTAATCCTGCATAATTTCATTTCACACTCAGAACGATCCCATGATTCAAAGTTTATTATATCCATTTGGCAGATGTGGAACCCGAGGCTGGCGTAGCTAAGTAATGTGGCAAGGTCACATAGCTAGTACCTAGCAGAGCCTGCCAAACACTTGAGCCCAAGTTAGTCATCCCCGAGCTGAGCCTGTTCTCTCGGTGCCAGTGCCGAGGGCATCTCGTGCTTCAGGGAAAGCCCGTTAGACAATAGCAGGCACCTCTCTGAACTCTTGCATTCTAGGCTTCTCCTCTGAGTGAAGGCTATGTGGGTGTCCTCATGGATTCGATTGCCTTGGGTTTCTCTCAGTCAGAGAAATCCCCATTTAGCTTTGGAGGAGGTGGAAGAAGGGGGGTCTCCTGTGTCTCCTCCCACCAGCACCGGCTGTCTGACTGATTGTGGAGCAGAGCGGCCTGCTGCGGGAAGTTCTGCCTCCTCGCTGCACAGTGCCTCCTCACCTTGCTCCGATGAGCAGACATGCAGCGTGCGCCTGAATGGGCAGCTGTCTGCATGGTGCATTTTGAGGGGCCTACAGTTCCTCCCAGGGAGGAAAGAACATGAGTCTTCTACTTGGCTTAAAATCTGTGAATTTCTCTTTCTAAATGCTGGAATGTTAATTGAGAGGGCAGCATATTAAATCATTACTAGTCATTATTACTTCAGCACAAATTAGTTGATCGGGTTACTGCGAGGTGTGCAGGGCCTGGAGGGAAAGGTATCATTTTGATGGAGGTGGTGGGGAGGGTTGACTGTGGGGCTGGCATTAAAAGGGAGGGAGGGAGGATCATAGGATCGCGTACACACACACACACACACACACACACACACACACACACACACACACACTCACACACTCGTGTCCCTGTGGAGCTTGCCAGGACTGCACTTACAGCATGGGTTTTAGAAAAGGTACCAGCCACTCCTTAGCAACCTCTTGTAAGAACCTTGACTGCTCCTCCAAGGCCAGGGGGCAGGCAACACAGCTTTTGGCCTCTAGGGGTCTCCAGTGCCCCAAGGCTTCAGGAGGATGCTGACCTTGCTGTTTTCCTGAAGGGCCCAAATCCCAAAGAGCTGAGATTTTGGAAAGAGACAGAGACAGGGGCATGGAGCCCCCAGGGCCCCACCACCCACAGAACACTGCTCATCCACCCACTCTGCTCCTGCCTGAAGGCCGGTTTATAGTATGCTGAATGGCTGAACCCCAGGGGGGCTGGGGACAGACGTTAACTGCCCTGCACTCATCACTGAAGCTTGAGCATTCCTTTGCGTCAAGGGGATTTCAAGGACTTCCCTCTGCAGCCCCACCGCACACTCTTCTAGTAAGCCCCATCTCCAGGCTAGGAGACTATAGCTGTGCAGAAATCTTCACACTGTCCTCCCGCACCGCCCCCCCGACACACACACAGCACCCCAGACCTGCACCCCTGGCACTCAGGATCCTGCACAAGGCCTGGGAGAGAAGGGCAGGGCAGTGTCCCCTAATCTCCAAGCTCCCCCTACCACTGGAGCTGGACACCCATGGCCAGGAAGTTGGGGATGAAGATGGGAAGGGACAGTGAAGGAGAACCACAGTCTGGATCCTGGGAGACCGCAGTGCCCTAGGAAAGCAGAGCCATTGAAAGCCAGAGAGTCCAGGGAGAATTTTTTTCTGTAAAATCACACAACTGAGGAGTATTGGAAAAAGAAAGTTGGAGAGAGGTACTGTCATTGCAGGTCCATGCTTAAAGAGGCCTCAGCGGCGGATGGCAAGACCCTGGCCCTCTAGCCCCTCCCACGGCTTGGGTTTGAATCCCATTCTCACAAGCTATGAAATCTTGGGTAATTGACTTAACCACTCTATACTTAATTTTTCTCATCTTCAAAATGGGGATAATGAGATCTACTTACTAGGGAGTTGTTAGAATTGACTAAGATCTTACCCCTGGGGGTGCACTGTGCCTGACACGCAGCAGGCATGGAATTTCACGCATCTTCAAGCATCCAGAACCAAGGGGGACAACAGCGATTTGTCCCAGACTCACTGAACTTCACAGGTGTGGGGGGAGGGTTGAGAAGAGTCTTATTTTAAAATCAATTTTGGTACGTCACCTGTCATTTGAAATGAATCACAAGTCTTGCTTTTTAAAGGCATTTTGTAGTGTGGTGGTGTCCAGTGTGTTTTGAACAACCGTTAGGTTCCCAGAAGGTGACTCAGGGACCACTGTGGGTGAGGAAGGAGAAGTGGCAGGTGGGGAGCTCCAGGCCCCCAGGCCTGCTCTTTTACCTGCTTCAGGTATTGGGGTTCTAGGTAAGGGTTTGTTTGCTCAGAGTCTTCTACTGCTTTTGTAAAATGTTAAAAATCACTGATAAATCCTTGTGTAATTCAGGGAAACCTTTTCTCCAAGTCTAAGGACACTCAAACCTTATCTTGCTTTGAAAGCCCACTCTTTTGAAAAATGGGCCCACCTGTGTTCAGAAACAGAGGCACTTGAAATATTCAGCCCACCATACTAAGTACCCATTTGAAACTGTGCGGCATTTTTGAATGTGCACCAGCCTGCTTGACCTGCCTCAGAAACCGCCGCTCCCCCGCCCCCTTCCAGTGTCTAATGATGCTTCCATCCCACTCCTGACTGATGTAGCGCAGACCTTGGAACAGTTACCTTGACCTTGACCATGGAGGTGCCCTTCCCCTAGATGTGTCCAAATACAGTAATCACCGTGCAAAGCCCAGTATTGAAGGGTATGTGCTTTGGGATCTGGCAACATGGGTTCAAATCTGAGCTCTGCCACTTCCCAGTTGCATGACCTTAGGTTAGTGACTCAGTCTCTCTGAACTTTAATTTCCTCATCTATAAATAAGATAACAACCCTGCTCAGAGGGTTGTTAGATGATTAAAGGAGACAGTGCCTGGAAAGCAATTAGCATGGTGACTGGCATATGGTAACTATTGCCAGGAAGTTCCGGATTCCCTGGCACCTAACAGCATATACTGAAGCTACTGCCTGACACTGGCCACAGCTAAATGTCATTGTTCTCCATGAAAGTCCATGTTTTATGTGCTTTTCTACTTGGGGCACATACTAAACGTCAGCTGCCATTTTCTGAATGCCTATCCTGTGGCAGGTAACTTTACTGAAATTTTTAAATCATTTTCTCTATTCTTCATGATGTTTGTACAAGATAATGGTTTATCGTTTCCATTTTATTAGCAGGTATACTGCAGCTCAGAGAGGTTGTGTAACACATCTGAGGTCACACAGTAAGTAACCAAGATTAGACTGAAGCCCAAATTTGTCTGAGCCAGAAGCTGGAGGCCTTTTGTGCCCACCTTGCTGACTCTCAGTGCTTCCTGCAGGGTCTGAATGTCAGCTCCTCTGGGCTCTGTCTTCCTCAATATCAGTCTCTAAACAGGAATGATTACTTCATAAGGTTGTGAAAAAATTTAATGAGATAATGTAAGTAATAATGAACAATTTTATCATTAAGTAGGCTTTGGATGTATATCAAATATGTATAAACTTACTCCACCTGCTTTACCCACTCTCCAGAACATTTTTTAAACCTTATTCTGAGAAATATTCATAGAAAAGATAATATGTATGTATGTGTATACATGTATTGTGTTGTATGTGTGGATGTGTAGGTATGCATGTACAGGTGCATCTATGTGTGCATATGTATACATTTATGTACATTATATATGGAAAATTATAGCACAGACTACTATCCAGGTCAAGAAACAAAACACTGTCAGCATCTCAGAAGCACCCTCATCTGTATGTCCTCCCTGAACAAATTCCCATTCCTCCCTCCAGTCCAATTCATTTCTCCTCTTGTTAAAGAATAATCTTCTGTCCCCCTTTCACTCATGTCTCTGGGTTGTCTCCAGCCTTTTTGATGTGCCTGTGCCTGTCACTTCACTAAAGTCCCGAGTGACATATCATTCATAGGAGAGAAGTGAAATAAAGTGGTTCTACAGAGCGGACATATGCGTGTGTGTGTGCACCTCCCACCTTTGTGGAGAGCAGCAAACCAGATGTCTCATAAGATATGACTTAACCCAACAGAACTGAAGGAACAGGTGGTCTGATTGGGGAGAGGTTTGGGAACATTCAGACAGTGTGCTGTTCCCCAAGACCACCAGGGACCAAGTCTGATACCTCCAATGGTGAGGGGCCGAGGTCAGGGCCACTGGAGCCTAGATGACACAGAGTACAGTTTCTCTCCCTTACATCCCAGACTTTACCCACCCTGGGATGTCTACCTTCCTTGAGTGACAAATCAGGCCTCAGTTAAAAGTCCCCTCCTGAGGAAGCCTTTCCTTATCACCTCAGCCCCCTCTCCTACTCTATTTTAATAATCTTCTTCGTTATCAGTACCTGAAACACTTGCATTGATTTCTTTGTTTACATGTTTGTTTGTTTTCTGGATATCATAGTATTTGGCAGTATGGACTCAAGATCTAAATTGGGTACATATGCCAGCTACTCACTTGCTAGCTGTGTGACCTTGGACAACTGCTTTAACCTCTCTGGGCCTTCAACTCACCATCTATAAAATGAGAATATAGGATTTATTAAAATGGGAATTACAGGATCATTCGGAGAAGTAAATGAGTTAATGTGTATAAAAGCTTTCAGAACCGTGCCTAGCACATAAGTACTATTAAAATGTTAGCTCTAATCAGCAATGTTAGTAATGATCATTATTGTGATTATCATCCTATCTTCCCTCTAGAATGTGAGCAACTTGATGGCAGGGCTTTTATCTGTTCTTCATTGCTGACCCCCCCTCCCACCCTCTCTGTGCCTAAGAAGAGTTCCTGGCACATATTTGTAATAATATACTGAATAAATATTTCCTGAGAAATATGTCTTACCGCCCAATCCCAACCCTGCCTCTGAGGAAGAAGATAGCCACATAAACAAATCATTACAGTGTGGTGGATACAGTGCAAACACTGGGTTTACGTGAGATGTGTAGGAGTACAGAGGAGGAGGCGATTAATTCTTTCCCTGAGTCTCAGGGAAGACTTCACAGAGGAGGTCATTTTTAGAACCTTGATGCTCTGGAACTCTCAGGAAACAGAGAAGAGGGCAGGGTTTTGCAGAAAAGCAGCACAGCCCACCCATAGCCTTGGGGTGCAGAGGGAGCTGCCCCTGTTTCGGGTTGCAGAGGGGAAGGGGAAGTGGAGAGATGCAAGGAGAGGCTGTTAGACCAGCTCATGAAGGATCTGTTTGCCATGCTAAGAAAGTGGGATTGTATTCTGACAGTAATTACACTGAAGAATTACAATAAGGGGAGAAGCATAATCAAATTTACCATTACCACTGAGGAGGAGGCTGGCCTGGCTGGCCATCAAGGGAAGGAACCTAGAGACTAATTATTGGGAAATTCCAGGTGAGAAGGGACAAGAACCTGACAAAGAGAGTGGCAGGGGGAAGGGGTTGGCTTTGAGAAACCACTGGGAGGTTAGCCTTGTAAGATCCTGGGAATTGATTGCATTTGGAGCGGGGGACCTGTGAGAGAAAGTGGGGCCCAGGACAACCCATATTTCTTAATTATGTCTCTGGTGGTTTGGTTGTGCCATTAACCAAAGCAGGGAACTTGGAAAAGGGAATCGTTTTATGTGTGAAATGCATAATGAGTTCACCTTTGGACATTTTCATCTTGGCCATATCAAAGTCAAGTCCTTGGGTAAGAAAGGTGGCTGACATTTTTTGAGCATCTACCATGCACCTGGAACTGTGCTTGCCACCATATGTATTTTATCTCATTTAATATTGAGAACAACCCTTTGAAAGATGGGGCATGATGTTGTTTATTTATAGATGATGAAGCACAGGCTCAGAGAGGTAATGATTCCCACTTTACATAGTTAACATTGAAGAACAGTAAGTGGGCCAGTTTGATTAAGCAAGACTGAATGCAGTGCATACAAAGAGAGGGATTCAGATATAAAGATGTCTGGGGGCAGATCATGGAAAACTTTGAATGGAGATATCATCCATTCCCCAGGGGGTGTTGTGAGAATCAGGTGAGAGAAAGCTTGTAAGACATTTTGTAAACTGTGGAATGCTGAGCAAATAGGAGTGCAGGTTGTGGCCACACCTTGTTGCAATGAGAAATAACAATGAGTGAATGATGAAGTTCAAATCTGTAATTATTAAGTGAAATTCAATCAGGGTGTCTTCCCCCCATTCTTCTTACTCATAGGCCCACAAAAGAATCTTGAACACAGCATGTCTTTTGTTTCTTCCCTCTCCCTCACTCAGACACACACACACACACACACACACACACACACACACACACACACACACAATCTACATGTCTGGTTTGAAGAAAGCTCTCAGAAGGAGAAATGATATGTGGTCAAGATGAGAAGGAAGAAAGGGATTGGAAAATCAAACGCACCCAGCTGATCCCAGCTATTGTGTCCTCACACTTGGAGTGAAATCCTAAAGATAATTTATTTGGTTATTTCTACTGTCAGGCAGAAACTCAAAAATATTAGGATAAAATTACCGGCAGCCTACCTGCTAATTGTGTGCATGTGAAGTGACAGCTTCAATACTTTTCAAACGCTTGGGGTGGGATGAGTCAGTTAAGGAGGCCGCTCAGGTATAAGCCAATGTAAGCCACCTGTGCCCTCCTTGCCCTTAGACTTCAGAAACATATGCCCAGATGCCTCATTAAGGAGTAAAAAGAGATGGATGAAGCTAACCTTTATATATTTTATTTAACCCAATCATTTTTTCTGTGTAATCAATATTTAAAAATTAGTGATCAGATATTGTTACCTTTTTTTAATACTAAGTCTTCAAAATTCATCATGTGTTTTACACTTAGAGCACACATTTAATTTTTCACCCTCTACATGTGGCTGGTGGCTAGTGTGTTGGTAGCATGCTGCAGGCTAGAGCTCAGTCTTGAGGGCTATCAGATTGCCACACCCTCTGTTCAATCCAGTACACCCATATATGTGCATTTCATGTGAGCTTCTGTAAAAGGAATGATGGAACTGGCTGTAAAGATTCCACACTGTACTCAACTTTACTCCCATCCTCAAGGCAGAGTGACACTTGCAAGAGAGATCAAACTGCATCCTAATTGGTCATGTGAGACCTGCCCTCTGCAGCCCCCAGTCTGAAGCATAACTGAGCTGTCAGTCTTCACTCCCAAAAAGAAGAGGCTTTAACCACAATCACAAACCACAGGCACATGGGCCTGGACCTCTATCTTAGCCCCAAACATGGCTATGGACACTTGCAAAGAATAAAGAAAAAAGGCTGTGACAACAAGGCCCAAGGGCAGGATTTTCAAAAGAAAGTACATATCCCTCAGGACTTGTCCCCAGGGCGAACTCAGGGACTAAGCAATCAAACAGACTGGGTTCTTGGGCATTTTCCTCTGGACCTGAGAGCAAATAGGATGTGACTTTAAGCAAATCATTCACTCTCAGTGCATGATAGGGACTTCCTCCATGCTGAAATGGGGCCACCCAAGCAACCAGGGACCTGCAGGGTGAATGGATGTATCCAAACCCGGTGCAGACCAATGAATAGGATGGTTGTGTCTCAAGGGACCTATGCTTTGCCTTGACCTTTCTCCAAGGAGCTCAGGCTCAGTGCTGGAGCAAATGAGTGTGGCTGACCGGTCGCAGCCATCTCCTGGTGGTCTGCAGCCCTTGGCCCTTCCTTGGCACTGCGCTGGTTGGCAGACTGCCTCTCCCCTCTGCTGCTCAGCCGAGCAGTCACAGCACTCGGTGGTACAGCTGCAGGCAATCCTGCACCCACCCCTTCTGCTTTGTTGTGGCTGCCTCCTTTGTGACTGCTACAGCATATGTTTTATTAAAAGGGAAAGAGGAGGGGAGACAAGAGGTTATGTACATGGGCATGCTCAAGAATCTTAAGATTGAAAATCTGCTCAATGTGAAATGCCTAAGGGCTTTGGTATTTTGCTGGCTCTAAGTAAACCCCAACAGGGACTTTTGGGGAAACAGGAAATGGAAGAAAAGCACGGTTCTCTCTTAGGGGAGCCTGATTCTAAAAATAAGAAAATATTTTCTCATGTTCTCTTGAAATCTGCCTGCTGTCCCTCAATGTCTTCATCCAGTTTTTGTGATATGGTGCTGATTAGCTCTCTGACCTTGAGTTCTGTTTTCCCAGAATGTATGACTTAGGCTCCAGAGTGGGTGGAAGGCTAGGTAAATTTCAATGCCTGATGAGATGTCCAACATTACAGTCCTCTGCCTGGCCCAAGGACAGCTTCCTCTAGGCCAGTATGTGCTTCAAATAATTAACCCAAGTGTATGGTCTTCCCATGATACAAGTGGGGAAGTGGCAAACCCCATGGAATCACGCAAGCCTGATGTTTCCAGGCTTTCAGCTTGTGCTGCCCTTAGCGTCCCTGTCAGCTAGAGTCCTTTCCCCACTTCTGCCTCTTCAAACAAATCCCACCCCTGCGTAGCACAATGGTCCCTCCTTGCAATACTGATAGCTCTCATTATCTGGACCAATCAATCCTAGATTAATTAGGTCAGCCTCTCAAATCTCTTTATTGAACTGCTGCTTAGAATGTATAGGGCCATTTATCTTTTCCCAGATGTAAGCCTGTTTTCCTAACTAGACTGTAAGATCATTGAGGGCAAAGGCAAGATATTATAAGACTTTTACCCCTCAAAGCCTTTAGTTCAGGGCCAGAGGACAAGGTGTATGTCACTGCAACCTCCCATTCTTGTAGAGTTCAGGAAAAAAAAAAAAAGACTCAGATCACAGGCATGAGATTAAGCCAGTCCTTACTTAGGAGGAGTCATGGAGCCCGAGATTGGTTTAGCAATGATGAGACCCACACCCCACACCATAGGTTCCCTTAATTGCCCTGAGTAAGAGCAGTTGGTTCATCTTCCCAAGTCCTTTGCCCTTGCTTTTCCAAAAAGGAGGCTAAAATCATTCTAGCTCTACTTCTTAGTGTAATCAAAGATTAATTAGACAATAAGGCATGTGAGGATTGATTGGATGAGCTCCCTACAATGCCTCCAGCCCATTGGAAAAGGATGCCATTATAAAATGTAGACAAGGTCTTATTTAAGAGAAATACTTGAATTGCCAAAAATACACTGCACAGTGGGGAAAACAAACCATTAAACAGGAAACCTCAACTCTAAGCATCCCAGTCAGCAGAAAGTACCCACATAGATGTCTCAGTCCCTCCAGGTTACCTCTTGTTTGTGAGCAGGGGAGGGATTTTGGAGCACAGTCCCTGTCCCGGAGGGGATCTCTTTTATGTGAAGCTCCCCAGTGGCTAGCCTGGGGATCAGAAGGAGTTAATGACCAGGGTTGTTCTTTGCCCTCTGGCCTTGCTCAGTAAACAACCTGTTAGGAGGCCAGAAACACCCAGAGGATGATCTTTAAGGGCCAAATAGGAGAAAATGCTTCCATCCTTGAGAGTGGCCTAGTGCTAACAGAGCAGGAACCCTCCCCCCTCCCCAGCCATCCCCTTCTCTCTTCCTGTTGTGCCCACACTGCAGCACACATCACCCCATTCCAGGCGACAAGCTGGCCCCTTGTTTGGTGAGGAGGGAGAGGCCAGAGTCAGGGATGCTTCTGTCTTCTCCATGCTTGCAGCCCAGCTGTCAAACCCTTTGAGGTAGCTTCCCTCCATAAGGGAAGACCCTGGTCTGACATTTGCTACCTTTTCCTCAAACATCTCAGTATCCATGCTCTGCACCTACCCAAATCATATCCCTCCTCAAGAAGCAAAGCATGCATCTTTCCCCAAAGTAGCAGCAGCAGTGACATTGGTAAAAATCTAGGACCACTGTGGTAGCATTGCTTGGTCATGCCCCCAATGCTGCCAAGCATCTTATTCTGGCTGAGAGGGAACTCTGAGAGTCCTGCCTTAAACAAATAACATATGCACACTGTGTGAAGTCAAAAAAGAAAACACCAACTCCAGCATCCCTTTGCTATTGCCTGATGTCATCAGACTGCCCCCCAGGGGATTCTGTGAAATACTTGAACTGCTTGGTTAATACTGGCATTGAGGCATTCTAGAGAGCCTGGTCAGAGAATATTACTTCCACATGCCCATGTCTGGAGAAGGACAGAGGCAGAAATATTTGACTGACAACATACCTTTTAATCTCCTGATTGGTCTATGCTGACATACTATTGTCCCTGCAGGAGAAGGCCCAGATTACCCAGCTATAAGCAGGCCTGTTTTAGTTGCTCCGCTTTTCACAAAACATTTCTTCCTGCTTAGGGCACTGGCTCCAGGGCTAGGAAGAGTGCACACACAGTTCTTTACAGAGGGGTCTGTTCAATCATGTTACAGTGCATTAGCTTGATTATTCGTTAATGTTTGGCTTAGGTCTATATACCCTGGATAAATATGTGCTAGGCATTGGGACTGCCTGGTGAGGAGGAAACTCCTCTGGGCTGGAACAGCAGCTCCCAAGTTCAGGCTCCTACTAGGAAGGAACCCTCAGCCTGGGGCCTGGGCAGCAAGCTGCACATGCATGGTTTTTCTGTTGGCAGCCCGCTTCCTGCATACAGCACAGACACACACACACACACACAAAGCATTAGACTGTGTACTCAGGTGATCACAGAACCAGGGAGAGAGATGGCTAGATATGTTAGTACACCCCTCCTTCCAGTGTGCAGCCAGGCTCAACTCAATCAGTGGGCTCCTGCCACCACCCTGGGGGAGACTATTTGCAGCCTATGGGGCTCACTCTTCAGAATTTTTTTTCTTAGCTGTATGTGCATGGGAGGAAGAGACAGGACTCTACAGGCATGTCACTGAGCCTTATGAACATGTGAGTATAGATGTATCACATAGCATGACCTCAGCTCTTTGGGGTCCTTCTCAAACACAGTGAACCACGTACAGTCTCAGCTCAGCAGGCAGAAGTCCTCGGCATTTTCTGCAATTATGCAGCTCAGTTGAATATTCTGAAGCTAATGGGAGTTGCACTAACTTTGAGGACTTAGCCCAGGCAAAAGCAATATAGGTCAGGCAGAGTGCCCAAGCGGGGTGTCAGTCATGCACACCAGGAAGCAGTAACAGGGCCATCTCTAGCTAAACCCCAAATTGTATTGCTCAGCTCCACCAGACAGAAACTACCAGATGGGATCATTCCTTCTGCCTGCAACTGCCAGGCAACAAGGCAACAGGGTTGTAAGGGGGTAAATGATCCCCTTACCAAGGAACATAACAGAAAGGGCAAGGAAAAGGGAACAGAGAAAAACCATCCAAACCCTGCACTGTTACCTTGGATCCTTGCAAGAGCCCTCCTGGCTGTATCAGCTGCTCCCTAAATGTCCACCGACTGGGAGGAGACTCCTAAAAGATTCCAGGTTTTTGTGCAACATCTCCAGTGGCAGCTTTCCAAAGTTTCTACTTCATGATTTCTTGTGGCTTTCTCATTTGGGGAAACCCGAATGCCTCTCCTTCAGCATGTGAGAGGGAAAGGAAGTCTTTTTTCAAATTCTCTTGCTCTGGGCTTTGCCTCAGCCGCTGCCTCCGCTAGACCATTTGCAGGCTGCCTTCCGCTAAGCAGCCTGGATCCCCGGCACCCAAAGCAGGTTGGAAGTGGGTTTCAGCGCACTCGGGTGGGAGAGGGAAGGAAAGTGCAACACCAAACCTGGGGAGTCCCCTGTCCGTCCACCGAAGAGGAACCCAAGATCTCGCCTTCCTTGCAACTCTAAAGGGATTCACCCTATTGCTCTCTTCCCGAAATCACTGCCTGGCACATGGGCAAAGCCCGTTCCGCAGGCTTCAGCGCTCGCTCTGCTGCCCGCAGACCTGTCCCTGAGCTCGCACCGCACGGCAGGTGCCCAAACCCGGGCCAGTGCGAACGGGATGCTCCTGCGCTGTGGAGGCGCTGCCCCAGCCGCCGCCAGCAGCTTCTGAGGCGGGCGTATTCCAGTCCCGGCTGCTGCCGCGAGCCCCTGCTCTGACTCCCGCTCCGCACCTAAGCAGTGTCACCTGCAGACTCAGACACCAGATGAGTGTCTTAAGATAACAATGCTGCCCGGCCTGCCTCTCTCTCTCTCTTATGCACGTAGGTTGTCAGCCAATGGGACACAGCGCCATCGTCCCCACGGGCGCCCATTGGCTGGCGGCTTGGCAGGGGGTGGGATCGGAGCCACCCCGCTATCTCCTTTGGTCCGTGCCAGGCCGGGCACCAGCTCTGTTAACCCTCCCGGCCTAGCCGCAGGGACTTTTTGGTGTGCATAAGGAGGGCTTGGGCTGGGAGTTGCAGAGTCTGCACGGGCTGAGGAACGAGCTAATTAGGTTTTCTTCTCATCTTCCTGAGTTACAATAATCATTTATCCCAGACCATTTTGTTTGCTTAACTAGAATTCCCAGAGATAGGGACCCATTTGAGTCATTCGCCTTCTAATTTGAGGTTTTATTCCGTTGTTTGTGTATTTTAGCCTCTTGGTCATGAATTAATTAGAAATGAGCCACCAAGTGAGAAATACTTAGGCCTCTCTCTCTCCCTCCTCTCTCTCTCTCTCTCTCTCTCTCTCTCTCTCTCTCTCTCTCTCTCTCTCTCTCTCTCTCTCTCAGAGATATCCAGGGAGAGCAGAAAAATAGGAGACACTTAGAAGAGTAGAGAGAGATATTTAGACTTTGAACAGCTACTTATAAATCTAGAAACATTCTGCCCCCAAACCAGGATTGTGAAGAACTTCTTGGGCAAAATTAAGGGGGTGGGGTGGGGGATGCCCTGCTCCCAAAAGAGGGAATTGTTTTGTCTGCACTGTTTTCCTTCTGTGTGTCTCCTTTCACACCAGTGAGTGTAAGGAAGAGGGAATGTGAACTTCCACTTGGTTTTTAAAGGGAGACCAGAGATTCAGAACAGGACCAGCCTTGTTTCTGTGAAGCAGGTGGTGTAGCTGAGCCTGTGAATTGAGGGTGGGGGAGGGGAGAGAGAGAAAGCAAGAAAGAGAAAAGGAGAGAGAGAGAGAGAGAAAGAGAGAGAGAGAGAGAGAGAGAGAGAGAGAGAATATTAACTTTGAACCAAAGAGTGTGAAATATATCCCTGATGTCCTAATGAGGAAGCAAAACTGAATTACGTCCAGCTAACTAGCATACGACACTAAATATTGGCAAGAAAAGGGACACTAATAGTTGAAGAAAACTGCAGTTCAACAGAAGAGCTCAAGTTGGGGCTGGCAAAGGAATTTGGGGGTTTCACAGTAAGTCAATGTGGTGGGAGAAATATAGAGAGAATACACAGGGAGGGAGAGAAGTGTTTTGGTTTAGTTCCTTGAATGAAGAGCAACAGCAAATATTATTTTATTTAAAAAAAACTGGGAAAATAAAGGAATGCAGAGGCTTAATGGCTGTCAAAGTAATATAAATCAGTTTTTAGCCAGAAAGAATCAAGGAACCAGATGTTCTGAATGAATGGGGGGAAATTAGAAATATTCCAAAAATTCACAGCCTTAGTCCCAACGATCCATCACTTTCACCTATATTCTCTCCAGTGCATCTTATACAGGTTTGAGTGTCCTTCTCCATCCTGTAGGTATTTGTTTGCCTAACCTACAAAATGTGTCAGAGAGAGGTGGTCCTAGAGGGTCCCCAGCTCTTGTACTGGATAAAATATCCAAGTGAACCAGTGAAAGGCTACATCTGTTGCTGTCCAACTGCTGAATTACTTACTCCTGTGCTTCTTGGAGACAGATCCCCTGAACTTGTCCCAGGAGCTGAGACATTATGTGTAGAAGCTGTCATAAAATTGGAGAAGGGAGTGATTAAAGGGAAAGAGTAATTGAACAAATTGTTGTTAATTTCAATGGAAAGACAGTTAAATTTTCCACGACCTCTAAGGAAGAAGGAAAGGGGGTGAAATTGGGAGATGAGAAAACAACTTGAAAAAAGAAAAACTTACTTGTACTTTCTTCTCCTATGGAGTCCTAAGCCCTCTAAAAAATCTAATATGGTATAATATACATTATATTCCACATGTGTACAGTTTGATGATATTTTGCCTATACATGTATCCATTGGAACACTACCCACATAATTTCCGGCTCTCAAAGAAGTTTGTCCTGCCTTTCTTAGTCAAAACCTCTCTCCACAAGTGATAATCACTATTCTGATTTCCACCTTCAAAGATTAATGTTACCTCTCCTTGAATTTCATAAATACAGAATCTTGGACTATACACTTTTACTCTTATGGCCTGATTTCTTTCATTTATCATTATGTCCATGAGACTCATCCATGTAATTACATGTTTATTTTTTATTGTTGTGCTATATTTTGTTACATGACTATAATGACATGAATTTATCTCCAATTGATGCATATTTGGATTGTTTACATTTTTTTGTCTAGTGAGCAAACCTGCTATAAACGTTCCTGTATATGTCTTTTGGTAGACACATGCAATCATTTATCTGGCATATATAGCTAAGAGTGTAAATCACTTAATTTGCTTTTGGCTACTAAAAGGGAACAAAATCTCACAAAGAAGACTCTGAAGCCTACATTCTTTTTGAAGTAATTGAATAAGGGGATAATGGTAAAAGCTATCATGTTGAGCACCAACTAAATGCCTCAAATGTGTCAGATCCCATATATATATATATATATATATATATATATATATATATATATATAAAATCTCATTTCTTTCTCACATCTATTCTAAAAAAATTGTATCATTATTTCTATTTTACTAATAAGAATATCGAACACATTGTCTCAGGAAATGGCCCTTGGCTTCTAAGGTTGTGTGTGTGTGTGTGTGTGTGTGTGTGTGTGTAAGTCCTCCGTGAGAGGAGCTATGAGCAAAGGAAATGATGGAAGGTCTCACTGCATATAGAAGAATCTGGGTATTGGTCTGCATAGATGGGAAGATCTAGGGAACACAGATTGGTGCATTCCAGGTAGACAAAATGCATGAGGAGAGTGAAAATGGGCTTTAATTTGATTGGGGTGTGTATGTGTGTTGTTGTGGGGAGGAGAGAAGGACAGTGTAGTAAGCAATAAATCTAAGAAAATAAATAGTATGAGATTTGGAAGAGTTTTTACATTTCTAAACCATACTTGAACTTATTCTCACAGGGGGAAAAACTTTAGAATGGCATGATGAAAGCAAGATTTCATGAAGATAACCTGGCAGCTGTGTGAAGAATAGGTTAATAGCAGGGGAAGCATTTGGAAGCTATTATGAGTCAAGGAGCAAGGCCACTGATACTTGAATACAGGAAGACGGGTCTCAGGAGAAAAGTCAGGATTGGGAATAACAGAACCTGAACCTGATATTTCATAGTGTCTTAGTGCATATAAACACTTGCACTTAAAGTATCTCTAGCATATGTGATGGGCAGAGATCACTGACCCCATTTTATTGATGAGGACATTGAAGATAAGATTGATCCAGGCTCACCTACAAATAAGCAAGTTATAGAGTTTAACTTGAATCCAGGTCTGCGGTTTCACTACATCATGTTTGCTATACACAAAGGTAATGCTTGAGAGGCATACAAACTTCTCCTAGTCCCATTTAAACTTAAGACATTACACTGTACAGATGGGCTGGTTTCTGTGCACTTCCAACTCTCCCCCATCTCTAGGTATTTAATTCCCTAAACGGAGGCCATGTGACATTGTATCCAAGTTTACAGGAATCCACTGCTCAGGCAAAATACTATCTCTTTTTATTTGTACAGTTTTCTTGCTCAGTCATTCCATAAGAAAGAGGTATACAAAGACCTAGACACCAAATTCCAACTACATATACATTTAAAAATGGCCATGTACTATTTTTCTTATAAATGTCAATAAGCATGTAAAAATAACTATAGATAAGCATAGAATACTAAATATCGATTTATCAGAAAATCAACCCCAAATGGTTCACTTGCATTTTCTAAAACGATTCAAGACACTTCAGAAAATTAGAGGGATTTCAAAATAATTGATTACATGCTACTCAAAAGCAGAGTAGATTTTTTCCCCCCTAGTATCTGTCCATGCCTAGCCTAATGCCCAGCATATGATAGGTTTGCATGTTTACTGAATGAGTTATGATGACCCACAGAACCCAATGATAATTCATGGGTGCTCTACCATAACCACATAGTGGAAAGAGCACTAAGGAAAAAATATTTGTTATCTCTACTCCTTCTTAGCAGATTGATCTTGGGTAGATCACCCAATTATTTCACTGGCCTCAATTTCCTCACGTGTTAAACAAAAGACTGGATTAATAGGTGATCTGGTGGTTTCTCACATTCTAGGAACAAGTGTGTTTTACTGGCATTTACCCTAATTTTTCAATGATAAATCTTGTATAACTAAGTTTAATATTACTTTTTATGCTAGTGAGAGTAGGGAAAAAGTATATGGAGTCTTTCTCTACCTCACTACCTCCTTGGGGAACAATGAAGATGAGGAAGAGTTTTAGAAAGGTCATTAGCTGATAAATCTGCTTTGCAGGAGTTTGCAATGCTACATGGTAATATACCTCTGGGTTAGTTCCCAGATACATCAGATTCAGACTTGCAATAAAGTTTTTCTTTTTCTTTTTTATGGTAATCATGGCTCATTTTCTCTATTCCCATCCATCAATTAGAGTAACTTTGTTAAATATATGGCAAAGCTTTTTTTTTTTTTTTTAAGGACATGCATTCACATATGCCAGTAAATTAATACCAGGAAGAATAAGAGTGAAATTGTTTCTAAAATGGGGGTCCTCTTTGAAGAGTGTGGTCCAATAAATTCCTAGGGAGTAAGAATTACCTACAACAGCCTTATGTCACTAGTATTTAAGTCAGCATTGAATCCAGATGGAGGAGGGGCATACCATTCAAAAAGTTGTTGGTTATCATGTGAAAGTTCCTTTAGAGATCAGATTCCAGCACACATAAATGTCATTTTCTACCGCTGTTTATTGCATAAGGTCATTACTCTAAGACAGTGGTTCTCAACCTTTCTCATGCCGCGACCCTTTAATACAGTTCCTCATGTTGTGGTGACCCCTAACCATAAAATCATTTTTGTTGCTACTTCATAACTGTAATTTTGCTACTGTTATGAATCGTAATGTAAATATCTGTGTTTTCCGATGGTCTTAGGCGACCCTGCTAGCGGTTCTCAACTTGTGGGTCGTGACCCACAAGATGAGAACCGCTGCTGTAGAGCCTAAGACCATCGGAAAACACAGATATTTACATTGAGAACCACTGCTCTAAGGCGACACTGCCCAGCACTAATGGAAACAAAACTTATATGTGTTTTTGCTGTTATTTTTGCTTTTATCTGTTCAGATCTACTCTTTGATTGGACGGGGTTTGACTTGGCCCCTACCCAAGGATATTCTTAGTCCTTTTCCATTTGTTCAGAGTGCTTCGAAACTTTAGTTTGTCTCCCTTTCTCCCAATTCCCTTCACTTTACTGGATTCTCTAAATTTAAAGGCTCAACATTTATTCCAGCACCCCCCAAGTCATCTTTACTAGTATATTGGTTATAACAGATAACATTTATAACAGAAATGAAACAAAGAGGCAGAGAGAAGTTGCAAATGAAAGTTCTGGTCTCCTGCTCACTGTGTGCAATAGGCTGGCTTTGCTCTTTGTTGTTCATATCTACCTCTCCATCTATATTTATCTATATAACTAACATTTTCTTTAACTATTTCTGCAAAGTTAGTGTTGAGTAAAAAATACACAGTGTGTTTATCCCAGCACCAGCTTATCCGGTATACAAGTCCAACTAGTGGTTTAAACGAGACAGAATGGGACCACCTATGTCCACAAAATAACTGGGGTAACACCCCCCCCCCCCCAACCCCTACCTTCACCACTTGCTCTGAATAAGTACCTTAAGGCGTATGCCTGTTTGTGCCCTTCCCAACCATCTGGATGATGTTGCCAGAGGGGAGATTTTAGACCCATTTCTAAAAATGCCTTGCTGGTAGTTAATGGCCAAGAGTGAGCTCCTCCTGAGGGAGGCAGAGGAGGAGAAAGGCTTGGGCACGGTCAGCCTGCTGAGGACTGATCTGCTCCCCTGGAATCCTAGGCTCCCTTCCTCCCCATGTCCTTCCTTTCCGTTTTCTCCTCTCCTACCCCCTCCTTTTCCCCTTCCCCGGATTAGCTGCTCTGAGAAACAAAGAACGCGGGCTCTCCAGGCATCAGCGCCCAAGCCCCGCGCTGCAAGCAGCCTCCGGTGGGGGAAACCTGGGCTCCCCCGCGGCGCGTCCCCTCCCGACCGCCCCCGCCTCCCGCGCGCGCCCGCTCGCGCCCTCCCCGCTCGCCTCGCGTCCTCCCCCACCTTCGCGGCGCTGGGAGGAAGGCGCCGGGCTCAAGATGGCTTTAGTCGGGCTCTGCGCCCTGCTCGCCTGCTGCTGGGGGCCGGCGGCGGTGCTGGCCATGGCAGTGGGCGACGCGGATCCCTCCAAGGAACTGGAGTGCAAGCTCAAAAGCATCACGGTGTCGGCGCTGCCCTTCCTGCGCGAGAACGACCTGAGCATCATGCACAGCCCCTCGGCCTCCGAGCCCAAGCTCCTCTTCTCGGTGCGCAACGACTTCCCGGGAGAAATGGTCGTGGTGGACGACCTGGAGAACACGGAGCTGCCCTACTTCGTGCTGGGTGAGTCCCGGGAACGTCGTGGCGGCCCGAGGCGCTGGCCGGGCACCCCCACCCCCCACATTGGCTCGCTCTACCCACCCACAGGCCGGCGACCTCCCCTCCCCCACCCTCACCTCGCTGGATCCTCCCCCTACCAGGCGTTCTCCACACCCACTTGCAGGTTAGCGCCTCAGTGCACCTGGCTTCTTCCCACATCCTACCTGGACACTGGGCCCTCAACCTCCCTCAGCTGCCCTGACTCAAAGGAACAGGTTGCTAGTCTCTCAGAAACCTCTCCCAGCCCTGACCTCCCAGCTCTCGTTCAGGAGCACATGGACAGCACCTGTGTGCTGCTACCAGCACAGCCTTTCTCCGGACTCCCTGGCCACATGCTCAGTCCTTCCCTTCACACCCCTTGGATACCCTCTCCACCCGCAGCATTTCCTGGGAGAGTAGGAGACAGACATCCCTTTGTCACCTTGCCAGGCATGTGCAGGCCACATTGCATTGGCTGGATCTCTGGTCTTCACTTATTGAGAGCTCCTTTTCTGTCACCAGGTACTGACTGACACTCTCTCTGGCCTTTCTTCAGAACACTCAAGTTTCCCATACCCCTGGTGTCCATCCTGGCACGTCCTACCTTCATACCTACATATATATAACAGCCATGTCCACATCTCCATGCCACCTCACAAGTCCATGGATAAAGAAGTCATCCAGCTGAACTCCATTGATACTGGCATCCTCTTTGTTCTCCAGGACATCTTAGATAGGCCTCGGCATTCCTGCACACCTGCCTCCCTGGGCAAGAGGCTTTTCCTTCCTTCCTTTGCTTGCTTGTCTGTTTACATATCTCTCCTGGTATGTAATTTTCTTAAGCCACGAAACTCATTCAGGTACTGGAAACTCTACCTCACTTCTAATCCCCAAACCCCTTTCCACTTCCAAGTTGAAAAGGTACCTTGCAGCACCTTTGCAGAGGTTCCTGTGACTTCGTTTAACCAAAATTTCCTTCAGTTTTCCATGCACACACGTAGCTCTCACCCTGCGCACGTGTAACTCTCTACTATGCAATCCATTTCTTTAGTGATGGTGTAAGTCATGTTTCTTTTGCCCAGGAGAGAATTCAGAGATAACCACAAGTGAGTCTCTAGATTCAAGAACAAATAATGCAAATGTCTAGGAGACTGTTTTAGCTACTTAATGCCCTACCAACTAGGGCTCACTTTGCAGGGACATGGCCTCCTAATGGCCACATGTAGGTTAGAGTTACACGTGGAATGTTATTCAACATCTTCTCATGCTCTTTCTTCACAAGAGATATCTTCACACTGAACACATCAAGAAGTGGGTGAGTAAACCTTCACTTCACACCCCTGTGGAAAAGCTATTTCTGAAATTGCCTGGCCTTTGAAAAGTTAGTTTACAGTTCCTGGAGTGCTGCTCAGGCAACCCCATTAAGAACACCTACGCTCTTGATGGCATTATTTATTTTTGCATTAAAAATGTACTTGTAACATAATGAGAACTAGGGAGTGACTGGGAATAATGGAGACATTGTGGATATGCTGCTCATTACAGTGTGCAATTGCTGGTTATTCAGTGGATGTAAATTTCATGCTAAAGTCCTGCTGATATGCAAGTACAATCTGTTCATCATAGTACATAAGAATGAGTATAGGGAGTTATGTGTTTCTAAAGAGCCTGTTTTTTTGGCTTCACATGCAGTGTTTACTGTACTGAAAAGGGACATGAGTGGTACATGAAAAAAAGGGAGATTAGCAAATATTCAAAATTCCACTTCCTTTTTTTGCAGAATCCCAAACCTAAGGCCTAAAGCCATGATGTGCCTATTAGGATCCAGTGTTCACAGCAAAAGCCCAGATGTTAAAGAATGGGTTTCCTGCACCTCTGTGCAAAGCTGCCCACTGCAGCACCCTGCTGGAGTTGCTATGGTAACCTCTTGCAACTTGGCATTTATACACAGGAACAGGCGCTCTCTCTCTTACTTTTGAGCCAGATGCACTTACTAAATGCATTGATTGTCCGCCACCCTCCCAGCCAATGGGGTGTGTTAGAACCAGAGATGAGCTGGTACCTGTTCCTTCTGGCCCAGTATTCCCAGGGGAGTTGGAGTGAATCAGCTTGAGTGGTGGGACAAAGCTGGGCAGAAAGGGAGAGGAATCCAAATTCATGGAATGTAGACTCAGGTGTAGTTGCTTTTGAAGTTAACTTTTGTGGTCCTGGGTCCTACCACTTGTAGCCAATAGTAAAGTCTGCGGTAACTTAGATTTTGAGCCTTCCTTACTCGTATCTCTGGAAAATAGTTTGCTTTTATCCCCTGGAAAAAATCTGAATTCGTCAATCCTGGGAATTTATTGAGCATCTACTTGCTTGGGCATTATTAAGACATAGAAGTTAAAAAACGAAAAGATTCCCACCCTCAGGTGTTCTCTAGTCAGTGAAAACACAAACTGAGATGCTGTAAGAGCTGCAAGTAAAAACACCTGATTGTGTGGCATAGGAAGGTTGAGGAAGGAGATACTTGCATGATTAGATCAGACACCATGAAGACATGAGCTTGACTAGGGCCCTTGACCAAAATCAGATCCTTTGGCTTCCTTTCATCTCCAGGATCAAGTTCTGCCACTTCAGTGAGGCAGACAAGGGTCTTCCAGCTGCAACCAGCTTCTCCAGCCTTATTCCTGCAAGCCAGCTATGGCCTTTCAGGACTCTCTCAAGACTTTGCACATGCTGTTCCTTCTGCCCAGAATGCTTTCCCTGCCGTCTCCACTTGGCAGTCAGTCATCCATTCTTCTAAACCTGCACCCATGTCACATCTCTACAAAGCCTTCCCTACCCTCCAAAGCAGTCTTTGTCCACTTCTGTGCTCTCTTCATGGACTGAAAAACACAGATGATCGGAATTAAAGGTAGATTTGATTTGGCTTGGCCTGGGATAAGGTGAAGCCATTTGACATCATGGCAAACAGCTGAGTAAACGATGGTGGTGGGAGTGAAGGTGGGAATGGCGTGTGTATGGAGGGGATGGAGATCAGCCTGTGGTAGGAGAGCGGGGAGGATGGCACCTGGCTCTGTGGAGTGGGGCGTGGTTCTCCACTTAGAACCAGGCAGGGAGGCTGATGACACAGAATGCAGTGCAGCCGACTCCCAGCAGCCATTGCGGCATCACGGTCGCCATCTTTCTTGTTGGATAATCCAGAGGGGGCAGCGGAAGGGGTGGCGGAGTCTCCTGTTGTTGGAGGTAAGGTTTGAGAATTGGTTCTTGGGGCATATGCGACATTCAGTTGTGCTTTGTTTGGTTACATAGTTTTAAAGTGTTTGGAATTTGAATGTTTTCAGTCGAGGCCTGCCGTTCTTCTCACAAATACTGATTGCACCGTGACCGAGCCTCCTCTTTGCGGCACTTAACCTGCCGGCCAGTCTAAGCGAGGTAATCTACACCTCTGTTTCAGCAGTGTTGTGAAACTCCCTACAACATCATAAAAGAACTGTAACTTCGCGTTTAAGGTATTTAGATACGTGAGCCCTCTGCCCCTCTCAGGAGAGTGTAAAAAGTTTGTCAAGGTTAGGCAATGAAAATTTCCGCCGTCAACCTTAGTTTTGTATCTCGGCTTTCAAAACAGCGCTCATTCCCGTGTTGGAGCCACGTTTGATTTGAAGACCACTGGCTAACCTGCGGGGTGGCTTCCACACGCGAGTGTGATTTCCTGTGCTGGGACAGGACGTAACTCACCCGTCTTCTTACCGCTCAAAAGGGATGCGCCTCAGCCTCAGCCCCAACTACCGAGTTTGCGCATGCGTGAAGCTTAGCGGCGGGGGTGGGGGTGGGGGGGGATGGGGGGGAAGTTTTCTCTCTGGCCTTGGAGTTCAGCCTCAGCTGTCAGGGTTTTGATTGAAGAAGGTCCTCCTGAAGATATAGCAGCCAGCCCTCAGAGCTGTAGTGCGTTCCCACAAGGAAGGTGCTGTTGAAAGCGTCTGGAACAGTCCAGTGTGGTGGTTAAAAGGCTTTGAAGACAGATCCGGTGTCAACTCCTGGCTTTTCCACGTATTCCAGTGGAGGAGAAAAGGAAGGATTCGAGAAGTTGAGTAACTTAGGGGCACATAGCTAACAGGTGATGGATCCATCACTCAAACTCAGGTCAGTTCGCATTTAAGGCTTTCAATCAGTTACTGTTTGACATGCCTTAATTGGATAGAAGGAGTCCTGGCAATGGTTAGAACAGGGAACACACACTCACCTCATTTGGATAAAGGAGTCCTTTTGAATATCCTTGCCCACGGAGTGATTTCTCACACAAACCTTAATGCAGCACAGGGTGAGCTTCGTCGAGAAATATTTACCTAAGTTAGTCTACTTCCCTGTGCAGAATAGGGGAGTTCTTATTTTATTTGCAGTTTCCACGTTTGGGTAGCCATGTTCCATGGTGTGTTAGCACCCGCAGTTGTGATATGTGGGTGAAGTCGACGTGTCCAGTGCTCTTCTTAGAAGGGCCCCATGGAAATGCAAACTGGGAACCCAGGGAGGATGCTCCACTGTCAAATGGAGTCATCCAGAAGTTGCTATACTTCTAGCTCCCTTCACAAAGCACTGACCTTGGAATTCCATGGCCTTGTGCTTGGGACCCACAGTCAGAGGCCAGTGCAGTTGCAGAGGAGCAATACTGGGCTTTCCGATTGGCTTTGAATGTAATATCAGAGTTTTACTTAGTGGTGAGCTTTAGCTTAACAGGAAGCATCCCTAACATTCCTTTTCACGCATGTCTCCATTTGAAAAGAAACTTTACAGTTTGTTTGTTTTCCCTCCTTTGTTCTCAGCTACAGTGAGCTGCCTAGAATCTATATACTGGTAAACAAATTTGAATAGAGTGCCAGCCCATCCAAGACATGGGAGGATGAATGGTAGCAATCTTCAGTGAGGGTCTGCAGAACTTAAAATCACTCATGCCAGCAGAATGCACTAATTCATAGTGTTAATATTTTACGGTTTCTCTACAGAAATGTAGATTTTTTACATCAAAGGAATTTTGAATGAGGGAGTGATGAATTTTACAACAATTCAGATGCTCTTCTGGATATACTGATATGGCTTAAATTCAAGTCATTGGAGTTTTTCAAGGAAAAATGAAATACAAGCTTAATTTCTTTATTCATCTTTGGAGGGAAGATTAAGGGCCTGTTTTATAGAGTTTATATCTTCCTTCCTCCCTACCTCTTCGTTTTCCTCCCTCTCTTCCTCCCTCTCTTTTCCTTTCTTCCTCTATCCTCCTTTCTTCCTTCCCTTCTTTTTAGGAATGTAATTAAACCAATCTTAGATTAAGGCCAGTTCACAAGAACAAAACTTGGCACCATTTCAGCAGGAAAATGCCAAGTCTTTATTTCTTCCCCTTTACATCAAGTTCAAATATATGCGCACAGATGACAGAAAAATCACTATTTTGAGGTTTAATCTTCCAGGACAAGTTAAGGCTTATGGTAATTTCTCATGTACCACAATTCAGCATCTATCACCCTATTTTTATTACAAATATGGAATAGTCATTTTATTTTCTAATCACATACAGTTTAAAACTGTGAGAAAAAAACGAAGTGCCTCTATTGATCCCTAGGTTCCCAAAGAACGAAATTTGGAAAAAGTAAATTGTTGCCAATGGTGATCTAAATTGACATGACAACTTTTGTAAACAATTTGGCATTGTAAATAAAGTTGAAAACGTGCATACCTTATAACTCAGCAATTCCACTTCTAGGTGTTTATTGTGCTGGAATTCTTACATGTGTACACAAGAATATTTGTAGCAACATTGTTGGTCACAGCAAAACCTGGAAACAACCTAATGTCCATTAACAGGAATCTGGACATGTACATGGTGTTACTGTCATCCAATGAAACATCATTCAGCCATGAAAATAAATGAGCTGTAGGCACATATACCAACATGGATACATCTCACACTCTGTCATGGTAAATGAGGATAAGCTACTAGCTGAAAAATACATACAGTACAATTTCATTTATATAAAATTCAAAACAAGATATTGTTCAAGGACATCCAAACGTGGCAAAGTTTTTATGAAAAGGAAGCAAGAAATGCCAAATAAAGGATGGTGTTATGTGTGGTGGAAATGAAAGATGATGTGAAGGGAGGGAAAGAAGGACTTCAAACATTCTGGCAGTTATTTGGTTTTGCTTTTTATTTTTATTTTTTTAAAATAAATCTTTATTGTTCAGATTATTACAGGTGTTCCTCTTTTTTTCCCCCCATAGCTCCCCTCCACATGATTCCCCACCCCACCCCATGCCCTTACCCCCCGCCACTGTCTTCATCCATAGGTGTAAGGTTTTTGTCCAGTCTCTTCCCGCACCCCTCATACCCCCTTCCCCCTGAGAATTGTCAGTCCACTCCCTTTCTATGTCCCTGATTCTATTATATTCACCAGTCCATTCTGTTATTCAGATTTTTTATTCACTTGATTTTTAGATTCACTTGTTGGAAGGTATGTATTTGATGTCATTTTGTTGTTCATAATTTTAATCTTTACCTTTTTATTCTTCTTCCTCTTTTTAAAGAATACCCTTCAGCATTTCATGTAATCCTGGTTTGGTGGTGATGAACTCCTTTAGCTTTTTCTTGTCTGTGAAGCTCTTTATCTGACCTTCAACTCTGAATGATAGCTTTGCTGGGTAGAGTAATCTTGGTTATAGGTTCTTGCTGTTCATCACTTTGAATATTTCTTGCCACTCCCTTCTGGCCTGCATAGTTTCTGTTGAGAAATCAGCTGACAGTCGTATGGGTACTCCCTTGTAGGTAACTAACCGTTTTTCTCTTGCTGCTTTCAAGATTCTCTCTTTGTCTTTTGCCCTTGGCATTTTAATTATGATGTGTCTTGGTGTGGTCCTCTTTGGATTCCTCTTGTTTGGGGTTCTCTGCGCTTCCTGGACTTTTAAGTCTATTTCTTTCACCAGGTAGGGAAAGTTTTCTGTCATTATTTCTTCTAATAGGTTTTCAATATTTTGCTCTCTCTCTTCTTCTGGCACCCAAAAAATTCGGATGTTGGTACGCTTAAAGTTGTCCCTGAGGCTCCTTACATTATCTTCATATTTTTGGATTCTTTTTTCTTTTTGTTTTTCTGGTTGGGTGTTTTTTGTTTTCTCATATTTCAGATCTTTGGTTTGATTCTTGGGGTACGTTGATCTACAGTTGAGTTTCTGTATATTCTTTATTTTAGACAGTGTATGCTTAATTTCTGACTGGTCCTTTTCCATTTTTTTGGCATTCTCATTAAGGTCCTTGAAGGTCTCACTAAGCTCTTCGGAGGTCTCATCAAGTTTCTCGGCGGTTTTTAGAAGATTCTTGAGTAACCTTATAAATGTGGTTCTGAACTCTATGTTGTCCAGTAGTTTGCTTTCCTCCATTTCTTTCATTCGTGACATGTTTTTTTGTCTCCGCATTTTGCTGCTTCCCTGTGTTGATGGAGTGGCTTTGTGTGGTAGGTGACCTATAGGGGCCAATAGCTCAACCTCCCCAATCACCTGAGGTGGACGCTCTTGGTACACCCCTTGTGGGCTGAGTGCAAAGTCTTGGTGTAGTTAAGCCTTGATTGCTGTCAGTACACTGGGAGGAATTGACTTCCAGGCCAATTGGCTGTGAGGACCCGCTGTATCTATAATGGAAGAACTGCTGCGCTGGAGACACGCTTATGGTGCAGGACTTGTTTCTGTGGGGCTTTGGTGCTCACTGAGTCTGCCTCTTGAATGTGTCACTTAATGGATGTGAGGAGTTGAAATCTGGTGTCTCACACTGACCACTAAGTACACTGGCTTCTGGATCTCCAATGGGGTGCAGGTCAGCTACTGTCTGAGGCCACCCAGCAGGAGCTACAGCGAGAACTACAGTTTTCTCCTTTTTGCTTAGGGTTTGGAGGTTTTGGAGCTGTCTGACCCGGGCTGCAAGTTTGCTAGGTTAAGCTGCAATAGGGCAGGCCATTCATATGCTGAAGCTGCTGCTTGGAGCTTGGGTGGGTTTGTAGATTGTGTGGGGCAGGGTCTCAGGGCGTCACTAGGCTAGGGCGTGGCAAACAGGGATGGCTGCCAGTTAGCTCTGCGTCTCTGACCGAGTCCCCGTGTCCAGCATCCCAGCGCAGTAAACAATTATTCCTGCGCGCAGCCCTGCAAGCAAGCCACCCTCACTTTCCGAACCAATGGCAGACAGTCCAGCTTCTCCCCGTAGGAGTTTGGGTCCCCCACGTCTCCCCAGAAACTGGTGTTGTGAGTAATTGGGAGCTTGTCTCCCTTCGGGTTGAAAAAAGCAGCGCTCCTAGTCGCCTGTTGCCAGCCCGATTCGTGCGCCTCCATACCTCAGCTTTTCAGCGCTTGTGCACGTCTCAATGCTCTTTTCTCTTTCCTTCTAGTTGTAGAACTTCCACTCAGCCAGCTTTCCTGTGGTTCTGGGTGATAGACGTTTTGTCTTTTAGTTGTAGTTTTAAAATTGTTGTGCGAGGCAGCAGTTTAGGTGTTTACCTATGCCACCATCTTGGATCCTCTCTCTGGTTTCGCTTTTTAAAAAAAAACACATTTATATAAGTTTCAGATTTACAGAAAAATTACAAAGATAGTACAGAGAGTTCCCATAGACCCCAAATCCAGTTTCTCCCTTTATAAACATTTTACATTTAGTATGATACATTTGTTACAATTAAATAACCAATATTGATATATTATGAATAATTAAGTCCATGCTTTATTCAGATTTCCTTAGTTTTTACCTGATATCCATTACATATATATATATATATATATATATATATATATATTGATTTCAGAGAGGGAGGAAGAGAGAGAGAGAGAGAGATAGAAAAATCAATGATGAGAGAGAATCATTGATCAGCTGCCTCCTGCAGGCCCGCTACTGGGTATCGAGCCTGCAACCCGGGCATGTGCCCCTGATCAGAATCGAACCCAGGACCCTTCATTCTGCAGGCCGACACTCTATCCACTGAGCCAAACCAGCTAGGGCTACCTGATATCCTTTTTTGTTTTTGTTCCGAAATCCCATCTAGTATACCACATTAGTTGGTCATCACCTCTCCTTAGAGGTGACTTGCCTGTGAAGGTTTCTCAGGCTTGATTTAATGACCTTGACAGTTTTGAGGAGTCCTGGTCAGGTATTAAAGTCACTCCTTCCCCCTTTGTCCACACTGTACTTTTTGAAGGACATTATTATGTGTAGTCCATTCCAAAGGACTGGTGAGTTAAGGCCTACCTCTTTAAAAAAGTATCTACATAACTTATATTGAATTATTCTACATGAGAGAATTGTCTTTTATCTCCCATTAATCTATACTAATAAAAGTATAATATGCTAATTAGACCGGACAGCAAACGACCTTCCGATGTCCTTCCTGACAAAGCCACAGTGGTGGAGGCCGAGGCAGAGGCAGTTAGGGGTGATCAGGCAGGCAGTGGAGCAGTTAGGGGCTATCAGGCCAGCAGGGGAGCAGTTAGGGGGCAATCAGGCAGGCAGGTGAGTGGTTAGGAGCCAGTGGTCCCGGATTGTGAGAGCGATGTCTAAACCGACACTCGGACATCCCCCGAGCCATTTATTTTCATGTAAATTTTCAAAGAAATTTGTCTAGTTCTAAAAAAAAAAAAAAAGTCAACAAACAAGCAAAAATAAAAAAAAAGAATAACAAAAACTGGTGGTATTTTATTCAAATCCTGTTAAAATTTTAAATTAAGGCATAATTTAATTCTTATGATATTTAGTTTTTCTGTTTAAGAAGCTAGTTGAAGTCTTTTAGTCTGCCTTTTAGTAGAGTTTTAAAGGAATGTATTTTTTTCTCATGCAGTGCTTGTATTATTTATTGTTAGATTTAATTTTAGGTATTTTTTTGTGATATTGTAAAAGGAGTATATTCTTTTTATAGATATATTCTAAATGATTACAATTTGTGTATATGAAAGTTGTTGATGTTTGTGTCTTAATTTTCAAACCCGCTGCCTACTGAGTTCTTTAGCTCTCAGTATGCTTCAGTTGGTGCTCTTGGATATTTTAGTTATGCAGACATATCATATGCAAATACTGATCATTTTATATCTTCCTCTCAAGTGTTTATACTTCTAATTTTATTCTCTTGCCTAATTGCACTGGTAGTAACTCCAGTACCATGTCAAATATGGATGTGATAACGTGGGTTATTGTATTTTCCTGACTTTAATGGTAACAAACCTGCTGTCTTGATATTACAATAATGGAGTTTGGGTTAAAAGAGATAAAAAATATAATGTTAAATAAGGATTTAGTGTTCTTTATTACCAACAATTATTTTTTAATTAAAATAGTTTTCAGTATTTATAATCATATTTAGATTTCTTAAAAGGATGACTTGCATATTTTCTAGTATTGAACTTTGCATTCCTGAAACAGCCCTCACTAGGTAAATGATGAATTATTTCTGTAATATGCTGTTGGATTCTGTTTTATTATTAATGATATTTTGCATCAATATTTCTATGTGAAGTAGCCTTATTTTGTGTGTGTGTATGTGTGTGTATGTATCTGTGTGTGTATCTGTGTGTGTATCTTTGTCAGGATTTGGTATTAATTTTACATTTACTTCCTAAAAATAATTTTAAAGTTTTCCTTCTTTGTTTGCTCTAGATAATTAAAATAGCATTGAAATTACCTACAGTCTGTAATCTTAGCCACTGCACTACCCACTTTGGTGAATGGAATGGCTGAATTCAGAACTAATTCCTTAATAAGTAATGAGCTACTAAATCAGACAGGATCATAAGAAATTCTTTCCAGAGAAAATCGTCTACATTGAGATTTAAAGGATAATGGGATTTAGTTGGGTAAACATGGGGGTTCTGAGTTTTGGGGATAAATTATGAGCTTTAGCCCCGTTGTCGGCAAACTGTGGCTCGCGAGCCACATGCGGCTCTTTGGCTCCTTGAGTGTGGCTCTTCCACAAAATACCACGGCCTGGGCGAGTCTATTTTGAAGAAGTGGCGTTAGAAGAAGTTTAAGTTTAAAAAATTTGGCTCTCAAAAGAAATTTCAATCGTTGTACTGTTGATATTTGGCTCTGTTGACTCATGAGTTTGCCAACCACTGCTCTAGCCTAAGGAAGCAGGGAGTAGAAGGCATAAAAACCAAAATGTGTGAAAGGTTGCGAGAAATAGTCAAGCATTTACACTTTGCTTAAGACCTTGTCTCATACTTCACCTTAAAAATAGAAACTAGCAGACATAATTTGTACACACCCTCAACTTCCAAACTGGTAGACCTACCTCCACATTCATTCTTACCTTTTCATCTCCAACTGCCAATCCTATCTAATCCTATCTAATAAAAGAGTAATATGCAAATTAACCACCACTCTGCTACACCCACCAGCCACGCCCACCAGCCACGCCCACCAGCCAATCAGGAGGGAATATGCAAATAAACCCAACCAAGATGGCTACCGCCACAGAAAGCAGGAAGGAGGCTTGGGTTTCCCCAGCGATGGAGGAAGCCAAGCTTTCCACCTGCCCTTGCCGGCCCAGGCCTCCACTCAAGGCTACAAAGTTTCAATGATAGAAGATACAGAAATCCCCAAACAGAAATGGCGGCAGCCACGGAGCTGGAAAGAGCAGGAGGCTAGGGTTGCCCGCGGCAATGGAGGAAGCCAAGCTTCTGCAGCCCTGGCTGGCCCAGGCATCCGCTTAAGGCTACAAAGTTTCAATTATAGAAGATACATAAATCCCAAGAGAAATGGCTGCGGCCACAGAGCAAGCAGAAGGCTTGGCTCCGCTCCAGGCTACAAGGTTTCAATTGTAGAAGATAAATAAACCTCAGATACCAGGGCCTCCACTTGGGTCACCAGGGGGCGTTCCCAGCCTGCAAACCACCACAGGCCCCTCGCCCAGGCCACCCCACGCCCCAAGGGAACCCCCACCCTGATCCGGGATACCCTTCAGGGCAAACCAGCCGGCCCCCACCTGTGCACCAGGCCTCTATCCTATCTAATGAAAGAGTAATATGCAGATTGACCATCACTCCAACACACAAGATGGCTGCCCCAATGTGGTCAAAGATCCTGCCCCCATGTGAACACAAGATGGCCACCACAAGATGGCCTGCAGGGAAGGGCAGTTAGGGGTGACCCGGCTGGCAGAGGAGGGAAGTTGGGGGCGAGCAGGCCTGCAGGGAAAGGCAGTTGGGAGGGACCCAGGCCTGCAGGGGAGAGCAGTTGGGGGTGACCAGGCCTGCAGGGGAGGGCAGTTGGGGGGACCCAGGCCTGCAGGGGAGGGCAGTTAGGGGCAAACAGGCTGGCAGGGGATCAGTTAGGCATCAATCAGGCTGGTAGGGGAGTGGTTAGGGGGTGATCAGGCTGGCAGGCAGAAGCGGTTAGGGGAAATCAGGAAGGCAGGCAGGCGAGCAGTTGGGAGCCAGCAGTCCTGGATTGTGATAGGGATGTCCGACTGCATCGGGCCTAAACGGGCAGTCGGACATCCCTGGAGTGGTCCCAGATTGGAGAGGGTGCAGGCTGGGCTGAGGGACACCCCCCCCCCCCGTGCACGAATTTCGTGCACCGGGCCTCTAGTATTTTATAAAATTCAATAATACTATATTCAAAATAGTATTATTTCAACATACAATCAATATGTAATTATTAATGAGACATTTTAAATTCTTTTTGTTTTGTCTTCTAAATCTAGGGTGTATTTTATATCTATAGTGCATCTCAGTTGACTAGCCACATTTCAAGTGTTCAGTAGCCACATGTGGCTGCTGGCTACTGTACTGGCGAGCACAGATAGGTAATTGTAAAGAAACTTACCAGTTTGATTCCTGGTTGGGGCACATGCTTGGGTTGTGGGCTCAATCCCCAGTAGGGGGCATGCAGGAGGCAGCTGATTGATGTTTCTCTCCCACTCCTTCTCCCTCTCTCTCTAAAATCATTAAAAATATATTTTAAAAAGGAACTTCCCAGTGCCTTGAAACTACAACTAATACTCAAACAGTGTAAAATCACTTGTGGCAACTTGCCTAATTTTCTGAAGCCAAGTTCATTGCCTTATAGAGAGGAGGTACTCAAAGTTTATTTTTCTAATTGCGTTATTTTTGTTTGCTCAATTCAATGTCTATACTTGCTTTATGTAGATACTAGAGGCCCCGTGCACGAAATTCGTGCACGGGGGAGGGGGTGGGTCCCCTCAGCCCAGCCTGCACCCTCTCCAATCCGGGACCCCTTGGGGGATGTCCAACTGCCGACATCCCTCTCACAATTCAGGACCGCTGGCTCCTAACTGGTCACTTGCCTGCCTGCCTGATCACCCCTAACTGGCCCCCCTGCCAGCCTGATCACCTCTAACCGCCTCTGCCTGCTGGCCTGATCGCCCCTAACTGCCCCCCTGCCAACCTGGTCACCCCCATATACCCCGCCCCCCTGCCAGCCTGGTTGCCCCTTACTGCCTCCCTCTGCTGGCCTGGTCGCCCCACGCAGCCTGCTGCTCAGTCATTTGGTCATCCCTCACTAACCCCCTCTGCTGGCCTGGTCGCCCCACGCAGCCTGCTGCTCAGTCATTTGGTCATCCCTCACTAACCCCCTCTGCTGGCCTGGTCGCCCCACGCAGCCTGCTGCTCAGTCATTTGGTAGTCCTTCACTAACCCCCCTGCCGACCTGGTTGCCCCACGCAGCCTGCTGCTCAGTCATTTGGTCATCCCTCACTAACCTCCCTGCCGGCCTTGTTGCCTCACTCAGCCTGTTTGGTCGTCCGTTTGGTTGTTTCGGATGTGATGGCCCCTGGCTCTTTATATATATAGATGGTCAAAATGCCTCATTGTAGCAATGACTCATTTTGATAGTCATGAAATAAAACATTCCATATATTTTATACTTTGTTTCTCAGAAATGAGAACTGTTTTAAGAATGTGTTTTTAGAAGATTTGCCAAAATTTTTCATCACACAGTAGAATTTTTTTCTTCTGCCAATACTATTTTAGTAGCTGCTAAGTACTGGTCATAATAGTAGGCTCTGAGGATGTTACCAAAAACAAAAAAATAAACAAGTCTGTCTTTACAGTATCAAGAATTCTTCCTCTTCTGGGGCCTCACTATATCTATCATTTCTCTCTTCTAGATCTTTACTTTTTCTTTACCCTTCTTTTTCCTAGACCTTTCCCTGCAGCCTATGGATATATATTCATGTTTCTCCTATCTTAAAAAGACTATTCACTTACCTGTGTGTACCCTCTTAACCAGTATCTTATCTCTCCCAGTGGCTTTTGACTTCTTGTCTGCTTCACTGCAATGAGGTTGCCTTTGACCCCCAATGTTAAGTCTAAGGAACACTTTTTAAAAAAAATATGTTTTTATTGATTTTAGAGAGAGGAAGGGAGAGGGAGGGAGAGTAAAACATCAGTGATGAGAGAGACTTGTTGATTGGCCGCCTCTTGCATGACCCCTACTGGGGATCAAGCCCACAACCCGGGCATGTGCCCTTGACCAGAATTGAACCCAGGACCCTTCAGTCCACAGTCCAATTCTCTATCCACTGAGCCAAACCGGTTAGGGCTCTAAGGAACACTCTTATTTCCTCATCTTAAAGGCACACTGTGGCATTTGCCACTGCTGACCTTCCTTGAAATTGTCTCTTCCTTTCCTTGGGTAATGCACAACCTCTTCAAAGTAAGAGGATACTTTGTAAAACTGAAAGAAATCAAATGTGGCTGGGCATAAAAATAGAAAGAGTCCTCCCCAAATCAGTGGGTGGCACCTTCAAAAGCCTCGTTATTTCATCTTGTGATACTGTATTGATGCATAGGACCTGCTGAAGAATGCTCAGGATTCCTAGTAAGGCATGGAAGGTACTCCAGGATGCAGTTCCTATTTCTGTAGCAATATCTCAAATTAACCTCATATTAGTTGGAACTTTTCCATTGCAAGTAAGAGAACACTTAACCATCTGATGTTCATGATAAAGGGGATTCACAGGCTCAGGTCAATTAAAGTGGTTGTCAGGCTTACTTGTATCAGAGCTCCAACTGTGTATCTCTGCAGTTCTCATGACTTTGGCCTCCTCTGTGTGTGACCTACATCTCTGTACCAAATATTGAGCCTCTAGTAAGCCTTGGGAAAACTACGGCCCGCGGGCCAGATTCGGCTGTTCTATCCGGTTCTCTTGCTCTCCCCTCCGCTCCTTTACTTTGAATTTATATTAGTTCACACAAACACTCCATCCATGCTTTTGTTCCGGCCCTCCGGTCCAGTTTAAGAACCCATTGTGGCCCTCGAGTCAAAAAGTTTGCCCACCCCTGCTCTAGTACTTGTCTTCTTAGTAATCTTAAATGACAAAATGGGAAGAACACATAAAACCTTTGTGCTACAAGCTGAAGAGTGATTGTTCGAGTTACCAGCTGAATTATCCGCTTTTGTCTTATAACCACAATTTTTGCTTGAAAAGAGTAAGTGAAAGAATAAGCAAACTATATTTATTCAGACTTGGGTATTTGGCCAATGTGTTCTTGAAAAGGAACATAGTGAGCTTGGAAAACAGTTGACAATATTTGTACCTAATGATAAAATCCAAGTTTTCAAGAGAAAAAAAAACGTGAATATTACAAAACTTGTAAATGCTACAGTGAGTTTGACAGCTTTCCTATACTTACAGATGTTTCTCATGAGACCAGTAAAGCTATTAATGAATGAGAGTTATTGAAATTATATAATGAAATGTGACATTTGGAACATCTGTGTTAATCCATGAGACAATATTTTCAAAATGACTAGTGCACGATATTTCAAAACCAGTAAAATAAAAAAAGGTACATTCAACCTTAGCTGGCTTGGCTCAGTGGATAGAGCATTGGCCTGCGGACTGAAGGGTCCCAGGTTCAATTCCATTCAAGGGCACATGCCCGGGTAGTGGGCTCGATCCCTGAATCAGTGATTCTCTCTCATCATTGATGTCTCTCTCTTCCTCTCCCTTCCTCTCTGAAGTCAATAAAAATATATTTGAAAAAAAAAAAAAGATACATTCAAATTTCAAATGGATAATGGATTTTAATGAAGAGTATACAAAATGTTCCTGTATGGTTTCTGTTTCCACATTGCCACTCCCATTTAAGAGAGTGCTACTTAATGAGTTTTGGTGTAGTATCAAAGAATATCCACACTTTTCTGAAATGGCTACTAAAATTCTCCTCTCTTGTAATGTTATCTCTGTGAGGCAGGATTTTCTTCATGGACTTCAGCCAAAATCTAGTCATTGCAGAAGCAGAGATGAGAATCTAGCTGTCATTCATTAAGCTGGATATTTGAGAGAGAGCTGTAAAAATATAAGATGGGTAACTCTTCTCATTAATTGTTTTATCATAAAAAGATTTTTTTCATAAAATATATGGTTCATGTGAATACATAGTGGATTTCTTACTATGGTTTTTAAATGAAATGAATTAAATATTTAAAGTATTTTTCAATCCTAGCCAGTTTGGCTCAGTGGATAGAGCGTTGGCCTGCAGACTCAAGGGTCCCAGGTTCAATTCTGGTCAAGGGCATGTACCTTGGTTGCAGGCACATACCCAGTAGGGGGTGTGCAGGAGGCAGCTGATCGATGTTTCTCTCTCATCGATGTTTCTAATTCTCTATCCCTCTCCCTCTCTCTCTGTAAAAAATTAATAAAATATATTTAAAAAAATATTTTTCAGTTCTGGCTTCAAATATGGTAAACATTAATAGATATAGCCCACATAACTAAAAGCTACTTGTGGTTCTCAATTTTTAAGAATGAAATGCCTTGCTGAGACCAAGAAGTTTGAGAAGCTCTGACCTAGGTTGCATGGCACCTCAGCCCCATGGGGCCTGACCCTATATTTCAGAAAGAATCAACTAACTTTCATGTGAATATTGCAACCCATGGTTTACATCTCTGTTACACTTCCAACAGAGTAACATTAGTTGGTATTACTGCCTTTTAAAAAAAATTATCTTTATTGTTGAAAATATTACAGACTTCCCTCTTTTTCCCTTCCTTGATCCCTTGCACCTTGACCCTTGACCCCGCAAGCTACAGTCTGTGTCCATGGGCTATACATATCCTATATGATAAATGCCTAATATGCTAAGTCTCCGGTTGTCCAGTTATCCATTCAACCAATCAAAGCATAATATGCTAATGATATGCTAAGGCCACTGAACCGCTTGCTATGACATGCACTGACCACCAGGGAGCAGACACTCCTACTGGTAGGTTAACTTGCTGCTGGGGTCTGGCCAATTGGGACTGAATGAGACGGGCCGGACATGCCCTGGAGCCCTCCCACAGCCCCTCCCCCTGGCCAGTCCCACCCTCGATCGGCCCCCAACACCCCAATCGGGGGCGGGCTGGTCAGCCAACTGCCCACAGCCACTCCCCCTGGCCAGCCCTGCCCCTCATGGACCCCCATCGGGGCAGGCGGGCTGGACCCCACCCATGCACGAATTCTTGCACTGGGCCTCTAGTATCCATATAAATTCTTTTGGTTAATCTCTCCCTACCCCCACCCTTCACCCCTGCCTTCTCTCTGATATTCCTCAGTTTCTTTCATGCTTCTAAGTCTCTGAATCTGTTTGGGTTCACCAGTTTATTTTATTCCTGCTTTTTTTCTAGCCCAGCGATTTTCAACCCTTTTCATCTCATGGCACACATAAACTAAATTCTTTGGTACACCAAAAAATACAGGGTGTCCCAAAAAATGTATACACACTTTGAATGACTATAAAGTCAGTGTTTATTAACATACTATTACAGTTCATTTTCAAAATTTAAAAGAATCTACAGAAATGAGTAATTTTTTTGTCAATGTCTGTTTTTAAACTGGTGACCTGACTGTTCTGGTCCAGGCACTGCTAATAACACGAAGCAATGGAATCACAAACATTAAGAATCATCTCATTTGGTATTTGTGTGCCTTCAATTCGTTGACTGTTGCCTATGAATAAACTTTATGTATACCCATAAAAAAAGTCTAGTGACCCTTATAGGTAAATTTTCTTTGTTCAAACTTAGTCTGGCTTCACCCATTATGTCAAATCAGTTAAACCTTAAAAGGAATAAAAATTAAATGAGTTATCAGCTGTTAAAGTGTGTATATATTTTTGGGGATACCCTATATATTACATTTTTTGCCAATTTGACAAAAATAGGTATAATTTTTATTTATTCACACTGGACAGCTATCGTGTTGTCTGTTGCCATTTTTTTATTTGACAGTCTAAGGGAAAAGAGGTCAGTGCTCCTGACTAAATAGGTATTGAATGTTTCAAAAATTCTTGTGGCACACCAGTTGAAAATTACTGTTCTAGTCAGTGACCCTCATGCTGGTGCATATCTGATAGCCAGTATTTGATGAATAAACAGAAAAAGAGAGGGAGGGAGGGGAGGAAGGGAGGGAGAGAAAGGAGAGAGGGAGGGAGGGAGGAAGGGAGGAAGGGAAGAATATTCTTGGTCTCCTCCTACTCTTGCTCTGTTTGTGTTAATGTGGTTCCTTTGGAGGTCAGAGCTTCACACACACACACACACACACACACACACACACACACACAGGCATACGCATGCACACATGCACAGGATAACATCTACCACTTAGATGTGCTGTATTTAGTCCCCGCCCCTTCAGCCATGTGAGGAATTTCTAGAAGTTAAGAAGGAAACGTCATTGATAAAGGATCTCTGACACCTGGCACCTAAAGGTGCTTATAGAGGTGCTTTTCTTTAGCCACTTTCTTCCAGATTTTGGATATGCAATAAGCCTGAAAGGCACACTGTTTTAGTTTCTTAAAGGTCACAAGGGACACTGATGGAAAGACTGTGACATTTAAAGCAACTTTGGCTTATTTCCCAGGTGTCTTGAGATTAAAAGCAAGGGGGATGTTATTGTTCTAGAGCCATTTGAAAGGGTTTGAGCTACTTTTAGACAGACTCTAAATCCAAGGCATTTTCACCTTCATTTACCACCAGAGGGACAGAACTAAAAGTTGATTTTTCTAAGGTTGCAGGTTAAAGGAATCGATTGAATACTCTGAGCTTCTCAAATCTTGGTCCTGGACTATGCAATTCTGGGCATTAGACACTTGGAGACTTAGAGATTTGAGGATTTAAGGCAGTTGTTCATAGCAGATCTTTCTGTGTCTCCCTAAAGTAAATAACATGTCTTCTCAGGGCTGGAGGTGTTGGGCTTAGAGACTGTGGCTTATACCAGATCCCACCCCTTATCCCAAGGGTTGGAGGTGAACATCATTGCATAGCTGCAACCCATTTGCAGCATACAAGTATGTTATAGCATACCTACTGGGAAATTATTTTCTGAAGTGTCTTTGTGGGAAGGAGCTGGAATCTCATCATACCCTGAATGGATTTCTCGAATGCAATGAGAGATCACTAATAACTTTTCTAAGCATCTGAAAACCTTGGCACCTCCAAACTGTATCAGATTGCCCCTAAACAATTGGGGTTGTTATCCACTGGGTTAAACCAGTTCAGAGATAATACCAAACCAGTGGGCTCTACTATCAGCTCTTGATTCTTTTTGGTCTCAGCCATATCTAGTCCAGTTATCGGGCATTAGAGAGCACATTCCAGAATTTCTCATGACCTCCTCAACTGTAAGTTATAGTCTATGGGAATATGTAATAACTATAATTTCCACAGGGACTTGATTCAGTTCTAGCAAAACCTAAAGGCAAAGAAACTTGATATTTCTTTTACCCATGAGTCCTTGTTAGATGTCAGCATTGCTCAATAAATGGTAACTTATTATTTTGAAATAATGTTAGGCTTACAGAAGTTGCAAAAACAATGTAGAAAATGCCCCTGTGCCCTTCACCCAACTTCTCCTAATGAATCTATTGCTCAAATGTAATGAATGATCAAAACTAATAAATTAGCATTGGTGTAAGGCTACATTTTAGAAATATAGTATTTAAACATATATTAGGAAATATGTGGTTTAGAAAATAATAGGCATATCAAACTTGCAATTTCACTGATTTTTTTCCACTAAGATTCAAGTTAAGCAACAAATTGATGTAAAATAAATTTTAATTTTAAAACGAAGTGACACATTTTAGGTGGTATGTGGACATGGCAAAATTATGAAGGTATTACTTGAATGACATTTAGGGGTCTTAAGTAAATGCATGATTAGGAAACATTAAGCATTTACCTCCTTTTCCTTACTACCTGGGTAGATGCTCCTTGGATGCTGACTTCCCTGGGCACTTTCCTGCTTCTGAGTGCCACTCTGAGTGATTTGCACTCTCCCATCAAGTAGGGGACAATGGTCAAGCCTGGCATAATGTCCCTGTACTCCAACATAGCAAAGTTGACCTCCCTATAATCCTCCCATTACAATGTAGATGGATGATTATGATGGTGGTGATGGAATTTAATGTTCTTCTTAAGACTGGACATTGACAAAAACTTGGAAATGCCTGTACTAGAGGGAGATTTTCGAGGGAAATGTAAAGTATCCAGTTAATGGGCTTTCCCCAATAAAAATGCAAAAACTGCTTTCATCTTCAGGTCACCATGTAAATCACACTGCCACCTGGCAGGTTTACGTTCTCCCTGGTTCTATGCAGAGGTGATTACTCAGAACTCTGGAGCAGCGTAGCTATTTGAAGAGCTCAGATAGCCATGAGAGGCATGCAGAAGGCCAGGAGGACTTGTGTTTAATTTGGAAGGGAATTTTCTGACCACATCTGTCTTGTGAAGTTCAGCCTTTTCTCCTCTCTCAGGAGTCAAAATCACTTTAAATAATTTGTGACTCTTGAAACAGCCTTTATATTTCCTCCCTCCGTTCTCCTGGCTCAAAAAATCCTGATTTTCCACGCATGTTCTAATTGCCAGTGAGTGAAAGCGTGGTGAGATATAGGGCTTAAATTATGGTATTTCCCAATTTCATTGTCCTTATAGAAGTCAGGAAATTGCTAGATTAAATAATCACCTACATATAGAGCATAAGTGCTTTTTGTTACATGGTATAAATTTTGAAAAAAATTTTTCACCAAAGTCTTTCTCAAAGAAAGTAGATTTAATTCCACTGATTATCAGATACTCTTGCTTTTCCCTAGTTTTTACATAAAATCTTGGACATGAAGAGTGACAGTGATGTGTAAAGGACTATTTAATTGGTAGTTACCACTTAACAGTCTTCTGTGTTTTTCTTTTATATTTTTATATTTTATATCTGCCTGGCTTTCCGGATCATTCCACATTGACTGGTATCCCACAGTAACACCAAGTCCTGGGGTGGTCCAGAATAACAGGAGAGGGAGTCTGATTTATAAATGTGAGGCACATGAATTGGAGTTAATGTAGTCTTCTGGTTCTGCCTTGGCTGTAATTTGCTCATTATTTTTTTAAATTCTTTTCCTGGGTTTACTTATCATATAATCGCCACTGTCAGTACAGTAGGTCCTTGGGTTACGTCAGAGATTCGTTCCTACAGCGCGACGTAACACGATTTTCGCTGTAAGTCGGAACCCACCTACATAAGCACCTACGTCACTCACATGGAGCACGTACACAGCAGTAACGAAGTGAAACAGTAAAAAAAATGGAAGATAACAATTTCTAACCTTTACTTGCGGTAAATAAATAATAAGAAACATAAAGCACATATGTACATACGTCGAAATGACGGAACTTTTTTTTAATAAATAAATGGGAGATGGTGATGTAACCACGAAACGACGTACGTCGAGTCTGACATAACCCGAGGACTGCCTGTACAAGCATAATTAAAAAAAAAATACAACAGCAATTTGACCACTGAGCCACATGCTGACCACCTTGCCGAGAATTTGTAAATTTGCTGGTAATGTGTAATTATTATTATTACTAGAGGTCCAGTGCATGACATTTATTCACTCAGCCTGCGCCCTTTAGCAGTTTGGGAGCCCTCGGAGGATGTCTGGCAATCTGACATCCTTAACGCTGCCGCTGAGGTGGGAGAGGCTCCCACCACCGCCACTGCCAGCTGTAAGCCCAGCTTCTGGCTGAACAGTGGGAGCGCACTGACCACCAGGGGGCAGCTCCTGTGTTGAGTGTCTTCCCCCTGGTGGTCAGGGTGCATCATAGCAACCGGTCATTCCACTGTTCTGTTGATTTGCATGTTACCCTTTTATTACATAGGATTATATAGGATTTTTATTGCCTCAAACAACAACTACAGAGTAAATATGACCAAAGGGAACTGTCATCAGAGCCTGTCTGCATAATGGTTAGAGCTAGAGTTCATGGTATAAGTGGTATAACAGTCCCCCATGGTGTAACAGTCCCTTGTGGCTGTTGTTTTACTGGTGAACACTCATACTGTCCCCTGGATGCATGAGGAACATGTAGTAAATTGGCTCATTTATTCATACTGACTTGGCAGTGGGGCCCCCTGGAAGAGAAACAAGGAAGATGAGAGGAGGTTTTTCGAGCTGTGTTATGCCTTCTTGCTGCTCCCTGCAGACACAGTCACTGCATTTCTGTCCATTTTGGGTCTTCTGCTTGGAAGGTTAAGATAATAATTACTATCAGGTAATCCTAAACACAAGGTTTTCCCCTTCTAATAGACTTCTTGACATTCAAGAATCTAGGTTATTTCCACAATATCTCTGTCCAGCACAGCTGTGCTCATCACTGCATCCCAAGTGTCCTTGATTTAAGCTTAAGCTTCTGTTCTGGTCAGGTGCATTGGTCTTCATTTGGTTCATAGCATGTCTTTCCTTCTAGAATGTTCTCCCTTTACCCCCTGAAATACCAGTCACTCTGCAAAGATCAGCATGAGTCCCTCTGTTTGATAAAGGCCTCCCATAATTATACTATCTCACTTATATATTTCTCATCTCCTAAGTCCCATAGTTCTTGTCATCTAACTCGCATTATTTTATATTACTTAATTCTTTGCTCTGCATTTATTTTTCCTCTCAGCTAGATGGAAAACTCATGCATAGGAGGTACTATTTTTCTGTGTCTTTCCTTAGAGCCCTTGTCTTTGTTAGCACCCAGAACAATGCTCTGCTCATGGCAGACGCTCAATAAACAGTTACAGAATACATGCAGGAGCCCCTCATCTGCTGAGGTCTACTAAATCCTGAGCTCTGTTGATAACTCACCCCGGAAGGGTTTTCAATGGATTGTCCTTTTCTTCCTAGCTTTTCTGTGTGGTGAAGTGGAAAGAGCATAAACTTTGGTGTCAGAGAATCCACCACTAATTCATTCAATGACCATGGCTGAGTTTTATTCAAAGGCCCTAACCATCAGCTGGCTGCCTCATCTGCATAGCAGAGATAATACTTTTCTCCTAAGATTGCAGGAAATCACTGTTGTGGGGAAGCTGGCACAGTCGTTGGCACCAAAAAGATGCCTCTTCTTGCTCCTCACTTGGACTCTACTCAGACTGCACCTTCTCCTCTGCTTAAAGCAGGTAGCTCCTAAGTGCCCCTTGTGTTCAGTTATATCCTGATTAGTGAAAGCTTTCTAAGGAAGCTAAGCTTGCAAACAAACTCTTCAAAACCTCCTGTAAATCTTGTGAAGTGCAGCTGTCTGAGTAAATTAGCATGATAAAACCACTCCAGGACACTGCTATTTGTCCCAGTCCAATTGAAGAGGGAGCCATGTTGGCTCAGCAAAATGACCAAGTGTTCTAAATATATCTGAGCTCACAGCCTCTTCTTTCCATGCTTTTCCTCTCTCTCCTTTTTTAGCAGCCAGAGACTCCTCTGTAACTTCATTTGGGCAACATAACCAAAACTTGGAAAGACCTGATATAATTAATGCTGTTTGATGGATTGGTTGGAGGTGAATGTGAATTTAGCCCGTGTGTTACCTCAACTGGCAATTCTTTCTCAAGCCTTTCTGTGTCTGGTGGTCTAAGAAACTTTGTCCCATGAAACTTCGTCTCCAGCATCAGCAAGCAGGGTGATTTTCTGGAGCAGGGAAGTTCTCCCATCCCAGTCTGCCAGTTCTAAGGTTGACCTTGAACATAAACCAAATTTAGGATTTTTAAGGTGACAGGATATGCCGGTCCAGGTGGTACATCTCTCTTCTTCCTTGATGGCTCAGCTGCTTCCTTTCCTGGGGAAAGTTGACATGGGCTGGGTTCTGACACTTGTTCAGGTGGCTGGTGATGACTGGATAGAGCAGTGACTACTATGTCATAGGCCCCTTCCATCCTCTGGAGGGTTCTATCCCCTGCCACTGGTACCCTGGAAGGCACTTCCTTCTTTCCTGAGTGAGGTACCTTAACCTCATTCTAAACCTTCCCAACCTTTTTTTGGCTGTGTCCCATCTAAGCACCTCTAAAATCCTGATCCCCCCCCATGACATATAATTTTTATTATTTAAAAAGTGAAGGAAGTATAAATGTAATTCTTATTATTCATATGGAGGAAGCCTAAAAGGCCATTAACTTGATCTAAACAAGCTTTCAAAGAACATGGCATCCATGAAAGAGAAAAATAAAAGAACGAAAGGACAGTTGAAGTACTGAGGAAGAAATAACTAAGAAATTGTTAAAAAATAATAATATTAAGTGATACGAAAAAATAGCAAATAAAGTTTCAAAACATGTAATAGAGAACTAAAATGCATAAATATGTAACAATACATATTTATATACTGTATATGAGGTCTCTAGAACCATAAGAAATGCAAAAAACTAATTGTTAATAATTCATTCTTGAATTGCCCCCCTTAAAAATCAAATTGTCCACCTGTGGGGCGTGTGCCCATGTTGGGAACCACTGTTCTAAACTATCCTTATCATTTTCTATTCTAAGATCCATAGATTCATGTAATATATTTTCCAACACCCTGGATGCTGTTTTAGTTAGCATTTCATTAACAGACTTTCCACACTCTAAAAATCCTCATGAATCACAATGGCCAGAATGGCACAGTGGAGAGAGTACTAGGCTACGATGCAGGAGGAGATCCTGGTTGAATTTTACTGCACAGCCATCACTGGTCCTCAGTATTCTGTAGGCCCACCTCTGGGTGCTGGGGAACCAAGGACAGGTAATATCGAGCTTGAGCCTTTACAGACCTTGAAGGTCTGTGTTCCAGCTCTGTCTCTGGATAATGTGACCGGGGTCATGTGCAGAATGATGGCATTGGAGTAGGCGAGTCTAACTCCCATTCCAGCTGTAGATTTTATGAGTCTACTAGAGGCCTGGTGCATGAAATTCATGCACTCGGGGGAGGGTCCCTCAGCCTGGCCTGCATTCTCTCGCAGTCCAGGAGCCCTCGGGATGTCTGACTGACGACTTAGGCTCCCACCACCTCCCACCACCTCTACTTCACTCACCAGCCATGAGCCTGGCTTCTGGCTGAGCGGTGCTCCCCCTGTGGGAGCGCACTTACCACCAGGGGGCAGCTCCTGCGTTGAGCGTCTGCCTCCTGGTGGTCAGTACGCATCATAGCAACTGGTTGTTCTGCTTTTTGGGCGCTTTGCTTATTATTAGCCTGTTATTACACTATAGGATGCCCAGTAGACTTGCCTCTGAGAATTAATACTTCAAAGTGACATTTTCATACCAGAACAGCCCTTCTTATCTGACATCCTTGAACTCTTGTCTTTGTCTCTTATGTTATTTTCATCTCAGTTAATGATGATTATGGCTGGAAACAGCCTTTGATGAGCACCTCTGCTCTTCAATAAGAGATGTTTGCCAGAATTAGAGGTTGTCTCTGTTACCCTTGGTTTCTCCTCTCTGAGTCATGTATCTCCCTAGGTTCTTCCTCCTGTCTTCACCAGCCCCTCGACTTGCATGTGTCATTAAAAATTCTCACAAAATCATTTTCAATTCCTTAACTGCAGAAACCAGATATTTCCATTTTCATGCGAATAGCATGCAGCATAGGGCTACACAGTGAGAAAGAGAGGAATGATTCATTATTGTTTGACTAACTCCTGGGTAGGTAAACACTGTCACTGTGTACATTTAGTCATGTTACAATCCCCCAGTGCATCCAGAAAGGGAGGTCTGTCTAAAACCATGGTTTGATACTTCTTATAATACTGAGAAATGTCTAAACACTATTCTATTGGGACACTTAACCAAATGCAATAAGACTAAAGACCCTCAGGTAATCCAGTTAAGGTATGTTCAAAAAAGGACATTCCACGTGAGAATAGCCATGAGGACTGCAGCAATGACTTCTGAGGCATGGGAGGCCTGCTGCGTGTGAGATTTACTTTGATGACAAATTTCAGCACAGTGTCAGGCCTCTTAATGGGCAACAGTGATTCTTCTTCAATAGGAAGGTTATTTAGTCTGGCATTTGTTTTTGCTTCATTTTATAATTCTGAAGTTAGAACTGATGAATCTCTATACATCTGTAATAAAATGCTCTCGCACGATGCTTGTAAAACTAATGTGCATGCAAATCACCTGGGGACATATTAAAATGCAGAGTATTTTTAAGTCCTTCTGGGGTGGTTACTCAACGTGTCATATTTCTAACAAGTTATAGCTGGTGTTCTCTCTCTCTCTCTCTCTCTCTCTCTCTCTCTCTCTCTCTGTATATATATAAATATATGTATACACACACACACATATATATACATACACACACATATATATATGAATACACACACACACACTAGTGTGCATATATATATATAATCACAATGTATATATAGCCAGGCCATGAACACCCTTGGAGTAACAAGGTTTTACATACATGCTTGGGCTAAATAACCTTGAAAATACTTTCCAGTTTGGAAAGTATTTTCAAGGTTATTTAGCCCAAGCGTGTATGTCACAAATAATGCAAGTGAGACCTGGAGACTCTAGGGCTATCATGGACAGAGTGTGGTGACCAGATGTCCATGCTCAGGACAGTCCTCCCCCTTCCCTATTCCAACCTTGCTGTACAGTCTTTGGGAAATCACATACTGTTGCTGAGCCTTGGGTTCCTCTTTTTAGAAACATGTGGCCTGTGGTCCCTGTGCATTCTTAGTCAGGTGTCATTTCCTTCAAGCCTCTGTCATTTGGATTTGGATGCTGATGGTCACCACCACTCATATTTCTGTTGCCTTCTGCCTCTAGGGGATGAATCTGGGGAATGTAGGGAGTGGGCTGAATAGGCAGAAGAAGGCTGGGGACTGGTGATGGGGTATTGGCAGGATAAGGAGGTAGCATCTTCATTTGGTGAGCGCACCTCTTTGAGATGGGCTCTGACCTTGCTCACAAATGAATCCTGTCACCCACCATGCTGGCTCAGGGCCACTACTGATGTGATGAGAGGCACAGAGCTTAATGTGAACTGGCGTTCCTTGCTCCTGAGACACAGGCATCAAAACAAAAGCAGCGTCCTATGGCAGACAGCACACCTAACTGCCCCTCTGCATGTGGCAAAGGTTCTCAGAATCATAGGGATGCCACTTCTGTTAATACTGCATTGGAGGACAACGGGGCCCAGGGAAGGAAGGATGAGGAGACCTACACCATTGTGCACTTGACCCTCTTCATCATTCATCTGCTGTAATGTCTTCTCTGGCATCTTGTTGCTTTTTAGGTCATTCTTGCAAGTAACCACTATGATTAGCTTTTGACATCCCTCTGGGAATTCCTAAGGCATTTCTCACAACTCATTCAAAAATAATGATTATACCTGTTCTCATAGAATGGTTCTTACTGCTCAAGTTTTACCCCCCTCCTGTATACATTCTTACCACTTCCTCTTTGAATTTTGTAGTAGCATCCAGTGAAGCCATTTTCAAAACTTGAGGAGAAAAACATCAATATTTTAAGCAATAAAAATCCATCGTTTCTCACAGATTTTTTCTTTGAGGATTTTTGCAAGCATCAGACAATAAATCTCCTTCGTATTCCTTTAAAATATGAAGGAGGGTTGTTCTTTTCCATTTTGAATAACATTGAGACTGAAACATAGCCATTGAACATTGGCCTAAAGTCACTCTTGTGGTCGGTGGGGAGTGGTCCCACATCAAGAACAGAACCAGGTTATCTGGTTGAAAGTCAGACCTTGTGTAATTCTCAACTCCAGTGAGGTTGCTCCCTGTAGTATATTAGGCAGGACTCCAAGGGTGGGAGCCCAGTGTCTTTCTAACAAGATCAGAACTGTAAGAGCTGATTAGACCTGCACGATGGAGCAGGAGTGGATAATGAGTGGCAAGGAGGTCAGCTAGGTGCTCCCGCTTCTCTGGACCGTGTTTCAGAAGCAAGAAGGCACTCAGTGAAATGAAAATGTAACCCAGTTAGTGTTGATGAAATGACATTCTTACGTTTGCAATCCATTAGTAATCTGTGCATTCCAGTGCTCCTTGGAAGCACCGAGGCCAGCTACATACATGGAATGATGAATTTAGTAGGTGTTACAGCAATAGATTGGAATTTGTGGGTCCAGAGATTGGTGCCCTCAATTCTGCTACTGTTATCTGTAATCAATAAATGATTTCAACCCACAATCTCTGGGAGACTGCTGTGGACACAGCACAGTCCTAAGCACATATGGTTTTGTCCCTCTAGCATCTGATACACAGTAGGTACTCAGAATAAGTTCTTGACTAAATCAATGTATAAATGAATTAATGTATAAACTAAGGCCAATGTTCCTTACGTTTATACAGCTTTCAGAAGTTTGTCGTCCGTAGCAAGTTAGTCTCATTCTTGTGTCTCATTTTCTCCACCTTAAAAAAACTTAGACCCTTACAGGGCTAACCTGTGAAAGCGTACTTTCTCACCCTTTAGATAAGTAGAAATGTTTTGCTACAAGTTATTGTTAATGTTTATGTCCTCACATTAGCTGGCCTGTAGATAGAGTAATGAGTTTCATCCTTGTTCTGGTGACATTCAGTGTGCCAGTATATTAATCATGGGCTATAGCCCTCATTCCTTCCCCATCATTATGCTTTGACCATCTATATCCTTGCTTTACCCATCACCTATTAGGGAGAAGAGAAGCAATGGCAAGGTATTTGGGATTATAGGACATTTATGCTTACGAGGCACATGGATTTTGTGCCATGCATTTTGGTAGGTAGAAGGCAGTTTGTTTCAGTCTAAAAAAAAAAAAAATCAAAACCAACCCCTAATGTTTAGAGGTAACAATGTTATGGAAAGAGAAGAGCTTGGACTTTGTACCAAGACACCCTGTTTGAGCTCCATCTATGGGCCATTGCTAACCAGTTATTTAACTTCTCTGAGTCTAGGTTTTCTTTGCACCCTGGGGAAGTTTAGAAACAGTGAATTGACTAGCACATAATTGTTGATTATAGCTCCTCTTATTCTAGTGATTACTTAGGTCATTGCTTAGTGGTATCGTTGCAGATACCTCACTTGGAAACTAAGGTGATATGTGTGCTAAATACAAGATCCAACAGGATGGGTCCATATGTGCATGACTCTAGGACAGGCGTCCTCAAACTACGGCCCGCAGGCCACATGTGGCCCGCCGAGGACATTTATCCGGCCCGCCGGGTGCCGCTGCCTATCCTGCTTAGCAGCCGACTCGTCCCGGGCCCACAGTGCGCATAGGAATTTGTTCATAGTTTTTTTGTTTTTTTTTTAACTATAGTCAGGCCCTCCAACGGTCTGAGGGACAGTGAACTGGCCCCCTGTTTAAAAAGTTTGAGGACCCCTGCTCTAGGATATTAGGGCCACCCTAAAAGCTGTCTTTAAAAGTATATTGTGTGATCAATTGTGCTTTAGGAACTGACCTGAAATGATTGTTTTTCTTGGAGGCTCTGACCCAAGCTAGGTAATTGAGAGGGAGAACACCGATATTGGGGTATCTCCCTTATCTTTATACCCCCTTCTCACTCTGGGTATGAATATTCATTAACACCTGTAATCCTCCTTGGGATCTGCAAAGCAAAGTATGTGATTCCAGGTCTTCCATGAACAGCTCGGTTGGTGTCATAGCAGTTCACACCTGTTAAGCACAAGCAGTTTGCTCATTGAATGCTAGAACATATACCAAGACAGTTTACATAGAATTACATTAACTTTGTTTTTCCACTGGGCCTTTGGTGTCTGGGATCCCAGCTGTCCCCACTACTGTTTCGGATGTTCTGTTAAAAGTATGACCTTGGGAGTGGAGGGAGGTAGAAGAAGGGAAAGGGGTAAACAGTGATGGAAGGAGAATTGACTTGGTGATAAACACACAATATAACATACAAATGATGTGTTGTAGAATTGCATTTCTGAAACCTGTATAATTTTATTAACCAATGTCACCCCAGTCAATTTAAAATAAAGTATGATCTTAATGAAGACCTGAACTATCCTGATGAGTGGACTTAGATGCTGGGGTCAGCAGGGTCATGTGGGTGTTCAGCCCCAGAGTCACAAGGCCATCCCAGCAAAGCCACCGCATGGAGAAGGGAGACTATCACCTTTCTTCTGTGGTGACTTCATTTGCTCTCTATCTCTAGTTGGTAAGTATTAAGTGCAAATGGAAGCTAGCGATTGGTAGACTGGAAGGCAGACCTGAGTTGTAGCCAAGATAAGAATCCCCTTTCCAATTCAAGGGAAAGGGGTTAGTCACTTTGTATTTATCTTTCTGTGTTCACATGTCTTAAGAAATGCAATACTTTTCCGATGTCCTTCAATTGCAAAGGTATATCTGTTTCCTGTCTTTGTGTCAGAAAAAAACAGGAAAGCATAGAGAGAAGAAAAATCACTGTTAACCTCACCAACCAGAGGGAACCCTGTTGACATGAAGGTGTGGTTCCTTCTTTTTAAGTATAGTTTTTACATACTTAAAATACTATTACATGTCTAATTTAAAATCTTGGGTTTTCACTTAAAATGTTACTATAAACAAATTCCCCTATTATCCAAAGCTAAGAAACATTGATTTTATAAAGTCTGAGAAGGCAGTGGATGGGTATAGATGGTTTACTATTAAATTCTCAGTGCCAGCCAATATTTGTCAAATAAAATAAACAGTGATATTCTTAACATATGGATATTCAATATTCTACTGAATAATATTGACATTTCCAATTTTTTGTTTTCCTAATGCTGTGGCACTCATCCTTGGTATAGCAAACTTCTCTTGTGTTTCTGATTCTTTTCTTTGGATACATTCCCTGACTTGTAATTATACACTTGGTCAAAAGGATAGGCACATTTTTAAAGTTGTTGGAACATATTACCTAATTGCTTTCCCAAAAGGATGTGTTAATTTATACTTCCCCAAGAAATATGTGAGAGGCACATTTGTCTGGACCACGGGCAGATAGACTTTCACAGACCAAGGACCACTGGACAGCTCTGTCCATCTGGGAGGATGGACCAGAGCAACTTCCAGTGAGCTGAGGGGAGGTATTTGAAAGTAGGATCTGAAGAGGGAAATGTGTCATATACTTTAATTTCAAAAAGCCAATAATTAGAAACTGGGGCTCAGAGCAGAGAAAAAAAAATGTTTTAGGAAAACTGAAGTATAAGCGATCTCCTGCTCCAGGGACCTAAGAACCAACCCTCGCCAGCCTCAGCGAGGCACTCTATGCTAGGAGCTAATAGTAACCTTGTCTGCCTTTCCTGTTCAGTGTCAAACACTTTAACGTGAACCAGGCTCACGCCGAACTCTCTCGGTGACACTAATCCCTGATTTAATTACTGTTGACGGTGTTAGAAGGGCCTTAAGGAGCTATGCTCCCTAATGAACTGCATCTTGGGGTTTTAGAGCATTACCTGAAAGGTGTGGCCCTCACCCAGGCTAACTGGTGGGTGCAGAAAACCATCTTCCAGCTCAGGGACCTCAATGCAAGTGACAGGGCAGCATTGGTGACCTGCAGTGTGATGCTTCTAAGTGGGAGGTGACACATGAGGTTTTCCTGGCTGTAAATCATTAGATAGGAAGAACTATAGGGACCATTTTAAGAGCACTAGCTACCTTCCCTGCTATATAGTCATCTTTCTGGGGACAAGGACCATTTTGCTTTTTGGATCTTTATTAAAGTTTCCTTCCTGCCATACCACAGGGCTAAGGTAGGAGGATGCAGCGCTAACTATTTGGATCAGTGGCTGATCCAAACTTTGCTTGGTTGGGTTACTAGTTCCTAACTTTGTACCCAGGGTGACATAGACCACCCTGTTCTGCCCTGGCAAAATTTACTCCCTTGTCTTCTCTGTTAACCGAGGCATGATTGCTGCTTTGAAAGAGGAACATCAACAGGAAGACACAATAGAAAAAGAAAAAGTCAAATAAATTTGAGAAAGTAGATGAGTTTACAAAATAAGGCTTAGCCAGGAATGAGTTTGTTTATTCACAGGCTCTAAGATCTTGAACAAGTTAACCTTCCTCAGTTTCCTCATCTCTGTGGAAGAGAACATTACCCACATTGCAGGATTTTGTGAGCATAAAAGGCAGATGCACAAAGAAGAGAATGGAGCTTGGTTTTGAGACCCTCCTTAGGGCTCAAGAAATGGCAGATGCTTTGTTGTTGTTATTATTTTCCTGATTTCTTCTTTATTCAGCTCTTTCCTTAGAAAGAGCATACTATTTAAAGACATTCCAGCTCCCAGTCTTAGGAAGATTGGGGCTGACAGAGCTTCTACTGTAACTGAATAGATCCTGTCTAGCAACCTGCTTTCTTCTTTAAAAAAAAAATTGATGAGAGAGAGACTTCGATTTGTTGTTATACATTCATTGGTTTATTCTTGTGTGTGCCCTGACTGGGGATCGAACCCACAACCTTGGCATATCTGGATGATGCTCTAACCAACAGAGTTACTCGGCCAGGCATAACCTGCTTTCTTATTTAATAGGATCCTCAGACCTGACAAAAGCTGCTCTCAGGTCTTATTTCTGTGTGTTCCACCACTTGTCCTTATACTGATTTTATTTTGACTTGTAAACTATTATTATCTCTTCTATTCATGTCTGGTGCCCAGTGTCCTGTATGTGAATTACCACTTGGAATTTAGAAGACTTGTTCTATGAACTTAATGATCATGCAGCCCTGGCAGTTATACCGTCCTCTCTTACACGTTTCCTGTGGATTCTATACATGGCTTGAAGCTTATTCTTCAGATTGTCTCCCCAGTAAGAGTAAGCCTACCATCTGATGAAATGTGGCAGACCTTCATCTGCTGGTCTGTTTGGGCACACTGACCTAGTCTTAAAGCCCAAGTAATCCTGATGGTTACACCATCTTTTCTTGGCGTTTGTTTCACCTTTGACAATTAGAGGCTGATTCATTCTGTTTGTAGATTCACAAGTCTTTTTTGACTGTTTATCATATTTCTATTTCGTGGTGATAAGATATCCCAGCCCCCTCCTATCATATTCAGAGCAGCGAAAAATGATTGCTGTGTCCTAAGGCCATGGCTGATCCAAACTTTGCTTGGTTGGGTTGCTAGTTCTAGCTATCTACTTCTCCGGTTTTTCTTTGATCCATTCTATGACACTAAAGAACTCTCTCTTTCCCTCAAGTGCCCCTATAGGGGGTTAATTGTTTAGATTCTTGTCTAATGCCCAAAGAGTATAAACACACTGTTAAAATCTCAGAAGAAAGAGAAGAGTCATTTTATCACAGATGTTTCTTCCAGATTTTAATATCGGCATTGCTAATTGGATCTCAAATTTGGTGCCTACACACACAGATACACACCGACTTTGGAAATAGCTATGGTACTGTGAGTTCCCCGAACTAAGGGAAAGAATATTTGAAAAACTGGGCTTTTTCAAAAATAACTTGTTTGACTTTTGAAAGCAGTATATGGAGAAATTGAGGATAAAAATTTTAACTCTAATAAAGTTTGACTTTTAGAATTTTTATTCAATTAAGCAAATCTTAATTGTAGTTGGCAGCCTTTGAATTCACCATAGAAAAGTCCCGGCATAGAATCCCTTTGTATAAATTACAGGTGAGTCTAGATTACAGAGGTAGGAAACACTCTCCAGAAAGGCTTATGAAGAGGAAAATGGATACCCTTTTGTGTTCTTTTTTTTAGACAGTACTTCAAAATTATGACTCCTCTTCAGAAATGTACTATTTGCTCAAATTCATTTAATGATAAGAAATTATGTGAATAACCTCAAATTCCTATATAGTGTTTTAATTATGAAATGATAAAGCCCCCCAAACCATTTTGCTGTTCAGTTGAAACTTATATTTGCATTATTATTACTATTTTTCTCAGACCTTGCCGATTGCTCCACCAGGGCGTTGCAAGTTAGTATTTGTAAAGAAATTGCATCTCTCTGGAATAAAGGTCATTTTCTCTTGGTGCATAAGTTGACATGAAAAATTACATCTACAGCAAGCATTTATGTTTTGAATCATATGCGTACAGGATATGGTTGACCTGACAAACTGTTTAAATAAATCATCAAAATAGGATGCCATCCATCCAACAGTTTGGAAAGAACTTGAGTGAAATTGTAAAACTGGGGCCAAAGGTGTCAGATAGCACCTGTATGAGCTACTTGATTCAGTAGGTTGCCTGGTAACTGTCAGACACACCCAGCAGTACTCAGAAGGGCCCTCTAGGCCCTCAGATCACCCTTCCATTGCAAGAAAGAGGTGAAGCATTTATTTTTTATTTTTTTTTAATATGTATTTTATTGATTTTTACAGAGAGGAAGGGAGAGGGATAGAGAGTTAGAAACATCCATGAGAGAGAAACATCGATCAGCTGCCTCCTGCACACCCCCTACTGGGGATGTGCCCGCAACCAAGGTACATGCCCTTGACTGAAATCGAACCCGTGACCCTTCAGTCCGCAGGCCGATGCTCTATCCACTGAGCCAGACCGGCTAGGGCAAGAGGTGAAGCATTTAGAAAGAGAGGATTGTTGAATAGATACAAAGCCACAGTGTAGTACAGTGTAGTGCTTGGGCTCTTGGGCTTCAGACCAGACATAGTGGTTCAGAGAACTGAAGCAGTTTGATTACTGAGAAGGTGCTGGGTGTGGATAGAATGACAGAAAATATTGAGACTTGGGTCAGGAACTGGCGTAGATGTCAAGGAAGATGATAAATGGGTGCTTCTCGGAATAAAAAGCATTAATCGTGGGGTCTTCTAGAAACCACTACTTCAAAATGTTTAACATTTTAATATTTTTATAGAAGAGAGAGACCATAATGAAATTTCTTTAGTGTGCAATCGACATTAAGTCCCTTGCACACAGGAATGTCAAACCAATGGAAATAAATTTCAGAAGTATTGGAGATTAGATGAGGGAGTTGAAAGGCAACTTCTATAAAAGATTAAAGCTTTATTCTTTGCCAGCCAGATGAGTAGGACCTGACTAGGACCTGCACAAGGTGTCTGATGGTTCCAGTGATTGTCCACCCATATTTGTACCTTTGATGCTTGTTGCTTGTGCTATTTATTTGTCATGGAATGTAAGCTTTAAAATATTACTTACTTTTTTCCATATATTTTGAGTCTCTGGTCACATACATATTTCCTTCTGGTATCATTAGAACCTGCTACACAGAACCCAGTCTCTAGATCCTTAACAGACTGTTCGTGGGACTCTTGATGAATACTTAGCCCAGACTCCCTAGAAAACAGGACCTAGGGACTAAGTTCTGATGCTTTATTTGCAAGGCAGGGACCAAACTAGTCAGGAGAAAGGGAATAATAAGAAAAGATATGCCACGATGTGGCATTATCATGATGGCCACTGCTTCAGGACACTAGCAAGAAGACACAGCAGGTCACCTGGTACATAGATTTGGCTCTGCCACATGGGGAATCTTTGGATCGGGCTGTACCACACCTTGGAGCCATCTATGGATGGCAGAGAGGCGAGAGTGTGTATCTGACTGGCTTTTTTCCTTGTGTTATTTCCCATTGGTCAGTGTCTGAACCAGAGGAGTTCCCTGTGCTTCTGGGTTACAACACCTGGCCCCTGTAGTGGCCATTTAGCAAGCCCGATCTCAGACACTAACATGTAGTACTATGTTAAACCAGAAATTTCAGGAGATGCCAAAACTCAGAGGGTGTAGCTAGTTAGCCTGGTAGTATGTCTCCGGCTAAGGTGGAAGGTCTGTTACTTCCAGGCACTAACTGGTTAGCTTAGGCTAACTCATCAGTCACAAACACAGCTGAGGTGGAGCAAGCAGGGCCTTGGAGGCAGGTGAGGGCAAGGGAATCAGATGAAGCCCATAAGATGTATCTGAGAGCATGATAATGATGATGAAGAAGAAGAAGAAAAAGAAACTGCCTGCTAGAAATGGAGCCAGGAAAACATGGGAAAAGGCCAAGAAGAATCACCAAGCAAGAGAGGAAACTTAATATAAAATTAAGTTCAATACTCTTTATTTAGAGAGGTGAAAGTCAAGAGAAGTTCTAATTTATGAATACAGATTTGTTCACAACATCTTGGAATATTAGAAATAAGAGGCATCCTTTGAAGCTTGAAGGAGAAGCTTAATTTGGGAGAAATGAAAGGAGGTATTAATATAGTTGGTAGTAAACACACAGAATGCATCACCCTCAGAGGTGATATTGTCAGAAAGAACAAATTGGTTGAAGAATAATTTAGGTAAGCTTATATTTTATGGAGCCATAATCGGCTACTAGGAGGAAATTAAGGGTGTTTAGGGTACTAGCCCTAACCTTTTGAGATTGAGCTCACAAAAGAAGTAATGTCCTTTCTTTAATATACTTGGTGTCATTGTCAGTGACTGAATCCTTGTCTGAATGGATCATTGGTCTGAGCCTGTATGGAGTATTTTTCATACCTATTTTTTATCATTAATATCCTTGGTAATTTCAGGGACTTTTTCCCTTGCGGAAAGTGAGAGGAGATCTGGATGATGCATCAGAATTGTTTTCTCCAACTCTAGGAGGGGTGATGTTCACCTTAAAGATTACTCTGCCTTTGTCAATGCTCCATCTCTTAGCATTTAATTCTCTTTTTGCACCCAGCAGGGAATTAAATGGACACTCAATCCATTTGATTTTTGTATAGTCATTTGAAACTCAGATATCTCAGATACATTAGTTTCATCATACTCATTCTGAACTCATTTTTTGCCTAAATTAATCTCTGTACTTGGATTTTCTTCTCTCTGTTTATCCAAATCCTTGCACCAAAAGGCTTAGGCTAATTCCCATTTCTCCATAAAAGCTCCTCTGACCACTTCATTCCTCGTGCCCTTTCACTGATTTAAATCGTTTGACATTTATTGTCTTTATCATAAATACTCAGCTTCATGCTGTCTGGAATTGGTTGCTAATCACTTTGTTGGTACATAGATCATGTCACTCTAACTAGATTTTAAACCCTGTTAAGATGGGAAATGAGGTCTCCCTGTACTCTCGGTTTCCCCAGCTTACAGCACTAGTCCAGGCACTTGGATGATGCTGAGTGATAGGTTATCAGGTCAGAGGGGCATATGTGCTGCTATGCAGACAGACTCGGGGCAGCAGAGAATGTAATCTACCTGATTTTGAAAAAGAATTTTCCTTTCTTATCTCTGTCCTGTTGTTCCTCTGGGTAGTGGTTTCTCTGGTAGCTTTTAGCAAAGTGCTTCAGGCAATACACATTATTGAGTTCCTCCCTAGCTCAGATCTGAGATGATACCATAGAGTTTAGCCAAAGCAGCAGCAAGCTCACACTGGCACTCTCACCCTATCTGTGATGGGTCTCAAGAGGCTTCTTCTTCTGTCTTCTCTCTCCTGGAAAGAATTTGGAGGGAGGGAATTCATTTGCAGTAGGAGGCAGAGAAAAGACTTGGAGTGAGAATGACTTGAATGATTCAGCCTAGAACATGCTATTCAACTTCTTTCAGCCTGTTTCCTTGTCTCCCAGGTGAGGGGATGAAGTGAGATGAAAACATGAAAGATGCATGGGCAGTGAGGGTAGTCAGAGCTTCCTTGGCTGGCTGAGCCTCTTGGCCAGGATTCTGGTTGCCTGTTTTGAGCTAATGTGTTCACCAGGCCTGGAAAGATGCTAGTTCCCTGTGCTGCTTAGAAAGAGGGCTGCAGTGTACACACTTGGAAGGAAGAGTCAAGCTCTCGGTTGGAAGCAGCTCCCAAAGCTCTGTGATAATCAGATGTATGGTTCAGAGGCTTCCTCCCAAATACCTCCATATTGGAGAGAACAAAATTAAGTGTCCTTAAATCAAACCTTTCATACACTGGGCCGGCCCCTCCTAGGCAAGATGGAAATATACTTACAAATCTAAGGCTGAATTCTTTTCCTTCTTCCCTCGCTGAGGGACCACTAGATGTGGTTTTCTGCCTGGGGTTAGCTCACAAGTCGATCCTAAGGCTTCCCCAAGGCTTGGCTGTGCCAAATGCCACCTGGCTGGCCAAGAAGTAATCAGTTCACAATGCTAGTGGGTAAGATGCAGCTTGACATGCGTAACTCCTGACTGTTGAGAAAGTATGCTCTCCAGAACCCTGAACTCCTAACAAAGAAGTAGCCTGTGGGTTACCAGGAGCCTACTAGGTTGGGGTGAGGGTTAAGAAGGTGGGGAAGGAACATGAGGGTCTACCTTCTGTGATCTGTGATTGCCACCATTGGGACATTGGCTTAGGATTGTATATTCTGTAGCACCTGGTGCCTACCACATCTGAGAAAAGAGAAAAGCGGTACCTACCCTACTCCTTCCATGGGTCTCTGATGAGACGCAGCTGCCATAATATATTTACAAGACTCAGGAAACCACAAATGGTGTGGGCACTTATTGGGCATTAATTGTCATAGTGGCTGTGGAAGTCCAATAATGATTATCATTCACTGAAGTTTTACTCTTCATTTTAAGTGAATGATTGAAACTTTTTGTGCCAATTGGTGTTGACCTTCCATATTTCCCATTGACTGTTGGGATGAAACCATCCCCTCTCTGCTGGGCTTCTCTTAGGATCACTGATAACACGCATTTCTACTCAGCATGCATTGCTCTTGTTTACTCCCTGGAGGAAACCTTCCAGAAGAATGCATTGCTTCACTCCTGACTGGTGACTGACTCTTTGGTCGAGTCCAGCTGCACGTGGCTGATGTGTGGTTTTCAAATAAGTGAGGCAGAGCCAGCTGCAGGGGGCATTGCCTGGAGTGTTGAAAGGTGCCCTTGACCTTAAAGCTGGGGGCTGGTGCTCCAGCCATGAAAGTCCCCAGAGGGAAGAAGGGGGTGAGGGTCCAGCAGAGGCTATGCAGTTTGGTGTGTTGCTTCTAGCTCACTGTCTCAGGGATCCTCTCTCTCAGCCTTTTCCATAATTTATTGTAAGCAGCTTAGAAGATCTTTTGGATCCTGGGCATTTCTGCCTGCAAGTGCTTTGAAATAATGAGGCTAATTCCCGTCCCCTTCTTTGCAGGAGTACAGTGAGTCTGATGAGTTAGGTAATGTCTGGACAGAATGCTGGCCACTGTGAAGTGAGGAGTGTAGGATTGAGCGGGGACATGAGTAGTCAAGTCACCAGGATGGGGAATGTAGCCCTTGTCAGCAAGAGTCTGAGATGAATGTGGGATGGGAAGTGCCTAGGGGTGAGATAAGGAAAAGAAATGGGAGGGTCCCCATTTTACTCTTTTAACAGTCCTCTCTGTAGCACCTTTGACCATGCAAGTTGCCTTGCAAGCAGCAATCAAGTACTTTTGTGTCGTTGCTCAGCTCCAGAAGCAGCAACTATAAACTACAGCAAATCAAACCACACCTTGTTTAAGGAAGTTTTAAATCACAAATCATCCAATTGCTTTGGAATGAAAATGTTCCACACTTGCAAGCCACTTGCATTTTCAGACCTCAGCATAATAATCTAATGCACAAAAACCATGAGATGATAAGACTACATGCTGGTATTAGGTTTCCTGAGCTAAGTTCAGCAGAGAGAGAGGCTCTTACTAAGGAGACCTTGGGCACAGGCTGACCCTGTGTGGGGGAGGTGTCTTCACCCACTGCAGCTGGCATGCATCCAGATGATGCCCTCTTTCTAATGGCTGGACTTCTTCCATCGAATTCCTGCAGCTGAGAGTAAAGCTACAGCAAACACCAACCTAGAGAAACCAGAGACAGCCTGTGCAAGTGAGATAGGAATGGGAAATTCATTATAGCAGAAAGTGCTGCCTTTTTGTAGTGGAGGGCCCTTCTTGTGTCTGGGACTCATGAATATCGCATCAAAAGAATAAGCTTATTTAAGAAAAGGAAAAAGAACTCCCAGGAGTAGAGAGAATTAAACTCTGGGAACTAACCTTAGGAAGGTCTTTTCAATTGGATTGTGGAAGTTAGTTTCTGTCAGGGTTTTGGACTTGGATTTTTAACTTGTGTGAATCTGATCAAGAAACCCCTTTAGGGTACCTGAGGGGAGGAGGACGCCCTTTGTGGAACAAGGGTGGCAGGTGACTTCATAAATGCCAGTGTGGCCCAGGACACCTATCTGGCTTCTCAATGCCTGTTTTCTTTCCTGCTTTTATGAAAAACTAGAGGCCTAGGGCATGAAATTTGTGCGGGGGGGGGGGGGGGGTGTCCCTCAGCCCAGCCTGCACCATCTCCAATCTGGGCCCCTTGAGGGATGTCCGACTGCCCATTTAGGCCCAATCCCAATCCAGGACTGCTGGCTCCTAACCGTTCGCCTGCCTGCCTGCCTGATTGCCCCTAACCACTTCTGCCTGCCAGCCTGATCACCCCTAACCACTCCCCTGCCAGCCTGATCGATGCCTAACTGCTTCCCTGCTGGCCCAATTGCCCCTAACTGCCCTCCCCTGTAGACCTGGCCCGGTCACCCCTAACTGCCCTCCCCTGCCAGCCTGGTTGCCCCCAACTGCCCTACCCTGCTGGCCCAGTCTCCCCTAACTTCCCTCCCTTGCCAGCCTGGTCTCCCCTAACCGCCCTCCCCTGCTGGCCTGATTGCCCCTAACTGCCCTCCCCTGCAGGCCTGATCGCCCCCAACTGCCCTCCCTTGAAGGACTGGTCCCTCCCAACTGCCCTCCCCTGCTGGCCTGATCACCCACAACTGCCCTCCCCTGCCGGCCATCTTGTGGTGGCCATCTTTGACCACATGGGGGCGGCCATTTTGTGTGTTGGAGTGATGGTCAATTTGCATATTACCTCTTTATTATATAGGATTGCCAAATGTTTAAATCTCACCAGGGTAGTTGAGGATGTTCTAAAGGGTGCATCATTGTTGCAGCTCAGCCTTTTCATACTTAAATTAGGGATCAAGCCAGCAAACAAATACTCTTCTAGAGGCTTCCCAGTACAAGATCAGAAGCAGGAGCTCCATGTGGGCCCATTTTCTGCCTCTGGGGCTATGTGGCTGCTGCTTTTTTGTGGAGAGTGGAACATATAAAGATCACAAAAGGTTATTGCTTATGGGAGCCACATAGAACAGGAAGGAGAAGCTATTTCCTGGATTATTGATCAAGATTTTGACCTGACTCTGGTGAACCATGCAACAAAGCACCCTGCTTCTGTATGGGGTAAACAGGTTCTTTCAACAGTTCCTCATCCCATCCCCACCAGTCTGCCCTGTGTTTTTAGGACTGAGGGACACTTCCTGGTTGATTCATTGTCATCAATAAGAGGCAGCTTGTTTATGGACATACTTGAGGCAGTTCCCTGTGATACTGAGAATGAGGAGCAATAATAACAAAAGGCAGATGACAGGTAAAGGCAGCACAGAAGGCATTAAAGTAGCCCAGAACCAAAGCCAAATTGTTTCCTGTGGGCAGGTCCATCCCAGGAGTGCATGGAATTCTAGGAGAACTGGGTCCCAGAACTCAGCTGGTTTCAGCTTTTGAGTTGCTCTAATTAGTGAAAGGTTTGGGAGAAAAGGAGAGAAGGAGAGAGAACCAAAATATCCTTTGCATTTCTGTAGCTTCTTTTAAGTTGAGAATGACTCTTTAGCCAGAGCCTCCATCCAGAACCTTATTTCCATGGCAACCCACTTGCAGCCTGCAAAGCTAACAGCCCACTCTGGAACTAGTGTTGCCGAACCAGAAAATGGAACGGGAGAAGTTTTGTTTCCTGGGTTATTAGCATTAAATATATACACAAAGAAGTATGTAGGAATCTGAGTATTTAGTAGCAGATGCTGCTGTTGTTTTTTTTCCTTGACCTTAAAAATGAATTCTGTGCACTTATGCAGCACTTGCTATTCACTGGGTTGGTTCTGGGGATGCAGAAGTGAATAGGATGTTGTCTTTAACACCCACCAGTGAAGCTGCTATCTCTGGTGGGGTTACCACACCATGAGATCTGTCAGCATTTGTGCACTGGTTTTTCACTGGCGCAGAGGGGGGTAGTTAACCTTGTTAGCAGTTGGAAAGGCTTCCCAGTGATGATAACATTCAGGAACATAAAGGAGTGAGTATAAGTTTTTCAGGTGGAGGATGTGTGGAGAAGGGAATTCCTGTGGGAATAATATCTATGAAGTGGAAAATAAACCACATAATGATTGTTTCTTTTTTTATGTTTTTTTTTTATTTTTTTATTTCAGACAGAGAGAGAAACTTCAATGATGAGAGATAATCATTGATTGGCTGCCTCCTGCATGCCCCCCAATGGGGATCGAGCCCACAACCTGGGCATGTGCCCTGACCTCCTGGTTCATAGGTCGATGCTCAACCACTGAGCCAGCTGTGGGCAAACTACGGCCCGCGGGCCGGATCTGGCTGTTCTATCCGGTTCTCTTGCTCTCCCCTTCGCTCCTTTACTTTGAATTTATATTAGTTCACACAAACACTCCATCCATGCTTTTGTTCCGGCCCTCCGGTCCAGTTTAAGAACCCATTGTGGCCCTCGAGTCAAAAAGTTTGCCCACCCCAGCGACTGAGCTCAACCACGCAGGTCGGGCTGATTTTATTTCTTTAACTGTTCCTGAGGCCCTAGATTCTGCCCACCAGCTGCTGAAGAATGTTCTGGCTATAACATTACCACTTTGGGATGATTTAACATCTGTGCACCAGCAGCATTTCCCAAGCCTTCATGGGGCTTCCACCTACATACTTGCTTTAAGGGACAAGTGCATTTCTGACATTATGTACAAATGTAAAACTGGCAAGCCAATGCCATGGGCAGCTCAGAGAGTGGCCAGGGCTGATTTAAAAGACAGCTTATAATTAAATACTTGATTTTTTTTGTTTTATTTAGGGTTTATAATACTTTCTCCCTAAGACATCCCCAACATTAGTTTGGCTCTCCATGCAATGACTTTTTAAAAGAGCAGCACACCTGTTCTGAACTACCATAGTGGTTTTTACTTTAGCAGGTTTCTTTATGCTCCTAGAGATACACTAATTTGCATAGTGACACCAAGAATATAAAGATAAATTACTTCTTTTTGAGCACTGGAGAGCGAGGCCCACCTCAGTAATGTTCTGCAGAGCCCTCCCCCCACCCCCCAGGATCAGTGCCAGTCATTTTGTGAACGCCCCATGCATAGTAATCAGTGATAATTAAATAATAGCACCCATCAACCTTAAGGAAGAAAACCAGAACCACCCCAACTGATTGCACTTTTCTACAAAGGCTATTTTTATTACCAAGACTCACTAAATAATCAGATTGTCATTATCACACTCACTACTAATATACATTTAGTCTTTCCATTCATGCAACAGCAGTGTGTTGCAGATGTAAATATGGAAAAGAACAAGTCCTATTTTCAAGAATCTTATAATTTACTGTGTTTGTGGAAGGGAGGGTGGAGATATATAAATAAATATGATAAGAACAGAATGAAGTAATAGCTATATATATGTATATATGTATGCATATATAAATATATCTCACTGTACCTCACACATAACACATTTTATAAGTGTAAAATGATTGATAGGATAAATAAACATGCTGTAAACAGGCATAGAAGAAATTATTCATTTTGATGGGCATCCAGGGCTTTCAGGACAGAAAGGCTTTATAGAGGAAGCAACATTTATGTAGAATTCCAAAGAGTGAGTGTTATTTTGTAGGTATAGAGGAGAAGGGCCATAGGGGCAGGGGACACAGTATAGGCAGAGGCTGGGAGGTAGGATGTTGTGGGGTGTGCCTGGGGATGTGAATGGTCCAGTGAGAAAGGATACAGTGTGAGGCACCTGGAAGTCAGACACTTGCTTTTGGAGAATCTTGAGTGTCATCATACCTAGGAGTTTTGATTTTATTTTTCTGGTGGAAAGGGTGGGAAATGAGTAGCCACGGATGTTTGAAGAGGGAATTGATGCTATTATGTTTATTGCTTATTGGTGGTGTACTCCCAATAGTTTGTAAGCTCCACGAGGTGAGGCATTTTGTCTGTGCTGTGTTCATTCATCCATCCCAAGGACTTACCCAGTGCCTGGCATACAGTAGATCTCAGGGGATAACTGTTGATTGGGATTCTACCAGGGCTTTAGGAATTTATTTCTGGGGATGATGTGAAAATAAGGAAATGGTAAGGATTTCTGGCAGGAGATACAAGGTAGAAAGCTTTTTCAGAAGCCTGAGAGAAAACCTGTGAGCCTGAGGCTGAGAGTGACAGAGAAGGGAAAAGAACCATGGATGAGAGGGCTGAACACAGTGCTGGAGAACTTGGTCACTGCGGAAGTGTGGGGCCAAGGGTCTGATATGCTCCTTGCATGTTTAAAAATAAACAACTGTCTGGGACTGCCACTAACCAAGGCTCAGAACTCCAAGGGAGGAGCTGCCTTCCTGGTTGAGGATGTGGAGCAGCTGAGAAGAGGGTGATATGGCTTTGCTTTTGGAAAAGCTGAATGGAGGTACCCTTGGGAAATTCATGTGAACATTCAGTTAAAAGGATAGATGGGGAATGGAGCTCCATATGGGACAGGAGGACTGCAGTGAAGGGCGGGGGAATCTTTAGGTCACAGGTAAAAAGTGAAGTGCAAGAAGTCAGGGCGCTGGATCTCCCAGGGAGGGAATGGAGGGCAGAGTTGATGAGGACAGAAGGCAAATCCTGAGGAAAGCTTGCATTTAATGGGTAGGGCATTCAGAAACTTGAGACTTGGGAGGGAAGTCAGAAATAAAATTAGGAGAGCAAAGGATCAAAGAATTCGGAAGACTGTTTTCTTTTTTTTTTAATTTTTTAAATTTATTTATTGATTACAGTGTTACATATGTTGTGTCCTTATTCCCCCATTACCTCCCCCCACCCCCCCAATCGGAAGACTGTTTTCTGATTGAGGATGTGACCAAAGAGTTCAGTTTGGAAATAAACCAAGCAGGGTAAAGGCAGGTATGCACCCACTGGATTCGATGGTCAAGAGGTACAATAATTCCAGTAGAATGGTGGAATTGAAAGCATTACAGGAAGTTAAAAATGTTGGATGAGAAAATGCAGCACAAATGTGTTTGGCAATGAAGGAAACAAAGGGGGGGATTGAATTTCAGGAGAAATCAGGGCTGATAAAGACTTCTTATATTTTATGAAGGGAAGTATGTTAGTGTGCTAATGGGATGGGAGCTGTTATGTAAAGATGTTACAATAAACCTTTAGTTGTTTCTATCATATAGGAAAAGTATTTTGATTCTGAGTAAAGAAGCATTATAAGACACTTGCTTCCATCTACACAGAAAATAATACATCTGAGCATGATTTTAATGTGATAATGTCAAAAAGTGCATAAAGATGACGCTTAATATTATTAGTAGAGATCATTTGCGCAGTCTCAGATTTTGTCTACGTAAGGAGGCCTTCTATCTGTAAATGCCATGAGATCCAAGGGATGGTAACATCACCGTGTGTCTGTGCCTGTCTCTCGATGGCTGATAGTCCCAAGGATGAAAATCAGGTTAGATGGAGAAGAACTTGATAGTCCTGGATTTGGGTTTCATGAAGATGTTAGGAATCTTAGATGTTGAGATGCTTTGGAGGGTTATTGGATCTTTCATCTTGTGCTCCAGAAGATTTCCACTGAAAGTTTTCCAACATGATGTCCTGTCCAATGTTGCTGTCTAGGATCTGCAGTGGCAGTGGTATCAGTGTAGATGGGAAAAGGATCTCATGGCATTTCATGTGATCGATCTTTGTTTTGGCCAGTTAGGGAGTAGAGTTGGCATAGAAACAAATGGGAAAACGTTTTTCCTTTTTTTTTTTTTTTTTTCTTAACCAGATAACATAGCCACATACAGTTTTTTGTCCCTTTTGTGAAAGTTGAAGATTTTATCATGCTCTTGTGTCTTCAGAGCGCTAGGGTGGAGTGAATGTGATAGAGACAGGAACTGGCTGAATTGTGAGTAGAAGGGATTTTCTTCAGTCCAAAATGTGAAGACCACTGAGTCTGGGTCAACACGGATATCTGAGCCTATCAGTTGAATGGAAAACCACACTGGCAACATGACGTGCTTTGTTTTTTTTTAAAAATTATTCATAAACAGAATAGACAACTGCCCATCAATGCCAAGAGCAACATTAATGCAGGTGCATGAGAAAGAGAGAGAAGTGGGCAGAAAAGCTGATATTAGGGAGTAGTTAAATAAACAGTGGCACCTCTCTAAATTCATCAGATGCAGTTGTTTAGCATATTCAAAATATGGAGGGAAATGTTCAAGGGAAAATTTAGGATACAAATCTCTATGTGGTATGATACAAATTTTGTAGATTTAAGTGTTGCCCATTTGCATAGAAAATGCACCTGTGGGACTATTATACCCCAGAAATCTATGGTGATAGGATTATGAGTGATTATTATTTTCCTCTTTATATTTTTATATACTTGCTGAGATTTATATAATGAGGATATTTTATTTTTATAAGCATACAAATTGCTTAAACCTGAACTTAACATAAAAGTGTTAATTGCACATGTGTTTCCTCCTGTGTTTCTTTTCACTTAATCTCTCCCTGATTAGGGTGTGAGTTTGGGGGGGTTAATTTTATAAGCCTGTAGGCTTGTGTTTACAGCCAAATCCTGTATGAATCTGAATAGGCTTTGTTTAGACTGTAGACTAGAGCAGGTCAGATCTGACCTGTTTCCAGATATTTGCCTGTGAGTGAAGTGGGTGGGCACCAAGATTAGGGAGATGGTGGTGCTACTCCTGGTCTGTAGGACATGGAAGTGGCTGCCCTGACTCCTGCTCCTTCTGCTTTCTTTGCTCCCTCTCCCCTACCCTTTACTCTAGGTCCCCTGCTCCTTCCCCCTTTCTCATATTCTCCCTCTCCTTCCTTTTTCCTCCCTCCCCCTCCTTTCTTCTTTGGCACTGCTTCTCTGAAGGTCAAATACTCTATTGGTGTGGTTGACCCACTTACTCTGGAGGATGAAGAGCTGGCTACTGCTCATAGACACCATTGATAAAATGCACCAGGAACCAGAAGAAAGGCAAAATGAGCATTTTGACTGTGGCCATCCAAGGCAGACCACTTAAAAAAACTGATTAAAAAACATGTCTATTTGTGGGGATGGAAATGTTGTGCACCTTTACTGTGATGGTGGATATATGAACCTGCACACATGATAAAATTGCATAAAAATACATATGCACATGAGTCTGAGTAACACAGGAATACTGAGTAAGATCATTGGGTTGTATCAGTATTAATAGTCTGGTTGTGATGATACTCTGTAGTTTTGCAAAATGTTGCCATTGGGGGAAAATGGCTAAAGAATACATGCCACCTTTCTGTGTTATTTCTTACAATCACAAGTGAGTCTATAGTTACCTCAAAATAAATGGTTTAATTAAAAATAAAAAGTACACATGATCCATTCGTGTCACGTATGATTCATTGCCCATGTGGTTCAGGATTCTGCTCTAAGAGTAAAAACAGGATTTTGAACAAATATCTATTAAGAAATTATTAGGTGTTAGGCACTATGCCTACTAGGCACTTTATATGCATTGCTCTCTCTTAATCCATTCATCAGCCTTATGATGGATGTTAATATCCTCATGTGACATAGAAGGAAACTGAGGCTCGAAAAGTTCAATAACTTGCCCACACTCCCCCAGCTAGTAACTGCAAAGTAAAGGACCAACCTGGCATCTGATTCTGCACACTTTATCACTAAGTTCTACTCCCTCTATTCTGTCAGGTAACCATTTGCCTTGGATGGTATTTAACTCAGTTCTTGTCTCTTCCCAGCCATCATTTCACAGCATCGATCCTTTGGGGCTCATTCCCCTATGAGTCTATCTAAATACTTACTACACTTATTTATATGACCACCATTATTATCTCTAGTTTATTATTCAGTTTTCCTATCAATCAAGTTTATGTCCTGCAATGGAGAAAGGTATGCCTTTTTAAATTGAACTATTTCTCTTAGGTTTCTGTGGGAAAGTACGCTCTCCTTTCTTCCCCTTAACTAATTACCAATATTAGGTGGGGCTTGTCCCTGTGATGGGTCGGGGCAGGGCATGTGATGGGATAAATCCTATAGCCGGAACTGGAAGAGTGGAGCAAGGCTGAGAGGGCCTGAAAACTGGTATTGGGGCAGAGCCCAGCTTCTGGAACCTGGGCAGTGGTTGAACTCATGGAGATGAGAGCAAAAAGTGAGATTAAACCAAGTAGGTGCCCTGGAAGGGGGAAGACAGAACAAATAGAGACCAAAACAAGGCTAGCTCTGGAACTGGCACATCCAAAGGAAACCAGATGGTGGCAGAGGAAGGTAAGGACGAGAACAAACCCAAGGTCAAGAGGAGACATCATTGAGGAAGCTTCCTCCTGGAATTGTCATGTGTGCTTCCCATGAAAAAAAAAACAACTCAGCAACTGGACAGCAACAGATGTCACTGTGGCCAGGCTGCCAGGTGCTGTGAGACTTAATCACTACAGCTTGGGTGTCCTAATATTATATCACTAGAGGCCTGGCGCATGAAATTCATGCGTGGGTACCGTCCCTAGGCCTGGCCTGCGATCAGGGTCATCTTCCCCAGCTGCCTGTAGCCGCCGTGCCCGCCCCTTCCACCCCTTCGCCACTCACCCCCGGTTCCCCGTTTGCCATTGGCTGATCGGTGCCTGATGGCTGGAGGAAGGGACCGAGAGTTCGGCTGTTCCTGCCCGGCTCCCTGGCCCCACCCCCACAGCAGGTGGCCATCAGGTGATTGGAGCCTGCCAGCTGGGGAAAGGGACCAAGGGGGGGTCAGTGCACCTCATAGTGACTGGTCCAGTGGTCATTCTGGTCATTTTGCCGTTAGGGTCAATTTGCATATTACCCTTTTATTATATAGGATTTTAGTTCAAGGGGGGCTAGGGAGGATGGCCTCTCTCATGCCATGGGGAATCTGGATACAACTGCAGGTGTTTATGGCCTGGTTTGGAGCAAGTGCACGAGTTAGGACTTAAGGGCTCCTGTGGCGAACTGACTGCCCCTGAGCCTGGACTCCTTGCAACAAAGGGGCCCTTTCCAGGTGATCACTGGGAAAAGGGGCATATGCTGGAGGCTGGAGTGCAGGGAGGGCTGCTGGCGCCATGAGGGTCGCCTCTGTCTGTACTCACATTCTTTTTCATGGAATGCTTTGTACAGGGTTGGGAATTGGTGGGCTAGTTCAAGTTAGCTCCACAAAGATCGCCTGACAAGAGAAAATGAAAAAGAACCTTTCACAGCCAGTCACAGGGGAGAGAGATCACATAGAGGGAGGAGCAGGAGATGATGTAGGAAAAAAATTTCACAAGAAGACTACTGGGTATGGCAACGGACCGATTTGAAAAATGGAAAAGAGGCAAGGACTCTGGGTGCCCCGGCACTGCCTAAGTTGTGTGAAATGTGGAGATAAAACAGATTGCTGCTGTCATATTAAAATTGGGGGGGGGGTCTCCCCCTCATGCTTTTCTCTCCACCCTCTTCCCAGGCTACAGCTCAAACCCAAGGACCTTAGGCATGTGAGATGAAGGGACTAGAGATGCCTGTTTAGAGTCAGTCATGTGGCAATATTGGTCAAGGGAAGCCATTCCCCCATTGGAGCTCATCACTAGCATCTGCCTTTGAGTCAGTGTCCCTGGTCTTGTTTGTGCTGGATGGCACCCACCTCTGCTGGGCATGGGCTGGGCTGAATGCAGTGTCCTCTGAGAGCTCCTCCCTGGTGATCAGGGCCTCAGCCGGGTGGTAGGAGCAAGCGGTTCTAGAAACAGCTGCTGTGTGTGTCATCCACTGCCCCCTCTTCCTTAGATGTGAATGATTCCCTACACAAAAGCTACTGTCAGCTGCAAAAACATTGTAATAAGTGTTTTCTTTTCCTGCAGAAATAAAGCAATTACCAGAGACTATGCAAACACCTAAGTGACCTCAGTGGTAACCAGAGCAATTTGCTGTGAAGTTGGTTTCCACTGAAATAGCAAAACATTCCCTGCAACCCAGGTGGGTTGCAGACTGGGAAGAGATCACTTGCTCTTTGGCTCATCTAAGGAGGCTGTGCAAACCTTGGAAGGGGAGAGGGGCAGGGGTACAGGAGTGAGATGCAGAGCAGAGGTAGAACATTCATGGCAAAGGGAGCAGAATAACTGCACTGAACACCTCCAAGTTGCCAACCTCTCCCCTGGCTGAGTGTTTTGACCCCTATAGATGGGGGCCTGTTGGATGGGACCATGATCATTTGAGAGCTGTTGCAGCCTTCAGGATCATAGGAGTCATCCCCAAATTCTGCCTTTCAAAGGGGACTGCTCACTACTGGTGGTGAACCCTTTTTTTGCTAAGCAGTTGTCCTCGTGTTTGCAGAACTGAGGTGAGGGCTTGGGGTGATACACATGTGGTACCCCTAAACCTCCCATCCCAACCTTTTATGTGCCCCACTCTCCATCTTAGGAGCTGTATTATGGAAGATTCCCTTCCCATCACTTAGAGCAGTAATTGAATGTTTCAGAAAGCACCAAGTTTCCACTGAAGCCACCTTACAGAAGAGAATCAAGTTCTGCACACACCTGCAGGGTTTGCTTTGTAAATACAGTAAGTTCTCACTTAGCATCATCGAGAGGTTCTGCAACTGCAAGTGAAACGACATATAATGAAACTAGTTTTACCATAGGCTGGTTTATATAAACAAGAGTTAAGTTCCTATGGCATCTCATCAATATTATAATGAAATGAAGTCAAACAAAATGATGTTAATTGAGGACCTGCTGTGCATCGTTTCTGCTCTTAAAAGTGCTCCGCAAACCAGTAGTATTTGCATACCCTGGGAGCTTGAAATGCAGAATCTAAGGCTCCACCCCACCTCTAGCCCATGAAACTGTATTTTCACAAGCTCGCAGGTGATTGGTATTTACTTTGAAGTCTATGAAGTACAGCTTTTGATGTGAGGTGCTCCTTCTCTCAGGGTTATGACTGGAGCAACCCTTGTCTTTGGAAATAACCTTAGATCCAGATCGTAGCTCTTTACCTAATGATACTGGTCAAGAACCCTAACTTCTATGAGACTCAGTTCCTGTAGCATAAAATCATGGTACAAGGGCTGTTGTGATAAATCAGTGAGTTGCTGTATATCAAGGGCCTGGCAAGGAGAATGGACTTGCAAAACAGTCTCCCTGTGACTAAGTCTTCTCATTTAAGGGGCGTTTGAATAAAACAATAAAACACCCCACTCCTGTCTCCAAAAGGCTAGCTTTTGTAGAAACTGGTATTTTCAAGTGTTATAGAAGATTCCGTAGAATTTCACTTTGCTTGCTTGATCTGACCTCTCTTATTCTCAGCCAGGCTTTCTCAGCAGTCTTTTTGCTCAGTTATGTCTACTCCATAATTAAAGGCAAGAGATCTGCCTCTTTCCTGGATTAGAGGCATCCTGGAATGAGGACCTTTCACACATTTTTCTCTAATGTGGACTGTGGTGCAACTCGAAGGGCTCTGGGCTTTAACAGGCATGGGTCCAGACTCTGGCTCTGCCTTTTCCTATATAATAAAGAGGGAATATGCTAATTGATTGTCATGCCCTCACAAAGATGGTGGTGTCCACAGCCAATAAGGAGGGAATATGCTAATTGACTGTCACACCCTGAAAGATGGCGGCGCCCACAGCTACAAGTTGGCAGCGCCCAGTCCACTCAGCCCTGACAGGGTGGCAGGCGCGCGGCACAGCCAGGCCCACCCCACGCGCCTGCCTCGGCAGTCCCCTCAGCCCCCCAGCAACCCAGGACCCGAGGCGCAGGCAAGCCTCGGATGTCAGCTACCCAGCTGCCCAGGGCGGGCCCGAGGTGCAGGCAAGCCTCAGATGGCGGCTGCCCAGCCTCCCAGGGCTGCCCGAGGCTCAGGTAACCAGGGCTGGCTGAGGCTTGCGCTGTTGGCAGTGGCAGCAGCAGAGGTGTGATGGGGGCATCGCCTTTCCCTGATTGCCAGGTCACCTCCCGCCCCTGAGGGCTCCCGGACTGTGAGAGAAGGCAGGCTGGGCTGAGGGACCCCCCTCCAGTGCATGAATTTTCATGCACCAGGCCTCTAGTATTAATATATGAGGAGTGGAGGAGTTGTCTAATTTCTGTGAACCTTGGTTTCCTTATGTAGAGAATGGAGCTGGCAAATCCTTATCTTTATCTCCTAGAGTCATTGTGAAGAGTAAGTGAAAATGACATACAGCCCAAACCTTGCCACATAGTAGATGTTCCATACATATTTATTTCCTCTTCTCTGGTATCCAGAAATAATTAACCATTTGGGGGATAATGAAACTAATATTTATTTTAGAACATCACTGGCAGAGGAAGGTTTGCATGTCAGGGACACACACCTAATTTTTGCTCCTCTTTTAGCCCCTGGCCACTTCAGAATCAGAGCTAATGTGATGTTAGACACACTAGCCAAATGGTATGATGATGCATTGGTCTTGTGACTCATTCTAATTAACTTTGAAATGTTACCTGTTTTTACGCTTCAGAACTCATTCTAACTTAGTCCTTGTTTGATCTTTATAATTTATTTCAAAAGTCTCTTTGTACGTTATTTTTCCTCTAAGTCTTGTGGTGGCCTTTGGCCAAAAGCAATAAAATTTTGACCTACTAAAATCCCTGTTAATCATTTTTTCACATGTCATGTATAGTTCATATTTACCCTACCAACATTGGTAAATACTGTAAATATTATAGTTCAGAGAGAAAAATACTATTGTTCAAAGAGCAAAAAAATCAAATATTAGTGTGTTTTATAGGTCGATAAATAAGGCAGGGGGAGGATGGATAAGGGAGGGCAAACAACCAGTGAATGACAAGTGTTGGAAGAGGAAAATACTCAGACATGTAATGAAAGGTGAAAGATGCCTTCAGATGAGCTTTTCAGGGAAGTGGGAAAATCAGTGAATCTGGGAAACTTAGCTATCTATTTTAGTAGATTGGAAATTGGAGCGATGAAAGCTCCTTCACCAAAGGTGATAAAACAGTGGAGAGAATCGTATAAAATTATGAAAGGAAGGATCCAGGAGAGATCTTCAAGTCTGTCTTCTTTATCATGAGGCATGCCCACACGTAGACAGTTCCAGACAGATGAGAACCCATTTTTGCTTTAAACAACGTTAAAGGAAGATATCCCATGGTCTCTTGATTTCAATCAGCATTTAACAGTTTTAAATGTTTTCAACAATTTCCATTCACAGAGAGCTTTTTTTCTGAAATCTAACCCAAGTCTCATGTTTCTTGCTCAACAGTGATTTTTGTAGATAGTATATTGCTAAGACCTGGAGTTTTAAGATACCATCCTATAGCGTTCTCACATCCAGTGCAGTCAAGTTAACTGTCTCTTGAGATTGTGTATGTGTGTGTGTCACATTTTTCTCCTTTAAAATCACCTTGCAAGTTTTATCTGGTGTATCTCAGACATCTAACAATTTGTCACAAATGTAAGATCCTAGTATATATATTTCTTTACTTTTTTTTTGAACAAATAGATTTCTTAGATGTACTACCTATTTTCTGCAAGCTTCAAGTATATACTTTTAAATGTAGCATACCATATTTGAAAAATCAATATTCATAATTTAATGAATTTCAATTACATCTAGTCTCATCTTAGTTTTTACCAAACTGATGAGGCCTGACAACCTGTATTTATTCCAGATGTTTTTCAGAATCAAATAACCACACACTCTGTTGAATTTCTGTTTTTCTATATGGTTGTTCTATTTCCTTTTCTAGCTCATCCTTCATTTCCTCACCACAAAATTGGAGTTCTTCAGGACTTAGCCCTGGGCTATCTGCTTGTGCTCTGCCCGGCCTCCAGAGGTGACCTCAGTCACTCTCTTGGTTCCCATCTAGATTTCTACTTTTGCTAAATCTGTACCTCTATTCAGATGTTTTTGTGAGCTCAAGAATCATATGTATATTTGTATATAGAATATGAGACTTATATGTCTCACGGGCACTGAACATTAACATGCCCTTAACTGGATACACCATTTTCTCCTGTTTTCTTCCCTCTGTTTTCCCTACTGCAATAAACGATACTACCTGCTATTCACAAGAGCAAAAGGTGGAATCAACCCAAGTGCCCATCAAAAGATGAATGGATAAATGAAATGTGATATCTACATACAATGTGATATTATTCAGCCTTTAAAAGGAAAGATGTTCTTATACATGCTACAACATGGATGGACCCAGAGACATTATGCTAAGTGAAATAAGCCAGTCACAAAAGGACTAATACTCTGATTCTACTTAAACAGTTAGATTCATAGAGGCAGAAAGAGTAGGGGCTATTGGGAGTTGAAAGGAGGGGGGATGGGAATGCAGAGTTACTGTCTTAACAGGGGTGGGCAAACTTTTTGACTCGAGGGCCACAATGGGTTCTTAAACTGGACCGGAGGGCCGGAACAAAAGCATGGATGGAGTGTTTGTGTGAACTAATATAAATTCAAAGTAAAGGAGCGGAGGGGAGAGCAAGAGAACCCTCCACTCTTTCGGCTCCGTGGGCCAGATAGAATAGCCGAACGGGCCGGATCCGGCCCGCGGGCTGTAGTTTGCCCACGGCTGGAACAGATACAGAGGTCCAGGTTGGGGATAGGAAAACAGGCCTGAAGATGGATTTGGTGATGATTGTACAACAATGTGAATGCGTTTAATTCCACTTAAAATAGTTAAGATAGTACATTTCATGGTTTGTGTATCTTACCTTAATTTTAAAAAGACCAAAACAAATTAAAGAAACATGTTAAAATACACCACAAAAAGCAATCTTCCAAATCCAGAATGTGGAACATAAAAGACAAATGACTGAGTTTCTCTAAAAAATCAAAGGCATGAAAAAAAGGGGAAGTATGGAGGAACTGTTATGGAATGCAGGAGGCCTGAGAGACAAAGGTAAATTAATTAATTTTTGGAAGTGAGTAAGCAATACCACCTTCTACCTAGGCTATTAAGCCATGAACCTGGAAGTTCTTCTTGAACCATCTTGCCTCATATATCTACACATGTATTCTGCTTACAGAAAGTCCCTTGGGTTCTGACTTAGAAGCAAGCAAGCTCCAGAGGATTTGGATAAGGGAGAAATTTTTATGTTTTAGAACTGCAAGGTAGACTTTACAAAGAAGTGGGCCTGCTAAGGGCCTTGAATGCTGGGGAATCCAGAGTTATGTAAGAACTGGCTGTGGGAGATCAGATTCTAGAGAGAGGGACAGATGAAGATGGGGTGGAACAGGCTGGATGTGAGTGTCATTGATGGATGGGAAGCTACAGGGCAGCCTTTTGACCTGATCAGTCTGGCCGCACTACCTTCTTGTGGAAATGGTCCCTCCGGAGTGGGGTGTGAATCCTCCATTTGGTTAGAGTCACATTTTGTTTTGGAGGTAGGCCAAGGGTTATGCACATTTTGTATTCTGTGATGTATGGGAGTCAGGAAGAAATTTGATCAGATCTAATTTTGGAAGCTTCTAGAAGACAGGAGTCATGCTATGCAAAGGAATGGGTGACCTGAACAAGTTGATCATAAAAGGGTAGGTCTTACAGGGACACTAGTGACTTGTTAATCAACTTTGTACTTCAGGGAGAAAGGAAGGAGATGGGACATTTTCAATCTTCTAAGGCTGTTTCATGGTTGCAGATAAGTCCCTAAAAGGACCTTGGTATTAGAAGACACACAAGTAGGCTGCACCTGATAAGAAGGGAATCTGGACTAAAGTGCAGTGGAAATCCATTTGAGAATTAGGACTCAACAAAGGGCAAGCTTATCCTCAGGCATGTGCACAGCACTGGGGTTGACATGTAAGTGGGATGAAATTCAGCCTTTGGTTAAATCTGTTACAACCTCTTCCCCCTGGATCTTTATTTTGAATCCCCTCATCTATGATAGATTACTGTTCTCCACTCTCCTTCCTATTTTTGGACCAATCCATCAGTCAGGGTCCCAGCAGAAAACAAGTTATGTGCTCCAGCTGAGTATTATAGAATTTACTGAGGGATTATTCAGAAAGTACAGGAAGGAAAAAAAGTGTAGTATGCAGGTAATAGCAGCCAAGTATTGTGGCTGTTTGGAGAGAGCTGTGACCTCCACTGAGGGACCCAGCCAGCCCCTGGGGAATCTCACTCTTCTTTATCCCTCTGCCCTCGAACAGGCTAGCCTCCCTGGCACAGAGCCGCAAATGGGCTATCCCTCTTGGATTTCCATGTCACTCTCTTACCATCTCCATTTTGGTGTCACTGCATTTCTCCTGAACACAGTTTCTCAATTTTTTCCCCCTCTGCTAATTCTGTGTTTCTATTCTGATGTATGCTTATTTATTCATTTGAATTTTCACAATGGAATATATTTTATAGCCAGGTCAGTCCTGCCAGTTTGAACCTTCTACCAGAACCTCTCACTACATAATGCTCTCAGGAATAACCAGCTCCTGGTACTGATTGTGCCTCAGGATGTCTGGGGCAGGGCCTGAGCATCCTCATTGCTAACACACTCCCAAGTGATGCCCTTGCATCTGGTTCCTGGGCCACATTTTGAAGAGCAAGGCACTGCACGATTTGAGAATGGTCTTCCAATCCACTGCCAGCTGCCCCAAATTAGTTAGGTGCGGTCATGGGAGGATGCACCTTTCTGCTGAAGGCCTCCCACCTGCTCCTTTATTATTTCTTGGCTTTGCCACCAGTTTGCAGCTTCAGGTGCAACATGTGCCTCAAAATTTCTGCCTTCTCTGTGGGATTTGATGCTGCTCTTCTTCCTGGACTTGTGAGGGAATTGTGACAGAAAATTACTATGATTATCTCCTGGGAATGGTGTCTTACAGTCCTGTTATCAGCTGCCCTGTCGTTGCTGTCATTTGTTTGAACACTATTGGGCTTGATGCTTACCTGAGCCAGATAAGATGATGGTGTTTTGGTGACTGGATCAGTGAGTTGCAGGAAAGGAGTCTATAATCTTAGGGTAAGTTACCCTTTAACAGGGCAAGGATTCAGACTAAAATTTGGGGGTATCTTAGCATATCCTTGGCCCTATTGTTCTGTGGAATTTCAGCGAAACCTATAAACAGCACATCTATAATAAAAGCGTAATATGCTAATTAGATTGGATGTCCTTCCGGATGACCTTCCAGACGAAGCCAGGGCTGTGAGGGAAGCCCCGGTCCCAGGTGCCAGAGGGAAACCTGTGCTGGTAGCCGGGGGCGGGGGGAGGGGGGAGGAAGGCCTACTCTTGCATGAATTTTGTGCATCGGGCCTCTAATCTTCCTATCTAATAAAGAGGGAATATGCTAATTGATCATAACTCCATCACAAAGATGGCTGCACCCACAGCTGAAGCCAAGTTTCCATAAGGAGCCTTAACAAGCAATCAGCAGGGACCTGAGGCTACCAGGAGTGGGCAAACTTTTTGACTCGAGGGCCACAATGGGTTCTTAAACTGGACCGGAGGGCCGGAACAAAAGCATGGATGGAGTGTTTGTGTGAACTAATATAAATTCAAAGTAAAGGAGCGGAGGGGAGAGCAAGAGAACTGGATAGAACAGCCGGATCCGGCCCGCGGGCTGTAGTTTGCCCACGGCTGGAAGCCCTCCCCCGCCCCCGTAGGGCTTGACAGGGGACTTCAGGCCGCACCCCCCACCCCGGCACCAGGCCAGGGGACCTGAGGCTTGACGGGGGACCTCAAGGTGGGCTTCCTGTCCTGGTGCTGGGCTAGGGGACCTCAGATTGCTCCCCCGCCCCAGCGCCAGGCTGGGGGACCTCAGGCCGTGTCCCTCACCAGGTGGGGCTTGACAGGAGACTTCAGGCCGCGCCCTCCCCCCCCAAACCCCGGCACCAGGTCAGGGGAACCTCAGACCGTACCCCCTGCCCAGCGGGGCTTGATGGGGGACCTCAGGCCATGCCCCCTGCTCAGGCACCAGGCCAGGGGACCTGAGTCTGTGCCCCCCTGCCTAGCTGGGCTTGACAGGGCACCTCAGGCCATACCCCCCACCCACGGGGCTTGACGGGACCTCAAGGTGCACCCCCAGTGCTGGGTCTGGGGAACTCAGGACATGCCCCCCGCCCCAGTGCCAGGCTGGGGGACCTCAGGCCATGCCTCTCACCAGGTGGGGCTTGACAGGGGACTTCAGGCCGGGCCCCCCACCCCAGCACTAGGCCGGGGGACCTCAGACCACACCCCCCGCCCTAGCACCGGGCCAGGGGACCTGAGGCTGTGCCCCCCTGCCTGGCAGGGCTTGACAGGGGACCTCAGGCCATGCTCCCCACCCAGCGGGGCTTGATGGGGGACCTCAAGGTGCACCCCCAGTGCTGGGTCGGGGGAACTCAGGCCGAGTCCCCAGCCCAGCGGGGCTTAAAGCGGGACCTGAGGCTGCATCCCCTTGCCAGTGGGGCTTGAGGAGGAACCTGAGGCTGTGCCCCCCTCCCAGTGCCAGGCCAGGAGACCTGAGGCTGCAACCCCCCTGCCTGGCGAGGCTTGACAGGGGACCTCAGGCCATGCCCCCACCCAGCGGGGCTTGACAGGGGATCTAAGGCCATGTCCCCCACCTGGTGGGGCTTAACAGGGGACCTCAGGCATGCCCCCCACCCTGGTCTGGGCTGGGGGACCTCAGGCCACGCCCCCACCCAGCGGGGCTTGACAGGGGATCTAAGGCCATGTCCCCCACCTGGTGGGGCTTAACAGGGGACCTCAGGCATGCCCCCCACCCTGGTCTGGGCTGGGGGACCTCAGGCCACGCCCCCCATCCTGGCGCTGGGCCAGGGGACCTGAGTCTACGTCCCCTGCCTGGCGGGGCTTGACAAGGTTGGGATTGGCCAGGTCTGGATCTAGCCCAATGGGGGCGGGGACTGGCCGGGTCTGAGTCTCACGCGATTTTTGAGGCGCATGTGGGTGGGCAGGGACTTGATTCTGGGTCCCGTGGTGTACCCCAGACTCTGACAGGAGGAAGGTTTTCATATACATTTTACTAATTTTCTTTCATCTCTGACACTTCTATTATAAAGAGCAAATAGCAATATTAAATTATTTCCTCTAATTAATCCCCTTTTAATGTGCACGAATTTCGTGCACCAGGCCACTAGTATAAAATAAGTGACCAGTTTGTCAGAGGCAGTAGCTCTACAAATAGTGGGGAAAGTACAGGGGAGAGAGCAGTGACTTGTCCCTCTGAACTATGTTTCAGACAGAAAGCTGATATATCAGGGAGCAAGACTTTGAAAGCAAGGACCCAGGGAAGATGCAAATGGGATGTCAGGGACATTCATTCTGGGATGTCTGTGGGTGCCACTGGCCATTGTGTTTATGGACAGAGACATCAGTGAGGCCAATGTAGTTAAACACGTGGGAAGTTAAGGTAGAGAGAAGGAATAATAAAAAAGAAATCTGTGTCAAAATCAATAGGGAAAAGCAATAACATTTATGAAAACAGCTATTTGAACCTAAATGGTATAAAAGTACTGTTTACTGAGTGTCTACAATATGGGCACTTCTCCACATATATTCTTTCAGATCTCCACAACAACTCTGAAAAAAATAGCGAAAGTAAGAGCTCAGACTCTAAATTGCCAGGATTTAAATCTAGGTGCACCAATTCCTGGACACGTGGCCTTATGGAGCTTCTGACCTCTCTGTGCTGCACCTTTTCATTCAGTGAAATGGACACAAAAGTAGTAACAATCTCGTAGGGTTGTCTTGAGGAACAAAGCGTTTGATAAGTGAAAATTGCTGAGATCAATGCCTGCACAGACTAATTTCTCAGTCAGTGCTAACAATTATTATCATCTAATCATCTTCGATTTCCTTTTAAGCTGTGAGTTTTTCCCATGAAGCCTGGTTGTGTCTTCCAGCTTGGTGAAAATATGGTTTATAGTGTGATGACCAAGTTAGGGATGGTGGAGGGGAGTCTTAATTGTGTTGAGATATTCACAGGAGATTTTTCCCTTTGTGTTTATAGCATCATCATCTATGTAGAGAGGAATAGAAGAAAAAACGATTTGAGATGTAAAACATAATGGTCATGATTCTTTGGGGTTCTAAGGAGCTAGGGTGAAGGAAATCCACACTTGCAATGGTGTATCGAGGCTCTTCAGTTGTGTGCATGGTTCTTTTGGAACTATGCTCTCTTAAAGAACCATTTAGCCCTTGAATCTGGAAGGTATTTCAGGCAAGTTCTGTGAGACTTAAAAGGTAATTATTCCTGAGTATCTAGTGGAGTATCAAGTATTGGCTGAGTCCCATCTAAGCATATTATTTAATCCTCTCTTGCTCTTTGATGGTAGCAAAGTGTTTTCACATAATCCCCCATCTGTGAGAAAGTGATGGGCACAGAATTCCAAGGCAATTCCTGTTCAAGGACAAACAGCAAGTCAGAGAGAGAGAGAACCCTCATCCCACCTTAGCCAGTGGGTCTCCATTCTGCCTATTAACTCCGTGAGCTGGGCTAAGTGATTGGAGAGGCTGTCCATTTAGGAAAAAGAAGTTTATTTCAAGATGGTACTTGATGAAATGTAGGGGTGATCAAGAGGGATAGAGATAAGGGCTGGAGGAATACTATTTCACAGTCGTAACGCTGAGGAAGACAAGTGTGTCATCTCATGGAAACCTTTTCATCTCACAGATGAAGAAGGAAGGGCCAGACCTCAAGGTCACTTGCCCTTAGTGTCATTGTGGAGACCAGGACCCTTTAGCTGGGAATAGAAGGCTGCGAGTATAACTGTCCATGGCATTCTTTCAGTAGGAAATAGTTAAACTGGGAAAATCATCCTTTTTAATTATTGAAATCATTTATTGATGCTGAGACACTTTGGTGAACATAAGTGAAGAATATTAATAGATATGATATATGGCTAAAGCGCCCCCTATTGACTTCTGCGTCACAACATAAACATGTATTGCCCAATAAAACATGACTTTGTCTTCATAGCATCCTATCTAATAAAAGAGAAACATGCAAATTGACCGTACCTCCGCTCCGCCCACAAGCCACGCCCACCAGCCAATCAGGAGTGAGTATGCAAATTAACCCAACAAATATGGTGGCAGCCATGGAGCTGGAGCCAGCTGAAGGCTTGGGTTGCCCACGGCGATGGAGGAAGCCAAGCTTCCCACCCACCCTGGCCTGCCCTGGCCTCCACTCAAGGCTACAAAGTTTCAATTATAGAAGATAAATAAATCCCAACAAAAATGGCGGCAGCCACGGATTTGGAGAGAGCAGGAGGCTTGGGTTGCACCCGGTGATGGAGGAGGCCAATCTTCCCGCCCGCCCTGGCTGGTCCTGACCTCTGCTCAAGGCTACAAAGTTTCAATTATAGAAGATAAATAAATCCCAACAAAAATGGCGGCAGCCACGGAGCTGGAGAGAGCAGGAGGCTTGGGTTGCTCCTGGCGATGGAGGAGGCCAAGCTTCCCACCCGCGCTGGCCTCCACTCAAGGCTACAAAGTTTCAATTATAGAAGATAAATAAATCCCAGATACTACTAGGACCTCCACTTGGGTCGCCAGGGGGTATGGCCGGCCTGCAAACCACCACAGGCCCCTCACCTAGGCCGCCCCATGCCCTGAGGGAACCCCCACCCTGATCCTGGACACCCTTCAGGGCAAACCAGCTGGCCCCCACTTGTGCACCAGGCCTCTATCCTCCTACCTAATAAAAGAGTAATATGCAAATTGACCATCACTCCAACACACAAGATGGCTGCCCCCATGTGGACACAAGATGACCACCACAAGATAGCCAGCAGGGGAGGGCATTTGGGAGGGATCAGGCCTGTAAGGGAGGGCATTTGGGGGTGATCAAGCCTGCAGGGGAGGGCAGTTAGGGGTGACCAGGCTGGCAGAGTAGGGAAGTTGGGGGCAACTGGGCCTGCAGGGGAGAGCAGTTGGGGGGGACCAGGCCTGCAGGGGAGGGCAGTTCAGGGTGACCAGGCCTTCAGGGGAGGGCAGTTAGGGGTGACCAGGCCTGCAGGGGAGGGCAGTTAGGGGCAATCAGGCTGGCAGGGGAGCAGTAGGGCATCAGTCAGGCTGGCAGGGGAGTGGTTAGAGGGTGGTCAGGCTGGCAGACAGAAGCGGTTAGGGGCAATCAGGAGGGCAGGCAGGGGAACAGTTGGGAGCCAGCAGTCCTGGATTGTGAGAGGGATGTCCGGCTGCCCGTTTAGGCCCGATCCTACCGGGATCGGGCCTAAACGGGCAGCCGGACATCCCTCGAGGGGTCCCAGATTGGAGAGGGTGCAGGCTGGGCTGAGGGACACACCTCCCCATGCACGAATTTCATGCAACGGGCCTCTAGTTATAAATAAACTATTAAGGACTTTTGGTTTCTGCAGTTCTACCTGCCATAGGATTGTAATTAAAAATAAAGGAATGTGCAGCAACTTTTAGCCATAAACGTCAGGAGTTTAATGAAGAACTTGCAAAACCAGATGAAAAAATATACTATTTGCTGAGGGGCATTTGGAAGATGGCTTTCAAGAGGGCCATCGCCTGTGTGGTTGCTTATGCATCTCACCAGCTGTGGCTGAGGTCTGTGCTGTGGAGAACCTACCCAGAATGGCTGCCATGCTCTGCTTGTTGGGTGTCCATGTGCATTGCCAAGGCCTGGGAGTGGGTCTTCTTCTACCTCATCCATATCTAACTCAAGCCTGACCCATAGCAGGCCCTGTTCAAATGCTTCTTGGGTGAATTATTGCTCTACAGGCTAAAGCTGTATCATGGTTTGTATTATTTATTTATTTATTTATTTATTTATTTATTTATTTATTTATTTTATCTTTTTAAATATTTTTTTTATTGATTTCAGAGAGGAAGGGAGAGGGAGAGAGATAGAAACATCAATGATGAGAGGGACTCATTGATCGTCTGCCTCCTGCATGCCCCCTACCGGGGATTGAGCCCACAACCCGGGCTTGTGCCCTTGATGGGAATCGAACCCTGACCTTCTGGTTCATAGTTCAGCGCTCTACCACTGAGAAACTCCGGCCGGGCGGCTTGGATTTCTTACTGAATTGGCCTAGGGATCTGCTCAGAACTGGAGTACTCTGTGAAGGACTGTAATAAGAGACAGGAGGACCCAGTTTAATGAGCAAGGGCTCTGGTGTCAGCCAGATCTGTAGTTTACTGATGGCTTCACTGTCTTAGGCAAGTTACTTTGTCATTTTGACCCTCCTTTCTTTAAAAATGGCAATACCCACTTTTTATGGGCTGGTGTGATGACTGACAAACATGTAAACTGAAGTCACATTTTACACGAATAGCCTGGAGGTTGCTCTACTCACTCTGCCTGCCACCATATAGAAGCCTCAAAGGAGAGTCTCCTGATCATGAGCTAGCTATTAAGTTCAATTTATCTATTGTTTTGCTGTTTTTGCATAACCATTTAGTATCTACTGACCCATCTTGGTAGCTCCCCACATCCCCTTCCCTGTTTTCATCTCACATCAGTTTTGATTCAGTGTCTCTGTGGCTGCTCTCTGATGACCAGCCCTCCAGTGTTAGGTTTATTCAGTTCTCCCAGTGCCCAGTCCTGCAAACCCTGCTGGAGAGGATGCACAGGACAGATGCCCATTCCATGATTTTGTATGCAAGCACAGGGCTTACTAGCCTGGCGAGTTTTACTCTAATTTTTTTTCTGGCTTTTTGATCCATCGAGTTGTAGTTCCCAAATATAAGTCCACATCATTGGTTTCCCCTAGTGTTTCATTATGAGTTAGGAAGTTGCTCTGAAACCTTTTCTGTGGGACATGTGCAAGACCAGCACCAGTGTGCCTTGTTCAAGGCTCCCTGTACTGATAGTCACACAATTCTTGGTACTTGCAGGGCACTTCTTTATGCAGACCTTCTTTTAACACCCTTGAGGACAGGTAGGAGTTATCATCCCTTTGCAGTCTGGGGACCTGAAGTATGGAGAGTCAGATACCTATCCTAGGTCCTAGCAGCAGCCGTGGTGGTCAGGGAATAGCTTTTAGTGAAGGCTGCTCCCAGTCTGAGTTCCGACACTTCAAAGCTGTGTATCGGGTTTACCAGTTCTCTGAAGGCTTCTTTGGATGTGGCCAGCTTTGCAGTGCTAGGACTGATTCCTTCTTGGGTCTGAGGGAAGTTAGACACTTTGAATGTAGACATCTAATCTTTTGCAGCTTACTTTTGGGAAGAGCTCTCAAAGAGCACCCCTTGGATACCACCATTTATGAAAGAACATTGGGCTGGATTGAGAAAGTGGTCTGACCTAGCAATGAGAATTATTATAATCTTTTACCCTCACTACATCAGTGTTTAAGACTTATTTCCCCAGGCAACAGGGTGGTGGTGTTTTTTTTTTTCTTACAGTTGGAATACTCTCTGACATGAAGATAGAATTGAAGCAGAGTTGAAAAGAAGTCTTTGGTTCTTTGCTCTAGACATTTTTGTCAAAGGACTATGATCTCTATAGAAGCTGCGTGATATAGAATGAGGCCGATGAGTCAGTGGTCCCAAAATGGAATCTTTCTTTCTTCATTTAGTAGCAGTATAACTTGCAGATGGAAGCACATAGGACAAGTGCCCAGTTAGTTCATGTCCCCAAATGATGCGTGTTCCCCAAATGTATCTGATTTCTCGTTGTAATTAGTGGAACCCATCTCAGCTACCACAGCCTGCCAGCAATCAACTTAAAAAGACAGACTTGAGTTCACTCATTATCCTAATAGGTCCATTTTAGTGTCTGAAAACTGAGACCCAATCTTGCCTTGGGGCAAAAAAAAGTGCCTTGCTTCCAGCATAAGAATGTGACATTTATACATTCAGAGTTTCTCATTTGCAGGCTGGTTACCAGTTTCATAAGCAATGATGAGGGAACACTAGGGCAAGGGAGGAAAGGCTGCCTGTGGATGCAGTCATTTTTTATCTTATTGATGGGCCACCTGCTAATTTGTCACTCTCACTCTACCATGTTTTTATAGGAAAATTTTTAGGGCTTTGGATCTTTAAAATGTCGTATACATACACTCACATAAACTTACAAATCATAAGCATGTAGGTCAATGCATTTAAAAAAAGGTAGCAGCCCTGTATAACCAGGACCCTGACCAAGAAACAAAATAGCATCCCTCCATATCCCACTCCTCGACCCTCCTGGTGCCCCTTCCACCACCGTCACCACCCCTAGGGAAAACACTAACTTGATGTGTAATGTCATAGATTAATTAGATTACTTTTACATTTATATGAAAGAACCAACTTTTATATATGTGGTTTCTTTTACTCCGTTATGAGTTTTTTGTGTGTGAAAATCTGGGTTATTGAGAGTAGCTGTAGATCATTCATTATCAGTGCAAGTAGTATTCCATTGTGTGAATATATCACAATGTACTTATCCATCCTACTATTGATGACCCTTTGGGTAGATTCCAGATCAGGGCTATTTTGAATAGGGTTGCTATGAACATTCTTGTGCATGCCTTTTGACTCATGTAAATGTATTTTTTGTCACATAAATTGTTTATTAAAACACCATGCAATAGACAGTGAAAAACATCCTCAGTTTCTTTTTTCCTTTTGGTGGAAGTAGGGTGGGATATGGAAGTGGTAGGGACAAATGGAGACAGCCCAGAAGGAAAGTTAGGTACATACCTATGAGTGGAATTCTTTGCTTATAGTAGATGGACAAGCTTAGCTTTCTTGGCTACTGCCAAACAGTTCTCCAGAGTTAGGTCTTTGGTTTTAAAAAGACAAGGTTATTAATGGTGACACTGGGAAAGGACACTAATAATCATCTTATACTTGGAAGCACCTTTCTTAAGCTGTAGTTTATATGCTACTCACAAATAGAATTTCAGTACTCAAGTTCTATTCCAGTAGTTAGCTGTCCTTACCCAGTGGTAATGATTTTGTCTCATCCTGTACTCCTGAAGGCAGAACTTTTGCCATGGTGGTACTAACCTTCCTCTGGATGTGAAAACCTCAGCTTGTTCATTTTATGGTACAATAAAAGCCCACTTTTAGAAATTGGCCAGTAGGGGTTTAGGGTATCAGTAGAAAAAGTCTATGTGTATGCAGTTTCTAAGCTATCTTTATCCTGCCTGTTCTGTTTGTATTACTGGGAGCTGTCACTTGTCTTAAATGTTTTAATGAATGATATTTAGTTGCTTTAGGCTTATTTTTTAGCAAAGTACACACACATACACACACACACACATTTTAGTGCAGAAAGAGATGGAAAATCCACTAGGCAACCATATTGTCAAAACATTGAATTGTCCCAACCTCAAATATTTTATTAGTTTTTATTTTTAATATTGATATTTATTTATAAAATATCTATTAAACATCAGTTATATATCAGGGACTTATGATATCGAAATAGGTCATCAGAATCTCACACAGTCAATGAAAGTTTCTAGTGTCTAAAAAACCAATCTGATATTTTACATGATTTTCCTTTTTAAAATAGAAAAAATAATGGAAGATAGTATATGGTCAGACCTGATGTTTTTTAACCTGTGCAATTCATAAAATATAAGCTTGGACTTTAAAGACAGATAATACATTAATTTATTCTTTTTTTGCCTTTCTGTTTTGAATATAATTATACTGAAAAGCTGGTAAGAATAATGTTTTTGGAGGAAAATAGAGTATTTAAAAATCAGCTTTGGAGTTTCTGTAAAATAATACTTGATGTTTAATTTTTAATTATAGTGGTACAAGAGATTACGTGGCATTAGGTGTTGTGATTGTCAATGTTGAATTGACCATCCAGTGTATTGAGAATTGATGTTGCTTAATGGGAATGTATATTCTTCCCTAGTAATATGTATATTATTCAAAGAAAAAAATGGTCTTTCATGAAAAGGCAGCTAGTCTCTTAAGAGAGCAGAACCTCCTGAGTTGAAGTAGCTTCTAACAGTGGTTTTGATTTGCTACCCAAAGTGCAATTACAGGCTCATTTAACATTAATAGAAGATGATCTGAGTTCCTTCCTGACCTCTTGGAATCTCAGTCACACACTGGGTCACTTAAGAGTTTCGGAATGAGTATGTAGCCAGTTAGCAACAGGTCATGGAATGAGCATTCTCACCTTTATTTCCCTTGTGGATCTACACAGTAATTCATTTCCCTTTATTGGGGTGGATGGAGAGAGGGACTGGAGATCAGTTTATTGCAGAGATTATAAACAGTGATTTTTAAACTAACTCTTCTACTTTGTCCCCTGTTTCTTATTTTTTTTTCTCTTCTGGATTCCTAATTTTCTCCTTGCTTCCTTTCTGTCAGCTGTTTGCTTATTCAACATTGACCATCACAACACCTAATGCCATGTAAAGAAAAGTCATATTTTTACAGTGCAGGGAGAGACTATGTGGCATAACAAACTGACTTGTCCAGAGGATCCAGAGAGGTAGATAATAATAACTAAGTATAGTGACCCTGCCCAGCCCATATGTCTCAGTGGTTGAGTGTTGACCTCTGAACCAGGAGGTCATGGTTGGATTCCAGGTCAGGGCATATGCCCAGGTTGCAGGTTTGATCCTCAGTAGGGGGTGTGTAATCAATAAAATAAATCAATAAAAATAGATTAAAAAAACACACAAAAGAATAGCAACCCTTTGCATTCCCAAATTCACTGCAGCATTATTAACTGTAGCCAAGACATGGATCTAGATCAGCCGTGGGCAAACTACGGCCCGCGGGCCGGATCCGGCTGTTCTATCCGGTTCTCTTGCTCTCCCCTCCGCTCCTTTACTTTGAATTTATATTAGTTCACACAAACACTCCATCCATGCTTTTGTTCTGGCCCTCCGGTCCAGTTTAAGAACCCATTGTGGCCCTCGAGTCAAAAAGTTTGCCCACCCCTGATCTAGATGTTCGTTGATAAATGGATGAAATGTATATATAACTCAGCCTTAAAAAGGAGACCCTGTCATATGCTACGACATGGGTGACCCTTGAGGACATTATGCTAAGTGAAATAAGCCATCACAGAAGGGCAAATACTGCATGATTCCACTTATATGATGCATCCAAAGTAGTAAAACTCATAGAAGCAGAAAGTGGAATGACGGCTGTCAGAGACTGGGGGGAGGAGGAAACGGGAGACTGCTGCTCATGGGTACAGAGTTTCAGTCTTACAAGATGAAGAGGTTTTAGAGCTCAGCTGTGCACCAGTGTGTATATAGTTAACAATACTGGAATGTCCACTTAAAAATTTATTTAGAGAAGTTTTCATGTTAAGGGTTTTTTTTACACACACATTAAGAATGAAAGTACATATTGTGAATGTCAGAAGGATGAAAAGGAAAGGCAATGGGCTTGGATTCTGTACCATTGAACTGGCAAGAGGAGCAGTGGATTAACTCAGGAGACGGCATATGCACAGGCAGCCTCTCTTCATTTAACACCACCCTGAGCACATTTTCTGTGCACTGTATCCTCTTGAGAGGAAGGATGTACAGTGCCTAAGGGTGTGTGGTTTGGTGTCAGACAGTCCTGGGTTTGAGCCAGGCTCCTCTGATTATTAATTGAAAAATTTCTTCTTCAATGAGCCTCACTGTTCTCATCTGTATAGCGGAGGGCAATATCTTTTGAAAAGATTATATGAGATTATTTGTGTGGCAATCTCAAAGGAAAATCGTCATACTTATGTATTAACATGGAGGCAGCATTGGAACATGAGGCTGCAGTGACTGAATTATAGGAGTTGCCTGCAAGTTCCTGAAATTTCAGGCAAGGCGATTTCCACAAGGCAGGCTCTCTTGGAAGCTATTGTCAGCATTAATATTTGTCTAGATCTGCACCAAAAACATAAATCCCAAAATGTAAACCTTCAATTAAATTCTAAGACCTAACTATCCTGTGTCCAAACACACGGCGGAAAAGTCAACCGTCATCTACAATTAAGAAAAAAAAATCTGAACTTTAAAAAACAAAACTCTTGTTAGTCATTAACCTCTGGGAAATGATTGAAATCCCTCTTTTCTTCATTGATTTTTTTCTTTCATCAGTTGATGAAATCTGCCCACTGTGTCATTTTCCAACCAGAAGAACCCTGGAAGAGCCAACCTCATGGGTGTGTGCAGGCTCTTCTTTTTCCTGTCTTCGTTGTTGTTGTTGCTGCTTCTTGGTCTTGTTCTTCCAAAAAGGCTAATGTGACATCTCAGAATATTAGCTCATCAAAAAGGTTTCCCCTTCTCTTACTCTAAGAACTATGTGATTGCTCTAGGACTTTGCAATTCTAAGTCGGTATTAATGTTCATAGCAGCATTATTCATAATACTCAAAAAACGGAAGCAATCCAAGTATACATCAACTGATTAGTGAATAAACAAAATGTGCTATATTCATGCAATATGCTATTTGGCCATAAAAATGAATGAAGTATTAATATTTGCTATAACATAGATGAATCTTAAAAACATGATGCTGTATGAAGGAAAGAGAAAGAAAAGACCACATATTACATAAGTCCATTTATATGGGCTGTCCATAACAGGTACATCCATAGAGACAGAAAGCAAATTAGTGTTTGCCAGAGGATGGCTGGAGGAGGGGTAGGACTGCTAATGAGGATATAGTTCCTTTTTGGCATGAATAAAATGTTTGCAATTAGATAGTAGTGATGGTTGTACAAGTTTGTGAATATATTCAAAACCACAGATTGTATAATATAAAAGGGTAAATTTTATGGCATGTGAATTATACCCCAATAAAAATACATGCTTATCATAATTACAGGTTACATGAAACTAGCAAAGGGAATATTTGCATTGGATGGCAGAGATGGCAAAGTCAGTACTCAGAAGAATCTTCACAGATTGGAAAGATAGGCTGAATCTGACAAGGTGAAATTTAGCAGCAATAAACATAGACTCCTAGAACTGCATTCAAGAAAAACAACTAATAACAGCTCTATAAAAATAATTCCAGACTTTAGTTTTTAGGGAGCTTGATTTGAGTCAACAGAATGTCACATCCTGAGAGGTTAATGTAACATTTTTAGAATTAAATAGAAGTGTAGTCACTCCAGTGAGGAATTAACATTATTTTTTTTTGAGAGCTGATCAAATGAAACTCAGACTTTTAAGGTCAGTTTTGGTTGCTGTGTTTCAGGATGCATCTAGTTCAGTGGGTGAATCTAGTCCAAATACAAATTATAATTGGCCTTTCCCAAAGTCTTTTTTTCTCATTTGAAGGTATTTGGGTAGAAGAGGACTCTCCCTTCCCCACCAGGCCCATCACACCTTCATTGCCTTAAGCAGAGCCAGACTCACACATGTATGTTAATCACCTGCTCCTTTCTAACATTTGTATTCAGCTCCCCTCTCCATCTAATCTCAAAGGCAAAGGGTCCCACAACATGTTGGAAGGATACGGAACATTTGAATGAACTAATTTGATCAGAAGAAGATCTGGAATCCATAGGAACTGACTTCAGATATTTGAGGGTCCTTCATGCAGATATGGGAAAAGTCAAGTAAGTACAAGGGATTGGTGGATTGAGGCTTCAGAGAAGATGTTTTGACAATGTAGAGAGCATTTCAGCTGAGCTCCCATGAATGGGTGGCCTTGATCCAAAGGTGAAGTGCTGGTAGAGCTTTATTGGCACAAGCTGGATGACCATTTAAATGGAATTTATGATCAGATGGAGACAGGGTCAAGATGACTTTTGTAACTTATTCTAGTTTTAAGATTTCATCATGATGCTAGTTATCTGCTAAGCCACCCACAAGTTTATCTATTAAACACTCTGCTGGGGACTAGAAACATCAGACCATCTCATGGGTCTTGACCTTGAGGAAGCTCACAGTCTAAAACAGATAAGAATGCCAGTACCATGGAATTATTTTGAGGATTAAATGATACAATTTTTGTAAAACAATGTCTATGTCTAGCACAGGCTATGTACTCAGTTAATATTATGATCTTTTAAATTAGGGAAGACAGAGAAAGTAAGTAAATAGAGTAAATGTGAAATGTTTGTATAGTTGACGAACAAGGTACTGTTGTGTCGTTACTGATTGTTGGTACTATGAGTTCCCTCCATCCTGGAAATTGTCATATGGTGATGATTGGCTCTTAAGGTAAAAATGGATTGCATGGATTATTGGTTTAACTGTATACTAGTATAAATCACAACTTTCTAACTTGCGGGGCCTTGTATTGTATTGTGTTGATAATGGTGGTGGTGATTAAGGGGTGTATTTATGAATGTATATGTGCTTTACAAATGTGTATATTTATGCTCATGTGAGCCAGGCCAAACTAATAAATGGGTAACAAGTACTTTTTGTGTCAGAAGTGACAAGGTTGCCCTATTTTATTAAACAAAGTAAAAGCTTCAATCAACCACTGACTGATCGGTCACCCAGGAAAGGTGACTGTTTTCAGCGATTTCTACTAGTAATTTCTATTTTAGTGTCTGATTTCAAGCCCTTTTCTAAGGGCCAATTTTGATAAGGGTTGCAGGGTTGAAGAACTCCCAGAGGCCCCAGTGGGCTTATGGTGCTGTAAAGAGTGTGATCAGTGGGTGGAGAATAGGCTCTTAGGTTGGGCAGTGCAACTGGGAGGCCATAGTGTGAGGGGCACTAAGGATAAACCCACCCTTAGTGCATGTGTCCCTCTGTGAATAGTGTGTGCTACAGAGGGTGGAACAAGTGTGTAAGCATGCGTATCCTGAGAGGTATCAGAAAAGTTTCTAGTTTTTTGTGACTTAGACTCTGAGAATCGAGGATTTCTTGTACTTGATCTTATTTGTCTCAAAGATTTTCAGGGTATAGTGTTTCCCTCTCTCCCTTCCTCCCCTCCTTTTCCTTCCCATAATAGCTATGGATCAAATATTAATACATTAGCCCAATGATAACATGGCTTTAATTTCCCTCCATAAGAGCTTTTATTATTTGGAAGGGTCAAATCTGGACCCATTCAGAAACATCCAGAAACTCTCATGGGGTCTTCATGGACCACCCAGAAGTGTGAGCTTCCCCCTGAGCAGAAAGACTCTAGGCATCAGACAGACCAGAGAGATGAGGGCGCTCCAGGTCTCTGAGTTGATGAGGTGAGGGCATCAGCTCCTGGGCTACCCCCTCTGCCTTTGAGGAGAAGAACTAGCTGTGGCTGGTTACATCAGCCTAGAAAAGTCACCATCCTCTCTACTTGCTCACTGCCCAGTGTCTTCTCCTTGTCCTTCCCTCAGAGGCGGGGGAGAGAGTGGTAGAGGGAGAGAGAGAAGACACACGTGCAGTAAGTTTGTGAATCCTGAGTCTGGCCCAGGTGAAATAGTCCATATCAAATGAGCATTACTGTTTGCTAAATCTTAATAGAAGCATTTTGATGTTTTTGGTACCCCATTTTGTTAAGGAAGGATGGAAGTAAGAGAAGAAAGGGAAGAGGGAAGAAAAACTCCACATGTGTTTGTTTGTATATATATATTTTAAAATATATTTTTATTGATTTCAGAGAGGAAGGGAGAGGGAAAGAGGGGTAGAAATATTAATGATGAGAGAGAATCGGCTGCCTCCTGCACACCCCCTACTGGTAAAAATGGATTGTGCATGTGCCCTTGGCCGGAATCGAACTTGGGACCCTTCAGTCCGCAGGCCAACGCTCTATCCACTGAGCCAAACCAGCCAGGGTGTGTTTGTGTATATTTATTTGAGCTTGGAGAAAGGTGTGTAAAGATACAATTTCGAATTTTAATATTAGTTGCTTCTGGTGGAGGGATTGCAAGGCAGAGGGGAAGAGTCTGGCTTCAGAATCTTCAGGGTTGTTTGATGTCTTAGAATGAGCATGTTACATTTTCAAATAGAAATGTTTCAAATCATTTTTTAAAATGATATATCAATGGAATGTAGGAGTTTTCATAAAAATTAAGTAGCATCCCTTGGTTTGTTGACAACTCCAAAAACCACGTATTTTTCCCATGTGAATGTCTTGCCCACCTTCCTCATCTTATTGACGGTAAACTGGCCACATTGAGGAAGGCCTCTAATCAGGGGTGTGGTGAATGTCACAACTGCGCAGCCTCTCTCTGTCTTTGGCTTATTGGCCTGATTCCCGGGCTCCAAGAGTGCTACCCTCGCACCCTACCCCCACCCCCTGTGAACACCAAGAAAGCTTGGCTGCACTATGGGAGTGAATACCAATCACTCTGGCAATGGAACTTGGTCTTGGCTTTTTGGCCGTGGCAGAAGTGACAGGTGAGGCACTGCGGTAGGAAACCTTCCATTCTCTTTAGGTGTTTAAGTAGATTTGCAGTCCAATTCTGTAACATCTGAGGTGGTCAGATAAAAATGCAAGCCTTTAGGCCTGAACTGAATGGAAACTCTGAGGCACACGAGATTGGTTCCTCATCATTGGTGCCAGAGTTGAAGATAGAAAAAGATTAAGTGATAATAATACCTTACAGGTATACAAGTGCTTTAATCCAAAGCCTTTTGCAAACATCTGGGCAAACCCCAGGACCCAGGGCCCAGCTCAGCCAGTGCTGGAAGGCAGCCATTGCAGGAATGAAGCTGCCTTGGGGTCCGCAGGCCACCCTCAGAGAGACCTGCCTCTGGACTTCACTTGGTGAGGTGAAAATGAGGACTGCATCTCACAGCAGCTGCAGGGACACTCTCTGGAGGCAAAATGCAATTACTAGAGTAGGAGCTGGTCTGGCAAGTGGGGATAAACACTCCCCAGCTCCCACTAGCACCTTGAGCTCTCTCAATGGCTTCAGCAAGATTTGGGGTTTTATGTTTCCATCCTAAAGTTGGCTCTGTGTGAAACACGGTGGGCCACAGGGACATTGATTCACTGTAACCAGGGGAAAGGATTTACTAGTATTTCTTGTAAAGCTAGGCAGCCAGAGGGTGGAGGTGGGGATTAGAGGAGATTTGCAGAGTCTAAAGGTTGTAAAAGAGGCCATGGTCACCTCCAAATAATAAATAGCGTAGACTCTTGCTGAACGTGCAGAATTCCGCACACGGCTTGCTGAGCTCACTGCTGACGACGGCTGCCTCTTCACAGTCAGCATCACAGGTCCTGTTACTAGTCTTGGATCCCAAGAACATCACTGAAAGATGCTTTTTTCTCTTTGAGTCAAGTTTCTCATGCAACCAGCTTAGGAGTCTGACAATTGGGGTTTTCTGTCATGTCAGGAAACCTGATGACTTACTATAAGTTGCTGTCCCTCCCTTCCCCTTGGTGTCTGAGTCCTCATGTATGGAATGGAGGGTTCGAATCAAATCAGGATCTTTCCAACTCTCAGGGTACTGGGATTCCACTCACAGGCTTCAGCTTCCACCAGAAGGGCGGGACATGGTAGTGAGGTGCCTCTGGGCACATTATCCCTGCTGGGCTCTTTGTTGACATAGTAAGCATCTCTTTAAGGTTTCTTTTGAAGAAAGAGCTTTGCTATAAAAATAATAGTGTAAAAATAGATGCCATTTTCTAGTTCTCTCTAGCTATAGTAATCTGTGCCTGTGCAAATAGCTTTGACAGTTTTACAAACAAAAGACCCCTAGTATGCATATTAGTTACCATAGATGATACCTAACAGCCTATGGTGTCAGAACAAAAACTTCTTTTTCATTAAACACTATTTATCGATCATAGAAAAATTAAGATAAACACACAAAAATATAAAGAAGAAACTTAAAATCATCCATAACCCCACTTTCCAGAGGTGAACTGTAAACATTTGTTGCATATTTTGCCAATTTTTGTATTCATATGACATTTTTTAAAGAAAACTAAGCTCATATTTTTACACAATTTTCAACAAGTTTAAAAAATTATTTGAACTTAACATTGTAAGTGATTTGCCACATCATTAAGTATTCTTTGAGACATGTGATGGTTAATGGCATTTAGTATTAAAGAGTATTTAATCTTGTTTCCATAACTTTCTTTCTCCATCCCCTCTTCCCATGCTGAGGCATAGATGGATCCCAGGGCCCTCGTGTTCTAGAAGGAAAATATTTGGAACATTCTTTTTCTACCACGTATATCTATTTGAAGTTTAATTGTTGATGTTATTGATTGGTATATTTGTTTGTTTGGTTTTAGGATTATGGCTGTTTTTTCCTTCTTGAAAATTTGTATTCATGTTTAAAACTAGTTAACATGAGAAGAAAGATAAAGGTGGAGAAAAGAGTTTGACAAATGGATTCATGACACTAAAGAGAAGGTCCCATTAGAGGGGCAAGAAGGAGGAAATAAAAATCCTAGGAAAAGGTGTATGGGGGAAGGGCAGGGTGTCTCTTCTATTATAAATGACCAGACATCTGAAAGCCTCCATAATATAGAGACATCTTTGCATCAGATCATACTTATTGAGTTTGAGTAAAGAGGAACACAAAATCAGCTGTGTAGATCCCCTTCCCCAAGGGGCATTCTGAGAGGCTTGAGTGAAAACCACATGAATAATAGAACAGTCTGGTTGCTAATTTTTGTGTTGCTACTAACACCATGTATTAGTGGTGTTAATATAACACCAGAATTGGACAGGTGGCCAGACTCTGTTATTTCGTCAGATATAATGAGGGGGTTCCAGTAGGCCAGTCATTTCCCATGACAGACAGCAGCCTACCTAGGAGCCACTGAGACAGTGAATAGTGTCCCTGAGTTATTTGTGGTATTTGTTAAAACCTGATAGGAATTCTGACCTTGCTATTGAAAGAACAGAGAAGAGAAAGAGGAAACCAGGGACACTTACATGTATTCCATGCCTCCCCTGTGCCAACCATTGTGTGAACCAGACTCTTCATCTCAGTCTCCTCTAACAATGATGCTGGGAGGCAGGGATTCTGTAGGTGCACTTTGCTGCTGTAGCTGCATTTTATAGGTGAGGAATCTGAAGCTCTGATCAGTTAAGTAGCCTTTCCAGGATCATGTGGCTTGTAGGTGCCAAAATAGGTTTCAAATTCATACTGCCTGACTTCAAAAACTGTGATCTTGTCACTGGGCTATATGGCCCCAGTCAGATATGTCTTTGAATAAAAAGAAAAATAATTACAGTAAAGAAGAAGAAAAAGATGATACAGGCTCTCTATCCATTTTTTTTTAAAGATGTCTGAGAAACCTGGGGCTATTTCATCTCTAGGTCCTACTCTAACATATACAACCAAATGTTTTCTCTTTCTTTCTTCTAAGATGTCAAGGAGCATGATGAATTCTTTAGTGCAATCACATTGCTTTATAGATAAGAAACTGGGGCCCAGAGAAAGGTAATTGACAGAGTCAGTATCATTTAGATGCTTAGGAGCAGAACCAAAGTCATCTGTGATCAAATGAGACAAGTATTTGTAACACCTAACACAGTGCCTGGCCTGGGTCGATACCAGGTCTTCCTTCAGAGATAGCAAGTGAGGGAGAGGATTAAGGGCTCAGGTAAAAGAGAAACAGTAGCTTTCCTCTAAGTTGGAATGGATATGAAAGGAAAAGTGAAGATATGACAAATCTTAACATGAAAGACAAGGACATTAATGGAGTTCACCAATAGGTAGATTGGGATGATAGATTTGAGTTATGAAAACAGGAATTGGGCTCAGAATGTACCCACTCTAGAGATTCTTATTTTGGGAGAGACACACTCTTTGGCACGTCTGTGATTGGGAAGTTCCATAAACCCTTGGAACAGCCTGGGTCTTTGGTGGGAGGCGTGTAGGACCTAGGATTGTGGTGAAGCATAACCGGATGGTTCTCTTGTGCTTGCTTTTCTTTCCTCCTAAGTGGAAATTGTGATACCCCCAACCATGCCTCCCTCTTCAGAAGTGTGTCTATGGGAATTTAATTTCCTCTACTGATGTGGAACCGAGCAGGACTATGCTTCATGGTCACAAGTGTATGACACTCCAGAGGGCAGTGATCCCCTTTTTGCAGATATTATTGGGAGGCTCCAAAGTAGATACTTTTTACCTCCACAGAAGACAAAGCTAAAAGGACAAGGTTTAAATGACAGCAAGGGAGAATTCACTCTGACAATTGAAGAAAAACATCTTAGGTAGGATAAACATGTTGTGGAGAAGGATTTGGAGGAGGCTGTGGGACACTCTACCTAGAGACCCCCCAGGCTCTCACTGGTCTGGGTCCCTGCAGGGCAGGGCAGGGCAGAAGAACTTCCTGCAGGGGTTGGTCCACATGGTGTTAAGATTCCCTTACAGTTCTACATTTAATTTATAATCCTGTTGTCCTGACCCCAGGTGGTTATCACTGAGAGACCACAAGAGAGGACCACTTAGGAGACTGTGTTAATGATTGAGGATTTGGGGAAAGAGCTACACACACACACACACACACACACACACACACACACACACACACCCACCCAAAATAAGGGAAAAAGAATTCTTCTGTGGCCTTTCCGGGATGAAATGGGCCTTTACAAGAGGAAAGCATTTTATTCCAGGGTTTAGAAATGGAATGCCTAGCCCCAGTTTTATACGGAGGAAGCCGAAGCCCCAGTTGCTGTGTTTTCATTAATTTCTGACTTTACTTGGAATTCTTAATTTCCAATACCTGAAAACAGTGGTTTCATTTTAAAAGATGCTATGAAGCATATTTTTTTCTTTAATGACAGAGAAAAGAATGATGCTTTTGGACATACAGCTTTTCTACAAGAATTGTGGGAAATTCTGAGAGCTGTCATCTCCTGGTATTGGGTGGTGCCAGAATGAGGGTGATAGATCACTAGTGTTTAATTTGAATGTGATGACCAGGACTTTTTATGTATACCCTGCCCAGACAACCAAAAACATATGGCCCTGGACTCACATAATAAGGAAAATATACTGATCTGTGGCCAGTTGTTGGCAGCAGGTCACTTCCTTTCCCTATTTCTCCACATATTAAATGAGACTATCTTGCCTCTCGGTACAAATGTAATAAAATCTAGTCATGCAGCCATGAAAATAAGCATTGGTTCTTAACCTGAGGGCTTAAGAAGTCAAGGCTAATGAGAAATGGGTAGTATACAAAAAATCAATTGAATTTCCTTCTCTTTACCTTGAATTAAATAGAAATTTGGGTGTATTTTACACAGATAACATGTGCCTTGCACAGGTGGGATGTAAAAAAATTGAAAATATTGTGCATTGTTAAGAGGAAGAGTGAGTAAAGATATAAATGGGGATATGGGCAATGAAATTTTTATGGTTCTAATAATTTTTTGTCTACTAGCAAGTAATGAGGTCCCAATACCTTAGGCACATCTGTGGTGGCGGGGCTCCCTGCAGGAGGAGGGAGAGTGTTGAAGGGATGCCAGGAGTACTTAATGAAAGGTACCTGCACTATTATTCTGGTTTATATCAAAACCACCTCCCCCAACACCTGAGGAGTGGGAGGGAAATCCACGCTGTTTTGGCTTCTTTGAAGGCGTGAGAAGGGCCACGTCCTGGCACGGAGACCTGCCCTGATTCTCGCTCGCCTTTTCTTCTTCTGGAAAGTCCCCCTGTATGTGTGTCCTTGTGACAGAAAGATCAAGAGGCCACTTCAGAGGCGCTTAAGCTTCAAACAGCCTTTTCCAAATATAACAAAGGTAGAAGAAAGAAAAGAGAGCCGCTTGTGAATGGAAGCCTGAGCCAAAGAGAAAAACCTGAAGTGAGGGTATGGAGGTGTGTCACTCGCCTGAGAGAGCACAGGATCCCACCCCTCTCACTTAACAGAAGAGGAAACTGAGGCCCAGGAAAGCCTTTTCCTTAAAGAATAGTGTTGTCCCTGCTATCATCCTTGCCCTCTAACCTTTACACATTTGCACACTCATAGATTGAATTTATTCATTCCCGTGGCTTCAACTGACCATAACTTGTTATTGACCTTAGAGGAGAATTTCCCATGTGCTTCTCATGTGTCCATTTCCTTATCAATGAGTCATTTCTATGTGGAGGTCTAACATGGAATCCAAACTCAGCATATCCAACCTCCACTCCTTCACCCAAACTTGCTTCCTATTCTTTCTTTCATAGGAAAATGGCGGAAGCCCACAGTAGCTTTTCAGGGTTATCCAGAGGTTTTCCTTTCCCCTTGTCCCTTCATTCCATCATCCCCACATTCAAACAGTGACTCACTCTGGTAATCCACCCTCCCCTTCCATTTCCCTTCTGCCTTCTCCCTATTCTCCTTTCTGTAGTAGTTGATTTTCATGTCTTTGGTCTCAGCTCTCCTGATCTTCACATTCCACAGCCACCTTTTTAAAAAGCAAAAATCAGGTCTTGTCTTTCACTCTCTTTAGCCTGGAGAGTAAAGTTCAACCTCTTAAGCACAGCATAGTGTCCTCTGTAATCTGGCCTCCAGTGAGCTCTTCAGCTTCATGCTGCCTGCCCTGTGCCACACTGATGTTCTCAGAGAGTGCCTCGCTGTTATTACCTGGCTCCATAGCACAGCCAAGAGTATGGCCAGAGTGTCTTCCATTTGCCATACACATTCTTCTGGGATGACCATGCTTACCCTTAAACTTAGTACAAATGTCACCTCTTCTTCTAGACCTTTGTGACTCTCAGGAAGAACTGGGTACTCTTTCTTTATATTCTTATTCTGTCCCGTGTATATATATCCCACAATTTCTTGATTGCATTCCTAGTTGTTTTATTTTTTTTCCCTTGGCCATTCTAGAATGCGAACTCCTTATGGGTAAGCTCATTCATATTTGTAAACTATATTATTTGGTAAGAATCAGTAAAATACTGTTTAAAGGAGTGAGTGAATAAATGAATGAATGTTTACATAGCTCATTGGTGGCCAAGCTAAGCAAGAGATCCTTAGTGTTTCTTTTTCAACTTCAAATTTTCTCTGCTCCATGCTGCCCAGTAAGAAGACCCTGGCATTCAAAGTATTCAGTGTATTTTTTTCTACAAAATGTATCTTATTTTCAAGTTTAAATATTAGAACTCAAAGCTTAATTGGAAATGAGTCGGATGGGTTTCCACATTCTAGAGTTTGTCTCCGGTGGCTCAGTTATGTTTTAATTATCGAAGAAAAAAATGCAGGCAGGAAGGATGTATACATGTGCTGAGTGCCTGGATTTCACACATGGGCCCATTGAATCTTCTTACACCCTTCACAGTGTGTATTATCATCTACCTTTTACAAATGAAGACACAGGGCTAGAAGTTATGTAACCTGTCTAGGAACCCATGACTAGCAAATGTCAGAGTTGGGAATCTAACCACATCTGTCTGGATCTCAAGTCCATTCTCTTTCCCCTTCACTACACTTCCTCCCTAGGGAAACAGAACAGAATTAGGGACATAAAAATCTCAAGAAGTTTCACTAAAAGACATTCCTCTGTGTCTCCAATAACAAATCGGACTGAAGAAGCAGGAACTGTGGATCGTGCCCCTGATCCTGTTGCCTGGTGTGATTTTTGAGTAATTCATTTGACCCCTAATTTTCCAAATCTTTATGTCTACAAACATGGACACACAGACTCTTCTTACCAATTAATTAGTTAATGGAAAGATGACTTATTGAATGAGTTGGTGTCATTTACTGCAGAAATACATTGGATACAATTACTCACCATACCAGTCACCTTATTTCTAAAAGAAGCTAGTAATGGTCTAAAGGAAATAAGACAGCTAGCCTACTGAAAATCAAGCAGTGGATAAAAATTGATTCCCTTTGTATTTAATTTTACTTAAAGTTTTTGTGGAGGTCTGTGAAGCCTGCATTCTTTCACGCTTGGTGGTGGGGCAAGCATGGAGGAATGAAGAGATGCTTATCAGGAAAGAGGAAAGGCAAGAGGAGAGTGGCTGATGAACATTGTATGTGCTAAATTGATTTTTTTCCCTAGGTCTAATAACTCCAAGATGGCAATAGGCATTTTTGCTTGAGCATTAAACACATAACAGTCACAGCATTCATTGGACCTCAGCAGTTACCAGCTGTTGACAGACGAATTTCAACAGTGCTTTATACAGTGCAAAGAGTCGAAAATGAAATACAGTGGACAGGGCAATAGAGAAAATATTCAAAGTAGCAGCAATGTAGTATATAAAAATTATATTTACATTTCTGAATTTTGAGAGGCAGTATAACAGAAAGAACCCCGGTCTGAGATTCATTCCCTGGTTTCTTATGAGCTAAAGTCCTTGTGACCTTGGGCAAAATGCTTAATTCTTTGAGCTTTTGTTATTTTTAAAATAGAGGTGTGGGAGGGGGTGGAGTATATGCTGTGGAAGGATTGGGCTTCTGTAAAATGAGGACGAGCAGTATCTCTAACTTCCTGTGCAGCACTGTATCCCTAGGTTTATGGTGGCTCGGATATTCGATTTGGTCTCCAGCCACTTGAGAGCACTCCTGATAACATGACAGCAAGGGAGGCAGGTGACATGTTTGAAGGCCCAGATAATGGGGGAAAATGGAAGAATTGTGACTAAGTCTTTTCCTTAAAATAGTGGTACTTCTTTCATAACAGAGCCCTAAATAAAGACATTTTAAAATGGAAGGGAGAATTAATCTCAGGTCTTAGAGCAGAGGTGGGGAAGGTCCGGTCCATGGGCTCTATAAGGCCTGTGAAATCATTTGGTCTGGCCCTGCCAAGGCATTAGGGATGAGTTAATCAAATATTTGACCAAATATAGCAGGCTAATTTTTAAGTGGATAATTCTGTATGGCCTGCAGATGTTATAAATATCCAAATGGCCCTTGGCAGAAAAAAGGTTTCCCACCCCATCTTAGAGGCTAACTTCCTGAAGGATAAAACTTCTTGAGATATTTTTATAGTCCCCCATCCCCATAATGAAAGGGGTGTGTAGGCTGGGAGAGACTTAGCTTGGCCCCAACACTTAGCCTTGTTAATTGCCCCACACCCCTAGGCTGCCATCCTTCTGGGCCCTGGGAAAGACACCAGCTCCTTTCTCCAAGCATCTGTCATGTTTACAATTGGATACTCTCTCAGACATTTGCTCCCCTCTCTGCTTGTTTTAGAAAAAGTCCAGCCTTTATACACCTAATATGATTTAGTCCTGGTTTCATTTCCTGAATCTTTGTGTTGCTTTTTCTTCCTGGATCTCATGTTCAATGCTGCCAGGTTCTTTGTCCCTGCAGGTGCAGACAAATTAGCATAAAGAGTAAGTTGCGGAATTGGAGAACAGCAAATTTGATTTCAAAAGCCATTTCAGATTGAGGTCCATTTGGTGGCATTGGGAGCAAAACTAATAAACCAACCGGGTGTGTTTTTGTTTTTTTTTCTACTCAAATTTTTTTTTAATTTGATAGTATCACTGTAGAAGTAGAATATTTTATCAAATTCTGATTTTAGCTGTCATGTATGGTGCTTTTTTTTTTGTTTTCTTATTGCTGACTGTTAAGTTATGTGGGTTTGGCAAAGGAGAATCTTTTGTAATGAAGAAGAATGCATTGCCTACCCAGCATCATTATCTGTCTGTACATATCCCGACCTTACATATGCAGTATTGTGCCTTGACACAGTTTGTGCTATTGTGACTCCCATTTTGCAGATGGAAGGTAAATTGCAAAGAGAATGTGGGGCCATGGCTAGACTGTGAAAATTCTGAAGAAGCCAGGGCCTAGTGTACTCGCACTGTCTAAACAAACATTTTCTTTGATGGTTTCTCTCATAAAGAAAGAATCAGACAGAGAAAGCCAAATACCATATGTGGGATCTAAAGACCAAAACAAACAAACAAAACAGAAACAGACTCATAGATAGATAGAAGAGATTGACAGGTGACAGAGGGGAGGGGTTGGGGACTGGGTGGAAAAGATGAAGGGATTAAGAAGTACCAATTGGTAGTTACAGAATGTCACAGAGATGTAGGGCATATAGTCAGTGATAGTGTAATGACTATGTATGGGGCCAGGTGGATAGTGGAAATATTGGGGGAACACTCTGTAAATTGCATGATTTTCTAACCACTATGTTATACACCTGAAACTAGTGCAGAATATTATTGAAAGTTAAAAATAAAGAATGGTATATATTTACCTGTTGTTCTGGGAAATTTTTTAAAAAAGACTCTTATATAAGCTATGACAAATGATCAGAGGAGGCCTGTGCTGGGTGCCGTGATCAAGGCCAGCCAGTGAGGAGCCAGAGTTCAGAATTCTTGAGCATTCACAATTCTGAGGGATGCTCACCTCTCAGTGGGCAGGCTCTTTGATTGCAGGCATGGTGATTCACTCAAGTTACTCAGTGATGGGAGGGCTGGTCAGAATGCACACCTGTCAGCAGGAGGCAGCGACCTCACAGGAATCCCAGGAAAGAAGGAAAGGGAGCCATGTTCCTGCTGGGCCTCAAGGCAGGCGGACCTGGTTCCAGGCCAGCTCTTGGGGCTCCAGAGGCAAGGAGTTTCGGGGTGTTCCCTGTGCTGCCCTGCATCCGTGTGCCTCTTCTCCGCTCAGTTGCTCCTGATTGTCCCTGCCATTGTGCCTCGCATTTACTCCACCTTCGAGCTTTGTCTTTTCTCCACCTTCGAGCTTTACTGGCTCATGGTTTTTCTATTTCCTCATCTCTCCAGCTTGAAGTGGCCCTAGGCCCAGACTCCCATCTGTGCTTCTCTCTGCATCTCCCTGCAATATGCTTGATTAGTTCCATATTCCCGGTTTCAAACCCCTAAGAGTAGGGATCTGATTAGCTCATCTTCTTGTGCTGAGCCACGTGGTGACTCATGGCCCAGTCTACTGACAGGCTGCCCATAGGTGAGGTGCCCACCACTGGGGTCATGTAGAAGGGCTGTGGGTGAAAGGGTGGCTTCCTTAAGCAGGAGCAGTGGGCGGGCACTAGGATATACAGGCTCAGGGCACAGCCTATCTGTCTTTTCACAAACCTTCCAAATATGATCCTCACCATGAAGTAGCCCTGCAGCCTATGAGGCATGGCTGGAAATTAATTTCTAGTAGCTAAAATATTTTCAAGGTCAGAAAAGGAGAAATCATTAAAGTGACCATAGCTATGAAACACTGTATTAAAAGCTTCACATTTATTATATTGTTTTCTGCTCACAAGAACTCTATAAAGTAGATATTATAGTCCTTATTGGGCTTAAGTAACCAGTTCAAGACAAATCAGTGTTAAGTAGAGAGGTTGACATTTAAACATAGTCTGATGCCAAAATCATGCTTGTGAATTATGCTCCTTCCATATCTAACTAGGTATGGGTAACTGGCATTTTCTTCACCTGAGTTGCCATCAGCATTTATGAAATAATTTGATTGGAGTTGAGCTGTCATGGGAGACGTCCCACACCAGAGCTGGGATGGAGGGGAGCAGTTGGGGAGGTTAAGGAGATATTGCCGCATGAACCAGGGCTCTCGGTGTCAGTGCCACGGAGCAGCAGTGTCTCTGTGAGGTCGCATCACCTCTAGCAGATTCGAATGGGTCCTGCAGAAGCCTTCTGTGACTTATATTAACACAGATCCATCATTAATATGGCAAATATGCACACACACCTGAGATTTAATTACTCCAATTTCCTTGAGTCACTGGTAGGTTATGGCCTGCCTCAATTCCAATAAAATGGAAGCTGTCTAGATTGGACAAAAATGTGTCTTGCTCCAATCAATCTCTTGAATAGATCCAGACTCCATCCCATGTGACAGGCTTGCTTTCTAAACAGCTAATTAAAGAGGCAGGGCAGGCCCTGACCGGTTTGGCTCAGTGGATAGAGCGTCAGCCTGCGGACTCAAGGGTCCCAGGTTCAATTCCGGTCAAGGGCATGTACCTTGGTTGCGGGCACATCCCCAGTGGGGGGTGTGCAAGAGGCAGCTGATCGATGTTTCTCTCTCATCGATGTTTCTAACTCTCTGTCCCTCTCCCTTCCTTTCTGTAAAAAATCAATAAAATATATTAAAAAAAATAAAGAGGCAGGGCAGGCTACTTTACTAAATCTTAGAAACTCTAGATGGAAAACATATTTTCTTCTCCTGTCCCTCCCCAAACTATCAGCAAAGGCTGAGTTCCCCTCCATTGGTCTCACTTCTGAGACCAGTCAGCATAGGCTTTCTGGTTTGTTCCGCTGAGGTTAGGGGATGTGTTGAGGGGTTTCCGTTGAGGGATCCCTCACCTAAGGTGGAAAGGTTTGCCCAGAGAAAGAAAAGCCATCTTTATACCAGAAGCTTCCCCCCCCCCCCCCCCGCAAAAGTCACCTCTGGCTCTTCGTGAAAAATTGAAGATAACACAAAATAAGATATCAATTGTCCCTTAAGTGACTGAGGAAACCTCTAGCAGCGAAAGCAAAAGCTACCTAGTATATGTTTGTGCTGATATTTTAAATATATAAAAAAAAATTTAAAGCAAGGATTTGGAAAACTCTAATAGATTATTAAATGACTACATGTGAAATAATATGTAATAAATAGAAATGAATTGACCAAAAATAGATTTTGGAATGATCAGGAGTGTAAGAGATCCCCATGAGATAGAAAGAAATGGTACAAGTCAGAAAACCTTCACATTCTTTCATGATTGTAGAGGGAAAAATGAGAAAAGTAACTTACAGAATGACTTACCTTGGTTTTTCCTGATGAATTTATGAAATTTCAACAAACATGTTTCTTCCTGAAATTTAAGTACTAAAACAAGTAATAATGACTACTAAGAATACCCAAAACCAGGTAACAAGATTAGTTAAACTGCTGGTGCAGTGTACTATCCATCCATGTGTCCTGAAGAATTTCAGAGGTGACAATGGGTAAAGTGGTGTTGAAATAGGTAGTTCAACCTGACCTGGCAGACCATGCCTATTTGTAAGGACTCTGAGCCCTCACTGGGGCAAACCACCGACCTTGATGGTGATGGATGAGATCTGTAAGTCCTTCAATACTAATTGAACCTACCATGAGTGAAAGTGATGGACACAGTGGCAAGGTTGGGGGTGGGGGGGGCCTGGTAACAATGGGAGTCTATAAAGGGAAATCAAGTCTGAATGATCAATATTCCATACATGCTGATTGATCAAGGGGATCTACTTAGATTTTCAAAAAGCTTTGGGAGGTTCTGCCTTTAGAATCTACTTTTTAAAAAACAGATCTCATGCATGATTTGTACAATACTAAACTTTATATACAAAAAAGCCAAGACAATGGAGACTGACTGCAAGATCATTAGAATTTATGTTAGAGGACAGAAGAGAGAAGGTTGATTTTTATGTCTTCAAGGAATGCTCTCCCAGATAAAGGGTCGAGCTCTAGTTATAAAATAAAAGGCTCCCTGTCATTCATTAAGGATTCAGGGAAATAACCTAGGGTTCATTAAAATCGTTCTCTGAAAACATCAACCCAACATGCTGTCCTGGCTGAAACAGGGAAGCACAATGTCATCCTGAAAGGTATGGGAAACACAGCAGAGCTCTGCACCCATGTAGAATCATATGGATTTCTTTTACCAGGAAGTAAATACGTTATTCTTGTGACTAATCTTTCATGACTGTATTAACAATAATAATAACAACAACTCCAGATTCTATATTTTTAAGCATTTCCATGTGCATTTTCACTTTAACAAGCTCTGTGAGGTAGATGTTTGTATTATAATCACTTTTTGAAAGATAGAGAAATTGAGGCATAAAGATTTCTGAGGCAGGAGCCTTGTCTCTAGGGAACACATTTAATGAACCCACAGAAAGGCAGCTACACTGGGCAGTAGGAAGTGGGTGTGGTTGTGTGAAGACAGAACACATAGTAGATGCAATAGCCAAATAAGGATGTAAGAAAAATGAATGTTACAAAGGCCAAGACTAAGAGAGAATGTGATCTCTATTTACCACATCAGGAGTATGTGACTTTGTTCACCAAATACTCAACGCCTAGGATTCAAAGCTCTATTTGAAAGTACATGAAGGTAAGTTTAGGGCAAATTAAAGGAAGTGCTGGTTCACTCAGCAGATATTATTCATATGGAACTTATTTCCCAGAGTGTGGTGTAATCAGAAAATATAGATGCAGCAAACAAAACAAAAAAGATACTGAAAACTTCATGAATGAAAAAGACATGGTTCCTAAGAAGCTGAAATTGACCTCAGCTTTAAGATAGGATGCATGCCCATGGGCACAGACTTGCCTTTGAGCTCTGTGTCTTCTTGGCCACAGAATGAGAAGTTATCAACACTATAGAACTGACCTTAAATTCTTTCCTTTGTGTCCTGACTCAAGTCTGATAATCTGCTCATTCCAGTTACCCTGACTTTTGTTCACAACCTAATGGCTTGATTATGAAATTTATAGCTGTATTCTTTAGAGGGTGCTGTTACACACCAGAAACAGAAAACCCAGCACTTTCTTTTTTTCATTTTGCAAAACTCCATTAACAGTGGTTTTGTTATAGCCTCTAGTTAATGGGCCAGTGTTACCAAATGAGAAATAATAATTGTCAACATCACCTCCACCTACTAATTTCTTGATCTGTGATGCAGGTGGGATATGCCAGGATCAGCCAGGATCAGTAAGACTACCCATGGTGGGGTCACCTTGCAGTAGAAATATGAGCAAAGCATTGCTGTTCATGAAAACTTAAAATCCAGAAGAAACATAATGCCAGTTAATAGTAACATGACTATGGCAGAAATTAAAAGAGGCAAGAACTTTATAATGAGAAGATAAGTTTCTTAGAGATTAGCCTATAACAGGGAGCATGTAGTAGGATGCCCCATAGGGAAGAGGCAGATAAATAAAGTGGTTCAGAACCCAGACTCTGAAGGTAGACATCCTATTTAATGCAGTCTCCTCCACTTGCTAAATGTATAATGCTATACAAGTTATATATAGCAAGTTACTTAACTTTTCTGTACCTCAGCCTTCTCACCTGTAATTGTTATCCACCTCATATAATGGTCATGAAAATGAAGTGAAATGAAACAAAAGCATTTAGTGCCTGTTTTATTGGAAACACTTCATAAGCATTAGTTATTGTATAATGTGTTGATAGTATGTGTTTGGGGGCTGATGTTTGTCCAAGTACCCCTACAATGCCTTGGCTTGATCAAGGTCAAAGGAAGAGAATCTATTGATGGATTATTAGGTCCCAGTTTTGAGCCTCCCCACCACCCCCTTCCCATTCTAATGCAGATGATACCAGAGACACTCCTCACTTACCTTCTCACAGTGTGTTTACAGACTTTTCATTGGTCAGTGATGGCAGGGGTTGAAGTTGAGTTGTTGGCCTGCCTGTTGATGACCCCTCACTGGACTATCACTTACTTATTGTCAAATGGAAAAACTGAGACTTCAGGAAGAGTGTGTTTCATACCTAGAGTCACAGTGCCCAAGTCCTTTGACTAGTTACCTAATCTCCTTTTGCCTTACTTTCCTAGTCCTGGATAACAATAGTACCTACCTTATCAGCTATCAAATAGCTTAATGAGAATGTATGTGTTTAGCCATTACCTGCCACATAGTAAATGCTCAATATAAGTTAGTTACTGTGAAAAAAATAGTAATAACTATCAATTGCCCTACTTTATTCTTGTTAGATTCAGCCTGATCATCACATCATCCAGCAGGTTATGAACACTAAATCTGTCCAGGGCATGAATGAAGTCTCATAAACAGAGATGAGAAAAAGAGGAAAACGTCCCTTGTGCCATGAAGTGTATGAACATAGATTCAGACCCATATAGAAGAGCAGGAAGGGATGGGAGAAGAAAGTAAGCATGAGGGGCAGTGCTATTGATGAATGCACAATGGCAGACAGTTCACCTACTTTCTAAAATGCACCCTTCCTGAACCATGCATGGCTCCCACTTCTCACTTCCAGCCCCTGGATGGGTGTTTTGTGTATGGGAGGGCCTGTTGAGAAGGAAGGGTTTTAGAATTAAGATAGAATTTGGGAGAGAGAAGGGGAAAGATGTTATCAAGGTGTTCCCTCATTGCATGTTATTCCCAGATGATCAGCAACGTATTTTAACGATCAAGTGATCTTTGTATTTCTTTTAAACTATCATCATTCACTCAGTAGGGACTGGATGGCTAGACCTACATTTCTAGGGGGATATCTGTCAGGTCATTTAGAGGTCCTCTTCATCCCTTTTGTAATGAGCATTTACACAGGTCAGCCTGCAGAAGTGGGCCCAAGGCAGTGTCAAGAAAGTCTTCAGACTGGTAATGGGAATCTAGGAAAAAACAGATCTGATCCTCCAGGGGAGTCTGTCACAGGGAAATTACATCAGATTGCTACGTGAGTTATACCCTTGTGTGAATTGGTTAATAACTCAATTTCACTCCTGGGTCTAGAAGCCGAAACTTTTCAAACTCCTGAGAGTGTTTACTTTTGCTGTATAACTTTTGTGTATCTAACTCATTAAGCTGAAATACAAGCAGAGTGGTTCATGATTTCTCAGTATAAATGAGCATCACTTTGGTAGACAGCACAGTGTAGTAGAAAGAGCACTGTGCGAGGAGTGAGAAGCTGGATTTAGTGCTGTCTCTGTCTTATTTGCTCTAGCCCTTGCAGTCTTCACTTACCCTCTGGCCTTCTGATTTCTAATTCTGTGGAACCTACCAGACAGGATTGATAAGTGAAAAGAGAGGGGATAAGTAAGACCTTTGCAAGTTATAATATGGAATGTTTTACTTCCTTGAGTCTTTGTAAACACTCACCTTTATCAGGCTGAGGAACACAACAAAGATACATAAGATTATTACCACTTCTCATCTTCACTTTTTAGGAACCTAAGGTTCAGCCCCAGCATGGTAATTACAGATCATAGGAAATTTTTTTAAAAAATCAAAGAATTTTAGAGTGAGAAGAGTCTTTAGAAGTCACATACTCCCTTTTCTTTTTCCCCCAACTTTATTAAAGAATAATTGACAAATAAATTGTACCTATTTAAAGTGTGCAGCATTATGGTTTGATACACAGATATTTTCACACACACACACACACACACACACACACCCATCTGTAGGAGAAAATGATTTAGAGAAAGCCTGGAGAACTGACTGGCCCACTGAGCTTTGGGCTCCCTAGTTGTGTATGTGTAAGAAGCCAGTGCTCATGGTCAGCAAGGTGAGCTCGCAGGTCTGCAGGAATGGAGTGGAAAGCCTTGTTCTCCAAGATGAAGATGAGAATGCAAGCCTCCACTTGAGTGCAATCAATACTGCTTGGCATTTATGATGTCAAAAAACAAAATTCAACTGAATGAATTTAAAGATCTAATTGGCGTTATTTAATGATTCATGAATCAGGCAACATCCCATCTTAGCAGCTAGAAAGGAGCTCTGAGGAGCTGTGCAAAATGGAAGAATTATAGGCAGAAAGAGGCGGGGCAAGGAAGTTTTTTCTAGTAAAGAATGATTGTTTTAGGCAAGGCCACCTTAGCTTGGTGGAAGGTGTGGGGTCTCTAAGGCAAATTATTTCACCAGTGCTAACGGTAATTCCAGATTGGTTCACATTTATATTCCTGGAAGAACCTGAAACTGAGTTAGGCATTATGTCTCGGTTTGCTGACATGGGCCTTAGCACAAGTGAGTCCATTTTGGGCCTGTTGTTTCTCTTTTATGATCATTTCCCCCTTTTGGTCAGTATCTTAGTATACCTAAGAGGTGATCAACATGTATGGCATCAACATCACTCCCAACTACTGCTACAGAGTTCCTGCAGTTTTGCTGATCCTATGTGATATTCAGGTTGTGACTTCAGGTTCACATTTTTTAAAAATATATATTTTATTGATTTTTTACAGAGAGGAAGGGAGAGGAATAGAGAGTTAAAAACATCGATGAGAGAGAAACATCGATCAGCTACCTCCTGCACACTCCCTACTGGGTATGTGCCCACAACCAAGGTACATGCCCTTGACTGGAATCGAACCTGGGACCCTTGAGTCTGCAGGCCGACGCTCTATCCAATGAGCCAAACTGGTTAGGGCCAGGTTCACATTGTTTAAGTCAGTCACTCTCTTTGTTCCTTGTCTGACATTCTAGTCTTGGTAGAGATCATTTGCTTTGTGGTTACTGGCTGCAGATGTGCCTTTAAAGCTTTTGAGAGGATATAGCTGACCCTTGAACACCATAGGGATTAAGGGCACTGACTCCTGCAGAGTCAAAAATCTTCATATAATTTAAGTTGGCCCTCCACATATGCGGATTCCCAACCGCCAGTTGACCCTTGAAAATGCAAGTTTTAAATGCATGGGTTGATTGAACTGAGTGAGTCAATTGGAAAAAGTTTGAGTGTAAGTGGACTTGTGCATTTCAACCCCATGTTGATCGGGGGTCAACAGTATAGCTCATCAGGAGGGATTACTATGATTATTATAACTAAGATTATTCTCAGTGCTTTGAGTCACTTAAAAGCCATGATCTCTAATACCCAAATTCATCAAAATCACATAAGTCAGAGACAGACCCTGTTAAAAGCGTTACCTTTTTTTAGCCTTAAAATTTTTTATCTTTATTGTTGAAAGTATTACAGATGTCCCCTTTTATCCCCCCATTGACTCCCTCCACTCCACTCCCAGCCCCTCCCCAGGCCTTCATATAAGTTCTTTAGTTAATTTCTTTCTAACCTCTCTTTCCCTCTGAAATTCATCAGTCTGTAGCATGCTTCAATGTCTGGATCTATTTTGTTCATTAGATTCCACATATGAGTGAGGTCATCTGATACTTATCTTTTTCTGATTGGTTTATTTTGCTTAGCATAATACTCTCCTGGTCCCTTCATGCTGTCTTAAAGGGTAAGATATCCTTCTTTTTTATAGCTGCATAGTATTCCATGGTGTAAATATATCACATCTTTTTCATCCACTCATCTACTTATGGGCATTTGGGCTGTTTCTAGATCTTATATATTGTAAATAGTGCTGCTATGAACATATGGGTGCATATATTCTTTCTGATGAGTGTTTCAGGATTCTTAGGATATATTCCTCAAAGTGGGGTCACTGGGTCAATTTTTAATTTTTGGCAGTTCCATTTTCATTTTTTGAGGAAACTCCATACTGTTTTCTATAGTGGCTGCACCCATCTACATTCCCACCAATAGTGTTGATTTGTTTATAGTAGCCATTCTGGCAGGTGTGTGGTGATACCTAATTTGCATTTCTCTGATGATTAGTGACTTTGAGCATTTTTTCATATGTCTCTTGGCCATCTGTATGTCTTCTTTGGAGAAGTATCTATTTAGGTCCTTTGCCCATTTTTTAATTGAGCCATTATGCTCAATTAACATTTGACAGAGAAGGTAAGAGCATACAATGGAGTAAAGACAGTCTCTTCAATAAATGGTGTTGGGAAATTGGACAAGTATGTGCAAAAAAATGAAACTAGACTACAAACTTACACCATATACAAGAATAAACTAAAAATGGATAAAAGGCTTAAATGTGAGTTGTGAAACCATAAAAATCCTAGAAGAAACCATAGGCAGCAAAATCTCAGATATCTCTCGTAGCAGTATGTTTGTTGATACATCTCCTAGGGCAAAGAAAACAGGAGAAATTAAATACATGGACAACATCAAAATAAAAGGCTTCTGCACAGCAAAAGAAACCATCAACAAAATGTAAAGGGATTCACTGTATGGGAGAACATATTTGCCAGTGATACATCAGGTAAGGGATTAATTTCCAGAAGACTTAAAGAACTCAACAAAAGTAAGGCAGCAATCCAATTTTTAGGCGTTTTTAAGGCTTCCTTGGTCATCTTATGTGACTGAGTTTCAACTTCTCCAGAAGTGTTAATCAGCTACAGCAGGTGGTGTTGGCTACAGCACAACACCTTGCTCAACTAAAAGATAACCAAGGGCTAGCCTGTTATCTAGACCAACTTTGGCCAGAGAATCTTAAGGATTGTTGGGCAGGTTTTTTTTTTAGCAGCAGATTCCCTCATACTTTCAAGAGTTAAGGTGAGGTTCTTGATCACAGCTCATTTACATTTACTCCTAACCAGGGAAGTAAGGACCTTCCAAAGGATCATGAATACCTCCTGGTGAGTCCTTTCTAACTTGATGATGTAAATTCAGGGGAGTTGACCAAAAAGGTGTCTCATTCATTTGTGAACCTTTAGGGGCACCGTTAGATAACCTAAGAGGCATTGTCTGGTTATGTGCCAGCCATCTGGGCACTTACAGGACCAAGCAGAATGATAACCACCACAGACAAAGATAAACCCTATGTGAACACAAATCATTCCCACCAAGGTGGCACTATTTTTTTAAAAATATATTTTATTGATATTTTACAGAGAGGAAGGGAGAGAGATAGAGAGTTAGAAACATCGATGAGAGAGAAACATCGATCAGCTGCCTCCTGCACACCTCCCACTGGGGATATGCCCGCAACCAAGGTACGTGCCCTTGACCGGAATCGAACCTGGGACCCTTCAGTCCACAGGCTGACGCTCTATCCACTGAGCCAAACCGGTTTTGGCAAGGTGGCACTATTAATGGAGTCATTCACAGGGATCACTTGACATTCAAACCATGGGTCATTTAGGTTTCCAGCATATTTGGCAAGCCAAGCCCTTAGCCTGGAATAAAGAGTTGATGTAAATACCTTGCAAAAATGGGTGCTCCTGGTGAGATCATTTTGTGATTGGGGCCAGATCTGACATAGGAAATTATGAGCACAATGGAGTGCATATGTACTAAGATTTATGTAGGTATTGGTGCCTAATTAAGCAGGTACAGTTATAATCAGAGAAAGAAAAAAGGCACTGGATGTTTTTGCTGTGAAAGTTAAACTTTGTAAAATATTTCTGAGTGGGTTGATAGTAGTTTGTGGGACATTGGGAAGAGAAAAGAAATTGGTAACAGGGAGGACCAGGAGGCCTTTAGCATCATGGATAGATCTGAGTCTTGGATGACAAATCCATCAGCCTGAAAGTTTACCTTCCTTAACAGAGGCCTGGGAAATGTAGACAGTGGCTTTATATTTCCAGGCCAATGCTAGAGTAAGAGAAGAATAAAACATTTCATGTTTAAAGTATGAAGTCTTAATTGGACATTGTGGGTGGATACATTCTACATCAATGTCAGCTACTTGTCTTTCTCATCCTTTTGATTTTGAGTTCCTCAGCTGGTGTGCAGTTCCTCGAGTCCTAAGGAGCCCTTTCTGATTGGGAGATGTAGACCCAAGGTTCAAGTTCCTGATATTTGGTTACCATTTGGATAGTGAGCAAGATCTGGTATAGTCCATTACGAAGAGCATTCTTTTTTGTTAGTGATTCCAAATAAGAAGGGTGGGAGAAAATTGGAAACATTAGTTTGGAGAGTCATACAGAGCTAGATATTTGAGGAAACTAGAAGAACTCAGGATCCTATCCATTTTACAGATATATAACAAAACCTCAAAGACCATGAACAGATCTAGAATCTAATATCTACAAAGGTGCATGGTTTTCTTTCTCTATCTTCACCCCAATTTTTAAATCAAAGATAATTACAGTAAAACTAATTTGTTTACATTAATCTTGGCCTGGTTATTAACATAAAGGCAACAAGGATAGTGATTGACCATATAAAGACTGCTTCGCTGGAAGTTTTCATAAGGAATCTCAGATTGAACTCTTAAAAGCTTCCTGAGGCCAGGAGCTAAGCCAAGGACTCACCATCAAATTTTATCTGCAATCTCTCTCATTAGGGTGAATCTCTCTCTTCTTGAGGTCCCCCAAATATGCTGTAGTTCCTGTTGTTTCTTCTTTTTGACAATGATAACAAGCATTTACACAGCCTACTCTGCAGGAAAGGTCTCAGTTTACCACTGAAGGAAGCTCACCTGTTATTTTAACACCACCTTCATTTGCTCCTTTCCTCTTCCTTGACTTCAGTCACAACTCCCACATCCCCTTGGGAGGATCTGCCCATCTTAATTCTTGAGCATCTTGCTAATCTCACTGGACTGGCCTTGTGTGCCAGTCTTGAATGGGCATGGATAGCCTGGCATCCCTCTGTGAAAGCCCTGTGGCTGAGTCTTAAAGCAAAGAATGTAAGTGGAGTTTTATCAGAGATACCCAAAGAGTGTAAGTTTGCTCAGGAACATTAGAGAAATGTGCCAGCACAACTTGGACCAGGTTCTTCACTTTAAATGGGTGGATTCCTGGACTTAGGTTCCTGGATTTTTGAAGATTCTTAAGCCGATGGAGTCATTTAAAGGTAATATTTATTTAACTTTGTCAAGATTATTGCACAGTTTTAGAATTTATATGAATGATGCTAATTGTGACAATAACAAATATAGTATTAATAATGATGATGATATTGATGTGGATTGGTGTTCATTATATGCCAGATAATGCCAAGCAATTTAGTTATAGTATTCTGGGCTTGAGATTTGCAAAGCAAGAGAATGGGCATTGAAATAGTGGAAAGGAACAAAGGCCTTGAAGCCAGGAGCCCTAGGATTTTTCTCCTCTAATTTTCCCACTAACTAGTGAACTTCTTCAAGTATATTGACTTTTCTGGAACTCTCTATCAATGAAATGGAGATATAAATACCCACATTAAAGGGTTATAGAGGATTAAGTTAGCTCATGAATGTTGAAAGGGCTTCTTAACAGAGCCAGTGAATAATAGGTACATCATTACTTGTTGAGTTGAATCATAGATGATAACAGAAATACAACTAGATAAGTAATTAGAAATGGAGATAAATCAAGACAGGGGATGGCCTATTCTCTTCTGTAAGTCATGTACAGGTGATACTTTGTCATTATCAATTTCATTTTCTATCCATTTTATAAGGTGAGAACCATAGAGGAGATCTCTCTGAATAGTTCAGGATCAAGAATCAGAGCAAATACTAAACTCTTTGGCAATGAAAGCCTGGAGGCCGAGAAAGAGGACTCAGGAGGAACAGAGTTCTCCTGGGTCTGGTAGGCAGTTTCTTTCCAACCTTCCTGCATCCAGGGCCCCAGCTTTCCAAACCTAGGTATTCCTATTGTTTCCAGTGCCACACTGCAAGGATGTGGCCCCCAATGATGTGCAAACCTCAAATCAGAATTCCAGTCATGAAAGTGCAGGCTTCAAAAGGACTTATTCTCATTACAATGTATGAAATGATCCGTAAATACATATTTTAACATTACAGAGTTTAAATATTATTATACATCTTACTTGATGTCAGATTTTGTTAAATGTATGCTGTTATCTCAATTTACAAAGGTCAATTGGTGGCAGTGGAGAATAGAACTAGGTATATTTAAATTTTTTCTTACCAATACATCTGTGACTCAGATAACCCTACCTTTTTTCAAAGAGCTTTGGGCCTCCCCTCACCCCTTTTCAAACGAGACTTGAATGAGTATCATGTGGATAAACTCTTTGCAGAGCTTTGAAAAGATCCAGAGAACCATTGTGGTAGGAAGAAGCAAACCATTTTGGATGAAATCATAAGTCATTTGAATGCTTCCTCATCTCCCTGGTTGTGTCAGAATCTTTTGGCTGCACTCCCCCCAGGGGAATGTTTTCATCTCCATGGTTAGGTAAATAGAATGTTCATGGAGTTGCTTGATTGCTATTCATGCTGGCAGAGAGTAGCGCGGTGACCTACTTCCAGCAGCATCCATAGAAAGCTTCACTGCTTTCATCAGCCTGATTTCAAAAGCCATCCTCTGCGTTCTGCAGCGCCTGCCCACACCTGCCTTGGAGAAAACCTACTATGGACCATTGAGGGTCCTTATTTCTGTCTCTTACACCACTTCTCTCATTTTTGGTTCATTTTAGTCCACCTTCAACCTTTTTGGGAAAAATAGAAGTGGTGGGTGGGCAGCTTAAAGGATGGTAACATTTTTGAATTGTAGAGGGCAGCTCTAAAAAGGGATCTTGGTGGGGTTGCAGAAAGAAATCAGATGAAGTTTTTGGTGTTTTTTTTTTTTTTAAATTTAGATTATCCTTGTTTACATAAACATAATTGATCACAGGTAAATAATTCATTGGAAATTATTTGGAGGCATCTGTATGTGGATGATTCTTTCTTCTTGGGGACCACTGATGCGGTTTCCATAAGTCACTGTCATGAATTTCAATATAGCCAATTCTTACACTAAAATGGATAGGCTGGACTGAGCTTTCCAAACTCCAAGAAGAAAGTCTGATTTGAAAAACTTTCACAGAGACTTTTATCCAGTTGGCAGAAATATACTCAGCCTGCACCAGATTTGGGGGTCTGACTAGAGCCAACTGTCATGTGTGGTTTTGTATCATTGAGTACCATGGTTAGAGCTGGGGAGTCCCTACAGACCAGAATTCTAGTGCAATCATTTGAAGATTAGAAAAATGAGCTCCAGAGAGATTGCAGAGCCTCATTCCCCCAGCTTCCTGTTCAGGGCTCCTGTCCACCTGCCATTCCCTTTCTCATCACTGGGTCATTACTGCTTTAGGCTCTTTCCATCGGGAACAAATGTCACTGAGCAGGGAAATAGGAATTTGATTGTCCTTCTGGTCACAAGTGGAAAGCTTTATTCCAAATCTCATCATGTCTAAGAGGTTCTAGTTACTTGAGAAAGGAGCTGCCTGGGCATCTATCTGTTGGGTGAGAGGTTCTTGAAGTTTGAAGCCATTTTGCTAATAAGCTTTTGCCCACATAGTCCAGCAGCCCTTGTTCAAGCCTATTTGGAGGCAGAGGAGCGAGAATTAGATGATAAGCAGCAGCAGGCACTGAGTTGATTAGAGGAACCACAGCGAGAGTTCTTTTTTTCAGTTTTATGCTGAGCATCTGCACAAAGGGACTTCCTGGCTATGCTGTCTCCCATTTTGTTGTTCACTTAGCCGGGTCTATATAGGCACAAACTCCAGGCAGACTTTCTTGTCCCTAGCATCTGTGCTGCTTGAATCATTTTATGTGGCTCTCACTCTGGGCCGTAGGATTGTGTCACTTCAGCACTCCATACCAGATGGTCCCTGTGGTGAAAGGTGTGGAGGCCCAGCAAGCTCAGCCCAAAGCACGTTGTTTCCTCACTTCTTTTGACTTTGTCCTTTCTCTCTGCATCCTTCTACTTTGTCTGCTTTTCATTTCTTCACAGATGGCCAGAACACTAATGCGCTGCTGTCATTATGTTTATGGAACAAGTTGGGGTCTTTAGAGGCTGCTGTTCCAGAGACATTAAAGGCATGGGTCACGTTTGATACCAGGGTAAAGATTTGCAGGATAATTAGTGATCCTCTGCTGTTATTAACCCCTGACTTAAGCAGGTTATTTTCTTACAAAGGTGTTGAAAGTTAATGCCACTGTTAATAGTTTCAGTTGGAAGACCATAATAAAGCCATGTGGGAAAGTAGACCTACCATCAATATCTTTCAAACTCTGAAATTAGAGTTGGGGAAAAAGGAAAGTAAAAAAAGAATTGAAGAAAAGGGATAATTCAATCACAGGCCTACCTTTGGTAATCTTAATGATAGTCCCTGATGGAAAAGGCCCATTTGTTATTTTTAGTTTTGGACAGTTGGCTTTATCACTAAATTCCTGAGCTTCCTTGTCATCACGCAGAACCTCAGAATGGTAGCTGAGATAGCACAAGGTGGGAGGTTGCTATGTCCTATTTTTAGAGATGTTCCCTTTCCCTTGTAATTTTTTCATAAAGAATATGAGGCCATTCATAATACTGTACTTAATAGAATTGAAAGACAACCATGCAAAACTAATAACCCATGGACACTCCTTCCTTCCTCTAACAGCAGGAAGTTTTGTGGTAGTGCATTTTATTTGTCTTTCAATTCATCCAGTCCTTTTCTAACTCTGGGGAATTCTCTCAGAAGCTAGACTAGATTTAGCTGGAGGAAGGTTTTTTAAGATTAACAGTAGGTTTGAAGATCTTGATCTAAGCAAGGTCTTGTAAGAGTAATGGCCATCAGGTGTCACCCTCAACCCCAAAAAACTGCAGTCAGTTCATCAGGTGCGCTTGACATGAGGCGAATAATTGACATGTCAATGCTTCTTCCTGGCTTGACCTGGTCACTGGAGCCACCTCATGGCTCCTCCATGGGATCCAGCTTGAAACTCAGGAAGGGAAAGGGGCCTGAGTGCCAGGATTGCTCTAACTGAGTCATTCAGTGAATTAAAAGGATCTTTGAGAATTTCCCCAATTCCAATACACATTTGACTTTAAATTGTCCATTTCTTTGAAAAAGACAGCACCATGGATCTGGTCCTCACCGAAGTTACCTTTTGAAAAAATTTTGATCCTGAAACATGATGATTATTCTCTTAGAAGCTCAGTTCAGGGATTCTTAGAGTGAGGAAATGACTAAAGCAAGACAGGACACTTGGATGGCATGAGGAAGGTGTGATTCCTAGAGAAGGAATTTTTGGAGCAAGTTTAGGGGGTCCTGAGCTAACCCTACTAAAGGACAATGCTGCAAGCTCACAGACTGAGGCTGATTTTAATGTGATTTTGTCTTACTCTCCTTCCCGCTGCCTTTCCCCATCCCAGATTATTCTCTAGAGCAGCAAATGCCAACCTTTCAGACCTCATGGACCACCAGTGGTCCGCAGACCACCGGTTGGTGACCGTTGCTCTAGAGTGACTCTCCCTGACCAAGTTGCCATCACACACGTTCTGTGTTGCATATAGAAGCTCCAGGGTTTCTGCTTTAGAAGCCTCGTGTCTGTGCCAGTGTGATGAGAACCTTTCTCTCCAGCCTGAGATCTAGTCTGAAGATGGGCCTGGTTCTTAAAGGCTCTAATCAAATCATCCCAAATCGGTTCACCTTATGCTCAGAGGGAAAGGAGAAGTGGAGTACTATAGACCTGAGAGATTATTTGACATTGTCTGTGACATTGAAGTTATTGCCTTTTTAAGTGGTCTTGTGAAGCACACCCTTTAGAACTTAGAATCATGGATGGACAAAGTTTTACCAAGATCTTGACATTATCTATACAACTCCTCCTTATACAGATGAGAAAACTCAAAGCTAGTAATTAATTGAAGGTTATTCCAGACCTGGGTCTCCTGAGCTCTGGTTGAGTGTTGGGTCACTGTAGATTCTAGGTCTAGGATCAAAGTCACAGAGTGAGATTGATTGAATCTAGTCTGTTTGCTACTCTCTTTAATGGGTCTTCTTAATCGTGGCTTTATTTTCTCCTCTGCTTAATAAAACTGTGTATGATTTCCCATTAGCTCCTAACTTCTTAAACTGGCATTCACAACTTTCACAATTGACACCAATCTGCATTTTTTTTTTAGCCTCAGTTCTCCACTACTCCTCTTCATATCCTCCATCCTGCAGCATCACCAGACCTGCCTTGGTTTTGCAAACACACATTGTTTTGCTGTTCTTTTGTACACACCATTCCCTTCATTGGCAATCACTTCCCAACATTTTACCTCTTCCCCTGGGTTTATGCCCAGCCAATTTATATTCTCTCATTCAGCACTGCTATTACTATTTAGAGGACTTACTCATGGCCACATCTTCAGTTTCTTGCTAGACCAAAAGCTCCTTGAGAGTAAGGACCATGTCACACAGTTGACTGACTGGCAAAAATGGTGTGCTCCAAAAATATTCGTACCCTAAGAAGCATTGACATGACAATTATTTCAGAGATCTCAACTCCAAGTGTGATGATGGCTTCAGCGCTCATGTCACCTGTGATATCCTGAGATGCTTGTGTGGGCTCCTGTTGGCAGTTGTTTTATTCTATAGAAAAGGCCCTGTCTGAGCCTCAGGTGCAGTGCACAAGGGGCCTTGGACTAGAGTAACTATTTTATTACCATCCCTGTTTTCTCCTTAGAAGTCTTAGGACAGCCTTGCATTGGTAAAGCAATTTGGGAGCATTTCCTCTTCTTGAGGTATTCTGCTGACATCCAGTCCAGCGTGACTGCATTGATGTTCTAGGCTCCACCTCAGCCCACTGGCAATGAAATTCACAAGACATTTATTGTACCCTATGTAGTTCTTTTATTGGTTGACCCAGCACTGCTATAGCATAATAAGTTCCTGGTTTAGCATTTTAGCTCTTCCATGTCAAGTCCTGCCAAGAAAGGGAAAAAAGCTGATGAAGAAGCCATCATTCCTTAATTATCTTGAATCTAAAATATGACAGTGCCCTCTCTGGCAGATGTGGCATCCTCCTTCCTTTAACCTTTGTCCTCTATGATGAGTCTGGTCTGGGAAAATCACCGTCCATAGGGAAGGGCGTGAAAAACCTACACAGAGGTTCAGAGGACTGGCCTGGTGCCAAGGCCAGAAATGCTCTCCACTCACCTTCCCATGGGGTCATTTGTCAGTGCCCTCCCTGCACCTGTTCTTTCCTTGGTACCATCCCTCCTGGAACCCTGCAGTAGAATACCTTCCTTCCCAAAAAAGTCTTAGATGGCCAATGAATATGGGGGCTTCTTTTTGGGCTGATGAAAGTGTTGTGGAATCAGAGTGATGATGGTTGCAAAGCTTTGTGAATACAGTAAAAACCACTAGATTGTATACTTTGAAAGGGTAAATTTCTGGGTATGTGAATTATATCTCAATTTTAAATGAAGTCACGGAATACAAACTCCTTGTGTAATAAATTAAAATCCTGTAGCACAAAAACTCCTGAAAGACCACTTGGATTTTCTCCTCAACTGTGTCCTCTCTCTGTGCATGTTCAAAGGTCGGGCCGTGCAGTGTGTGTGCTGGGAGTGGAGAGGAATGACAGCCGTTCATCTGTTTCATTCCCTGTTGTGTCATGCGCAGTGACCTTGGTCTGGGTATTGACTTGTCTTTGCTTCCACAGTTAAAACAGAGGTAATGAGCCTGACCCACTTGATGAGGACCTGGGAAATAAAAATCCAGTTTGTTAAGTGCTTTAGAGCGATGAGGGCCAGCTTCCCTCTGAATGGGTACAGGAAGGGTTGAAGAGACACCGACATGTGTGGAATAAATCCCAGGTGCGGGCGGGAGGCTGGGCGTGTGTTGTGCTGGGTGATTCAATTATGCCACTAGGTGCTCCATTAGGAACCGGTGCTGCTGGTGACTTATGTCTATGGCGAGAAGGAGACTGAGTTTGGTTTCTGCAACAATGACAGGAAAGGGACTTAGGGGAGGAGGGTGAGTTTCCCAGGAGGAATCTTCCCGGTGCTTGGTTGTGAAGGCTTGATGAGTGAGGGTAAGTGCCACCTAGTAGGGTTTGTGACTGGAGGGGTTTCTACTGGTCTAAGCAGGCATCCTCAGTGGCACGCCCAAGGCTTTCTATTCACCTGGTAATCAGAAAACCTCCTTAGAGGAAAGGTGAATCGGGAAGCCTGAGTCCCTGCCTCACCCACAAATGGGGCTGTGCCTTTGGAAAACCTGGACAGGGATGCAGGGAGTCATCCATTCTCACACCCTCTACCCACTGCAGCTTGCTGGATGCTATGCCAGGCACATGCCAGGGCATGGACAGCTTGCCAGTCTAGCACCCATCAGGGTAACTGAGTCCCATAGGCAATCAGGGAGAAGGGCTAAGTCTTTGCTGCTTGCTGGTGCTCCATCACACCCTGCCTTACTCTGTGCCCTGGTCTGTGGTGTGAGATAAGCAATCATATCAGTGTGTTCTAAATACTGGCTGTGACCTGTGCCTCATACAGATTCTTGTCACTCACCTACCCTGAGAGGACTGGCCCACATTCTTTCTCCTCCTCCTCATTCTCTTATCAGAGTCTGAATGCCTTCTCCCCACTTACCTGCCTATTAAAGGTAAATTGCCCATACTTCAAGGCCCAAACCAGTATCATCTTCTGCAAAGAAGGCTACTTTTCTCTCTCCTTCCCCCCTCTACCCAGGCAAGATGAGCCTTGACTCCTCTTTCGTTCCCACAGAATGCTGCCATGCATGTATTGTAGCACTTAACCACGTTCATTCACGGTGGGTTACTTTAGAGCAGCGGTCGCCAACCGGTGGTCCAAAGGTTGGCAACCACTGCTTTAGAGAACTTGTCGAGGGCTTCATGGGGATTCATGTCTTAGTGCCTAGAATAGGGTCTGGTGCTTAATATATGCCCAGTGTGTGTCTGTTAAATAAGTGAATAAATATATGAGTAAATAAATAAAGCAGAACATCATTTGTGTCCTCATACAAATAGTGAAAGGTATTTATAAACTCCATAAATATTTAAAATTGCTTTCCTTTTTATGGTTGTGGTACTTGATGAGAATATTCTAAATGTGTTTTATTAAATCTTTTTTATGTCTATGGAATTACTATTTTTTTTGGTCAAAGGTGATAAATTTTGGGAGAATCTATACCTTACAAAATGAAGTTTTAGAAAGCAGAGCTTTGCCCAAGTGTGTTCAGCAGAAGGTTAGTTCCCTGGTGGTAATAGTTGGTAAAGAAGAATGGTCTCGGGGACAATGAAGTTCAGGAGGGACTGGGTTGAGCAGGTCTCTGTTGTGGAACATCTCAAAGTTTTGACCTGGTGTTGCTTAGGAATATTAGTGAGAGGGTCATATAGCAGTGACCTCTACAGCAGAAACTTAGCACCTATATGTGAGGTGCATGTTAGGAAGTTTGTTAATGATTTGTTGGTGATAGACCAGTGCCTCAATCTAACGCCCTGAGGGCAGACGAATGTCTGTTCTTAGGAATGTCTTGTGCCTGTGCTAAGGACCCACTTCTGCGCCACCCTCTCCATGTACACCACCTCTGCTCTGCAAAAGTGAAGAGAAAATTTAAAGGGAATTAAAACATTATTTTACCTGCCACAGCAATATCAGGCATCTCCAGTGGACTCTGCAGAAAATGATTGTGGTTTTAGAAATAACCTGTCAGCCCAGTTGCTCTGCAGTAACCTTCCAGGATGTTTCTCTCCATAAGTACCAGTTCTCTGCATGGTAATTACCAACTCTCTCCGTTGTAAATTCGCTGGTATCTAGGAGCAATTGCTAGGGAACTCACACTTCCACAAATTTACAAGAGGAAAGCAACCTTGCATTTACCCCAGGGGGAGCTATCAGGGTATTCAAACTAGGCTGGGTAAAGGATGCTATTGATCATAGAAATAGTGGGAAGAACTTGAATTTTTACCTGGTCTTTTTCTCCATGTGTGAGAGGCTGGCTCGCTAGATTATGATGCTAAGACCTATGGGGGATAATTTTCTTCTCAGGGTCTCTTCCACTCCTTGAGATTTGGAGCAGCAGTAAGTCTGACCTAACTAGTTGGAACCCTATATTGTCTTCCGCTGATGCTGGCTAATCTGTACCAGTGTCTATGAAGATGAATAAGAAGACTTGGTCTGGTACAGCTGGAATTTTGACCTGTGCCTTTGCTGTTTGTCCTCTAGAGATCTCAGGGAACACAGAGGACATCCCTCTGGTGCGCTGGAGGCAGCAGTGGCTAGAGAATGGCACTTTGCTTTTTCATATCCATCACCAAGATGGTGCCCCAACCCTCCCTGGACAAGACCCAACCGAAGAACCCCAGCATGAGTCAGCAGAGGAGGAGCTGAGGATCCTGCACATCTCGGTCATGGTAAGAGCAGCATGGCCTTCACCTCTCAAGCAATGGCTTACATTACTTGGACATTAAGAGTCTTGGTGCCATACACACAGCTCTATAAGACCCAATGCCATAATGATCACTGATCATGTTAATGAATAATTTCCCATTTATGGGAAAGCAATCCACTTGTGGTGTCAGTAAAAGTTGCAGTTATTTCCACAGCACCATTACCCAACTGTCCTCTGTAGGAACATGCCTAGGCATAGAGTTTTTACCAACCATCAGCAATAGATAGGAACAGTAGTCTGTCTTAGAAAGAGATTATTCAACTTGTATATCCAAATATCTTATAATAGTCATACCATAAATGTTGGCCAAATGATTGAATAGCCAAGCTGCTTGATGCTACCAACTCCTCTTCCCTCTTGCCCTACCTGGGAGAAAGTTGGCATCCTGGCTCCCTCTCCTTGTACAAGAAAGGTCATGTCAATAGATACTACTCCCTCCCTCTAGTCCAGCTCAGAAACTTCACCATCAGTAACCTTCACCTATTCAGAAATTTTAAAAAAAAGTTTAGAAGATTCTAATTAGCAGATTTCTTTTCTCAAAAAAATTAAAACAGTATTCCTAAAGTTCTAGGAACTTGTATTTTAGAATCTTACTAGAAGTATGTACAATGGTAGTTGGGGTTTTCTTTGATGGTGTATCATTCATCAATGTATCCTTAGCACTTAGAACAATCCACTCACATACTTAATGCTTAATAAATATTTCTGGAATAAATGAGTGAATTTCCCAGTGCATATAGAAAATACCTGTTTTACTTGATATTTTATGTATTAGTATTATATTGACAAAGCCAATACATATTCTGCTCCTAGGGTAGCCTGGGAGCAGATTGAGGCTTGACTGGTTAGCCATGAGCCATATGTATGGAAGGGCATGGGCTATTCTGTTAGGAAATTCAGCTGAGAACCAATCTAGGTCTTGGTGTAAACTTTAATCATTTATTATTCTGTAACCATCACTACATGCTGTGTAGTTTTGTGTATCAGATTGGAGGAAACTGAAACACATTTTTGATATATATAAATTTACATTATTTAAATACTTGGCATAGAAACTTTCCCCATAAGAGTCTCTCATAAAATCTCAGAATGTAATCCTTCTATTTCTTCCTCAATCCATGTCCCTATGAATAACTGGCTCGATAGATTACCTGCATATACATAAGCTACTTTATGTAAACTATCTGGTCAAGAAAATAATTTTTGAACAGCAAATAGTTAATCTCAATGTCCAGATATGCTAGAAGGCAGGCAGACAAATGAGATTGCTAAGCCCCATATTTACAAATGAACTGAGGTTTATAACATGGGTGTTACTGTACTTGTACATCCATAATCAAAGGCCAGTGTTTCCTATCTCAGAGAAGGCTGTCTGCAGTATAGTTTGTAGTTTCCAGGGAGTGGTGAGGTCGGTCCGTCTGAGGAATCAGCCTGACATTGACCAGGGTGACAGATGTGGAGGCCCCATTGTCTTCACACTAATAATATGGTCTGAGTGAAAAAAAGGGTACAGGGTGGCTTCCCGCCAGCCATCCACAGCCTTCCATGGTTGGGGGAAGCAGTCATGGTCATGGGTGGTTTTCGTTTTGTTTCTTTTAGTCCAAGACCATGTCAAAGAACCTGTCTTTTTCACACCAAATATAAGTACAGAGATTCCCAAGAACTAATACTGGGTGTGGTTTTGTCTGAAAGAAAGACCTTGAATACAAAAAGTTAAGACAGGTAGTATGTCAGAAGGCGTGTTTAGTTGGGGTGGGGGAATCCTGTGAAGATCCTGTGAGACAATGCTTGTCCTGGTTGCTATCTCATATTTTCAGTGTGGCAAGGACCTCACTGTCTATCCTCAGATGGAGGTATTTTGGTACCTTCTCTAGAGGATTGTGTGTGTCTGTGTGTTGTGTATGTGCATGCATGCATTTGTGGGGGTGAGTGGCAGTGAAGATAGAAATACACTGATCAAGAATGCCAAAGTATGTGAGGAAATAGGTTGTGCCTGTAAATATAACAGCCCCTCTGAGAAACCCTGCATTATGAATACCATGCTTTTTTTGAGACCCCTGGGCAGAGGTTAATGGACAGTGGACATTTAAATGGAAAGAGAACAAAAGTCAGCCTTATTGCTGTGCCTTAGACCTTTTCTTCATATACTACTGGTCACCATGGCAGAGCACCAATGACATTCTCTTTCCCAAATAAAATGGAAGATATTATTCCTCCAGCTTTATTTAAACTCAGTTATTTTCAATGAGGCTGAGGGAGGCAGAGGTTAAAAGGCCATGGGCAAAGGGTGAGAATGGACAGGTTTTGTATTTGTCCCTGGCTTGGCCCCTTGGAAAGGCCCACATGTGATTGAAAAATTTAAGTAGTCCTTTGACTTCTGCAGGAGAGTAGGGTTCCCTGGGTGAACTGAAGATGTAAGTACCCCCCTCTCATCCTCCTCAAAGATGGTTTGGTCAATGTAGTCCCCTGCAGCCCAGCTTTCTGCTCACCTTCCTCCTTTCCCAATCCACACCACCACCTCCCACACTGCCTCTCCTATCCTGAGTCTATTGTAGTCAGTTTCAAAGCTGCAGTTGTATTTGCCCTCAGCTTAGAAATCAAGCCTAAGGGTATTGTGGTTGAAGATGTGATTCCTAGAGTCTCTTATGTCTTCTTAAGAGATGCAGAGATGGATAGACTTTATCTGATATTCTTTATACCATCTTCGGATATAAACTAGGCAACTAGTTGAGGCATCCAGAATGACATTATAAATGTGAGAAGATAGCAAAATGCTTTGACCAGTAACAGTATTGGGCAGCAAAATGCACTTAAATGAAATCCTATTGCCCAAACGCTTTTATGAAATAATAAAAGTGGTGCTATTTTTCATTAACTATAATGATGACTATTGGTACAGCTTGGACCCATTAGCATAATTTGAAAAAGAGAAAATTTAAGGTGTTTATTAAAAATGAATACATCTAACCTTTTCTCTCTTATTAAGAAAATATATATTTAAAAGCTTAACTGGCCCTAACCAGTTTGGCTCAGTGGATAGAGCATCAGCCTGCGGACTCAAGGGTCCCAGGTTCGATTCTGGTCAAGGGCATGTACCTTGGTTGCGGGCACATACCCAATAGGTAGTGTGCAGGAGGCAGCTGATCAATATTTCTCTCTCATCGATGTTTCTAGCTCTCTACCCCTCTCCCTTCCTCTCTGTAAAAAATCAGTAAAATATATTTTTTAAAAAAGCTTAACTGATGATCCTATTTCCAATATGTGCAAAGGAAATTAATGGTTCTGTGAAAACCTTAAGCTTTACATTTCTCTCATTTCATATTTATACCTTTCTTGTTCATCTTGTCTCAATGCAGGGATTGCTGTTTATTTTTATATTTTGCATTTACCATGTTTTGTTTTAAACACAAAATAGAAGTAACAAGAGAATGAGAAACACAGAAAAACCCTTTTGGGTATCTTTATGACATTGTATGAATGAGAATCAGTAAGTCATTTCCTCCACAGTGCCCAGTACAAATATACCATCAGCAAACCTCGGCTGAGAACTGGGCAATATTAAACTTTGAAAAACATTTTGCTTTTGTTATTTTTTCAATCGCATCCTAAAACTTTTGAATAACTATTTTCCCAAAATGCTACCATTTCTTCCTAGTGTAGAATAATTGGATTTTCTTCCTGAAATCTTATATTATTGCTCTGCAGGTCAAACAATGTATGTTAACCTCCTGTTTAACTCAAACTTGGCTGAAGAGATTTATTTCAAATTTTGCAAGATAATTGACATTTAAAACTACAAAAGTACACAAGGATAGTTTTTTGCAAACTCTTGAACAAGCAAAAGCAAAATCATCAAATGAAAATTGATGTCTGAGTTTAAACCAGAAGTCAGAGAAATCTTCAGTAATAAGCAGATTGTTTATTCCTGAGACGATCGGGTTTAATATGGCTTTATATTGGCTATTCAGACTCTGTATGGATTAACATTTCCATATTTTACTTTTGCTAATTTACCATATGACCTACATTTTTCTTCTTAGTGTATGTAAAAGAGTTTAATGATGTCTAATAGACTTTTAATGTATTATCTATATATTTCATCTTTGTAATTAAAGATGGCAGTGTTAATAGACTTGCTATATTGTATCCAGGTTGGTTAAGTGCATTTTTCACAGCAAATAGCCTTTCAAAAATACTGTGCTTTAATGTATATTTTGTAGTGATAATTCCGACTGATAAGTAATATCTTTTATAGTTCAGCCTTCTTAGGCACAATTCACAATTGTGGGGAAAAATAATCTTTGTGCATTTGTCTATCCCCCTGAGGATAAAGTCCATTAATCAAGCGTGGGTGCTGCTGAGGCTGTCTAGCCCCCTCACACCCGCCTCCCCCCCGCCCCCCCCCCGCATGAAGCTCATTGGCCATTGTCTACAGGCTCCTGTGGCCCTGACTGCTGGCTCCTCAGGTGTCCCTAAGCTCCTTGTTTCTGGGAATCCCTGGTGAGTTCAAGACAACATTTTTCTCTTTAGGGAGAAAAATGAAGAGAACAAGGTTCGGGGACAAAAGAGACCACAGGTGCTCTCTGGAGTGCAGGAACAGAATGGACACTTGAAAGAAGTTCCAGTCTAGGGAAGTAACATTTGGGGCTGAGTTGAGTAGAAAGCCCACAGAACTTATGGGAGCCTCAAGGACCATGTTTCCAAGATTGCAAACGATTTTGTGCCATGGGACCCATCCTTTCTCTCACTGTTACATTTGAGTTTGGTCCAGCTGCCTGTGCAACACATGTGACTTTGCTTGAAGTTGTCTTCATTTCACTCCTAAAGCTCAGCCACTTCCAGGGCAGAGAAGAGCAATTCCAAGTGGTCATCACTATCTCCACCAAGACCACCAGGTACTTATTAAATGGTCATGGGCACAGAAGAGATGGTGAGCTGCCTTTTTTTGTCAACACCTTTTTCCTTCAGAAAATCTGTTGCAAAAATTATTAATCAGGGTTACTTTTGTATCTTTATTATCAGTTGATATTATTTTTGTAGTTCTGACTGAGGATGCCCTAATTTATCAGTGCTGATCTTTTTTACCTTTAAGAATCAAATGGAGGAGTTAAATGTGTCATGCCTTACTATGAAGGGCAGAGCTAGGTCAATAAATTGGAAGGTTTAAAAAGATAGGTCCTGATTCAGTGCAAGGAGTTTTTCTAGCAATTTAAGCCATCATCCATCCTTGGACTGGACTGCCTAACTGGCGTGCTGCCCACCTGCCAGACTCATCACTGTGTACTCTGCCTTCCATTAGGAAAGTGGGGGGCAGTTCCTAAAATAATAAACAAAATCCCTAAAAAAATAACTTCTTTGCTTTGGGTCTTTGCTCTGAAAGACTGATGTGCAAAAGACTGGAGATCAGGGTTCCTTCAGAGGCTATTCCAAGAGCCAAAGAAGGTTTGGCTTGCACACCTCCTCACCCGGCACCATAATTTGTCTGTGCATCTCTTACAGGTACATGGGAGTCTGTTAGCCATTCAGTTGCTCAGCTAACTTCGTCTTGCTTGCTGCCACCCTTCCATATTCCTCTAGAGGGGGAGCTGGGGTATAGTGGAAAGAAACACTGGGTTTGGAGTTGGAATGTGGGTTTCTAATGCTGACTTTACTATGGTGGGTAATTGGCTGACTTTTTTTTTTGGAAGCTTTATTACCCCATCTGTGAAATGGGTGCATTGATTAGACTTTTAAGTGATAAAGAATGGAGACCCCTTCTGGCCTTCTCTGTAGTGGACTTTTACAATAGAAATTCATATGGAGGTAAGGGAGACAGGAATCCTCTGATAAAAACAAAATCCAAACAGGATTTCATGAAACCTGGAACTGGTAGGTCATGAAGGATCTGCGTCACCTTGTCAGCCTCAGCAGTGGCTTGGCTCTTCCGCACCTGTTCTATTGCTCCTGTTGCTGTGAATTGGTTTCTATGTCTCATCGAGTCTAAATCCACCCCCCTCCCCGGCTTCATTGCTTTTATATGTTTGTATTTTCCATTTGATCATCAAGTCACCTCACTTTGACCCCTCCTGACTTCTCTCAGTCTTAATAAGGTTTCCAGCTTTGTTCCTATGGCTGTCAGAATCCCTGTTTTTTGTCCCTTGTTCTTACTGCTTCGGGAGAGAAGCAGATGGCTCTACCCAGTTGCTGTAGTTCCTGTTCAGAGCTTTTCCTATCAAGTTATCCCATAGATAGATGTAACCCTAACATTCTATTGGCTGTAGTTATGAGGAGGTGGGCTTCTGTGGCACAGAAAATGGCCACCCCTATTCTAGGCACAGCTCAGAACCACTTCCTTTAGCAGAGACTGATTTTGTCATTCAACACAATAGACATAGTACTATCTACCTTATAGAGAGGAGGGTCAAATGATGTCATCATTATCACAATCTTATTTTGTACCTACTATGTGCCAGATGCTAAGTATTTTCAATGTATATTATTTCTTTTTATTTTCATACAACGCCATGGGTACGGTTTATTATTTTCCAGTTTTGCAGATGTGGCAATTGAGGGCCAGACAAGCTAAGTAACTTACCTAAAATTATGCAACTATTAGGTTGCAGAGCCAGGATTTGAGTTGAGGCGGTTGAGAAGCATCCAGCTCATATCCTGGCCCACACCAAGGGGCCAATATATGTTTATTTCTTGTCCTCTTAACCAGCTTTTGCTGTTTTGTTGAATTTTGTCTGCTAAGACTCATCTGATACTTTTCCTTATTATTACTTCAAAACTACTAACTCTATGAGCACTAGGACCCACAACCACGGTGAAACACAGATCTTTCTTTCTGTAGCTGCACCAGGCAGCTAACCCCAAAAGCTCAGATCTGTTCAGCTTGGCTAAACCCACCTGCCCACCTTGGCTTCAGCCATGCCACCTCACAGCTGGCCATGGGTTTATTGGCAGGGAAGGAAAGAGGGTAGTTAGGGATTTTCAACTCTGAAATTGTGAAAGTCATGTAATAGTAGACTTTGGCTGCTTCATATACATCCTTTCACACTTTCAGAGTAAATTTTTAGAAACTCAAGAAGCATTTTAAAAGCGTTATCGGCCTATTATTGATTTAAAATAATCATTGACTCATTTATTTATTTAGATATTGATTCTTTCACTTAACAATATCTGTCAGACTTCAGGTCTTTTTTTTTTTCAGCTACTAAGGAAATAGAACATTAATAATACAAGATTTTGCTTTTAAGGAACATTCAATCATATTATTAATGCTTAACATTTGAGGATGGCCTTTGGCAAAACTAAGAGCCAGGTGGAATGCACCATCTTCTCCATTCCTTTCCATTTTTACATCCTAGTTACAATTCTGGTGTTTCCTTTCTTGAAGCTCATAGAAGCCTTAAGTCACTCCATTTTTGCAGACAACAAGGAAAATAGCTAAGAGGCCAATTTCTCTTAAGGATACTAATGCCTTTTAGCAACTTGATGTAATATTTTGTACTGCCATTTAATTCACTTGATAGAGAAGCCAACAATTTACTTTTAAGTACTTAGCTCCAAAAACCCCTGAAGATCCTTTTGAAAGCAGGAGCTGTAACCTCTTCGGGGTTCACATCAATATTAAGAACTGGCAATAGTCATAGTAATGAAGCTATCACTTTGCTCACTGTGTGCCAGGCAGGGTGTAAGATTATTTTCCTGCATAATATCAAGTCCCATAGCAGCCTGGTGAAATTAGATGTGCATTTCCCCCCATTGTGACTTAGAGAAAGAAAATCCTAGGATCAAGGTCACACAGGTGGAGCCAGTATTCAAGGCGAGTGTGTCGGACCTCTGACCTCAGTCTGCTGTGGGACTCTGCTGCTTGGTGGCACCAGAGTCAGCTGGTCTCTCCCCTTTTCCAGGCTGTGGGGTCTCTCGCTTCTCTCAGCTAGTGCAGCAGAAACTCTTCGCTTGGTGGAGATGAGGAAGAGGCACCTAGAGAACTGGATAAGATGTTGTCATGGAGGAGTCTCTGAGCCCCTTCAGAAGTTGCAGAGCTAGATTGGACAAAAAGATCAAGCATTGCAAAGAAGCCTGGGGTTGGCTCTGAGCAAAGGTCATTGAGAAGCCGATGAGGACTATAGTCTGTGATGTTGAACTTGAGAGAAGTAGTTTATAGCAAGGGCTTTGCTATCAGAGAGACCAATTGAAATCCTAGTTCTGCCACTTACTAGATTTTCTAGTGACCTTGGACAGATTGCTTAATCTCTCTAAACTCATTCTCCTCATCTATAAAATGGGAATAATAATAGATTCTGCTTTGTAAGCTGTTTTGATGATTGCATGAGATGATTTTTATTAAGCACTTCCTATAATGCCTGGCCCATGGGAAGTGCCCAGTAAATATTAACTAGGTAAACTCTTGGGATGTCATGCAAGCTCCCTGTAACAATTCTGTGTGCAATGTGTTACCCAGTGGCCACTACCTTAGGGAGGCAGAAAAGCAGCTGGGATCATAGCAACATCTCGGAGGAGACCTGGAGGAGTCATACTCGGGGAAAACACCAAGGCAATTGGGGACATCAGGGCAATGGAATGAGCCCTTACAAAGCCAGGATGCGGTCATGTACATCCAGGGCATTGTTAAGCTGTTTCTGTTTCATTGTTTATAGGGTTTCCTAGCAGATGTATTATGGTTTAGGGCAGCCTTGGGCAAACTACGGCCCGCGGGCCGGATCCGGCTGTTCTATCCGGTTCTCTTGCTCTCCCCTCCGCTCCTTTACTTTGAATTTATATTAGTTCACACAAACACTCCATCCATGCTTTTGTTCCGGCCCTCCGGTCCAGTTTAAGAACCCATTGTGGTCCTCGAGTCAAAAATTTTGCCCACCCCTGGTTTAGGGTGATAAGCCCAGCTCCAAGCTTCCCTGGAAGAACTTCACCAGTTTATTTTTTCATCAAACCAAATGATGTCATTATGGGAATTCCTTTTCTGCCCAGGTATGCACACATACAGATTGTTATTACATTCACAATAGGGAACAGAAGGCATGGAATGGTGGGTTTGTTCACCATTCAGATGCTTATCCCTAATGCTGTTAAATTTCCTCCCGGTAATGCTGTCATCCCCATGCTTCCTGCCCCTATCAAAACTTTGGGATTCCCTTACAGACCTGAAGTTTGTTTGTAAATATGTCCTCAAACCTACTCCCATCACACCCATGGGCTCTGATTGGAGACAGACTAGATTTGATAGTAGATGTAGCAGCTCTATATAATGCCTGGCCCATGGGAATACTAGCATGGAGAATGGCAGGAAGTTAGGCCAGGGCTCTATGAGCTCTGTTGCATCTACCCATCTCTTGCCATTGTAGTGCCAAAGCAGCCATACACAATATGTAAGTGAATGTGTGTGACTGTGTTCCAATAAAACATTATACCAACAGGCAGTGGACCACATTTGGCCTAGAGGTCATAGTTTGCTGAGCCTGATCTAGTACTTTCTCCTCATTTTGTCTACAGAGCCCAAACACAGACTAAAATCTAGTAATTTGGTAGAAGTGATAGGGTTGTACTTGCAGTGTAAAGATAATAGTTTGCTAGTTTTCGTCAGCTTCCCATCGATTGATTGCAATTGTCACTTAAGGCAGGCATTGACAAAGGTTGTTCTTGCTGCAAATTCAAGGCATGCGGTATTCAATTTAGGTGACATGTAAGCACATTAGCCTCTCCTGTGAGGTATTAAAAGTTTAGTGAAGACAAAAGTTGATGAAAACAAAAATATGCTTCAACTTGACAAGAGTAGTCTACAGAGGATACTGATGACAAATATGCTATTTTTCTTCTCTGTGTAGCTGATGGCCCCTGCTTGGTTTCAACTGTGACATACACAGTAGACTATTATTAAAACACACACACACAGATATATTAGAATGGTCTCTTAAAGCAAAATATCCACTAGAGGTGTTCACACATGCATGAGAGAAGAGTTTGCTTGCGAACATGTCAAGATCAAGTTGGTTTGTGTGGGACTGATATGTAGGACTTTTAAGAGTTAGTGGTGGCTCTTTGCCTTGCTGATGAGGCTGAAGGTAGACAGATCATATTAAGATCTCCCCTCATAAAATCATCTGTGACCCTCTCAAGTTTCTGCTAAAGTTTATTGAAAATCTTGCCTTGCCCTGGCTGGTGTGGGTCAGTGGTTAGAACATCATTCCATGCACCAAAGGGTCACAGGCTCAATTCTCGGTCAAGGGCACATACCTGGGTTCAATCCCTACTCCCTGATGGGCCATGTGCAGAAGGCAAGCAATCCATGTGTCTCCCATCTATGTTTCTCTTTCTATCTCCCTCCCTCTTGCTCATCCTCCCTACCTTCCACTCTCTCTCTAAAAACAATCAATGGAAAAAATATCCTCAGTTGAGGATTAACAAAAAAGAAAAAAAGAATATTGCCTCTAGGATTGGCTGATGTCAGTGGACCCTCCTCAGGGTTGCATAGAGGTCTCTATAGTACATGTGGAGAGGTCAGGCATATGTGGGGAAGTCTTGATACTGCCTTGCTATTTATGATTCTCCTGATCCTTCTACCACTGCTGCTGATGTCCGTGAATAGCAATAGAGATGAGTCAAGTACCTTCTAACTTGGGATGGATCAGATGCTCAGTTTATTGATATATTGAACTGATGCTGACAACAGGGGGTACTTCACGGAGCAGTATCTAGGACCTGCTGGGTTCTGGCTCCTAATCCCAAAGTTTGTTTAAGGTGAATTTAAGGTGAGTTGTTCTGCCTGAGTACCATAGAGAAGACGGAGCCTTAGGAGGTCCCTAAGGGAGACCTGGCATGAGATGTTTATTGAAGCATTCCTCCTTTTGTTTCCTCCCTTCCTGTGTCTTGTCTGGGAAGGGCTTTGGGACTAAGACACAGGAGGCTTTGGATTTATGAGTGAACATGTCAGAATTTGGCATTATTGGCTTTAAAACCATCATTGCACAATGAGGAAAGCTGCCACATAGAGCAAACTCAGAGGGTCCTGCATCCCCAGTAATGTTCAGGCCCTCTCTGTTATTCCCTAAATGTCACAGTGTGTATACATCCAAGGCTCCGTCCCCAGGCTGTCAACTAGCTGATGGCCCCTGCTTGGTTTCAGCTGTGACATACACAGTAGACTATTATTAAAAAAACACACACAGAGATATGTTAGAACAGTCTCTTAAAGCAAAATATCCACTAGAGGTGTTCACTCATGCATGAGAGAAGAGTTTGCTTGCGAACATGTCAGGATCAAGTTGGTTTGTGTGGGACTGATATATAGGACTTTAAGAGTTAGTTAGTGTCAGTCCCCAGTACCACTCCCATCACTGCTCTGCTGATCAGAACAAGCAGCCTCTATATGGGAGACCCTGGGCTCTCCAGGGCACGGCCACCTTCCTGGGACTGACTCTACCTGGGAATGGGATGGGGCAGCAGCAACATATCCCTGCCAGGCCCTGCTCATAGCTTCTGCAGCAGTGATGCAGGCTGAGAACCCAGCTAGGCTCATCTAGACTCCATCTCTCCTATCCTCACCAGTGACTAAAGCTGGGCCGAGGACATGAGCGGCCTAAAACCACTGACTTCGAAGTCAGGAGGCTTGGATTAGGGTTCTTTCCCCACGAAAGTCTGAAACCTCAAACAAACTCCTTCACCTCCCTGAGCCTCCGTTTGTTCATCTGTAAATGAGTGTTCTCAAAACTTTAGCACCCCCCCTTTTTTTTGCCATCTATTTATACAATCTATATTCCTGTTTTCTGAATATTTCTATATATGTAGATTGGCTTTATCTGGCTGAATTTATTTTAACCGTATCTTAAATGAAAATGTCAACAAAGGCATGGGCTTGAAGTTATCATTCATTATTTCCATGGAGGTTCGGAAAAATGCTAGTTTATAAACTAAATAATAAAATGAAAATGTTCCACACTTTCTTTTTAAAAAAATATAGCTTATTGATTTTTACAGAGAGGAAGGGAGAGGGATATAGAGTTAGAAACATTGATGAGAGAGAAACACCAATCAGCTGCCTCCTGCATGCCCCCTATTGGGGATCGAGCCCACAACCAAGGTACATGCCTTTGACTGGAATTGAACCCAGAACCCTTCTTCAGTTAGTGGGCCTATGCTCTAACCACTGAGCAAAACTGGTTAGGGCAATGTTCCACACTTTCACTGGCTATCAACCAGGAGCACGCATATGGGCATGGCAACTCCAGACCAGATGACCATGCAGGCTGCCTCCAGCCCTCACATTCTAGGTGGAAGTGGAGACTTAGGGGCACCGGCAATCCCTGGTTAAAACAGAATTCAGAGCAATATGTGAAAAAGCGTTATTCCCATCCTCGGAGCAACTCTGCTCTTTTTTTTTTTATCACCCTCAAACCCCATTTATGAACATGATGATGGTCTGGGGGAAATGGTGGGTCTGTGTGCCTGCAGGTGGAGTTGATGGAAGCGGTTCTGCCCTGGGAGGGAGCTGGCACTTGCTGCTGTGCTGATCCTTTGAAAGGAGTTTGATTCCTTTGAGCCCTTTTCCATGTCACAGGAGGGCCTCTTTGGGGGCACATGGGTTTGCTGAGCACTGACCCAGGCACCCTGGTGCTCAGATGGCTCTGCTGTTTGCAGCCATCTCCTGGATGTGCCCCTGGCCATTGCTGATGGTAAGTGCTCCAGGAGCCTCCTGGGACTGGCCACAGGATGGAGTGGCCCCTGGAACACGTAAGGGAGCAGGTCCACAGGAAGGGCTTCCAGCTTGGGGGATTTCACAAGGAGAACTGTCCCACGAGCACTGTGGAATCACCTGTGGGGACTTGGGGTTCTCAGGAGAAGATGTTGATTGTCCTACTTAAAATGACTTGGCTGAGGCCAGATGGGAGACACATGGATTGGTTGCCTCCTGTCTAAGTCAGTGTTTTTGTTTTTGTTCCTTACCTTACTGCCTCGATTGCCCTGTGCTCTCTGTTCCTTGGATAGCAGCTGTATTTTGGGGAGAAAGTGTGCTTTAGAAGAAACAGTTATCGCACTCGGACTTGCCAAATAACAATGTGGGGACTCAGAGTGTACCTCCCAGACTTCCCTTGAGGTGGCCTGGAGTGTTCTGGGGCAGCCTCCACACAGGACAGGGACAAGTCCAGGCCATATGTCCCATCAGGAACACAAGGTCCCCTCAGAGGCACGGACACTCAGCTGCCTCCTTCCCCCTGCTTTCCTCTCCTGCATGCCCCCGTGAGTGCCTTCACCTCTTTGATCAATCTTGGATCTGATGTTCATTTTTACCAATTTAATTTAATGAAAAAAGTTAGGGTGAGATGTGGGCCATGTTACTATTCCTGTGTAATATAGCAAGCACATTCTAAGGGCTGTCTACATCCAGACATTTCCCCCAGCATCTGTGCTGCATGCAGCCTTACCAGCCTCATATCACTCGAGGCCACTAGGGTTGAAGAGGAAGAACGGTTGAAAGGAGAGTTATTTCACTTGAAAATCATGCACATGCGCACACACACAGTGCATTTCATTATGTAAACTTTCTTATTCACTCTTATTGCCCAGGATCCCCCTTTCTGCACCCTCTGCTCACTGGCCCTCTACTTGCCATGGCTTTGGCATAGTGCCCTGTGCCCTCACTACCCCTCCATGTATGTTCAAATCCTATCTACCCTTCAGGTCCTACCTCACCTGTCCCCATCTGGCTACACTCCCCATCTTTCATTCAGAGACCATGCCTGCCCCTTCCTTCCTATGGCCTGGCTGCCAGGGAAGACCCCCTCTGAGGCTCTCTTATGGCTCTATTTCCATCCAATGGGTCAGTATTTTGATGTGCCTTTTCCTTCCCTACAAGTCTCTGGGCTCCCAAATGGCAGGATTTGGTCTAAGTCTGATTCATCTTTATATTTCGTACAGCTTCCAGCCCAGTGCTTCACACAAGAAACATCCCCAGTTGGTGTTTGTGAAATGAGTATAATTTGTTTGTATTATGTTTTGTTCTACTTGGTCTTCACAACTGCCTCTATCTCACCCCCAAGCTTCTGACTTACAGATCTGTCTGGATGTCCCCCATGCATTTCAAACAACATGGGCCAGTGAAACCCATCCAGCTGTCTTTCCAAACCCCTCTCCATTTCGTGTTCTCTGCCTCACTTGGTGCAAGGACCACCGATAGGGTCCCCAGCCAGATCCCCTTTCCTCCCTCTCCCTCCTCACTTGATCTAGCACTGAGCTCTGCTCATTTTATTTTCCAGATGCCTCTAGAATCCCTCTTTTCTCTCCCTCACCATGACCACCACTGATACAGGGCCCCCTTGCCTCTCACCAGACTACTGCAAGGGTGTCCTACCTGTTCATTCTGCCTCTCTTGTTCCCCTCAAAACTTCCCTCTCACCGCCACCAGGCCATTCCTGGGAAAATGTTCTGAGCAAACGCCATCTTCCTGTTAAAAAGGCTCAAGCAGTTCCCTCCACTCTGAAGGGCAAATTCCAAGATGGGAAACCTTTCATGATCTGACCCTCCATCACCTACCATTCCTTGCTTTCCACTTTGTCCTAGCCACACTAACAAGCTGTGTCATCTTTCCTAGACCCTCCCTATTGTTTAAAACTTCCGTGATTTTACTAATGCTGTACCATTGGCTTTAAGTCTCTCTCAGCTCCTCCAAGTGGGGTTGCTTCTAATGACTCATGAGTTTAAAATCCACACTGTGACACCCCCCACCCCAGGAAGCTGAGTTGAATGGTGCTGTGTGATCCCTGATACATAGTCCCACCATTGTCCCCACCTGTGCATGAGGCTATCTCCTCTCATGTGAATTTCCTGCATGCAGGGACTGCATCTTTGGATCCTAGCAGGGCCTGGGCCTTGCCAGAAGGCTAGAAGGGACTCTGAATGGTCAGCCTGTAAGGAAGTTGCTAAGCAAGTCTGACACAACAGGAAGCTGAGACTCAAAGAGGTCGAAGGGCTGTCTGACTAGGGAGTGGCACTGTGGGGACGAGGACCCAACCAATGATTCATTGTCCCTTCCTCTGTCCTGCAAGACCTCTGGCCAGATGTTCAGTTCAGGTCTCCCCTCTGCTTGTTGTGGCTCCTTTCTCTCCACCAAATCCTCACCTCTCTTTTTTCCTCCACATATTCACAGAAAATGAACCTTGGTGAAGACTGTCACACACACCAGAGCTGGCTAGGTTACAAAGCCGTCTCTAAATATCTATTCAAAAATTATTTTAGCCTGGCCAATGTGGCTCAATGGTTGAGCATTGGCCTATGAACCAGGAGGTCACAGTTTGATTCCTGGTCAGGGCACATGCTTGGGTTGCAGGATCCCAGTAGGCAGTGTGCAGGAGGCAGCTGATGGATGATTCTCTCTCATCATTTATGTTTCTGTCTCTCTCTTCCTCTCCCTTACTCTTAGAAATCAATAAAAATATATTAAAATTTTTATTTTAAATTCACACTGAGCAAAATCTCTGTGAAAGACTTTTTGAGTAAGAACTTAGTTTTTAGTGTTACAGGGCATGGCATAAAGACTGAGGTAGTACTGTTTGGTGTGATATCATGGAGAAGCCCCCTTCCAGGACCTGGAGACTGGCAGTGTCTGACCCAGCCTCTGGGCAAAGCAAAGCTGCCCCCCCCAAAATCAAACAAACCAACAACAACACAAAACACCCTACATCCTTGTTTACCTGCCCTTGGTGGCTGCGTTGACACTTCTGCAATTGGCAACCACAGTGCCACATCCCCATCAATTGCAGTGTGGCACGTGAATTGGATAATAATAGTAGGTGGAGTGCTGACATTTGTGACTGGTTCCTTTTTCCATTAGAGTGGAGTCAACATTATAAATGACCTGTAATCAGGTTTCTCTCACTCAACATGTACCCCGGGTACGGCTTCTTGACTGAGAGAGAAAAATGAAGTCACCGCTAGTGCTGGAAATGCATCAGCCCTTCATGTCCTGTGGAGTCTCCCCATGGGTACCCCATGTCTGTCACGGTTTCATGGCAGAGAAAACTTGAAAACTGCTGACCCCGATGTTGATTGGTCTGCTTGCTAAGGCAAATGTATTCTCCCCAACTACAAATGGACTTAAGAAGAAATACCTACCTGCAATCAGTCTACAGAAACAAAAATATAAATGCAAATACACAGTGTGAGGCAAAAATAGGTTTCTAGTTGTGAGTACATGAAACAGAGTTTATGCTTATATTATTATTTATTAATTATTGCATTATTTTCCATACAAACAACTGTAAACCTACTTCCTGTTGTGTGTATGTGTGTGTGTGTGTGTGTGTGTGTGTATAATGCATATATTAATAAAAAATATAAAGCTTTGGTTTCTAAGAGACGGGACTTTAAAAAAAAATTTACGTCATTCTCTTTGTAAAGCATGTAGTGCAGTTCTTCCTATAATTAGGTATTATAAAATACAATGACATGCCCTGGCTGGGTGGCTCAGTTAGTTGGAGCATTGTCCTGTACCCCCAAAAAGGTTGCGGGTTCGATTACCAGTCAGGGCACATACCTAGGTGTTGTGGATTCCATCCCTGGTTGGGATGCGTACTGGAGGCAACTGACCGGTGTTTGTCTCTCACATTGATGTCTCTCTCTCTCTCTCTCTCTCTCTCTCTCACCCCCCCTTCCTCTTTCTAAACTCAATAAACATATCCTCAGGTGAGGATAAAATAAAATGTGATGGCACATTTCTTTGCCCTTTCTGGGAATGAGACCCTATTCAGGCAGAGGTCTGTGTAGTAAGGTACAGGTCAGTTCTAAGTGCAGGTCATTTACTAGAAAAAAATCCCTGTCCATTGAAAGATGCACTCTGCCTCCCCCAGCAGGGTGCTAATGGCACAGAAAGGTACAAGCGACACTGAGGTTGGATAAGTCTAAGCCATCATGCTTTCTGAAAGCACAGCTAATGTCCTCTGGGTGATGGCTCTGTAGCATGGACCTGCCATTGGAACGTCCTTGTGAGAGAGGAGGCTGACACCCAACTGTCAGCTGACTTCTTCCTGGGGACAAAGCAGCCAGGGGCCAGTTGAGAGGAGTGAAGATGGGCTTCCAGATTGAGGCCTGGAGTCTGAACTGACACCCAGTGTGTAAACATCATGCTATTTGTGCTTTACCAACCTTGCCAAGCCATCTGGGTGTGCCTCCCTCCCTGCAGTTAATCACGCTGTGCACGGCTTGTGGGCAACGCCCTTCCTGGGCCCTGGGCTGGGCTGGGGCTGTAGAAACTTTTTAACACATGGTCTTTGCCAGCAAGTCTAGAAACAGAATTAGGGGTTAAAGATTAATTCAGAAATGTCCACATATGCTTTAGGGGGTGGGAGAGAATGACATGTCTGAAGATTGGAGTAAGCAAAATCAGTTTTAGGAAAGAGAGGGAGTTATGCTGGGACTTAAGGGAATGGAGAATGTGGGTGGAGGGAGGGTGAGTGGACATGTTGGGAAGGAGAGCACAAAGGCCCAGGAATAGGCATAGACAAGCCCCTTTCCCCTCCGCCAGCTCTAGCTATCTCTCTCCCTCTTCCCCGACTTCCTCCCAACCTCCTTTTTATTTCTCTCCTTTACAATAGAGCTGAATGTTAAGACTAGAACAAATAAATTGGCACAATTAAAAACTAGGAAAATGAAACCCTGGAACACTGTGATCTAAATTAAGTTGTCATGTTGTTACAGGTTGGCTGGGAATGGCCCTCATGGGGTCAGGAACACATGCCTGCCCCAGGTACAGAATTTAGCATTGGCTGGGCAAGTGATGTGTGTCTCATCAGTTGCTTTAGAAGCAAGAAACCCTAACTGTCTTTGTGTCACATGAGTGTCTCTTGCCGGATCGGACTGACCTATGGATTCACTCTTCATCAAGCTCCTGATTAGTAAATCAAAACAATACCAGTGCTGGGCTTTTTGTCACTACACAAGGGGGCGGAGCAGAGCTGGGACTCGGCTTCCAGCTTCCCTTTGCTCTGGCCCATCCTAGCTGATGAGCCTGGACGTGTGCCCAAGTTCCTGGCTTATGTGCCTAGCATCTGGCCAGAAACAGAGTGAGCCCTGGTCAGTTAGGGAAGAAATCAAGCTTACAGGTGCCAGGGTCTCTACTCCACCTCATCACCCCCCTCCCCCCCCACCTAAAGCCAAATACAAGAGAAAAAAACTAGAAAACTAGGACAGAGCTGACAGCATGCGGAGATGGGTGGGTAGGGTGCCAGGGAGGGAGGAGGCAGGACAGGGCAGAGTTGTGTTTGTTTGTGTGTTTTTTTAATTAATGATGGGAAGGATTTGAAGACTTATACAATGGCTTTCCTAGCAAAAATGTAATTAGTTGAAGACAATCTGCCGCTGATGTTGGAGCTGGTGGGTTAACGAAGCCTGCCTTAATGAGAACAGCAGTGTCTCTCAGAGCTACCTTCACAAACCAGGGCTCTCCTAGATTGGGGCTTGATTATTTCCAGAAAAAAAATGAATTTTATTAATTTTTAGGGGGGGCGGGGAATAAGAGCCACAGCACTTTGTGCTTGGCCCAAGACAAGACTCTTGTAACTGTCAATCTTCTCACTCCCAACCCCCTTTCATGCCAGACAAAGTTTGCTGGCAAGGAATAGGTTTTGGAAGGGATTTCAGTGTATGATGTGCTAATTGTACATGTACATCATCTCCTCTAGTCCTTAATTCCCTTTTGGGTTTTTCCCCCTTGGATTTTTTTTTTAGCTCTAATATGCATCTTCCTTGGATGCCAAAATGGAGTCACAGCTGTAGTGTTATAGGGATGTGACTGTGGATGCTCACTGTTTTCCTCAGTGTTGTGGGTCAGATCAGTGACAAGTTCAAGGAGGTTTGTAAGCAGAAAGCAATGCAGACAAGTTTTGTTAGCCTCTGTATTTGACAAGCATTGAATGACTTGCATTGGGTATGACCATTACCCTTTGGTACCTAACACAAAACATGACCTTCAGCGTTTCTCCTACCTTCTCCAAATCTGTTGGCCAGCAGTTTGTTGAATTTGCAGTTCCCAGTTTCCCTGAAAGTGTTCACATTCAAGATTTTCTTCCCAGTCTGTCTTCTACATGTGTTGTTACATTGTGGAAAATATCTGCCATTTCTCTTAGGTCTCTGATCCCAGCACAAGGGGTTGCAGACAGCAAACAGACCCAAGTCGTGCACATGGGTGGCAGACTGCTCTCAAGGAAATGAGTGAGCATCTGTTGACTGTAGACCCTGAAGACAACAGAGAAGACCAGGCAGGAATCCTAAGCAATGACACACCAGACCTAATGGCAATTATGAAGAAAATACTTAGAAAACATCTTCCTAAGAACAGATTTCTCCATAGGTTTTCCCTGCCTGTTTCAAAATGACAGTCTGACACGTATGGTCACCCATGGCACAATTAAATTATTGCTTGAAATTATGCATTTAGTCAACCCAATGCTAAGCTTAACTAAAGAAGATTGGGGGTTTCTGTGGCAGGCAGTGTAGACAGTTCTGAGTGTGGATATTTGGGAATCCTCATTTGCGTAACCATAAGAGTAATGTGTGTAGGAGCAAGGCCATTCAGGGCTTAATTTAAAGAATATGGGAAGTTCTAGAATCAGGGCGCAGACTACAGTGGTGGGCCCCTTTCTACTCAAGGTCATGGAATACATAAATAAGATCAGTGGTTGAATCTTTGGCCTCATACTACTGCATAAACTTGGGCAAGTTATTTAACCCCTCTTATCCTCTGTTTTCCAATTTAAAAAATGGAAATAGTAATTCTGCTGCTTATAATTGTGGGTACGATTAAAATAATGAATGTAATTCACTATGTGCTCTGTTTGTCACATGGTAAGTTACAAATGGTAGTTATTATTATCTCTCCAATATGTGATATGTAAGAATAAGGCAATATATGCCTAGAATAGCAAAATAAAGCAGGAATTCAGGGGAGCAATTGAGCACATAGGATGGATTGGTGTAGGAAGCTGAGAAAAGCTTTCACAGTGGTTTGTAGCATTTAATATATTCACAAAACAAACCATCAGCTATGTATGGCTGTCACCTCTCTAAGTAGAGGGACAGTGCCATTGGAGATCCCACTGTGAGAGAAGACCAGGCAGGAGTCCTAAGCAATGATACACCAGACCTAATGGCAATTATGAAGATAATTGTGTGGGGCAAGAATGTGACCAAGTCCCACACAATGTGAAGGGCCTTCTACCTGTCCCAACTATCATCTCTGAATAGCACAGCCATTAAGGGCCCATCTCAATCTGTATTTGGGGAGGAAACAGACCTTTTAAATCTTCACTAGTTCAGAGAGTGACATTGGTGAATATGTACCAAATTCAGAGAAATCTTGACATTTTGAATGTCTCTTCCCTTGTGTTCCCAATTGTTTTCATCTGAAGTCTTGGAATCCCCCCAGGGCATTGGAATCACCCCACCTCCCAGGTGCCTTGCCTAAGGTCTGCCCTCAGTGACTAGTTTTAAATATTGATTTTCATTTGCTCAGCTCCAGCTGCTGCCCACGAAGTGACTATATCTCTGAGACCTTCTCTCTTCCCCTTGAGCTGGACTATCTGACTTTGAGGAAATGGGGAGAAGAGGGTTTAACAACTCCATTATGTTCAGAGAGAAAGAGGGTTAAAGTCTAATGGTCATTAGCATATACTGTGCCAGCTGCCTCTTCTGTTACTTGTTCAGTAATTCCCATAACAGTTGGTCCTAATGGAGCAGATTATTGTTGTTATTTTATTTCATGAAGATCACCTACTGCATAAAAACAAAGAGGAAAGGAAGAAAGGAATGTGGCCAAGAGTAGGCATTGAGTGTTACCCAGCTGGGTTATTTCTTTATTGGCTTCATGCTTGGCTTGTGAAGATTTGCAGGGCTGGTGCACAAAGCACATGGAGGCAGCCTGTCTCATGCAGCTCTGCTGTGGGTTTGCTGAGACAGCGACCTGGGGTGCTTTTGCTTTTGTGTGGACTCTTTTATCTCCTAGCCTGCCTGTCACACATTCATGCATGTGTATGCACACACATAACCACACACGTGGTTATTGGTATTGTCTTAACACAACACCGATTGGGGTTCCATCATAATGTCTGACTAGGCAGCAGCGTCTCAGAACATGGTTAAGTCTACATCTAGAGGGATGCGAAGACTTCAGCTTTGCCCCTGTCACCTGATTCCTCACTGCTGCCAGCTCTGCAGGGGCTAAGCCACTCTTTGGAATTAGGGGATCTATTAGGGTCGCCTTGGACCTAGAAAACTCAGCCCATAACAAGTTGCTTCTCTCTCACCCTACTTTTCTCAGCGCCAGTTGGCCTTAGCATTCTCATTAAACGATAGACAGGTCAAATCAAAGGACAGGTCACTGAAGCTGCTAATGATTAGACAGCTCTGAGCAACTTATGAGCAAATGCACTCCTTTGCTCTGGGACAGAAAAGTGAAGGCTCTGAGGCAAGAAAAATCCCAAGAACCAAAAAAGCAGCTCTATAAAAAGAATTTGAAAGAGAACAACTTGAAATAGCCCAGTCTGACTCCAGCACGCTAGCCTCCGGCCACTTCCCTGTAGGGCTTCAGGCTGTCATTAGATGAAACTCCCGAAGTCTCATGAAGAAACTGAAGACAAACTTTCCAAATTAAAGACATAGATAGTGATCAAACCTAACAGAATTAAAACTTTTAGACATAGAAACAAAAAAGTAAAGCTATACAGTTGAGTTTCCTCCTGAAAAAACTCCAGGTTCTTGACTTCTTTGTTTGAAAGGGCCCGCAAATGTCAATCTGCCTGACCTGGAAGATCCTTATTAGAAATTGCCTCTTGCTTATGGAAAATTGCCTGGTCCCTACCTTTACCCAACAAATTACATTTTAATGAGAGAGGAATTGGAGGGACATCCTATTTCTTTCCTAAGGTTTGGATACTTGATATAGAAGAATGGTGAAGAGGTTTTGAAGCAGCTCACTACAGCAGGCTACAGTGGCATCATGCCCCAGTGAGAGGCTAACCAGGCAGGTGGGTCTGTCCCCTGCCAGTGGGATGTGCAATTCACACCAGAAGCCCCAGAGGACATACTGAAACCTCTTAATTAACGTGGTGGCCCATGGCAACTGAAAGGCATTTCCACACGATTAAAGACTTCTGAAAGCCCCCAAGGGGAGGTAATGTTCCTAATAATTTATAAATTGAACTCTGTACTTAATATGCTTAAAGTGTTTCTCTCGTCTTCCAATTTGGAAGGAGATGGGCAGGGGATAATGGATTTCTATTCACCAGCCATCACAGAAAAGAGAATTTGCCGGAAGCACAAACCAAGGAGCTTTCTCTTCTAGTTTAGGTGATGCCTTCTGGCAGTAAAAGGAGCCTCAAGGTCAAGAACTTGTTACTACAATTTCAATGACATCATCTGATTTCAAAGGCCTTATTGTACCTTTGGAGAAGTGGGTAGGTTGGCTTATGGGGACTCCATGGCCTACCTTGAAAGGAGAGGTTCCATTATTTCCTTGGTCTGCAGTTTCTGGCTTTACTGGACAGGAATTGCTCACAGACATGTTCTCTACCATCAGTTTACCTGTTTCGAGTTATTTCCAGTTCTCCGGGGACCAGTGTTACACTCAGGACATGTTCAGGTTGGAAGATTCAGTGTCTTTCTTTCAGTCACTTCATTTGATAGATAAAGGCCTCAGGTAGATTCAGAAAGTTATGCATCATCATTCCACTGGTTAGCCCTGCTGTTTTATTGGTGATGTTCATGTTATTAGTAATTTGGGTCTGATTTTCCATTGGGCTCATAGAAACACAAGGATGGACGAGACTTTGAAAAGTCACCTATCTACCTCATCCATTCCTTACCCCTGGTCCATTTGAATGTAGATTAGAATATGACCAGCATTGCCCATGTAGGCTTTAGTTTTTCTCCTCTTAGTCTGTTTCCTTTGAAAGCCAGAGGCAGATGTGAGTTATCATGGTCATACATGAGAGGGGACCTGTGCCCAGACCTTCAGGTTTGTTAATTGGGAGAAATAGTTGACATGAGCCACCAAACTTGTCTATTTGAATCTTATTTTGTTAGCCACCCTTTAATTTCCTTTTGAATATCAGTGGAATTCAGTATGTCCAGTTGTCTTGAGGGATAATTAATTATGTCTCAGATTCACTCTTCTGGTTCCTCCTAGGGTGAAACTAAGCTTTGAAATGTGAGCTGATTAATTGGCTGTAGTCCCTTGACAGATGGTAGCTGGAAACAAAAATCTCAGCTTTTCCATTTCTTTGCCAAGGGTTCACAAAATCCAGGTGATATCCCAAGTGTTGATGATATTGATAGATCCAGATTCTTTATTTTGAGATCTCTGGATCATATGACACTGATTTGGGGTAAGAGAAGGATTCCACTTACCCCTGAGATGTTACCTAGAGTGCCATCTAGTCCAAGATCTCTTTACCTATCCCAGTTTCTTCTCTTGGAAGAAGAGTAATGACTGCCTATTTCTAGCCCCTGTGAGCTGTTTTTATCTTCTTTTGTGCCTGCATTTACCTTTAAAAATGAGAAATACAGATTACTTCCTCTAACTCCAATGTAAACTCCACGAGATCAGGAACTATACCTGTATTAGTCTGGCAGAATCCCTAAAACAGTGACCACTAGCAAAATGCCTTGCTAAAGTGAGTAGATACTTGTTGAATGATTGAGGAATGAATTGAATGAATGAGTCACATAAGCAACTGACTTATATAAGCTTTGCTTGCAGGCCCATAGAAGATGTCCATATTGAAATATACTCAAAATTTGCCTCTACTTCTCTCCTTCCTTCCGTCTCTTTCTTTTACAATTATTGAACACCTGCTATGTGCCATACACTGGGCTTAACCTTGGACCTTGGGGGCTCCTCCCATGAAGTCTAAAACTTAGATGAGATTGACAAGCAAATCAAAGGTAAATGTCCTTGTGGTTAGAGTCATATGGAGGATTCTATGGGAAGTTCACCTAGATTAGGGAAACATTTTCTGAGATGTCACTAAATTCACTTTGAAGGACAAGGAGGAGTTAACTAAGGTAGGGAGGGAAGTGTGACACATACCCAGAACCAATACACAGGTCAGATAATGAGACCGCCTTGTGGTTGACCTACATGACTGGGCTAAGCATAGAAGGGATATCTGCCAAGCATGTTCTATCCCTGGGCAATCACCATCGGTGTTATAGAAAAGATTCTAAAATCTGCAAATTACCTGACAAACCTCATGCTATTCTCTAGGGTAAGTGCCAAAAATGTCAGTGTCATAATAAAATAAAAGCCGATGTCATTTGTTTGATCTCTGTTAAAGCCAGTAGAAACGATTTATTGATTTTTAAAGAAAACATATTTTTAAATGCCACTTTTTTTTTGCAAGCAACTTGTTAATAGATGTGGAGTTCTCATATACCCCAAATGCACTTCTAGTTATAAAATGTTCACAGTTTTGAGGAAAATCAATAGAATAATCAGAAAACTCATTGGAAAGATGAACAAAGAGCAAAATAATTTCATATCATGCAGTCAGTGTTATTTTTTAAAATATATTTTTATTGATTTGAGAGAGAGAGGGAGAGAGAAACATTGATCCGTTGCTTCCTGCATGCCCCCTACTGGGGATCAAATCTGAAACCTGGACATGTGCCCTGACTGGGAATTGAGCCTGTTACCTCTCAGTGCATGGGACAGCACTCAACCAACTGAGCCACACTGGCAAGGGGTATTTTTTTAAGATTCATAGTTTGCAACTTGTTTCACTTGGATCCAGATGTTTCTTAGTTTTGTTTTCTTAATGCCATAAAAGCAAACTAAGACACATAAATGAAGAATATGCTCCAAACACAGCTAAGGTAATACAGAAACTCAGAGCCAGGGTCGCGTGTGTGAAGAACTCTTGGCCCTTTCTGTAGATCCATTATGTTGTCATGTGCTCATGCTCATATCAGGTGGAAGTCTGTTTGGGGTTGAAAGCATGGAGCTCCCAACAGACTTGGCTTTTGTCAGACAAGAAGATATGGGCAATTTGCCTTTCTTTCTTCGACTTGGTTATCAGGAAACTCCTAGCTACAGCTCTTGGCCCAGGCTTTCTTTCCATTCCACTTGCCCCACCTCTTTGTTTCATTAGCTGATTTGAAAGAAAATCCTAGAGCATATGTGTTTTTTCACTGAAACTGCTAAAAATCCTCTGTGGAAGTAGATCACAAGTAATGATAATATCAAAAACTATAGTTTATCACAGGACTGTAAAAGTAATCACAGGTGAACACTGGATTTCCAAGTTGTCTCTGTAGAAAGTGATCAAGGAGGCTACACCTGTGCCTTTTCCTAGTATAGTAGAGAGCATGTGTGTGTATGTGTATGTTTATCCTACCTATGACTTTCTCTCTGGATAGGGCAGATAAGCAATTCAGAGGAATCTGTGTGTGGTGATTTTACAAATCATTATAAAATACTAGAGGCCTGGTGCATGAAATTCGTGCGCAGGCGGGGGTGGGGGGGAGGTGTCCCTCAGCCCAGCCTGCACCCTCTCCAATCTGGGACATTCCTCTCACAATCCAGGACTGCTGGCTCCCAACCACTCACCCGCCTGCCTGCCTGATTGCCCCTAACCACTCCCCTGCCAGCCTGATGGACGCCTAACTGCCCTCCCCTGGCAGCCTGGTCACCCCTAACTGCCCTCCCCTGCCGGCATGGTCTCCCACAACTGCCCTCCCCTGCAGGCCTGGTTGCCCTCAGCTTCCCTCCCCTGCTGGCCTGGTCACCCCAAACTGCCCGCCCCTGCAGGCCTGGTCCCCCCCAACTGCCCTCTCCTGCAGGCCTTGTCCCTCCCAGCTGCCCTCCTCTGCAAGCCTGGTCACCCTGAACTGCCCTCCCCTGCAGGCCTGGTTGCTCCCAACTGCCCTCCCCTGCAGGCCAGGTTGCCCCTAACTGCCCTCCCCTGCCGGCCCAGTCACCCCTAACTACCCTCCCCTGCAGGCCTGGTCACCCCCAACTACGCTCCCCTGCAGGTCTGGTTCCCCCCAACTGCCCTCCCCTGCAGGCCTGTGTCACCCCCCGAACTGTCCTCCCCTGCAGGCCTGATCGCCCCCAACTGCCCTCCCTTGCAGGCCTGGTCCCTCCCAACTGCCCTCCCCTGCTGGCCTGATCGCCCACAACTGCCCTCCCCTGCCGGCCATCTTGTGGTGGCCATCTTGTGTGTTAGAGTGATGGTCAATTTGCATATTACCTCTTTATTATTATATAGAATTAGTATCAAATTATATAGTAATATCACATAGCATTATGTATATGTATTATCCTATATAATAAAAGCCCAGCGACCAAATGCAGAATGACCACTCGACCAGAAACTGTGACATGCACTGACCACCAGGGGGCAGACACTCCACGCAGGAGCTTCCCCCTGGTGGCCAGTGTGCTCTCACAGTGGAGGAACTGCTCAGCTCACCAAGATGAGAGGCGCTTCCACAGTGGGAGCAGCTGCTCAGAGGGCAGGTCCACAGCCACTTGGCTGACCTGGATGAGCGGCGTTTCCACAGCAGGCCAATCCCCGCAGGCCACGCTCCCACCAGTGCATGAATCCCGTGCACTGGTCCTCTAGAGTATGTAATAATCCACAATTAATAAGTTATATCAAAATGTTGTGGCACCTGCCACAAATCTGGATTCTAGAAGCAGAGAAACTACTCCACGACATCAGTGAGTACCTGAGAATCCTTCCTCCAGGACCTGTGCTGTTTCACCTGGTGTCTGGAACTCATTCTTGGTAACTGATTATTAAAGAGTTGGGATCATCAGGAATCACTCACTCTGAGCTTAGGAAATGTTTAGCAAGTTAGAGATGCTAAATACACTGGTTTAGCCTCATGCAAATGTATGTTCTAGCTCCCTTTAAGTCATCATGTTTTTTACAAAATAAACAAACTAGTCCTGAGTGCCTAGGCCAGCCTTGGGCAAACTACGGCCCACGGGCCGGATCCGGCTGTTCTATCCGGTTCTCTTGCTCTCCCCTCAGCTCCTTTACTTTGAATTTATATTAGTTCACACAAACACTCCATCCATGCTTTTGTTCCGGCCCTCCGGTCCAGTTTAAGAACCCATTGTGGCCCTCGAGTCAAAAAGTTTGCCCACCCTTGGCCTAGGCGTACACGTGGAAATGGGAATTTCACATTAACCTAACAAAACAGTCCGTCCCATGAAAGAGCAGTGAACGAGAATCTGGGTCTAGAGCCAGTTGGCACTGTCTAGCTTTGTCGTTTCTCTGGGCCTTGTTCCTTCATCAGAAAAGGGGGAACTGAACCTAGAGAGTTTCAGTGCGTCTCACAGTTGAACCAGAACACAGATTTCTTTGTTGAAATTCAACTAAGTTGAGGGCCTAATGGTTTCCTCAGGCAGGGAGTGATGTGTGACCTGAAAATGGGAGTGTGGATTTCCCACTACCGATGGGTCTTGGGTGGAACACCTCTTGGGTGCTTATTCCAAGGACGTGTGTTGATGACAGTGCTGTCTGAACCACAGTCAGCTGGATGGGCACTTTGAATAACTCCTCTTTTCCTTGAAGAAGTGAGGATAGATGTTGGAGGAATTAGGATTGTGAGATATATGCTAGGAATGAAGCTCATTCAGGATGACTGTGGTCATGTGGGTTGGAGTGGGGGCTCTGAAGTGGCAGTCTCTTTGTTCCCATTTCAGTCCTAGTCATATGCTGTGTGACTTTGGGCAAGTTGGGTTTTATGGTGTGTTTTTCTCTCTGTGCCTTAGCCTTTTCAAATGTAAAATAGGGAACATGTAATCTAAATAAATAGTTTAACTCTACCCCTTAGAGTTAAAAGTGTGAAGCAATTAAAACAAATGTCTGATACATGGTAAGACCACAAAGTAGACAACTGTTCTCTTTTTATCCCTGCACTAGAGGCCCAATCGTGTAAGGGGCTTGGCCCTCACAGCCCCAGCCAGCCCTCGCAGCCCCTTGCAGCCTCAGCTGGCCCTTGAAGCCCCGGCTTTGTTGGGAAGGTCGTCCGGATGGATGTCCGGATGGTCGTTCTGCTGTTTGGTCTAATTAGCGTATTATCTCTTTATTATATAGGATAATATCAGGAAAGAACCTAATACTGATCTTCCAGCCCTGAAAGTAGAATTAGGGGGAGGGGGGACGAGTGGAAGGGGCTCCTGAAACTTCTGTGTTAGCAGGAAAGACAGTGTTTAAACCATTCTTCAGAGATGGATGTTTATGCTACTCTTAGAGCTCTTTAGGGAATGAAATTACCTCTCGCTTGCACAGACCTAATTCAGTGTCTGACAACTTTTCTCACTCTCCAAGTTTTTCTTCCTGTGTGGCTTAGTTACCTATTGTTGCAGTTTCAGTTTGGGGTGAAGGAAAGGATATGGGTCTGACTCTGAGACACGGGGTTGGTCTGCGGAAAACCTATTGAGCTGGACTCAGCATTCCCTTCTCGGCAAACGGGTGCGGGCTCAGATGCGGCACTTTCGAAGCCCCAAAGGCTCTGTGTGCACGTCTGCAGGACCCCGGAGGGAGGGTGGAGGACAGGGCAGCAGGGAGTCAGCAAGGAGCCAGGATTTGGGGCTATGGACTCTCACCCCAGCCATAACCTGAGCAGCTTCATGTTTTTGCTTGCTCTGTACTTGCGTAAGAGATTTCACCAGGAGAAGGAGTTCCACAGATAAAAGAGACATTTGAAAGCCTGGAGGCCCCAATAAGCCACCTGGTGTGACCTTTCACTTGGCAGCTACTCCGTTGCTTCTTATCTCAGCTCCTCTGTACTGCCTGTTCAAAAGTGGCAACATCGTGTGTGCAATGTGTGTGTGTGTGTGTGTGTGTGTGTGTTTTGTGTACGTTTTTGTGTGTTTGTGTTTATGTGTGTATTTTGTGAATGTTTGTGTATGTGTGTTTGTGTTGTGAATGTTTGTGTGTATTTTTATATGTGTATGTGTGTGTATGTGTGTGTTGGTGTGTTTGTGTGTGTGTGTGTGCATGCACATGCTTCTTTGCTCACAGTGATGATAGAAGAGGGAGGGTAAATGGGAAGATTTACGTGGAGAGAAACTTTATAAATCCAAGACATAATGATTATGAGATTGGAAAAAGCCCCCTTTAAGAAGTATGGGGAAATAATATTGACTCAGCCTGTGGGGTTTTCATTTCCAGCCTGTATGATGGGGCTGCAGTGATTGAAGCCCAAGATTGATCAAGAGAGGAGCCATGTGACATACCCCCACCTAATGAAATAGGTTTGGAGGGACATGGACCAAATAAAGGAGTGGTTACAGTTGTACATAGGACAATTTATGTCCTCTGGGCGCTGAGCAGCACAGGCTTGCCAGACTTTCCCTCCCAGCCCTGTTCTGGGTAGGTGTCCAGGGAGGGGCTCGATCTAAGAGCAGTGCATCCTTATCTCTGACAAACTCACAGCTCCTGGTATTTAAGTTATGGCCTCAGAGGGTAGACTTGGAGCATAAGGTTCAGAAGAAAGCTCTCCTGCCAGCCTGACTCCAGGGTAGGAGTCTCGGTCTCTTCCCTGGAGACGCACTGAGAATGGGAGCATCACTCTGGCCAGTGGGAGTGGGAGAAGGCTATCTCCCAGGGCAGTGGTGACCCAAAAGTCATGTCAGGTGGTCAGTTTCCTGCGCACACTTGGATAGAAACTTCCCTTTAGATTGGTCCATGGTCTTCCCTGCTGGGCAGTCACTTTGATGGAAATACTTAAGGTTAGGCTGAAGATGGCCTTGATTCTGTGGATACACTCTGTTGGGCACTTTACACTATTACCTAACTTAGTCCTGACCACCACCCTGTGAGGGTGTCACTTCTCCATCACACAGATTGGGAACCTGAGGTTTCGAATTTAGAGGACTCACTGATCATTGGTGGAGCCAGAGTAAATATCTGTACAGGATTGATTTTCAGATGTGAGAGAGGGAGAAACCAGATCCCCTCACATTGCTAAAGGAATTGGTCTGAAAGTAGCTTTGCATGGATCAGATTTGCCTTAACAGACTAACCCTACCCCTTATTTCTGAAGCTGAAACTCAGACATATACAATCACAAAGATGTCTTTATTCAATTTGTTTGGAAGCAACTGTGGAACACTTGAAATGATGCACTGGTCATCCTAGTCCCATCTTTCTTTCACCTCAAACACAAGTTACAGCAGACTGTTCCTTTTTTGCTAAGTGACACTTGTTACAAGTGCTTCTTGCACCTGAATGAATGAACTAATGAGTGACTGGTGGTGGTAGCAGAGGGGAGATGCCTCTCTGAGGGATGAGCTCACCATCCCCCGCCTCCATCTGCTTTCCTCTCTCCAGGGTGGCATGATCGCATTGCTGCTGTCCATCTTGTGCCTGGTGATGATCCTGTACACTCGCCGCCGCTGGTGTAAACGCCGCCGGGTCCCCCAGCCCCAGAAGAGTGCCAGTGCTGAGGCAGCCAATGAGATCCACTACATCCCCTCTGTGCTGATTGGTGGGCATGGGCGGGAGAGTCTGCGCAATGCCCGCGTGCAGGGCCACAACTCCAGTGGCACGCTGAGCATCCGGGAGACACCCATCCTGGATGGCTATGAGTATGACATCACCGACCTACGCCACCACCTGCAGAGGGAATGCATGAATGGAGGGGAGGACTTTGCCAGCCAGGTCACCCGCACCCTCGACTCCCTGCAGGGCTGCAACGAGAAGGCCAGCATGGACCTCACACCAGGTGGGAACTCCTTGAGAATATGGGTTAGATCCGTGGTCGGCAAACTGCGGCTCGCGAGCCACATGCGGCTCTCTGGCCCCTTGAGTGTGGCTCTTCCACAAAATACCACGGCCTGGGCGAGTCTATTTTGAAGAAGCGGCGTTAGAAGAAGTTTAAGTTTAAAAAATTTGGCTCTCAAAAGAAATTTCAGTCGTTGTACTGTTGATATTTGGCTCTGTTGACTAATGAGTTTGCCGACCACTGGGTTAGATCATCAGTGTCTCAGATTCCACATAGTACCTGGCCATCAAGTAGCCCTGTGCTGCTCAGGGGTTACAAAGTCAGCTGCTTTCAGAAAGCAAGCAGATCGCACAAATGTGTGAATGAGTTGGATATCAGACAATAGGGACTGGTGCAGACTGTGGTGATGAGAAGCCATGTTCTGGGTGAATACACTCAAATCACATTCTATAGTCTGTATCTAGTTAAAGGGCCACACTTGGTGTCCCTATCCACACAGAATTAGTTTAATTGAACTTTCAGTTGGAATCACTTTTCCTTCACTCTTTTCACAACTTTGTGGTCTCCTAGAAATCAGAGTATTTCCGTCTCTGCCAACCTCTCACTTGAAAGGTTCCTTATTTTAATTCTGTGAAAACTCCACTTCCTTGGTTTATGCAGATTCCCTCGCTCTCACTTTCTCTGACCTTCTCTCTCAAAGTTCTTGCCTTGACTTTTTTTTACACAGGGAGTGACAATGCCAAGCTGTCGCTGATGAACAAGTACAAAGATAACATCATCGCCACCAGCCCCGTGGACTCCAACCACCAGCAGGCCACACTGCTCTCGCACACCTCCAGCAGCCAGAGGAAGCGGATAAACAACAAGGCGCGAGGTACCTGGTCTGAGGTTGGGGCGTGCAGGTAGACTCCTTCGTATTGGTGGAGGCAGGGCCCTTAATATCCTCGACCACCACTCTCATGTAATCTTTTCTGGAGGACTGTTGAGTATGAGTTACCAAAAAACCCAAATAATATACAAACCTGATGCCCAAGTAATTTCATCAACAAGAATTTACCCTTGGGAAATAATTGGACAAATATGCATAAATGGGTGTCAAAGGCTCTTTATCACATTGTTTAAAAGAGAGGAAAATTGGAAATAGCTTCAGTGTCTATCAAGAGGGAACTGGTTAACCACCTGCACACTGTCTCCTATCCAGTGGCCAACCACGCAGCCATTTACGACAATAGAGATCTGTACCTGTTAATATGGAAAGTTGGCCTCTCATCTATTACATGGGGAAAAATGAGGTCATAAAAGAGAAGGTGCAGGAGAGAAAAAGATGGCGGCTGGCAGGACAGAGGTGAGGGAGAGGAAGTGAGAGAGTGAGGGTATGACAGGAGAGTGTGTGGATGTGCATGGTGTGTGTGTGAGTGTGAGTGAGGGAAAGTTAAATCTCGCAGGAGCAGCAGGGGCTGGCAGACAGTCTCTCCTTGACGAGGAGAGACTACCACCACTGCAGGCACTCCCTGCATGGCAGGACTCCAGCAAGGAGCCCATGCCATCTTGAAGGGGAGAATGGCCTTTTTTAGGAACTCATCAACACCACCAACCAGACAGGCTTTGGAACTGCTCCGCAACCCAGCAGCCACTCCAGCCAAAATCCTGCTACCCCACCCGCAGACCCGCAGACCCGCAGACCCTGGGACCTCCACCTCCGAAGGTGCACTGCTCGGCAGCAGTAAGTGCAACCTCCCCCTCCCCAGCGGCAGAACTCCGGATTCACGAGTATCCAGCCCTGCAGGTGGATTCGCGCGTTTCCAGCTGCGCAGGGCACTCCACTCCTTAGGCAGCAATTGGGAGCCTCTGAGAGCCCCCGAGGGTGTGATTCTGCACTGACAAGGGCGTGCAGCCCCGCAGTAGAAATTCTGAATTCTCTCTTCCTGGATAATTGCCCACATTCACCCCAGCGACTCAACCTGCAGTGCCAGGACCCCTCAGGATGCATCAGAACTCTGCACCCGGCAAGCGCACCTCCACAGAGGCGAAGTTCCAACAGGCAGGCACCCTGAGCCCATCTACCTACAGGGCGCTAGTGGGAGCCACTGTGAGCTCTCCCTGGGTGCGATCTTGAACAAGCGGGGGCACACTCCCCCCCAGCAGTAGAAGTTTTGTATTTACTCATCCTGGATACCAGCCCATAGGCGCCTCAATTGCGTGGCTACACTGCCAGGGCCCTTCAGAGTCCTTCAGTGTGCCTCGCTGGCAAACGTACCACGGGTGCTCCTGTGAGCCGCCACTGGGAGTAAGCGCCTATCCGCCACAGGTGCAGCAGCAAAAGCTGTGTCTGCCCACCCCAATACTGCAGAACTCTGGGCACCACAGTCACACCTTTCCAGAGTGCAGGCCCCCTGAGCCCCATTATCACAACAGATGGTTCCTGGGTGCCACTCTGAGTCCCCGCTGGGCACGCGTGATTTCAATTAAGGGTGCAAGACAGCAAAAATTGGGACACTCCCCTCCACAGCGGCTGACTTCTAGACACCACAGTTGTGCCTCTCAAGCTCGTAGGCCTACATCAAGAGAACCCAAATAGCTCAAGTAGGGAGCTACACTAGATTAACAAGCCCAGGAGAATTGAGAGATTACACCAGTAGCACCATCCCCAAAAGAACCTGGGGAGCAAAGCAATTGCATCTACAATTAAAACATTACAGGAAAACATGGGAAGACAAAAAAAGCAATCCCCAAAGGAAAGAAAAAGAGGAACCACCAGAAAGGGAGTTAAATGAATTCGAGGCTAGCAGCTTATCAGAGATAGAATTCAGAGTAATGATTGTAAGGATGTTTAAACGAATGGATGACAAATACAACTCAATGACAAATACACACAACTCGAGAACTATAAGGAGCTGAATGAGAATGTCACCAACATGAAAAGAAACCAAGAGGAGATGAAGAACGACATAGCTGCAATAAAGAACGCAATGGAAGGCCTAAACAGTAGACTAGAAGAAGCTGAGGACCACATCAGCGAATTAGAAGACAAGGTAGGAAAAAACACACAGACACAGCAGCAACTGGAAAGAAGACTTAAAAAGCAAGAGGAGAGCCTAAGGGAGCTTTGGGACAACACAAAACGAAACAACATTCGCTTAGTAGCGATACCAGAAGGAAAGGAAGAGAAGCAAGGAATAGAAAACCTGTTTGAAGAAATAATGACAGAAAACTTCCCTGATATTGGCAAGAAAAAAACTATGCAAGTCCAAGAAGTAAATAGAGTCCCAAACAAGTTGAACCCCAAAAGACCGACACCAAGACACATCATAATTAGATTGGCGAAAACCAACGACAAAGTAAGAATCTTAAAGGCTGCCAGAGAGAGACAGAAAGTTACTTACAAGGGATCTCCTATCAGAATATCAACTGATTTCTCAACAGAAACACACCAGGCCAGAAGGGAATGGAATGAAATATACAAAGTGATGCAAAGCAAGGGACTGAATCCAAGAATACTATACCCGGCAAGGCTATCATTCAAAATTGAAGGTGGAATCAGGAGCTTCACAGACAAAAAAAGGGCTAAGAGAGTTTATCACTACCAAGCCAGCAACGCAAGAAATGCTAAGGGACTGCTGTAAAAAGAAGAAAGAGAAAGGCAAGAAGAAATACAAACACTAAGGAAAAATATGACAACAAACATGTACTTGTCAATAATAACATTAAACATAAATGGATTAAATGCACCAATCAAAAGACATAGGGTAGCTGAATGGATAAGAAAACATGACCCATATATTTGCTGTCTACAAGAGACTCACCTCAGAGCAAAGGATTCACACAGACTGAGAGCAAAGGGATGGAAAAACATTTTTCAGGCAAATGGAAATGAGAAAAAAGCTGGGGTTGTGATACTTATATCTGATAAAATAGACCTCAAAGTAAAGGCCATAATAAGAGATAGGGAAGGCCACTACATAATAGTAAAGGGAACAATTCAACAAGAAGATATAACACTGGTAAACATATATGCACCCAATGCAGGAGCACCCAAATAAAAAAATCTCCTGGAAGATATCAAGGGAGAGATCGACAACAATAGCATCATAGTTGGAGACTTTAATACACCACTGACATCACTGGATAAATCCTCTAGACAAAAACATCAGCAAAGAAACAGCAATTCTAAATGACACACTAGATCAGATGGACCTAATTGACATCTTCAGAGCATTTCACTCCAAAGCCACAGAATATACGTTCTTCTAAAGTGCACATGGGACATTTTCAAAAATAGACCACATATTGGGTCACAAGCGAAGTCTCCCCAAATTCAAGAAGATTGAAATTATATCAAGCATTTTCTCAGACCACAATGGTATAATATTAGAAATAAACTACAATGAAAACATTCCAAAAAATTCAAACACTTGGAAGTTGAATAGCATGCTACTAAACAATGATTGGGTTACCAATGAGATCAAAGAAGAAATTAAAAACCTCCTGGAGACTAATAACAATAAAAACACAACATTGCAAATCCTATGGGACACAATGAAAGCGGTCCTGAGAGGGAAGTTTATAGCTCTACAGGCCTACCTCAAAAAACAAGAAAAAATGGTAATAAATCATCTAACTCAACAACTCAAAGAATTAGAAAGAGAGCAACAAGAAAAGCCCACAGTGAGAAGAAGGAAGGAAATGATAAAGATCAGAGCAGAAATGAATGACATAGAAACAAAAAAAAAAAAAACAATTCAAAAGATCAATGAAACCAAGAGCTGGTTCTTCGAAAGGATAAACAAGATTGATGAACCTCTAGCCAGGCTCACCAAGAAGCAAAGAGAGAGGACCCAAATAAACAAAATCAGAAATGAAAGAGGTGAAATAACAACAGACCCCACAGAAACACAAAGGATTGTTAAAAAATACTGTGAACAACTCTATTCTAATAAACTAGACAACCTGGAGGAAATGGACACATTCCTAGAAAAATACAACCTTCCAAAACTCAAATCAGGAAGATTCTAAAAATCTCATTAGGCTGATAACTATGGAAGAAATTGAAGCAGTCATCAAAAAGCTTCCAGCAAACCAAAGCCCAGGGCCAGATGGCTTCACAGGGGAGTTTTACCAAACAGTCAAGGAAGAATTAAAACCTATCCTCAGACTATTCCAGAAAATTCAAGAGGAAGGAACACTTCCAAGCTCCTTCTATGAAGCCAGCATCACCCTAATACCAAAACCAGATAAAGATAACACAATGAAAGAGAATTACAGGCCAATATCCCTCGTCAACATAGATGCCAAAATCCTCAACAAAATTCTAGCAAATCGAATCCAGCAGTACATCAGAAAAATCATACACCATGACCAATTAGGATTTATCCCAGGGATGCAAGGATGGTACATTATCCGCAAGTCAATAAACGTGATACATCACATAAACAAATTGAGAGATAAAAACCACATAGTAATATCGATTGATGCAGAAAAAGCATTTGACAAAATCCAACACCCATTTTTGATAAAAACTCTCAGCAAGGTGGGAATAGAAGGATCATACCTCAACATCATAAAAGCCATATATGACAAACCTACATCCAACATCATACTCAGTGGGCAAAAACTAAAACCATTTCCCCTAAAAACAGGAACAAGACAGGGATGCCCACTCTCACCACTCCTGTTCAAAATAGTGCTGGAAGTACGAGCTATTGCGATCAGACAAGAAGAAGAAATAAAAGGCATCCAAATTGGAAAAGAAGAAGTAAAACTGTCCTTATTCGCAGATGACATGATACTGTACATAGAAAACCCTAAAGACTCCATCAAAAAATTATTAGACTTAATAAATGAATTCCGCAATGTAGCAGGATACAAAATTAACGCCAAGAAATCTATGGCATTTCTATACACCAATAATGAACTTACAGAAAGAGAGACTAAAAAAGCAATCCCATTTTCCATCGTACCAAAAAAATTCAGATACCTAGGAATAAACTTAACTAAGGAGATAAAAGACCTATACGTGGAAAACTACACGACACTGAAAAAAAAAGAGATAGAGGAAGACATAAACAGATGGAAGAACATACCATGTTCATGGATTGGTAGAATCAACATCATCAAAATGTCCATACTACCCAAAGCAATCTATAAATTCAATGCACTTCCCATTAAAATACCAATGGCATATTTCACAGACCTAGAATGAACCTTCAGAAAATTCATCTGGAATAAAAAAAGACCCCGAATAGCTGCAGCATTTCTGAGAAAGAAGAACAAAGTAGGGGGGATCTCAATATCAGATATCAAGCTGTATTTCAAAGCCACTGTTCTTAAAACAGCCTGGTACTGGCACAAGAACAGACATATAGATCAGTGGAATAGAATAGAGAACCCAGAAATCGACCCAAACCACTATGCCCAATTAATATTTGACAAAGGAGGCATGAACATACAATGGAGTCAAGACAGTCTCTTCAACAAATGGTGTTGGGAAAATTGGACAGATACATGCAAAAAAATGAAACTAGATCACCAACTTTCACCGTGCACAAGAATAAACTCAAAATGGATAAAGGACTTAAACATAAGACAGGAAATCACAAAAATACTAGAGGAATCCACAGGCAGAAAAATCTCAGACATATGCTGAAGGAACTTCTTCACTGATACTGCTCCTAGGGCAATGGAAACTAAAGAGAAAATAAACAAATGGGACTACATCAAAATAAAAAGCTTTTGCACAGCAAAGGAAACCATCAATAAAACAACAAGAAAGCCCACTGCATGGGAGAACATATTTGCCAATGATATCAGCGATAAGGGTTTAATCTCCAACATTTACAGAGAACTCATACAACTTAACAAAAAGAAGATAAACAACCCAATCAAAAAATGGGCAACTGATCTAAATAGACACTTTTCAAAAGAAGACAGAAGGAAGGCCAAGAGACATATGAAAACCTGCTCAAAGTCACTAATCATCAGAGAGATGCAAATCAATACAACAATGCGGTACCATCTTACACCTGTCAGAATGGTTATCATCAACAAACAACAAATGGAGAGGATGCGGAGAAAAAGGAACCCTCATGCACTGCTGGTGGGAATGCAGACTGGCGCAGCCACTTTGGAAAACAGTATGGAGTTTCCTCAAAAAACTAAAAATGGAACTCCCATTTGACCCAGTGATCCCACTTCTAGGAATATATCCCAAGAAACTAGAAACATGAATCAGAAAGGATATATGCACCCCTATGTTCATAGCAGCACAATTCACCATAGCTAAGATTTGGAAACAGCTTAAATGCCCATCAGCAGATGAGTGGATTAAAAAACTGTGGTACATCTACACAACGGAATACTACGCTGCGGTAAAAAAGAAGGAGTTCCTACCATTTGCAACAACATGGATGGAGATGGAGACCATTATGCTAAGTGATATAAGCCAGGCAGAGAAAGATTAATATCACATGATCTCACTCATTTGTGGAATATAATGTATGGCATAGACTGATGAACAAGAACAGATCCAGAGACTGAGAAACGTCGATCAGAACCTCAAACCTCAGGGAAGGAGGGGGTCGGTGGTAGTAAGGGGGAGAGATCAAGGGACTTGTGTGCATGCATATGAGCCTAATCAATGGACACAGACAACAGGAGGGTGGGGCATGAGTGGGGGGTGGAGGGTAATGGAATAAGGACACATACGTAAAAAAATAATAGTAAAAAAAAAAATAGAAAAGAAATTGTGAGGTAACCAGAAAAAAAAAAAAGGAGAAGGTGCAGCGGAATGCCATTTTTAAGGGTAGATTTAATAATGTTCATCTGTTTTTGTATCAGGAAAGGCAGAGAGTATATACATCAAATGTTAGAAACTGATATACATCAGTTTTGCTCTGATTTAAAAGATTTAGAGGACATCAGGGTTGTTCCCTTTACATATTTTGTGTTTTTTCTTTATTATCTTCTCCTTGCACATTGAATATATATAAATTCTAGAACCAGAAAAAATATAATATCCTATAGATATTAAGGCTTCTAGACATATGCCCCTTAAGGCATAAATCCAGTCTCATATCAACCAGAAGCCTGACCTGGAATGAGGGAAGTTTCCCTTTCTTCCTTCTCCACCCACCATCTATGCGGGCCTGCCCAGCAGGTAGCCGTCAGCAATAGCCCTCCTTGGTAGGAGCACGGGCTGGGTGGAGGTAGGGCTTTAGTGATTGGTGTCATATAAAAGTTGATTTCTCCAATAAATCTGTATCTCATGAAGCTCCAATTCCCATGGCTACTCCTCCCAGATTGTCAGTCAACCTGCTCTCATTTTTATTGATTTTTATCTTGAACTTGCCCAATGATGTGGTGCCCTGAAGACAAGACTGAAGATGTTCTTTGCCATGGTCCTGTTCATTACAGCTGGTTCCGCCTTCCTGAACCCTGAAGGGGATTCTGGCACAGAGACAGAAAACGACCCCCAGCTGACCTTCTATACTGACCCCTCACGGAGCCGGAGACGCAGTCGAGGTAGGAAGCATGGAGGGATGAAGTAGAGGGAGAGGAGCTCTGGGAAGGGGAGGGCAGGGAGCTGCAGAGGTGCTGGTTTGGGTTGTGGGCTCACTGCTCCAAAGCCAGTTTGCGGGAATGATTCTTGAACTCTAAGTGGTGCTGTGTCCTAAGGAAGAAAGAAGAGCCTAGAGTGGACTGTTCCAGAGACTCATCTCTCCCAGATAATGGCACTCTCAAACAGGTTTCCAAGTTGTTTGAAAGGCTATTTCTTGGTCAGAAGACTCTCAATTCCTTCTGGAAGCCTCAGGAGTCTCATATTTTGCTGTTTAGAGACAGGAAATAAAGTTGATAAAGTGTGTTATATGTGAAAAAATGGACAGGATATGTACCCTTGCTTATCCAGCCACACTGGCCTTGGGATTGGGTGAGACAGGGATAGGGGTGGGCAGGGTAATTAAGGAACAATTTATGGCCTAAAATATGTGTGTAATGGTATTTGCCCTTCAATCCCCTCCCCAGTGGAATCACCGGAGCCTATGCCTCCAGTTCCCTTCTCTCCCCTGGCAGGGTCCAGGTTAGTTCATTTATTCTGCTCAGCATTGATAGGGTTGTCCCTCCATGCACCCACTGCCTGTGTGACTCCACCCTGATGTTTAATGGCTTCAGGTGTGGCTACTGCATCTGTGGCTGCTACTTCTTATGACTTGTGGGCATCATCATCCTCACTGAGAGAGGTCTGGGTTCAAGCACCAATCAGCTCCATTTACTTGCTGTGTGATATTGGATAAGGACAACAATTCCTCTGAGCCTCAGTTTCCTCACATATTAAATGGGTTAACAACAGGGCAATCGTCATGATTGAATTATATCAAAACGTGCTTTTTTTGCTGACTGGCAAAGGACTATGAAATTCCTATTGTTGTTGCTGTTAGAATTCTCAACGGGGCAGCCTCAGGTTCCCACAGCACTCCATCTTAAAGAACTTTGGACAGGGGTCCATTGAGATACCATGGAGGATATTTGAGTAACATCACATTATATTATGCCCGATTGAATTTTCCCCAACCAAAAACCAATGCCCTCCTGCCACCACTTGAGTTCCTTTTGTACTGAGGGCACTTTGCCCAGAGATTGGAGAAAGCCCTTTTAAGTCCTCAGCTCCAGTTTCCATAGGCTTTGCAGCTATCAGTATAAAACTTCTTCCTAACATTTTTCTCAAGAGATCGATGGGGCTCTGGGCAATGCAATGTCTGATGCCCCAGTGTCCCTGAGGATAGAATGGGGGCCCTCTGGTCCTCCTTACATATTTATATACAAGAAATAGTCAACCTGGGCTCGTCAGCCCAGGCCATACCAAAGCAGGATGTGTTCTGCTTTAATAAAATTCTGTTTGAGGAAAACCATAGGAATGAATTAGAGTGAGCTTCTCTGCAGCACAAGACGACTACTTTTAAATACCAAGCTCTTCTAGCACATCAACTATTTATTGCTGCTAACTAGACTGTAAGCTTCTTAGGGATGGGCATGCCTAATTTATTTTACCAAAGTGCCTAGTGGAGGATTTGGCCTGTGATAGATGCTTGAAAGTGTTTGTTCAATTGAACTGGATACATCAATCAGGCCAGCAAGAAATTTCATAACCTACCTGCCATGGGTCAAGCTGTGTGATAGGTGGTAGAAACATGAAAACATGGCACGGTGATAAGTCTTAATTTAATAATATAAATAAAGGAAAATGAATACTCAGAAGTGAGAACAGTACATTCTACCTGGCAGCAATTTGAGGCAAAAAAAAAAAAAAATGAAAAGGAGAAAATAATTGCTCCTGGGTTGTATACAATATAAAGAATTTATGGAAAGAGGAGAATCTATGGTAAGGGCATTCCAATAGAGGAAAGTGGCGTATAAAAAGCCTTAAAGGTACAAAAGAACAGGGTATTTTCAAGCAAGTGGAAGTACTTCAGTATGGCAGCTGTAACCCAGGATATGAATATACAACAGGGAAACAGGCTGGCTAACTCAGGATCACCACTCATATGCCATGCTACCAAGTCTGCCCTGCTTCTGGTGGTCCTAGGAATGACTGGAGATTTTGAAGTTAGATGGATGATAGGTTGATGAAACAGAAGAACTAGAGAGACAAGAAGATGTTTTGCCAATTCCTGCCATCACAGGAGAGCAGTGGCAAGTGGCCATAACAGTGATAACACTGTGTGAGAAGAGCTGTAACAGCAGGGTGCACCGAGGGCTAGAGGAGCAACAAGGAATGAGTGAGAATTTGTTCTTAAACATTTCAGGGAAGTGTTTACAGGGAGCTGTTGTTCGAGCTGAGACTGAAGAGTAGGTGTAGACCAGGCTGACAAGGTGATGAAATGGCATTCTATGGGGGAGGAAGTGACATGTGTAAAGTCACAGAGACATAAACGATAAGGGTCTAGTTGGAGAGAAGTGACCAGTTTATTAGAGTGAAGCTCATGGTGCAGGTCTGTGGTTTGCTCAGGAAGGACGGCTGGAAGGTCAAAAGAAAGCCCATGGCCTTGACTACAGGACTTGGACCCGACCTGTCAGCTGGAGTCATTAAGGCTTTAAAGAGCACTGCCCTGTCCTCTGCTGATGGAGGGTCCCTCTAGGGCAGCCTGGAGGGGTACGTAAGAATGGGGGAGGTTGAGGCAGGGAGGTGAGGCGAGTGGATGGCTATTGCCATTGCCCAGGTGTGAGGTGATAAGTATAAGCAGGGAGGGAGCAATGGGGACGAAGGAAAGTCTGAACACAAAATGAAAAATGATTTAGTGTCATTGGTGGTGGGGAGGGTGGGAAGAGTTGGACATGAAAGAGTACTAGGACTTGAGAAACCAAGTACATGACAGTGCCATTGGCTGGGCAATGAAGCAGGAAGGGGAACAAGGGTGAAGGGAAGTGGAGAGTCCAGTTTGGGATTTGCACTTGAGTGCCCGAGGGACATGCTGGGAGTAGTTCTGCTACTCAGCCTGGTTTGGGCTGGAATCCAAATTTGTAAGTAAGTGTGGGGAAATAGACTCCATGCTCAAAGACTAGTAGCTTAAGTAGAATATCTCCAGGTAGCCAGGGACAGAGGATCCAGAGGCTTCCTGCTTTTCCCCAACCCCGGAGTCTCTGCCTCCCAGCCCCTGCCAGCACACCCACGTAGGGAACCTGCTCCCATAAAGGATGGTGCAGCCACGGACCCAGAGATCGGGCTGTTGCTAGGGCTTAGACTCAATTGGGCCTGTGCTCTGTTCTGGCTCCGCTCCTAGTAGCAGCTTGACCCTGGACCTGCCCTATGGCCTCTCTAACTTACTGTTCCTCTGCGGCGCTGCCTCATGAGATCGTCATTGTCAAGTAATATGAGCCACAAGGCCCTGGGCCCTGGTCTCTGACACTTAATATACTTCATTAGTGTTAACTGTCACTATGAGGTTAATCTCGTTGAGACCTGTTTTTCTTACCTGTAAAGTGGGTAGTGACTGTGCGCACATAGATTTATTGTAAGGAAGTATATATTCAAAATTTCAAAAAGTATATAAAACAGCATATTCTCAGATATCACAGATGCTTTTTATTTCTATCCGTAATAAATATTAACACAGACCACAAGACAAGTCCAAAGGACCGACATATTTTGTTGGCAACTCCCCTTGCTTTCTTCCTTTCCCACATCTGTTCTGCCTTCATGTGAAATCATCTTCACTGGGACCTAAAACAAACAAAAATCACACTAAAACTCCTCCTTCCCATCCCTGTCCCCACCTGACTGGGAGTGTTTCTCATTCCCCAGCTCCATTATTTTCTCATTGAGATTCCATTTGTGACCTTAACCAGTGACTGGGGAGAGCCTTTTGGTGCGACATCCTCAACTCATACAGAGTGGATTTGCCTCAGTTTCCTCCACCCATGCCCTATAGAGCAGGGACTCCCACCTATTAAAATAGGTGCAAGCTCCTTAAGCTCAGGAAATTACTGGGAAGTGATGGGGCTGATTTGGGAGAGTGCCCTCTGTGGGCATCTGTGGGAAGTGCAGGGAGTTCAAGCAGGGTCCTGCCACCCTTGGACAAGTGGTTGGAGCTCAGCCAGGTGCTGACCCGGGGAGAACTTCCTCCTTTATCATTTCTCTTGTGAGCCTGGCCCAGGGGGACTGCAGATGACTTGCACACCACTGACCATTGTTGACCCTGAGGGCCACCAGTAGGCCAAGTCCCCTCCGATTCTGACCCATGCCATGGTGTTCCATGAGGCTGAATGTCACTGAGGTCTGCTGCCCAGGTTTGCCGGCTGCCTTCCCTGTTTGCTGAGTTGGGCAGCAAAAGACTAAGTTGGCTTCTCACTGAAAGATGTTTACCACCACCTATCTTGCTTGTCTTGCTTTCAGTGGGCTCTCCCCGAAGTCCTGTGAATAAGACCACCCTGATGTTGATCAGCCTCAGCAGCTGTGTGATCGGCCTGGTGTGCTCCTCCCATGTCAGCTGCCCTCTCGTTGTCAAAATCACCCTGCACGTCCCCGAGCACCTAATCGCTGATGGTGAGCCCACTTCTGAGATGCAACTTCCTCCCCAGTGAGGAAAGTTTTGGGTTTGGCAAGAGGGTATAAGGAAGCCAGGGTTGTGGTTATAGTTACCTATGACTATAGGTGAGGGGAAAAGAAACACAGATAAATAAGGCTTAGGACAAAACTGTATTGTTCACACGTGAAATCAAAAAGGTTAAAAAAACTGAACAAGTCACCTCTTCTCTGTGCACGCTCCGTTTCCCATTTCTGTTGTTTGTCAGTAGCTCCCATCTTGGTAGAGAAATGCAGAGCATCCCAGATCAGGTAGGTTGATAACAGATTCCTGTAGCCCCTGAGAGGGGAGAAGCTGAGTGGAGGAGCAGAGGTGTTTCAGAATCAGCAGTGCCTCAGTTTGATATGCCCTGGTGAGAAATTCTTAATTGTAGTAACTTATCATAAGCCTAGAACGCCATAGCAACAATTTAATCCAGCAGACTCTAATATAATGAAGGAGTGATATAGGTTCTGAGAGCCCCCGAATTAGTTCAGGCCAGAGCACCTGAGTGACTTGCTGGAATCTGTTTTCTTGGTTGCTGGAAGGCTTGAAAACCAGTGGGGACTGTTCCCACTGTCAGGGGGCCTGCTCTTTAATGGCCAGTGAAGACAGGCAGCAGGTCCTTGTCCTTGGATGAGTGCCAGTGCCTGTGGCCAGGTCTGATGGAGCAGCGCCATGACCATCACAGAGCTGCTCTGCCTCTGTATCCCATAGGTCCACCCTAGTGGGCATGACATGGGGCAAGGCAGCAGGGGACAATGCAGTGGGATATCCAAGGGGTGGCCTAGCCTCCATCTGCTGGTACCTTTCTTGGGTACCAGCTCATGATGGCCCAGAACTAGTAGGAGGAATGGCCTTGGACTGGGGCTAATCTGCAGAGTGTGTGTATGTATTTGTGTGTGTGCTTGCATGCATGTGTGTTTTTCTTTGTGCTTATGTGTATATGTATGTTTGTATGTATTTCTGTGTGGATATGTATATGTTTTGTGTGTGTATATGTGTGTGTTTGTGTGTATATGTGTGTTTATTTTTGTGTGTGCTTGTGTGTGTATGTGTGTGCTTCTGTGTGTTTGTTTCTCTGTGTATGAGTGTTTGTGTTCTGTTTGTGTGTGTGCTTGTGTGTGTATGTGTGTTGTGTGTGTTTATGTTTTTATTTGTATGTGTGTGTTGTGTGCACACACAGCATGCCTCCTCTCTCTCCCCTGCAGGGAGCCGCTTCATCTTGCTGGAAGGGAGCCAGCTGGATGCCAGTGACTGGCTGAATCCTGCCCAGGTGGTCCTCTTCTCTCAGCAGAACTCCAGTGGGCCGTGGGCCATGGACCTCTGTGCCCGGCGGCTCCTGGACCCCTGTGAACACCAATGTGACCCCGAAACTGGTAGGCGGGAGCGCCGGGCAGCGGGTAACTGTCAGAGATCATGCCTCTTGCAATCACCCCCTTGAAACCTAGGCAGTCCCTCCCGATTATCCCATTGCAACTGGGAGTCTAGACCGTTCGAGCTGCCAGCATGGTGGGCCCCTGAGCATGCTGGCTTCAAAGGTGGGGTCATCTTCTGGCAGAAGCCTGGAAAGCATCCTAATTGTAGCCCCTGGCCACACGGATCAGTTTGGGATGACATTCAGAGCCCATTAGCCATCCAGTCAGGGGATATCCAATACTAGGGCTAGATTTCTTATGCTTGTTTATTGTAGAAAATTCGGAAAAATCTAGCAAAGCTTATAGAAGAAAGTTATAATCATCTATAATTCAGTCTCCTGCAGAAATCATTTTAAAATTTTCATATCCCCTCTTCTATCTTTTGTCTATGCATGATGTTTAGAGGCTTGCAAGCACATTAAGTCCAGTCGCGTTTTCTTTATTCTTCTTCACTTATTCTTTCCTGAGAGTTTTCCATAACATTAAATAATCCTCAGTAGTATAATTTTCAATGGCCATTTGGTATCCCAATGTGTGTGCATATTAATGCTCATTTAAATAATTCTCTTATTATTTGACAATTAGAATGCTTAAAATTTTTAATTTATATAAATACTACTAAACTGAATATCTTTCCACATAAATGCAGGATAAATTTGAAGTTATTCTCTCCCAATAAATCTTAGAAGAGGGATTACTGGGCCAAAGGGTATAGACATCTTTCAGGTGTTATATCATCAAATTGGGCAGGGGCTTCACTGAGAGAGGGTCCACATTCAGCGTCATACACCAGGACCTCAGTGCTTCTTAAGTGCCAAGATATCCAGCAGTATGGGTCCCTCCTTCCAGGAGGCTTTGCATTTCACTGTGGAAGGAGGTGTCTACAGTCATCTCTATAAGATCTGTTTCCAGTAGATTCAGGACCAGAAATAAAATCCTTCCCAGAGAACTAGTCTGATGCCTTAGAACAAAGGAAAGGGATGTAGGGACGACTAAAACCTTCAAGGGAAATGTTGCTGGAGCCAAAGGCCAATTCCTCACGTACAGCCCTCCTACACACACAAACATACACACACACGCACACACACGCACACACATGCACACACATACACACCTGATAGGCATCTTTTTTTAGATGCTAGGATGGAGGTTGAGTACAGGAGGTCCATTTAGCCCTTACTTCTGTTATAGTCCACTAGAGTCCCGGTGTATGAAATTCGTGAATGGGTAGGGTCCCTAGGCCTGGCAGGCTATCAGGGCCGATCAGGGATCAGGGCCTTCCGGCTGCTGGCTGGAGCCTTCCTTCGTTCCGTGCTGCCCCCTGGTGGTCAGCGCACATCATAGCAAGTGACCAAACTCCCGAGGGGACACTTTGCATATTAGGCTTTATATATAGACTAGAGGCCCGGTGCACAAAATTCGTGCATGGGGGAGGGGGGGTGTCCCTCAGCCCAGCCTGCACCCTCCCCAATCTGGGACCCCTCGAGGGATGTCCGACTGCCCGTGGGATCGGGCTTAAACGGGCAGTCGGGCATCCCTCTCACAATCCAGGACTGCTGGCTCCCAACTGCCTGCCTGCCTGCCTTCCTGATTGCCCCTAACCACTTCTGCCTGCCAGCCTGATCACCCCCTAACCCCTCCCCTGCCAGCCTGATTGATGCCTAACTGCTCCCCTGCCAGCCTGTTTGCCCCTAACTGCCCTCCCCTGCAGGCCTGGTCGCCCACAACTGCTCTCCCCTGCAGGCCTGGGTCCCCCCAACTGCCCTCCCCTGCAGGCCTGATCACCCCTAACTGCCCTCCCCTGCAGGCCTGGTCGCCCCCAACTGCTCTCCCCTGCAGGCCTGGGTCCCTCCCAACTGCCTTTCCCTGCAGGCCTGGTCACCCCCAACTTCCCTCCTCTGCCGGCTTGGTCACCCCTAACTGCCCTCCCCTGCAGGCTTGATCGCCCCCAACTGCCCTCCCTTGCAGGCCTGGTCCCACCCAACTGCCTTCCCCTGCTGGCCTGATCGCCCACAACTGCCCTCCCTTGCAGGCCTGGTCCCTCCCAACTGCCCTCCCTTGCTGGCCATCTTGTGGTGGCCATCTGTGTCCACATGGGGGCAGGATCTTTGATCACATGGGGCAGCCATTTTGTGTGTTGGAGTGATGGTCAATCTGCATATTACTCTTTTATTAGATAAGATAGAGGCCTGGTGCATGGGTGGGGGCCAGCTGGTTTGCCCTGAAGGGTGTCCCGGATCAGGGTGGGGGTTCCCTTGGGGCGTGAGGCGGCCTGGGCGAGGGGCCTGTGGTGGTTTGCAGGCTTGCCACGCCCTCTGGCGACCCAAGTGGAGGCCCCGGTATCTGGGGTTTATCTTCTACAATTGAAACTTTGTAGCCTGGAGCAGAGCCAAGCCTTCTGCTTGCTCCGTGGTGGCAGCCATTTTTTTTGTGATTTATGTATCTTCTATAATTGAAACTTTGTAGCTTTAAGCGGAGTCCTGGGCCGGCCAGGGTGTGCGGAAAGCTTGGCTTCCTCCATCGCCGGGGGCAACCCTAGCCTCCTCCTCTTTCCAGCTCCGTGGCTGCCGCCATTTCTGTTTGAATTTATGTATCTTCTGTCATTGAAACTTTGTAGCCTTGAGTGGAGGCCTAGGCCGGCAAGGGCAGGCAGAAAGCTTGGCTTCCTCCATTGCCGGGGAAACCCAAGCCTCCCTCCTGCTCTCTGTGGCGGTAGCCATCTTGGTTGGGTTTATTTGCATATTCACTCCTGATTGGCTGGTGGGCGTGGCTGGTGGGTGTAGCGGAGTGATGGTTAATTTGCATATTACTCTTTTATTACATAGGATTACTCTATGTCTTGAGCGGGGTAATGGGTCACTGCAACATCTAAAGTTCCCCTTCTTAGGTCTGAAAGTTTTCACGTGGGCCCATTGCAGATTCCAGGCCCCATATGGAGGAGAAAATACAGCATTTTGAACATCTGGTGTCTAAGGCTGTGCTTACTTGCTGCTCTTCCCACACTGTCAGGCAAACACCAAACCAAACAGATGGGCTGTGCACCAAGCCCAAATCCACTGTGCTTGGGAGAAAGAAAAAAGGAGTCATCTTAGAGGTGGAGGTCTCTCCATGCAGTGAGCTAGTCTCTATTCCCCCGCTGACTTGAATGATGAGAACCTGGGACAGTCTCAGTTGTTAAACTTACGTCTGAGAGAAGCATAATTGTCAGAAGGCCTTGGAAGCTTCTGAGGTTTCTAAGAACAGGAAGCACTAATTACATGTGGAAAGAAGGGATCAGCGTTTGCAGCTTGGAGGGGTTTCAGAGATAAAGTGCCTCCTTACTTTAGATCAATGCTTAAATTCCCCATGAAGGCACATGACTTGTCCAAAGTCCCACAGTGACCCTTGGCAGAGTCTGTGCTCTATCCATTGTGAAAACAGAGCAAATGTGGGATTATAAAGGGCTGGTCAATTTTCCAGACATGTCAGATCCAGCAAACTTGTCATTCAAAACTTATACGTAACACCATTACTGAGTATCACTGCTTCCTTAGCCAGGAGCTCAGGAAGCTGAATGTCCACAGGGAGGCTGCCATCCCATCTTCGGTGCCTCCCAGATGTCTCATTTCCAGTCCTTGCTGAAACTGACTTTGGGTCAGTTCCCCTGCTAATGGCTTCCCAGTATCCATGACAATTAATGGATTTCCAACTGGAAAGCCTTGGAGGGAGACTAAAAATAAGAACCAAAACCCCACAACAGAGCTGAGGCACAGAGTCTTCATTTGGGTTAGCAGCTGAGAAATGATGGTGCAGAGACTTTTATTTTCATTAATGCTAGAATTAGAAACGCTCCCTCTTTCTGCCTTACTTCTCTGAGCACATGGGATGATGTGGTCATCCCACATGCTCATCAGCAAGAAATTTTATCGCCTCCCACACTCTATCCTAGAGCCTTTCTCCAACAAGCTGAGTGTGGGAATTGGCTGCAAGTCAAGTTGACGTTATTTTTGCAATCCTCCAGCTCACTCACTGGGAAATGTCATAGTGTTGGGACATGTGCTTTCCCAGCCATGTTGAGGGGTCTGCCCATGGGAATGGTTGGAACTGGGCAAGTGCACATGAATACTTCTTCATACACACAAATAGGCACTCAGTCTCTGCAAAGGAGCCACCTCTGGGGCCTGGAGCTTTACTTGGGCATTCTTCCAAAGTCTTCCAAAGTTAGGCATGTGTCTACTCATCACCTGCACAGTGGTCTGAATACCAGGTGTGGCAGGGTAAGGGGCCCCCAGAGATGTCCAAGTCCTAACCTCTAGAACCTGTGAATGTGGTATGTTATATGGAAAAGATGAATTGAAGTTGCAGATGGAATTGAGGTTGCTGAACAACTGCCTTTAAAATACTGCCAATGTCATCACAAGGGTCCTTAAAACTGGGAGAGGGAGGCAGAAGAGGAAGCCAGATGATGTGATACAGGCAGCCATCGTTGGCTTTGAAGATGGAGGGAAGTGGCATGAACCAGAGAATGTGGGCACCCTCTATACAGTGGGAAAGGCAAGGAAACAGATTCTCCCCTAATGCCTCCAAAAACAACCTTTAGACAACTTGATTTTAGCCATGTGAGACTCTTGTCAGACTTCTGACCTACAGAACTGCAAAATAATACATTTATGTTGTTTTAAGCCACTAAGTTTATGGTAATGTTTATGGCAGTTATGGAAAACTAATATACCAGAAAGAGGAAATGATAGAACAAGAAGGAGCATTGTTGTGTGACCCTTTATATCATTCCCACCCAATTTATTGAGGGTGGTTTCATAGATTTTGTGAAGATGTTTCTGGAGTCTATGGGAGAACCTGAGCTGAGGTCATTTGCTAATCTGTTTTCTATTCCAGCCTCCTTTTGCCATTCTAGCGACCATGCTATTAGGGGTGGGGGGTGTAATGTAGCTGAGTTCTTAACTCAGTGCCTAGAAGCCCTTTGCCAACTGCACATTGATGTTCTCTCCAGATCCTTCCAGATCTGGAATCCTAGATGTGTCTCTGCTCTAATTGGGCTAACAGCAAGCAGTAAGGTCGTAAGGCTTAACGCCCAGCTGGATCCAGCTAAAGGTTGACTTTTCCTGTACTTTCTAAGGGTTTTGTTGTGGTTGTAGGTTTATTTGATTATTTTTTTATGGAAACACAGACCAACTGATTTCGGTGACCTTTCTCGGCACTCCCTTCCTGGCCTCAGTTCTGCCGTGTGGACAGTTGTAAAAACTTCACACACCTGCTTAATTTCACAGCCCCCATCAATCCTGGCCACAGACCCTCTTTCTCATTTCAAGATGTGTAGGCTTATGCTCTGCCAGGAGCACAGCCTTCCAAGCTCAATCAAGTTGTAATCACCACCCAAGATGTGTCCCGAAATTTCTTTTGTCCCAGATCTTTCCATAAGCCAGTCCCCACCATGCAGAAATGTGTAAAATCTGGTGAAGCCAGTGGACCAATTTTCCAGACTCAACCTAGCCCTCCTCTTTCTGTGCTCTGAGCCACCGCCTACCTTCCTCTAGCTTTCTCTAGTTGTTGAACCCAATTTGGTCGGGTAGCACAGCCTTCATTTTGTCCCTGTCACCTAGAGGGCCTGCTCACTACACACTCGCTTTCGTGGTGCGATTAAAGCACCTGGCTTCAGGATGTACGTTGGGCTCATTACCCTCTGTCTGGCTTCCCAGAGTCACACGGGGTTTTTTTTATTCTGGGCCTGGCTTTTTCCTGATATCTCCACAAAGAAGGAGATCAGGCAGTTAGATATTACCCAAGACCAGATGTCTTGCAAGGATTTCCCTTTTCAGATAAAGCACACCCAGTTTCATCTTATGAAAGCCGTCATATACCTGAAGGAGAAAGGGAACTCAGAACTTGAGCTTTGCTCTGTATCTAACTCACGGAGAATGTGTGGTGAACCCAGTCATGTCTGAGGAGCCCTAGCTATATGGTCTTTCTCTAATCCTTCCATGAGATTTGTGCCTCAGTCCTCAACTGTAAGCAGGAAATGATAAAGCTGCTACCCATCATACAAGGTCCCTCGAGGTGTCAGACTTCAGGGTACCGAGCACAAATCAGTGTGGCCATCTTCAGGTGGCGCACAGATCACCTTCTGGTGGGCTTCTGCCCTCTGGTGGCGTGGTTGCCTGTGAGTGCATCCATCCTGTTTGGACACATATTTGTGGCAGTGACACCTCTTTTCATTGGACCCTATGAACACTGCCACAGAGTCAGCACGTCATGTGTTTCCCACCATCTGCCACAGCAAATGCAGAGACTGTAACACTTCTAGCTTAGGAGGGCATCCAATATCCTTGTGGGGTCTTTAAAATTCACAGCTAACAGTCAGAGCTTGTGCTTGCACGACAACCCTCTTAAAGTCAAGATTTTGCAGTGGGTTGCCATAGCAACTTTCCTTACCCAGTCTGATCTCCCTACAGTGTAGATAGCCAAACTGGTTCTGAGGAGGGATACAGAAGAGGAAAGTTTGGTGGGTTCCGTAAATGAGGATCATTTGAGAGGCAGATTCTGAATATCCTCAAACTCTATCCTGATGTGTTTGAACATGTCTCTGTTGCTCTGACTTTGAGCTGCATATGCCATTATATGGAGAAAAGCTTTATCTGTTGTCAGCAGTGTGTCCCCACATAGGAGTGAGTGAAGGGAACCTCATAAGGAGATAATGACTATGAAGGCAATTTGAGAAAGGTAGATGTGCCTACAAATGGTAGGTATTGGCATCATTAGGAAAATCAGGCTCTGCTTGAACTCTGAGTTGTTACTGCATTTACTTTTACATGTTTTGTGGTAACTAGATATCAAATGTAGATGAACGACTCCCTTTTTTGTCAGTCCTTAATTCTAGGCAAGGTATCCAACCAAGGCCATTCTAAGAGTCAGAGTACAGTAATGGATTTGACAGCCTTTCGAAGTTACCTCTCATTTTTAATATCATCTTCTGTCTAATGCCCATGAGGACAGTTGGGAAATGATATCCTTCAGGGAGAAGCATAGCTGGGTCCTAGACCCATTGACTGGCTTAGAAATCTGCATCTTGGCTGAGGTGGTGGTAGTGTTATCTATAAATTTAGGGCAAATTAATTAATTTCATTATTTTCCATTCCATAGTGTTTATAAAAGTCCTACTCATATGGGAGAAAGCTAACCTTGTCTTGCCCTTGTGTAGCTTATAGCCTAGAGTTCATGCTTTCTTTGGAATTAATACGAACAGCCTTCACCTGAAAGCCTTATCAGCTATCTAATTTTAAGCTGTTTTTTCCTGTGTTCAACTCATAGCTGCCCGCGCTCAGTACTACTGATGCTGGTAGATTGTAGTCTGTTGTGGAGATAGCCCATGTGGAAACCTGAATTTGCCATATAGGAGACAAAGTTACTAACCTGATGGTCTCTGTTGACGCCCCACTAACTAAGAAGTGACTCATTTTCACTGCACCCCTCACCACCTTGAGCAGGTGTGGGGAAGAAAATGCCTGCCATCTGGGAGTGAGGAGCTGATGGACAGTGACTTATAGGTCAATCTTGAAATGAATGGTTGAGCTAAGATCCTGTAAACAACCTGCTCAGAGCCTACTCAGCCCCTTTCCTCAACACTTCATTTGCCTTGTTTTTTGTCTTTGAAAAGAGAAAAGATCACTCAAAGCCATTATTCTATTAATATCCTTGTTAAGTGTCTCCTTAAAAGGGAGATAAACTGTAGGCCCCTGGTCTCCTTAGGGCATAAGGGAGATAAACTGTAGGCCCCTGGTCTCCTTTATTATTTACACATTTCAGGAAATCACACCCTGCATATGAAATAACCAGCCTGTAAAAGAGTTAATGCAAGTGCTTTAATGGAACTGGTCTCTGTAGTGTAGGAATTCATAGCATTGCATAAGGAATTATTAATATGAAGAAGCAGCAACAATATTCAATATCAGGGCTAAGCAGAGCAATGGCTCTTAATCTTGTGGGGCTCTTGGATATACTTGTAAGTCTGATGAAAGTTATGAAATCTTTGGCGGGAAGATGCACATACATATATATGCAGTTTAGCATACAATTTTATGGGGATTGTAGGCCTTTTGGTATACTAATGGGGTAACTAATGATAATGAAGCATAGTAGTATCCTAAACAAATATAGAATTGTGAGTGAGACTTCTGTTTAGCTGCCAAGAAGGTTATCTTTTTTTCACTTAAAAACTAACACCCAGAGTCCCTATAAAACCATAATTAGTTTAAGTGGCCTCCTCTATAGTAGTTGTCCTGTGGGCCTGCAGCACGGCATGATGGGAAAATAGGCCTGGAGTCAGACAGACATAGATTGAAGTATTAACTCTGCCATTTACAAGCTGTCTCCAGGTCCCTTAATTTTCTGAGCCTCTGTTTCCCCCATCTGTATAGCATAGCCAATAATACCTACTTTTCAAGATTCTTAGAAATGTTTGATGAAATAACTCACTACGCACTCTAAACATTTACTGATCGTCTAAAGTGTGTTTGGTAGTATACTAGTAATGGGCACTGAGGAAATAAATATGAACAAGTCCCTCTGCTCAAAGAGTTCCTGGGTTTTGTGTTTACAAGATACGTATGACGGGTCCTTTGTAAATGTTAGATCTCTCTGGTAGTGAACATTATAACGTGGTGGGACATGGAGGGATGGGTGGTGTGTTAATTCTTGTGGGTGGTGGAGACGGAATATATGACATCATGGGACTTAATGGTCTTATCCGTGCCACTGTAGAGTCCAAGTTTGATTGTCTCATATTAATTTTCCCCAACACAGACATGTTAATCAATTCCCTTATGTTTCTTTTTCTCTCTCCTTACCCTGCCTCTAAGGGGAATGCCTCTGCTACGAAGGTTACATGAAGGATCCAGTACATAAGCACCTTTGCATTCGGAATGAATGGGGGACCAACCAGGGGTAAGTGAGGGGATGACACAGTAGCTGGTCCCCAGATGTCACTACTCGGTCACACAGGCCTGATGTGAAGCCACCGCATGTAGGGAGACAGAGCTAAAGGGTGGTTATATTCTGAACAGCGAGTGGGTAAAAATGTCCTGCTGTGTTTCCATATTTATACCATCTTAGTGATGTCCCTATCAGCTTTTTCTCCATTGACAAATTCAGAGATGACGTCTCTGACTCACAGCCCTCAGCTGGGATTTGAAAGTCAAGCTGTCCCTCTCCTCGTAATAGCGCTGCCAGCCACAAGGATTCCACTGGCAGAATGTGGCTGCTGATTTGGTTGGAGGCACGTGAAGCCACATGGACTCCCATATAGCTCTCCCAGGCTTGGCGAGACTGACCTGAGTGGAAACTTGTTTTCATCGGGACTATCAGCAAGGGCGCATTGCAAGGACACAGGATGTGCTTGGTGTTGAGTAATAGTATTCTTTGCCTGATCCCCAGTTACCAATTCTTTGTGAGACCTTTGCTTTCCCCCAAGAACACGTGACTGGGATAAAAAAAAGTTACCTTACCTATTGCATCTTTCTTTTTTTCTATGAATTTTTATTGTGATAAAATATACATAACATCAATTTCACCATTTTAACCATTTCTCAGTGTACAATTTAGTGGCATTATGTACATTCACATTATAGTGCAACCATCACCATTGTCCTCCTTCTATTGCTTTTTGAGAACATATTTGTCTTTTGTTTTGGGTGCTGTGAGCTTGCTTTCTGCATTGGCTGGGTTGTGGAGGAGAGCAAGGAGAAAGGGCTTAATAAATACTAACTAATAACAACAATCAATGGAACAGGGAAAACTAAAGAGAAAACAAGGCAAAAGCTATCTCGGAGTGATTGCTTGGAGTGCAGATTAGAAATGTGTTTGCTGCAGCCAAAACCGGTTTGGCTCAGTGAATAGAGCGTCAGCCTGCGGACTGAAAGGTCCCAGGTTCGATTCCGGTCAAGGGCACGTAACTTGGTTGCGGGCACATCCCCAGTGGGAGGTGTGCAGGAGGCAGCTGATCGATGTTTCTCTCTCATCGATGTTTCTAACTCTCTATCCCTCTTCCTTCCTCTCTGTAAAAAATCAATAAAATATATTTTTAAAAAAAAAAAAAAAAAAAAAAGAAATGTGTTTGCTGCAGGACAGAGTGGAGAAAAGAAGCCACCATCATGTCACTCATTGCTGCGGGGCACTGGGCCCCCCTCTGTGTGATGCCGATGAGACCAAGCCTAGAATATTAGATGTAGTTCTGGACTCTCAGAGCAATAAATATGGAGACAAATGGGTGAGAGTTTGGAGAAGAGCAATAAAAATGATTGAAGAGCCCAGGGGAATGATTTATGATGAGGGGATAGAACTCAACACGGAGAAGTTGGCCAGCTGATGACTAAGTCAGGGCATGATAGATGCCTGTAGATGTTAGGAGAGGGCAAATGTTCTGGAACGGGTTGAGGTTGAGGGATAAGGACAAGAGAGAATGAAGGTAGAGAAAGGAACTCTGAGTCATGGGTCAGAAAGCCTGGGGAAGTCAGAATGCCATGAAATGTTTCTGTTAGTGAAATTGAGGGATTGTTCCTTTTCCACTGAACTTGAGATCCTGTCAGAGAGGCCATCCACAAAAGTCAGAGGAAGGTGTTTATAGGATGGTAAATGCAGATGAGGCTAGCAGATGTCCATTAAGGTCTGAATAAAGAGGGTCTTTGAAATGTTTGCATAGCTTCTGGGGAGCCAGGCTTTTTGCTTGTGGGAAGGCTAGAATCTCAGTTGACTGTGATTCTTATTGAGTAAAGTATTGTAAAGGGTGATGGGTAACGAGCTCTCTATCTCTTAGCCTACAAACTTCTTACTGAAGAAAACAATGGCAAAATGTCGTTTTGCTTTCTGCCCTGCATGATCCATGCTGGCTCTCCGCAGTGATTGGATTTGGTGGCTAATGACTCAAGCCTCCACATCCCTTGCCTTATAGACAAATCATGTGCAGATGGGCCTGACCTCACTTGGTAATTGCACACGGCTTTGTTGTTCCCTCTGGCTGTGTGTAGAGACAGTCTTTAGGATGTAGACAAAAGCCTCCAGGGAAATGGCGGAAGCCCCACGTTGGTGTCATTTAAAATAAGACAGGCTAAAGCACTGAGGTACTGACTGACAGGAACATTAGCCTCAGGAAACAGACAAGGAGACCTAATCTGTCATTTCCATCTCTAATTCCCATTATTCTCTGATCATCACTGTCTACAAGGTCTCATTTTGGACACTAATAAAATAATGGAGCAACTATTGGCGGGGGGGTGACTATCTTCAGGATAATGGAACCAGGAGTGATAAGCAGCATGAGTTTATGTGTATATAACATAGTGCCAGACAGACGACTGCATTTTCCTCATAAAATGACAAGATAAATGAAAAGTGGAAGATGTCATACATCTTTATTTAAATCAGAGACCCGATGCCACGCTTCCTTAAATGATTCTTACAAAAGTAATCTAAATTGATTTGAAGGGGAAGACTGTCACCTGACTTGATAACTGCCTGACAGATTGCCAACTAATGATACATATTGGGGTATGATGGGAAAATCAATGGTAGGCCTCCTTTTCCTGAATATTTTATTTAATGTTCCAGAAGGTGGAGGGAAGCAGCATGTGTGAGTATTTGTTTTCACTTAGTATTCTCGGATTGTGTACATTAAAACAGCTGAACATTCTTTTGAGAACTGGCAGATTCTAGGCTAGTAATAGTTCAAAGGAATTCCCTTGGGAAAAATCTTGTTTAATATACCTAGGGAAAGATAGCAATAAGCATTCATGACTTTCAGACAAGGAGGAAAATTGATCAAGGACACTAATACAAAAATATTACAAATGAGGCAGAGGAGTTGCACCTTTATCCAGCCTCTGCCTCATGCTCCGGTTTATCTGGACCCGCATGTGTGCATGTGAATGCATGTGTATGCATGTATGTGTGCGCGCACACACTGGTTTGTTTATAGAAAGCCTTTCACCAGTACACGCCATTTATTCTCTCACTCATTCGTGTTTTTAACACACATTCATTCCATTACCTATTGTAGCCATGGATAAGCTAGATTTCTAATTATAAGAAGAAAGATGTGATGTCTGCTGCAGAAGAACTAGTATCTAGATAAATGGGCACACAAGAAAAAATTACAGTGAATTATAAGAACTGTTAAAGGCGAGCAAAGGTCTGTGGAATTATGGCTTCAGAAGAGATATGTGAGGTGGAAGAATCTGGAATGGGCTTCATGGAGAAGTTAGATTTTGAAGTCTTCTATTTAATGGAAACAAAGGTAGTGGTAGGCCGAGGGAACAGCCTGTGTTAAGGCAGGGAGAGAGAAGCAGCGTGGTTTTCCATGAATGGCAAGTAAACAGCTCAATGTAGCTTAAGAGTGCAGTTTACAGAGACAGGAGAGGCTGAGAAGGTGGGGAGGACTAGATCTCCACAAGCTCTTGCTCTTGGACATTGAAGCTCGGGGCATAGGCCTCCAGAATTGGTAGCAGGATGGAGAAGTTCCAAGGTGTCTGTATATTTGGTGGGGTATTTTCTTACATTGTATTTCTGAACCCCTCAAAATAATCCTGAAAAGAAAACAAAAACTACAGCAAACACATATAAAACCTCTTGAGACTATCTAAATTTTTATTGATCTGGATTCTATAAGTAAAGCATAGACCTAAAATTATCCTGTAGATAAAGTTTTTCAAGACAAAACAGCAAATAATGACAGAATTGGGGACCATATGTGCAAGGCATGTGAATCAAGGGGGTTGCAACCATTTTTGCTGACTCTCGTTCTGCCAAAAACGGCCAAGGAGAAGCGAGGAGGGTGAGGCATTCACATGGGTATCTGGGTGGGGAGCCAGTCACTATAGCTCACCCAGGTGACTGACAGGATTCAGGTGGAAGATTATAAAGTCACTGAGCTCCTTACACAAGAAGCTCCTATTCACTAAAAGGAAAAATAGCTTCAAAAGGATGTAATAAAGTCATGGGTGACAGATTTCTCGTGAGTTATTAAAAGAACATGCCTGCTTGAAGTTACATCCTTGGTCCATGAAGTTGGCAACAAAATTATTTCCAGCTACAGCAACCTGGCAACTCTGCTGCCTGTCAGAGGGCCCAGGATGGAAGGGTCCTACCCCAGCCTGGGCTTTGCCATGTGTCTGTCTAACCGGCGTGAATTCACTGAACAGCACCTCGACTTCCCATCTCCGTGGTTGTGTACACACAGCCAGGGCCAGTTAGGGTCTCTTTGATATTTGTTTGCTAGAGCAACAAGGACAAATTGAAAATTTTCACAGATAAGAAGTGAAAACAATAAATGAGGGTGGAGGAGGCAAAATAGATTGATTGATATGAAAATATTAGAGGAGGAAAAACAAATTTATTTAGCTACTTTAGAGAATATTAAGGAAGACTATACTAGTGGTTTTTTGTTAAATTAAAAGTGTACCCAAGGGCCTCTAGATAACATTTTCCAGAACACCAGTATTAGATTAAATTCATGCATGTGAAGATTCCCAGTAAATAATAGTCTGATTTCTTATTCTGGCATCTCCGATACAGAGGGCAGCTCCAAGGAGATTCCGCCCGAGAGACCTATCGAATATCGCTCACTTTCCATGCTGAAGATTGGTGATAGAGTGATAATTCATGAGAGGAGGAGGGCCCTGCTGTGGGAAATGAACAGGTATTTCTCCAAGATGTTAGGAGCTGATGTCAGGAATGGCCCTGCTCATCAGCACACCTCCTCCTCACACTGCCTACTCAGGAGGCAACACAATTTCCATGACGTCTCCAGATTAGTGCACATGCACACACATGGACGCAGGTGAACACACACGTATGCACATACACACACAGACACAGCCCACGCTGCCTGAATATGTCCTTTCCATTGTCCCAGGATCTTAATCATTCTGTCCTGCTTCTGCAGCTCCTCCCTGCTGCTCACCCTCCCCTCCCCCAAGAATGACTGCTTAGGGATTCTAACTCTGTAAGTGGAGCCAGTGTCCCACCATGGAGTTTAGTTTTCTCTTCTACCTGAGAGTGAGATGGTGTTTGTCATGGTTCGCCTCAGTCTCTCTGTCTTGCTCAGAATGCATGCTTGGCAGGAGGTGGTTCTATTTGGGCCTGAATGATGCCCCCTGACATTTCCCTATTGTCTGCTCACAGAACAGTGGCCAGTGCCCCTGGGCAGGGTGCCTTTGCCTCGGGTCCTGGGGATTGAGCAGAGATCAGCTTCCACAGATTATTCAAAATGATCCCAAACTCATCCTCACTTCTCCTGGCCACCTAAAAATGAACAGGAGCTTCCAATCAAAGTGCAAATGCTGAGCCATTGTAGGCCAGTGATGAGAATGCTGAGCCCTTACTCGGATGCCAAGCTTGGTCTTGGGCAGTGTTTGGCCTTCTTTGACCTGCCCCTTCTCTTCAAATGTGACTCAGATGGAGGCAGACAGTTCTATGTGACAGATGACATTTTCTGACTTTCCTTTCCTCATTTCTAGCTCAATATTTGGCTTTTATTCCCCTGCCCAGATGCCCGTGTCACTCATGCCACTCACCTTGCTCCAGCCCCTCAGACAAGATTTGCTGGCCAGCCTACTGCTGCCCCTTTATCTCTGAGCGCCCTCCACCCCCACAGGCAACTGACCTGATTGTCTGTGCCCAGCTCTGGTCATTGCCATGCCATGCCCAAATGGAATTATCTCCTCATTAGCTCTTTTTATTCTCCTTTCCTCTGTTTCTGTGTGTTTTTGTATGTGTGTGTTCACATGTGTGTGTGTCACTTTTTCTAATGATTCCTAACTTATTCACTTATTCCTAACAAGGGTTTCTGGTGTATTTATATGGCCCTTTATTTCTCATTCTAATTTTCTTTCCTCCCTTTTTCTTTACTTCCATCTCCTTCTCTTCCTACAGGAGTTCATGTAAGTGTGCCTTTATCCCACCAATTTCAATGTCAAAACGAAGGAAGCTCTTAAAATTCAACCTCGAGTCCCCAGGTTCTTCTCTCTACAGAAGCCCCTGCTGTTGCCTGATTCCAGCTGAAACTTTGGGACATAGAAGGAGAGCAGACCCTCCCTGGTGATCAGGCAGGAACTGAGGGGTGGACAGTGGAGCTCCCCCTACTGGGGCCTCCTTGCCTTGCTTCATGGGCTCAGGTCACCCAGGTGGCTCTGGGAAACTCCACACTTTGTTCTCTGCTCTATGAATTGGCCTCAGGAAGTCACATTGACTAGGGCAGTTTTGCTCAAGTGAAAACGTGTTTAACTTGACCCATTTCACAAAAAGTGTGTGGTCAGTCAGCTAGCACAGAGTTACACTCCGTTCGTGGCAGATAGACATTTGGCCGGGAAGGCAAGTGAGAGCCTAACCTAGCTCATGCGCACCACTGCGGGCGGAGGAACTCTGACAAAGGCTGTATGTGTGCTGACGGGCACCTTTTCCTGATTTGCACAGACACTTGATGAGGTAGTGCCAACCCTGGCTGTGTCATTTTAGGTGATGCCCTGTGCTCCCTCTTAACCTTCCTGGTTACTCAGGATGACACATGAGCAAAACTGCCCTAGTCAGTGTGACTCCCTGAGGCCAATTCATAGAGCAAACACTTAAGAATCAGCTGGGAGCTTATTTAAAATACTGATTTCCGACCTGCCCCCATAGCTTTGAAATTTATAGGTCTGGGAGAGGGCCCCCCATTGACTCTGAAGTACAGGCAGACTCAGAGCCCTTCCCAAGCAAGATGTGGTATCTCCGGACTCCTCGGAAGGGCATCACTTAACAGAGGACCGTCCTCTCCAATGAAAATAAGAACTAGTTTGTAGACTAGAGGCTGAGTATATCCTAAAGGATGCCTGCATTTTACTGATTGGGAAATAGGGGGGCAGCAAGGTGAAGACACTTGTTCAAGGTCACATGGCTGATGGCCAGGCTTTATAGTGCCGGTGAGTAGTGGCAGTCACTCAGGTAAATTCACACTTCAGAGAGAGCACAGTGAGAAGTGCATATGACAGTCTGGACATCTGTGATCAGATGCTGATGAGAAGTTACCCATCTCTGCACCCTACTCCCCCAGGACTTTGGGGACACATCTCATCCCATCCTCCCCCCACCCCCTGTGACAAGCATCTGCAGTCTCCCTACAGTACTTCCCACCCCCCAGAAGAGGGTACACACACCACAGTGTTCTCGCTGATGAGTCCAGTCACAGCACCAAGAGACTTATTTTAAACAGGGCCGGAGGTGGGAACACTCATATTTCCTGCAGCAAGACCAACAGGGTGAAAAAAAAAATCAACCTCAATTTACCCTCCCATCTGCTCAAGAATGGAAGATAAATTGTTTCAATTTTTATAGAAATGAATGTTTTATGTCTTGCCCATGGTTTTCAGATAGGGTCCTGAATTTATATATTCTACCGAATGCACGGATGTTTTCCACTGGGAATGCTCTCCGGACCACCAGCTTCCTTGGGTTTCGGTCTAAGAATACTAGGTCCAAGAGTGCTGTCACTTCTCCTGGCTTTGGAGAGCTTGGCTATTTATCTTTTTTTCTTTAAAATAAATAGAAAAAAATCCACTCATTATTCCATGCTCAGAGAAAGCTACCATTACTATTGTGGCATATTTCCTCCCAGTTTCTTTTTGTATGCATCAAAAGTTTTGCTTCCCTCCTCAATCCTGTGTGTATTTTTATTCACTTGCGTAATGTCACTGTGAGCATGTATTACTTGTATAATCACAAAATTTGGGGGGAAAGATAAAGGAGGAAGTTTCAAAAGTATCTTTGTGGTACATTGTTTTTCTCAAAACTTTCCATGGGAAGTTATTCTTCAGGTCTAACTTAATACCCCCATTTTAACCTGATTTTGGAGAAAAGAAGAAAGTAGTTCAGGGTCTGGCATTTAGGTAAAAATATCCTCTAATATGAGCATGTCTGCAAGCCTGTATAACAGAGGGCTGAATGAACACCAGGCAGTGACGCTGACGTTCAGCATAATATTTAAAGCAGTAGAACTTTAATGTCACCGAAGACTTTGAGCAGTCGCTTATAGAATGCAGGTTAATGGCTTTCATTTATTATTTTCATGTAATGCTGGGCTTAGTGTGTTTTTTCTTAACATCATCTCTACTCTGGATAAAAATTCTATAAACCATTTAAGAGGTGAGCAGTTTGCAGTATTTCTGCCACCTCCCATCTCTGTGAAAACAATTTCAGGAAAAGTAATCTTAAGGTTTAGTTTTCCTATAGAAGCATTTTGGATTCCTGTTCAAACACTCATACTAAAATCATCTTCTCCTAATTTTGACTTTAGATAATTTCAGAACTTGGAGAACAAACATTTTGTCACTGCACATTTTTTTTTACTTCATCTTTTTTCTTTATGTAAAAGCAATGCATGTGATTGGTAGAAAATATAGTAGAAGAAAAAAGAGCACACAGCAGTAAAAGGAAGAAAATCCAAGCCACCCAAAGTGCCATCCCCTGGAGAGAACATGCCCTGAACTTTTGTTTGTTTGGGTGTAATATTTTTTTGACAAAAATTGCATCATGTTGTTATATCTCTTGCTTTGTCATGTATATGCACATGTTTCTATATTCACATATGCCTCTCTCTTCCTCCCTCTCTCTCTCTCTCTCTCTCTCTCTCTCCATATATATAATGGGAAGGGTGCCTATTGTTTTTTGAGGCTTAGTATTATGGTGCCCAGAGTCACACAGTGGAGAACAGACTGATGCCAACATCGAGGCTCTTTTAATTAAACCATAATGCAATGCAACAATTGCAATAATCTTTCCTTCCCTATTCTCTCCTTCCTACCAAGTTTATTAACCTTTCCCCAAGGTTTTCCACACAGAGAATAGCATTGTTGACTTGACAAGATATAGCCCAAACCAACTGGACTTTCTGTTGAGGTTGGCCTTTAGGTCTGAGACATTGGGATGCAGAAGGGTGCCCAAATTTCTGTCGTGCGGAACAGTGAAATGAGACCCTAAACAGCTGCTCAAATGTAGCTCTGGCCCAATTAGCCAGGGAGGTGGAGGATCCCCATGGGGCTGCCCAGACCACAGTTCTCACCATGGACTTCCTCTCACCCTGAAATACATCTGGGACCCCCTAATTTTAACCACAGGAGAAGGGTGACTTTAAATGCAGTGATTGCTCGCCATTGTGGGATGATGACAAATTGGGAATGTATTCCCCACCAGGAGAAACCTGCCTGGAGTTGAATTAGCATCAATAAACCCTGGTAATTAGAATTCCCTACACTCTGCCCTTCGGGTACAGTAGTAATAGTAGTGATATTCAAATCAGTAATAATAGTAGCTGATACTTGTATAATCCTTTTGATACACCAGACACTCTTCTAAGTGCTTTTCATGTACGCATCAATTTAATTTTCATTTCAACACTGTGAAGTAGAAACTATTGTCCCTATTTTACAGGTGAGTCAATTGAATATTGCAGCAATGTTGAGAGTCTCATAGGCAAGAAGAGGGAATTTTGGTTCCTAAAGAGAACTTCCTCTTGCCAAACTCCTCAAGGGCTACTGTTCTGAATCTCAGAATGAAAGCAGGAGAGAAGCTACAATTCAGCCTTGAGGCTCTGGGAGAGGGAATCCAGAATGGATGCATAGATTAAAACAATGACAAGAATGTAGTGCATAGTTAAGCATCTTTTTCAGAATGATGCAGAGTCCTAGGGGAAGTGACAAGTCATGGGAGAGACCTAGCTAGAGGCCCTAAAAAGTGCCATTGGCTGCTGCCTAATTCAGGTAAAAAAGAAGCACAGACACATCCTGGGGGCCACAGGCTGGTGAGTGTCTGTGGGAGGCAGGCATCTGTTACTGAGGAGCTCTGTGCTGTGGCTAATGTGAAATCATGGCCATGGGTGCAGGTCAAAATAGCCCAGTGTAGCAGAGGGCACAGTCCAGCCTGCACTGTGGACCCTGTCCAGGATTGTGTTTGTCTATTTACTGGCTCAAAAGTGTGAGAATAAAACACCTGGGCAGATCTTTGCTATTGGCCAAGATTTCAGAGACCTGTCCAGTGGGTCAGGAGGGACATTGGCACATATGAAGGATGGGGCCATCCATTTTTCCCAAGCTACTGGGACACGATCAGAGGTTTCTCTGGATATCGTTAACCAGACTTCACTTAATGGCCTTGGTCAAACTATTTCACCCAAGCCAGAAGGCTGTGGACACCTCACTTCCAAGAGGATTAATGTTCCCTTGCTCACATTTTTATCTGTGTGGGAGGCAGTGGTGCATAATGGGTAGAGTGCAGAGTTGCTGTCAGACATACTTGGGCTCAAATCTTACACAGTCTCATTTCTTCTACTTCAGAGCTCTGTTGTTTTGGCTAGCTTCATAACTTTTTAAAAAATATATTTTTATTGATTTCATAGAGAGGAAAGGAGAGGGAGAGAGAGATAGAAACATCAATGATGGATCGGCTACCTCCTGCACGTTCCCCACTGGGGATTGAGCCCGCAACCCAAACATGTGCCCTGACTGGGAATTGAACCCTGACCTCCTGGTTCATAGGTCAGCGCTTAACCATGTGCCGCCTTGGCCAGGCGCTTCATAACTTTTTTGAGCCTCAGTTTCCTCACCAGTAAAAATAATAATAGTATCTACTTCATAGAATTATGAAGAAAACCTAAATGAAACATGTTGTATTGAATAATGTTACACCACTTGTGTAAGCACTCAATACGTGATGGCATTAAGGTTCCAGTCAATGATATTTTGCATTTGTCAAGGCCTCATTTTCGTTCTTTGAACTGCCACCCACTGATGTGATCTTAACCTCAATTTGACCAGATGGGTTTATAATAACCCACCTCTGCCATTCAAATTCCACAAGGGCATAAACAATGTCTCTTATATATCATTACATTATCATACCCTAACACACTGTCTGGCACGTAATAGGTGCTCAACAAATATTTGTTAAATAAATGAAGAAACATGTGCACCTTTGGGCAGGACTTCCACTGTTTTCTGATCATTGGATCTCTAGACTCTCTCCTCAATGTCGGATCACCTCCTCAATGTCAGTAAGAATATTAGCTGAGTCACTGGCAGTTCTGCCCACCTCAAGGTCACAACTTGACACTTGGTATAAAAATTTCTCCTACAGCCTTTTCCCAGATGCCACCAAATAATGTTCGAATACTCTCAGCAACAGGGGTTAGATTCTTTGAAAAGGCAGCTGCCTCATTGTTGTAATGCAGATTCTTAGTTTTTTAAGGCTGAGCCAAAATACGTTTTCCTATAACTTTTCACCTCTATGGTCAGCTCTGTCCTTTGGGACAATAAAGAATATGTTGATTTTCATGGCCTATGCTGAGGACTGGTAGCTTCTATGATGCCTTTGTGTGGATTAGAGAAATGTGCCCATCTGCTGCTGAGCCTGGGGTGGGTGCCTGTGAACAAATGGGTCACCATGAATGGGCGGGCTACCTGGTAATGTTTCATGTAATTGTGATGATCTCTTCAACAAGCCTTCTCTTCTGAATATAGCTAATTCCATCAACTTTCTTTTAGACTGCAAGTTTTCTGAAAGATCCTACTGTTTTCTGCCTCTTCCTAGTTTGTCATTTTACCTGTCGGGCTATGTTACCCAGGACTGATCAAATCACTCTATAGCATATATCCTGCCTGTTTCTTCCTGTGCATTTTCTATTAATGAATTCAAGCTAAGCTTGTATTAGATCCTTTAAGAGTCATAGTGATGGCCAAATAAAGATATTTTTTAGAGGGACTGCTGTTAAAAAAAAAAAAAGGTATATTCAAGACAACATTTAATTGTCTTAACCTAGATTCAGGTCTTATATAAAAACCCTATTAAATTTTAGCTTTAGCCCGCTGAAATCCTTTGGATCTTGACTCTGTTATCCTATGTATTAGCTATCCCTCCTACTGTACATTATCTGTAAATTCAATTAACTCACCTTCAATGACCTTCTCCAAGTATCTGATGAAATTGTAAAGAAAATACTACCAAGCCCTGCTCCTATCAGAGACCTTCCTGCAGGTTGACCTTGACCCCTCACTGGAAACTTGTTGGTTTCCTTATTTAACTACACAGGAATTCACCAAATGTACAATCATTAAAGCCACATATGTCTGTCTAGTCCATATAAAAGATTATGTCAAGTGTCTGTCTCAGAATGGGTACTCAGTGCATCTTCTAAACCAGTGAATGAATTCCTCTCTAAAACCAAGGTAGGTGACTCCTGTGGCACACTTTAAAATGCCAACCTAGAGATGCCATCAGAAATGGTCATGAGCTTAGTGTGGGACTCCATGTCAGTGAATTCCTTCCGGCTCTTAGACATCTTTGCATTCTTGGTTTTTTTTTTTTTTTTTTTTAAATATTGATCCATCCTCTTTCCCTAAAGAGCTCAACGTCATTAAAAATTTGCCTCCACACTTTTCCTGTGGCTCTTAAGCCATCTTTTCCTTCATGCAGGGTTTTCTTTCTTCTTTTACTTTTATTAGCATGTATTTTTTACTGAATTTCCTCCCAGGACATGAGTTTTTGTTTCTTCTAGTTTGTGTGTGTGTGTGTGTGTGTGTGGACACAACCTCTTCTTTTGGTTTAGAAACAATCTGCTGTTTTCCAGTGAGGATCATCACCATGTGGCAGGGAGAGCTCATGCATGAACTCCGTAAGCTCTGCCCCGCATCTTGGGAGCTTTGTTTACCTGGATGTGCTCAATGACCAGAAACTCTGCACCCCTATCCTGAAGCTCAGCATTCCTCTCTGCATTTTTGAGCATGTTTAGCAACAATTCAGCATTCCTTTTGGCCTGGACACACTTACCAACTCCACAATTGTAATGACGGAATGGCACATATTGCTTCTGTAAGGTGACATCCTTCAGATACTTGGTGGCTTTTTATGTATGCACCAAAGGCCCAGTGCATAAATTTTCATGCACTGGAAGGGGGTGTCCCTCAGCCCGTCCTGCCCCCTCTCACAGTCCGGGAGCCCTCAGGGGCGGGAGGCGACCCAGTGATCAGGGGAAGGCAACGCCCCATCACACCTCTGTTGCTGCCACTGCTGGCAGCACAAACCTCAGCCGGCCCTGGTTACCTGAGCCTCGGGTGGCCCTGGGTGGCTGGGCAGCCGCCATCCGAGGCTTGCCTGCACCTCAGGTCTGCCCTGGGTGGCTGGGCAGCCGCCATCCGAGGCTTGCCTGCACCTCAGGTCTGCCCTGGGCGGCTGGGCAGCCGCCATCCGAGGCTTGCCTATGACTCGGGCTGGCCCCGGGTGGCTGGAGAGCAGAGGGGAATGGTGGACTCCAGAGGCAGGCGGCCTTGTTGTGCACCTGCCGCCCCAGCAAAGCTGAGGGGACTGGGCGCCGCCATTTTGTGGCTGTGGGCGCCGTCATCTTTGTGATGGTGTGAGGGTCAATTAGCATATTCCCTCTTTATTAGATAGGACTAGAGGTCCAGTGAACGAATTCGTGCATGGGTGGGGTCTGGCGGGCCCGGACACAATCGGGCGGATCAGGGCTGGGCCGGCTGAGAGAAGGGGCCGTGGGTGATTGGCTGGCGGGCCCTGCCTCCATTGGGGTGGGTGGGGGTTGCTGATGGGGGGCCAGTGGCCTGGGGGAGGGGCCATGGGTGGTTGGCCACTGGCCCTGCCCCTGATCGGGGTGGGGCTGCCGATCTGGGGTGGGGCTGCTGATCTGGGGTGGGGCTGCCAATCTGGGGTGGGGCTGGGCAGGGGGAGGGGCTGCAGGAGATTGGCTGGCCATCCCCACCCCCTATTGGGGTTGGGGGGACGATCAGCGGTGGGGCCGGCTGAGGAGAGTGGCTGCAGGAGGTTGGCCAGCCAGCCTTACCCCCTATTGAGGTGGGGTGGCAATCAGGGGCGGGGTTGGCCACAGGGAGGGGCTGCAGGCCGATCAGGGTGGTGGGGGGCCGTGGGGGCGTGGTCAGTTGGGGGTAGGGGCTGCAGGAGGTTGGCCACCCAGCCCTGCCCCCTTGGGGTGTGGGGGGGGAGGGCCTGCAGTCCTATTGTGGTGGGGTGGGGTGGGCTGATTGGGGGGCCGCGGCTGGCCAGGGGGAAGGGAGAGGGCGTTTGGCCGGCAGGCCCTGCTCTTGATGGGGTGGGAGAGTTTTATCAGGGGCAGGCTGGCAAGGGGGAGGGGCTGCAAGGTTGGCCGCCAGCCCCACCCCCTGATCGGGCTGGTTTCCTGGCCACAGTGGGCATCATAGCGACTGGTTGTTAGGTCGTTATGGCTGTTAAGGTAGCTGCCTTTTTATATATAGAGATACCCTTGATGGCCTGGGCAGTTTCACAAGTCTTCTTAAAGTGAACATGGAGATTTGAACCTCTTGCCTTGCTTGATTTTGTGGGGTTTTCTGAGTCGAGTGAATAGTGAACCATTTCCAGAGGTCACCTCTGGCTGCTTTCGGGAAGAGTAGTTCATGGGGTTTATCTCATCCAGAGTATTGCTTTACCAGGAGTTCTAATGATGTGACTATGAACAGCAGAAGAAAAGGTGATAACTGTAGCTAATATTTCCTGAGAGTTTACTGTGCCTGGCACATTTCTAAGAGCTTTCTATGCGTTACTCTTACCATAACTCTTAAACCCATCCCGTTTTTTCAGATGAGGAAACTGAGGCACAGGTAAGTTTGGTAACTTCCACAAGGGTAAGTGGTATAATTGGGATTCAAACCTAGGCAGTTTGTCTGGAGCCTATGCACTTAACTCTTAGGGCGCCATCTGCACTCTGTGGACAAGCAGACTTATGGATGGCAAAAGCCCCTTCTTGTGTCTTGCACCTCCCCCCCAGTCCCTGCTTGGATGCACAGCGGGCTGTGAGTCAGAAAACTGGTGTGGCAGCAGGCATGGTAGTCAGGATTGCCCTGCAGCCCAGCCCATGATCTCGGTTCTCAGCTATGGGGGATTGAGCTCATGTGATCATCTCTCCATGGTGAGGAGCTTAATGGGTTTTCCTCCCAGGTCCTAGGAGCATTTGCACTTTGAAAGAAGCCTGTGGAAAGGTGGAGTTCAGTCTCTAGGAATAAACTGCTCCAAGCATCAGTAAAGTACATTTAGAGTTATTCGGGGTGCTCCATGAGAGGACAGAGAGGAGATCCATATGTCATGGGCTCCTTTGACAGGCCAGGCACTCTCTCTGGTACTTTATATTTGTTACCTTGTTTAAATAATAATAGGTAATATTTTCTGAGTGCTTTCTGTGTGACAGGCGTTATGTGTAAATGCTTTAGGGGTGCTCATGTAATTCCCTCCTCACAACTTACAGATGATAAAGCCATGGCACAGACAAGTCTAGTAACACTCAAGAGCACATAGTAGGGATGGAAGGAGATGGAATGGCCCCAGCATTACATCTGGCTCTGTGTCCAGACTTTCAGTGTGATGAGTGAGAACAAGTATGGCCAGTGGGTAGCCTCTCAGGATAGGTCCCTCCCAGCACTCAAGGCTCCGGCATTGGTTTCCATCCCGATTGAGCTTCCTACTCTTAACCACACTTCTCTGTTTACTCTACCTTCTCCCCATGTTTGCTCAGGACATTTCTTCCCCTCTGGTTTCCCCCCTACAATGCCTGCCTCCTAATTAATTCTATTCATTCTCCAAGGTACAGCTCAAACATCTTCATAATGCCTTCCCTAGTTCCCCAATGGGAAGCTGTCTCTCCTTTGGCCTGCCTCAAGTCTGTAATTCTCTCTTGTGTCCACATCCACATTTGCCTTGTGTTATTCTATCTCTAGACTCATCTTGACCCTCAGAGACTCTAAGAGTATTGGAGCAATGGCTTAATTTTGAGCCTCATTCTCAAGTACACAATGTCTTGCACATAGTAGGTTCTCAATAAAAACAGAATTGCTACTGGTGGGATTTCAAGTATTATCACAGGTATTTATTTATGTTGGGGCCAGAAGGAGGGCACATCTTTATCCTACTCACAGCACATCACTTCCATCGAGGACTTCCTCTGAGCCAGACCCCTATTTCATCCTCACAACAGTCCTGGGAGGTTCTACCCATTACGAGTTTAAATACACATTGAACAAAATAGTTAAGACTGTAGAAGTGGAAACCTGATTCCAAATCCTGCTTCTACCATTTCCCGGCTCTTCCCACTTCTTTTGGGCAAATTACATAAACTCTGTGCCATAACTCTTCCCCTGTGAATTGGGGATAGTAATACCTAAGAGGGAAATAGGAATCTTGGAAGATGAGAGTATCTAGATCTTGGGAGGTGCTTGGTAATACCAGGTGTCAGTGGTTTAGGTGGCCCTTCCTCCAAGAATCAGGGGACCCAGCCTCAGGTATTTAATACTTGTCGTGGGTTGGTTTTCAGGAAAGAGGTCCTGCTTCCATTATTTAAACTCTCTCCATTTTGACTACTTGCCAGCCTGGGTTTTTTCACTGGTTGGGTTTTTACTTTTCTCTTTCCTTGGTCAGCATCAAAGTAGTTATCCTGAAAACACGCTTCTGCCTCTTCTGGTCTTCAAAAGCTTTGTCCTTCCTTCCCCAAACTGTGCTTTCCACCAGGCAGTGTTCGGCTTTGTGGAACACACCAGCCTAAACTCAAGTCTCCTGCTTAATTACACTGCAATCAGATTTTCCACGAAAGCCCCTAGCGTGGCAGGATGCCCTCTTTGAAGTCATTAGTCTTCACAGCAGGGAGAGTACATCATCAAAGACTGCGTTTCCCAGCAACCCCTGCTGTGCCCTTGTGCACCCAAGGATTGTGGAGGGAGTGAGCTGAAAGCCTGCAAGTGCATTAAGTCCGCTGTTCTCTCCTCTGGTCCTGAACAGATTTCCTTTGAACTGAAGCCCAGGGAGAGGGCTGGCGATGCTATCGCAAAACCTCTCCCCATTCTTTCAGTTTTAACCACTTTAGCAATTAAACTTGCTAGGTCCAGGGATGTGGAATGTAGGCCATGGTTAAGGTTCCAGTTGGTGATCGAAGGCACTGTGAAATGGGGGTTGGGAAAGGAGAGAAAGTGCCTCTGAGGCTCTTGATACTGAGAATGTACTTGATAGTGGCTGTGAGCAATCTGCTGTGAAGTTAAAGTTTTCTGTGTGTGTATGTGTGTGTGTGTGTGTGTGTGTGTGTGTGTAAGCTGGGGAGACAAAGAGACAGAAAATTTGGACCTGACTCAAACAAACCTAGATTTTCATCCCAGCATTGCCTCTTTTTTTGCCATTTACCTGGGTAGCCTCTTTATTTCTGACTTTCAGCGGCTTGATCACTTGAAAGCTCCCATTTAGCAACCATTTCCATAGACCTGGATTTTAGATTTTCTGTGTGGACCTGGGCACTGAAGTGCTAGGCCTCAGAGCAGACTGACTTGCTCTGTTTCAGAAGATCAGCTGGTGGAGCACTGTCATGGAATTCTTAAAGCGGATGTTTGCTTCCAGACCTCTGGAGGGCCTTGCCAAGAACCAAGAGATGCCCCTAGTGCAGTGGTCGGCAAACTCATTAGTCAACAGAGCCAAATATCAACAGTACAACAATTGAAATTTCTTTTGAGAGCCAAATTTTTTAAACTTAAACTTCTTCTAACGCCACTTTTTCAAAATAGACTCGCCCAGGCCATGGTATTTTGTGGAAGAGCCACACTCAAGGGGCCAAAGAGCCACATGTGGCTCGCGAGCCGCAGTTTGCCGACCACGGCCCTAGTGGATGCCAGCATTGAGTATCTCTTCTCCACTGTCCTGTTTATCTCATTGGCTCCACATACATGGAGTCTCATCCACATCACACTTTCTCGGGCCAGCACTTTATCCCTCACCTGTGCCACCATGATAGGCTTTTCAACTGGCTTGTTGCCCCATGACATGTCCCTTCCCTCCAGGCACCCAAGAGATCTATGCAAAAGAGCTTTCTATTTCATGTACTGCCAAAACCCATCCGTGAAACTTATGATCCTACACAATAAGTTTGGAGCTTTCTAAGGTGGCCTACAGGCTCTTTCTGACTTGGTTCCTGCCATCCCTTTCAGCTCAGCATCTCCAATCACTCTCTTCCCAGAATTTTATGTTCCAATGACATCTAATCTGTTGTAGAGTCCGTGCACTCCATGCTATATGCCACATGTCTGGGCATTTGCTTGTGGGGTGTGCTGTGCCTGGGATGTTTTTTCCTGCTCCCCTCCCTAGCCCACTCCAAACTTTTCTGGCTACTCCCTCCCTACTTACTGTTTAAGTCTGCATTTACATAGCCCCTTGGAGACAAACACCTGATGCTACCTAATCTTTACAAAGTGATCCTCTCCTGTGATCCTGTGACCCCATCATATCTCTGCATTGTTTTCACATTATAATTATAATGATCTGATAACTCCGTAATCATCTGTTCATGTATCTGCCTCTGCCTGTACTATCCTAGCTTGTTATAAGTTCCTCAGGTTCAGGACTGTGTCTTATTCATCTTTGTAACCATATGGCATTTCCCCATCACATTCAGTATTAAGCACTGAATAGATGTTTGTTGAATGAATAAGTGATGGTTGCATATGGGATCATAACGTGCAAGTTTTGTGCAAACCTCTGCATGATTTTCTCTGTGCATTTTCTGGTGCTTAGGTCTCTCTATCCACAAAAGAGAAGTCAGATTATTTATATTTAATATTAGGCATGATGTTCTTTTCTGAATTAGCTCATCTATTTCCCAAGTGCCACTAAAGTAGGGTGCATCCTCATTCATTCATTTGAAAAACATTTACCTTCCATATCTCAGGGTTTAAGTGCTTGGGGAAAAAATATATGAGTAATAATAGCCAACAATCATGTAGGGCTTATTATGTACTAGGCACTGTTCAAAGCACTTAATATTAATTCATTTAATCTGCACAACAACTGTATGAAGTAGGTACTATTACTACCCACCCTTATTTTAAAGTTGAAGAAATTAAAGAGCAGAGACTATCCTAGCCAGAGTATCCTAGAAACAAAGCTTATATGCTAAGGTTTCTGAGGAAGGTACAACTCCAGGGTAGCAAGAGTGAGGGGGCAAGATAATGGAGATAGGAAAGGGAGAAAAGCAAAGAGAGGTGATGCTGGCCACAGTGTATAAGAAGCCAGTTTTTGGACACAGAGGATGCAGTGTAGAAAGTATGGAAATCTGTACCTCCAAACAGTCTATGGGAAGGGAGAGGAACTTATGTGCTAGTTCTTTCCAGGCCATAGTTCTGATGGGGGTATTAACTTCCATGATCATCCTCAGTGTTAGAATGAAGGGAGCCTATGCTACACACACACACACACACACACACACACACACACACACACTCCAGATGAGGCTCTGATAGGGGACAAACTTGAGTAAGGAAGTTCCATCAGAATTATAATAAAAATTTACATTTGGCAAATGTCAATGTATAATATGCAGGAAGTATAGGACATAAGAGAGTTTATTATAGGAAAGTTGGAGTCTGACTATAAATATAGTCGAATGAATGAATAAACGAATGAAGGAATGAATGAGTAAGTGAGTAACTGAATGAAAAGTTTAAATGAATGAAAGAATGAAGAGGAAGCATCCCAAAGAGTGACTGAGACAGGAACAATAGAGGGAACCAGCATAGTCCTGAAATGGCTCCACTGATAACAAAGTATTAATGCAAGTGGACAATGTCTCTAGCCCTGGCAAGAGGACAACCTAGTAGAGCCCCCACTGACCCAGGTTAGAACACTTACTTTACTATTGGTGAGATGGGTGCAGCCAGACTATAGTTGGTGATTTTCTGAAAGGAGAGTTTTCTTAGGGTTTTTTTTTTGTTTTGTTTGTTTGTTTGTTTGTTTTTTGCAAGGAATGGGGAGGGAAGGTAGTGTTTAAGGATAAATATTATCCTTCTATTTACTTATAACTTCTGTTCCAAGAACAATTCCCATAACAATCCTGATTTCCTGTTTTGCTCCTCATCTCTGCTGTCGTGAATTTAAAAGTCTTCCCTGGTGTTCCAAAGCACCTACATGCAGCGAAATGAGAGCTCAATTCAGGATAACCATTGGTATTCTTGTCTGTTTCCCAACTGGACTGTACAGCACTGGCATTCTCCTTAAGGACACAGCCCTTACCTTTTTTATTTTGGCTTTTTTGGTCTTGTTTTTGTCTGTGATGCTTAGTCCTCTTAGTCCTACAGAATAGGTGTCCAATAAACATTAACTCCATCACAGAATTAGTGAACCAATAGTGCCAGGTGGTTGATAGTTCCACTGTAGTCACTTTCAGAGAAGAGAGACAGACATTTTTCTTGTTCTTCTGAGTCTTTCTCTATTCTTATACCTGTGTCCAAAGCAATACCTGATAATAGAGACTGCAACAAAGATCATCTCAGAAGAGACAACAAATCTTATTGGAAAGAGAGGAAGGGAGACAAGAGTTTCTTTTGTCATTTTATTCTAGACAGTAGAGAAGGATGCTTTCAGATCCTCATCTAGCTGCCTTTTCATGCAGTAGCCACAGGGGTCCAACTAGGTTTCCTTAATGAGTTTGGGAGCAGAATTCTCACTCTTGCAGGTCACCTTTGTAACTCTTCCACAATGTTCAAGGCACATGTTTTTTTCTTAAAGGCAGGTTTAACCCAGGAGGTCACTTTTTCCATTTTCTTCCATCTCCTCCAGACCAGTATTTAACACTCAGGAGAAGCAATGAATCTGGATGGGATCAATTTCAATTCCCTTCTTTTGGTCCAATTTAGAGGCCAGGGGAATGTTCTGATTGATAACAGAAATAACTGCCATCTTTTTGGGCCCCTACTCTGTGCTTACCAAGAACTTTACTTACACTTTACTTCCATGGTTCCCTAACTATGCACCGAGGGGACAACACAGAAATTTTATTGGGGCTCTATTGTTGACGGAAAACAGGGGTATCTGTCAGATACCACAAACTAATTCAGTTTTATGGATATTATTTTTTTCAAATGGTTCCTCAGTTGTCAGGATGCAAATACTTACCAAGTTATTTGTATCTAACTACTTAACAAATTAAAGTAGTAGATGTTTCTTTGGACATAGGGGACTGTGAAAATGAAGTCACTTTGGGTGCTATGAGTTGAGCAAGTTTGGGAGCCTATTTTTCATTCATGCAATGTCTTCAAGAAGGTTGGCTTTATGTTCTCAAGTCTATCTCTGAGGACACTAAGGAATAGAGGAGTCAAAAAAATGACTTCATGGTCACAGGGCTTGTAAGTGGTGGAGCCAAGTTTTGAACCCAAGATCTCCAGACCCTGAAGTCTTCCTGCCTCCACAAAGTCACTCCATTGCAGAGACAGTGAAGATTACATCTTAAACTCTCGGAGCCAAAACATGCTTCAGCAGTAATCCAGTCTGGCCCTGGTTGATGTGGCTCAATTGGTTGGAGCATCATCCCATGCATGTGCACCAAAGGGTCATGAGTTCCATTTCCGGTCAGGACACATACCCACGTTCAATCCCCAGTTGGGATGCATCTGGAAAACAGTCGATGTTTCTCTCTCACATCTGTGTTTCTCTTTCTCTCCCCCTTTCCCTTCCTCTCTCTCTAAAATCAATAAAAACATATCCGCTGGTGAGATTTTAAAAATCCAGTCTAACTCACAGTCTGACCCCATCACACGACTGGTAAGCAGCAGAATTTAGTGTAGGGATCGGTCTCCTGACTTAAGGCTGCATTATTTCCTCCCTACCCTACACTCCTATCTCTTCTCAGCTTTGGACAACCATTCATTATTGTGCCTTAATTTTCATGATGGACATGCCAAAAGTGCTTCATTACCTGAAGCACAGAGAAGTGAGGAGCTTTGGGGAAGGAGCACCAAGACTAATTATGATGGCATGGGGTTTGGTTTGCAAGGACAGATGGAAGAAACAATCATGCCATGTACAATTTTGCTAAGCAAACAAACATAAATGGGAGGTGGCGTCATCTATTAATATCTAAGTGGTATAAATGTCATAGGAAAGGGCAGAGAAGTTATTTACGGGATGTAACTAGGAAATTAAATTAGAAGGGGAAAGGAAAATTTAGGCTGAAAATGTGATGTTGATATTTATTAGCTGGTGGGGGAGGGGCAGCAGAAGGCTCAATGTTGCCTGACTTATGTATAGTTGGATTGAACCCTGCACCCTGGAAAACACCTGAGGGGATGATTCTGCTGACCCCTGGAGGCTGCCTAGATGTTTCTATTTGCAATTTCTATCAGTCTTTAATAGCCATACTTTTTTTTGTCTTTTTCTGTGTGTTTTTTTTTCCCCTTTTCTGTATTTTCTCTTCCTATTCATTTATATCTATTCCAGGCTCTTCCCGCTTTTCTCTTTCTCTTTGATTTTGGATTTGCTTTCTTCCACCTCTAGGCATTTTTCTCTGGCCCATCTTCCTCCTACTCTTTCTCTAGGACCCAGAGGATTCCAGTTTCTGGGCCATTGCTCTTCTCTGTTCTCCCAACATGGAAGATGAATTTTGCCACTCTGACAAAGAGAGAAAAAGCTGAAAGTCCCTGCCAAAGTTACAAGGACAGCATTTTCCCTTTTTAGGGGGGTTTTAATTTTAAAAAGAAAAAAAATGCCAGCCTCTTCTCCCTCCCCTGCTGGATGTTCACTGCTTTCTGGGCTGGGAGTGTCAGTGGAAGGACAACCAGATGAAACGCCTCTCCTTGGCTCCATGGCATCTCAGCTCTCATGTTCCTGCCCAGCCTTCATTTACTGCATCTTTCTGAAATCCAAGCAGAAATGGTAGCATTAGCATTTTTAATAAAGGGAGCTGGAGAGGAGAGAGGCAGCTCAAGGAAGCTGAAAGAGGATGAAGCCAAAAACACTGACAGTCAAAATTCCCTTTCGGCAGAGAGAGCTCAGGTGGGGGCAAGGAGAGGCAGACAGAGACATAGTCCTTTTGGGAAAAGCATTCAGGCCCATATAATTGGTGCTCTGAGCACAGGCAGATGCAGTTGTGAAGTGGGAACTTGCCGTGCTTGATTGAGTTGGACTCAACTTGATACTGAGGCCCAGCATTGTGAAATGTTTTCTTAATTTAGCCAATTTTTTTCCGTCTTCCTGGAATGAGCCAGTATTTGTCATGGTTGGCAAAAAATGATGGTCCTGGCTCCCCCCACACTTCTCCTTTATCTTTTTCCTCTTCTCCCTGTGCTCTGCAGGAAGGGAGAAGAAATAAACGGGAGAAGGGGCCACACAGATTCCTGATTTAGAAAAAGAAAGTGACTCTTGAAGACCTGGAGTGACTGACATCATCTTTTCCTACTTCATCTTTTTTAGGGATAGGAATGCACAAGTTGAATGGAGTTGCTAGGTTTATGTTTCGTCTATTTCATCATTCTACCTCTGCAGGACGGAGCTTAACTGGCTCTGTTCCCACCACTGACATAGAGAAAAAATACCTCTTTGCAGAGGTTAGTTCTCTAAAGAAAGTGGCAGTGATTAGATCTAGTGCCCCTGATAGCTGGATAAAAAGATGCTAAATAAGAATAAATTGAATGTCTAAACCAGACTCCTCAGGAAGTAACACAGACCCCAAACAGCCAAACGAACCACCTTGTCAGAGCTCTCTGCACCCATCACACCTATAGAGGCAGAGCCACTTTACTTTCCCAAATCCAATTCCAAAGAGGGCCAGGGCCAAGTCAGAATTGGGGAATACCCCATTCCCCCCTTGGGTTTCAGCCTCTTAAGTGCTTATAAAGTGTCAATTCAGATCATTGTAGGTATTGCACCCAGTTAGAGGCGATGCTAAACCCATTGTTCAGAGCCCTGTGATTTTAACAAAAGAGTGACTATCCTTACTCATGAAAGCGATCATAGTAGCTCACCTGAACTGACAAAAGACTGTATATTTTTACAAACATTTAGCTGCCTCTGGGCTCTACACCTTAAATGCTGCACCTTGATTTCCTCTGTCATGAGCTTGTCCTCTTGTCCCTGTACTTACAGCCCTCACCCAGGACCTGGTGCCAAGCATATGAACATACATATAATTACTAACTGCAACTCTAAAAAACTTCCAAGATCTTTAAATCAAAATATCTTCAAAAAGTGCAGAAAGGCTACTGCAATTCTATCTTAGGTTTTTCAAGGAATCAATGCTGCCTCCAAGTTTCATGTCCAAGGGTAGAATTAGTATCAGCTGGAGACTCTCAAAACCACTGAGGTTTGGGTAGATGTAGGTTTATACCCAGAGCCAAGTTCTTTCAAAGGAGTCAAAATTTAATTTGGAAATTACTTTGTTACTATACCTAGGGATAAGACAGTTTCTTCCCCCTCCCTGTCCATGTCTATTAATTTGCAAATAACCTGAAGTGAGACCTTGGCCTTTAGGGTTTTCACATTAAAATTACCCTGGTCAACCATTTAAGCATCAGAAAATGAATTTTCCCAGTGGCATCCTCAGCCAGCTATCCCTATCTCTTCCTGGAGGTCTTCACAGGGTCCTTGGTCCCCTTCTATTACTAGGCTGTCTGTGTCCCCATGGAGATCTTTTCCTCTCCCACCATCTCCAACAGGATTTGTATACTTGTGGTTTCCAAATCTGTTTCTCTAGCCCAAATTTCTTTTCTTGGTTTCAAGCCTCCAGGTCCAGCTGCCTCCTGGACATTTACTTAGAGATTTCCTACTGGTGTCTCAAATTAACATGTCTAAACTTGACCCCGAAACCCACTCCCCACATGATACTGGCTCTAACTTCCACAATCCTTGGACTTTATAAATAGCATTGATGATCACTCGGTCTCCAAGATGGGGAACTTCAGGGTTTTTCTCCATAATCCCCCACAATTACCTTCTCCTCACTCCTGTTCACACATACCCTGTTCACACATACCCTGTTAGTCACCAAATCCTCTTTGTTGTTCTCAGAAGTGTCTCTCTAACCCAGCTGCTCCTCTCTATTCCCAAAGCTGTTGTGTGGTTCCAGGACACCTATTACCTTTGACAATTTCTAACATCTTCCTAGCTGCTCTCACTGCCATTGGTGCACATAGAAAGGTGATTTCCCCAGCCAGACAGGTGTTCAGAAGTCCCCAGGTTTGCAGCAGATGGTGACAACTTACGAAGGTGAGGACACAGAGATACTTCTGAGCCCTGCCTGACTGCCCGACTTGAGGTCTGTGCGCAGGGGTGGTGTGTGGGTCTTGGAGCGCCCAGCCTCCCCAGGACACATACTGGGAGACAGGATTTGCATGCAGGGTTGGAGTGGAAGGAGTTCTGGGGAGCAGCAGTGCGAGGGGGTGAGAAAAGCAGCTGGGCAGGGGGAGATGCTCACCTAACAGGCAGTGACCACAGAGGCCTTAGCCAGTCTCAGGGGAACTCTGGAGCTGGGACAGCCCTTCAGAGGGATCCCAAACTGAGGCAAGGGATGATAGGGCTTTGACCCCACATGGACCAGCCATTGGATGTGGCCGCCTATCATCCACAATAGCGGGCAGGGGGGTGAGAACGTGGGTGCCAAACTCATGGGAACTTTGCTCTGAACCATGTCTTAGGTGGCCTTGCACTGAGTTGGCTCTGTCAGGGTGTCAGGAAAGGGGGGATAGGGGTGGGGTAGGGTGGGGCCTGTGTGCATCTTGCTCTGTGGTGCATTGAACTGGTCAATCCTAGAGTTCAAGGTTTAAGTCTGAGAAGGCCAGTGACAAATAGGACAGTGGCCTTCTCAGACTGCCCAGATAATAATGGCCAGAGGCTGTCAGCCCTTTGGCAAGACTGGATGACATGCCCAGAAGTGTTCAGTCTAGATAAGAAGTGATGGGAGGGTGTGGTAGTAGCTATAGGAAGACAATCCAGCTAGGTCTGTTTTGTCCCAGAAAGGTAGACCCAGACTAATAGGTACAAATTAGAAGGAATCAGATTTTAATTCAAATAAGAAATATGTTGAATGCTTAGCACCAGTTCAGAATCCAGTGCTCTGCCCTATAGTGAGTGTCTTGGCCTCTGAAATTAGGGAGCCAAGGCCTGTAATGGTGCAGTGGACACATGGTGGTGGATTGGCAGTGATGGCTGTGGTCTCTGAGTCCCGTGACTCTATGATCTCCCAAAGCTCAGTCTATCCCTGGAGGCTGTGATTAATCATATCAGCAACAATTCCAAAAGGTTTTGGCCTTTAGCTTTCAGCATGACAGCGACCTCACTACCTGTAACAGTGTTCATTTCTGGATGGTGCTGATGTAGATAAAGTCCTTCCACTCCCTTTTCCCCGGATCAGTGCACACCATCCCCCAGCACTTACATAGGAGAGAGAAGAAATGAAAAGCCCAGCACTGCAGAATGGCATTTCGAATACTCCATTCTCCTTGCCGTCTGTGCTGAACAATTACTGAGCCTCGGCCTTTGTTCCTGGCTGCTGCTCCCGCCATGTGGAGGAAGAATAAAGGCCCTGTTTTGGAGAATGCTAAAAGGCCCAAGAAATGGCACAGCTTTCACTGTTTCAATGAGGCGGGGAGGACAGCCTCTGCTGCGGTGTCTTTCTCTGTCTCGCCTCTGGCCGGGCTGTTACAGTCACTGGACTTCCTGAAGTCTCCACTTGCACTCGGCTTGACAGAATGGATTAGCCTTCGGCTGGAACTTTCTACAGCAGCGTAATCCAGCTGTGGCAGGCCCAGCAGCTGTCGATTGTGTGAATGCATCTGAGGCTGGTGGGAGATGTGGGAGGAACAGCCATGGGGATCTGAAACCTTTTGTTAGCCCAGAGCCCCTGGCTGCTCCACCACTGTGCTGAAGTCCAAGGTCAGAGTGGAGTACTTTCCAGGAGGGAGGGAGGGGAAGAGAGAGAGAGGGAGAGAGGGAGGGGGGGGGGAAGAGAGAGAGAGAGAGAGGCAGGCACAGGCCTGTGTGTGGGGCACTGGAGCCCTGAGATGAAAATAGTAGAAACTACATCTTGAGTTGATGAGTGAGTTGTCTTCAGCAAAAAATGGCCTCTGCAAGAAACGGCCCCAAAGCCCAAATCGGGAAAAGGACTGGGAGAGAACAGCAACTAAAAATCTGGGAATTTTAACTATGTTTGTGAACATTTTTCATAGGAAAGATAAGGGCTGTGAGTGCAGATTGAGTTAATGCTGCCACAAGGATTAAGAGAAATAAGAATGGTGTTTACACATATACCAGGGAAAAGAAGCACTTGGGAAAAATAGGTCCATAAATAAGGAAAAGGGATTGAAATCTACTGTGTGCCAGAGTAACAAGACGGAGGTGCAGAATTGCTTTTTTCTATCTGTCTTTTACGTGAAAAATAATAAGGAAATGTAGAGAGTTATAATGATTTTCAGTGGGAGGCTGTAACTGTGAGACAGGGAAGGGAGCCCTAGGGAATGCCAGGGACAGTGTGGGGAGTTCTTCAGGGGTCCCCATGACCCCCGAATGGCCCAGAGCCTCAGCCTGGCAAGTTTGCTCCTTACTGACCAGTTACCTGCCAGCCGAGCTGGTTTCATCCTGGGCTTTACATCCGCGGTGACGGTGTATCTATTACAATGAACCACTTGCGTTATCTTAAAAAAACACATTCTCACCCATTCTTAGGTTCTCTCCCCTTCCTGGACTGGAGTGTATGCCCCTCTGTCATCATTAATCTTCCCACATCCCAGCATCACTGCTGCCTTGTTCTTCCCCATTTTCCAACCTGGAAAAGCCAAACCTGCACTCTCTTTCACCCACCCCGACCCCAATCATCATCAGCTCTGTGGCTTTTCCCTGCACCTTTCCAAACCTCTGTACCTCACCTTCCTTCCATTACATAAATGTATGTGCACCTGTCTTCCTCCCACTGCCCCAAGAACTCCTGAAGACCTGGCCATGGCTTTTCACTCAGTGATCCTCATGTCTATGTCAGCTCATACACAGGTTGTTCTCTACCTGGGGTGCACTTTAGCATCTCCTTGGGTCCCTGAAACATATCCATGGCCACGCCCCCTATCAGACCTATGAAATCAGACCTCTCAGGGGGTTGAACGTGGCATTGGCATAGCGTAAAACCTCCCCAGGTGATGCTGGTGCCCAGGAAGGGTCAAAACCTCTAGTAACCTGATTCTCCAAATGTGATTCTCAGACCAGCAGTGTCACCATCAGCTGGGATGTTTTTTGAAAGGCACTTTCTCCAGCCCACTACGGACCTGCAGAATCAGAAATGGGGTGGAGCTCAGCAATTCCCATGTTAGTAAACCTGCCAGAAGATTCTGGTGTACACTGCAGGTGGAGAACCTCGGCAACACAAGGCACAATGCTGATCAGTAGTCACTGAGTGAGATCAAGATCATGAGGTTTCACCCTCACTCACCGGTCCTTGATTTGCCGACCTTCATTCCTCCCAGAATCCATGCAGCTGACGAAGCCATGGTTTTGGCATCTTGTTTTCTTCCTTCCTCCTGTTTCTTCTCCGCATGAGTCAATTAATAACCAACGACATAACTCATGGGACTTTTCTGTGGACTGGCCAGTCCCCTAGAGAAGGACAATGGCAGACACTGCCTCATACACATGTTACAACTGGAAGCTTGGGGCAGGCTTAGTTTTAAAAACTAAAAAGCCCCTTTACTAATAGAATTGTGTCCTCAGGCCACCTTCCTTTTTCTGCTTACATATCCCTGCCAATTACCACCTAACTCTCTACTTCTCAAGACTCTTATTTTGGCACAAAAAAATAGGATATGTCTTCATCTCTTGCCTCTCATGACCTCACTCCTACCCAGTTTAAACAATTAAAACTCACTGTGTCCGATGAAGAACTCTTAATGCAAAGGTTTTTCTCCTTTAGACAGTGTGTGGAGCCCTTGCCACCTGTTTGCTCAAAGCAGAAATCTGGGTTTCCTCCTGACTTCCTCTCTCTTTCTCATTCCACATCCAGTCAATTACCAAGTCCCTTAATTCTGCTTCCTTAATATCACTTAGAGCTGCCTTTTCTCCTCTGTCTGCTTCCTTTTTTCCAACCCTTATTTCTCATGGATTACTCCCTGAGCCTGCTAACCATTCTTGCCTCCACAGCTTAAAATCATTCAGCATCGATCCATTACCTTTCAGGATAAAATCCCAGCTCCCCATGTTTGCACACAAAGCATTATCTGGCTCTGCTCTGCCCCACCTCTGGCCTCTTGTCCAGGGTTTGTCTCTTGATCACAGGGCTCCAAGGGTTAGATCCACCTGCTGTGCTAAGTATTCGTGACTAAATCAGGGCATTGTCTCTCTGTGGACTGTACTTCCATACATCTTTCTCAATTCTATTCATCTGTATCCTTCAAAATTGGGTTTCTTCCGCCTCTTCTGCAAAGCATTTTTTGACCTCCAGTGCTCTGTGAATCCATAATACCTAAAATATTCCCCAATGCGTACATTTTACTGAGCATATGAGTTTCCTAGGATTGCCATAAAAAGTGTCACAAACCGGGGTGGCTCAAAACAAGAGAAATGCATTGCCCAACATGTCTGGAGGCCAGAAGTCTAAGGCCAAGGTATTGGCAGGGCCACACTCTCTCTGCAGCTGTCTTTGCCCTTCCAGGTGTTCCTTGGCAGGTGTTCCTTGGCAGGTGCAGCACTCCAGCCTGCACCTGCTGTTCCCACGTATGTCTGAGTCATCACATGGTCATCTCTTACAAGAACAGCCATTTTGAAGAGGAGGGACTCCATTCAGTATGACCTCATGTTAGCTAATTAAGTCTTCACGGACTCTATTTCCAAATAAGCTCACATTCAAGGCACTGGGGGTTAGGGCTTCTACATAACTTTTGGGGATCACAGTTCCACCCACATCATTGAGTCTGATAATAATCCACTGACTTATATGGTGCCTTAATTAGACTGTAGGTGAACTAATAGATTTTTTTAGTGCATCAGTATTTTCCAATTCTCTATTTTAGGCCAGTCCTTGATGGCATTATTATTTTAAAAGCATGCCACCTCTCTAAGCTTTTGCATTTGAAGTTCTGCACAGCCTCCCAGCTTCTCCTCCTTGCCCTATTCTATCCTCCCAAAGATTTGACTCCTTGACCTCGTTTTTTAGTATCCATCAAATCCATTGTCCCTTTGCTGGCTTTGTTGCTTCCCATCCTGCCTAGAGCCCACGAGAAGCAATTTATAAAAATACATTCACCGTCACCCCCAAGTCCTTGCCTTTTTATTTCCTGCCGCTCCTGCCTGGCTCACTCCAGACTTTGTAAGTGCTCGCCGTTTGCTTCTCTGCTGCTCAGGGGCTTCCTAGAGCTGGGAACTTGTTGACGGGTATTGATTGTTTCTGTATCTCCAACCAGGGACTCATTGCAGCATCACAATCTTCTTACTCATCTCTTGTCATGGACCAAAAGACCTTTCTTTCTCCTCAGGCACCCAGTTCTGTCCTGGCCCCTAACTCTCAGCCCGTAAGCTCAGATCTAAGTTAGCGAAGCCACGGGGCTCAGCCCCCTTACCTTTCTTCCAACTTATTTTCAGTCTGTCCCCATCGCTGCCCTTGTCACTGCTGTCTCTGAAGTGGATGTGGCCTTCTTCGTGTCACAAATACGTCTGTCACCTTAATCTGACAGTCCAAGTCTTCTTACTTTCTATGGAGTCTTGCCCCCCAGCCAACCATTTATTGCACTGACTGTTAACCTAGACACCTTCTATCCCTTATTCAAATGTTACATGATTCCTTGACCCTATTATCTCTCCATGTCATTTTTTCCACTTACTTCCACAGCTTATATTTCATAAGGAAAATATCTGTGGAGTTTGTTTCTGCTTTTATCATCAATTCATTTCTTAATGATGATTGTTGATGCCAGTGCTAAATTACCTTGAAATTTTAAACTCAGTTTGCCAATCTCCCTTTTTCTTACACACAACAGTACTACACACACATAGAAATTATTCTTTCTACTATCAGGCACTTTTGCTTATTTATAATTATCAAAATCATTTATTAAACCATTTTTTTTCTGAGGGCTTTACTGTGTGCTAGGCTTTGTTAGGAGCTGCAGATACTACATGGAAAGGACTCATAGGGTTCTTAATCTCAAAGGATAAACACTAGGCGGGAAAGGTACTAGAACAAGTAAGTATCGTACACATCACAGAACACTTACAGGCTTTGAAAAGTGCACTGAGGGAAAATAGAGGGGGAATCAAGAAGCACTAAAGTGAGGGGAGGAGCAGGGTAACTTGAAATTGGGGAACAGGGACCTCCGAGGCTGTGTTCCAGTGGAAAGTGAGAGATAAGAAGGCACCAGCCAGATCGGGAAGCAGTTGGGGTTTTCCAGGACTAGCACACCCTGGATGTCCAGGGGAGGAAAATGCCCAGCCCCTTCTAGGAACTGTCCAACACCATGGTTCAGGCGGAATAAGCAGGGAGGGAGCGGCTGTGGATGAAGTTGGTGAAGTAGGTAAGGGCTAGGTCATACATAGGTGGGGGGCTTGAGAGCCAGGATAGGACTTTAAAGGAGGGGAGTGACATAATCAAATATGTATATATAAAGATCCCCCAACCCAGGGCTTAACCTTACCTCCTTAGGCAAGCTGTTGTTGACCATACACACTCAAAGACTGCAGTCCTTTCTTCAGAGCACTCATCTCAACTGATATTTCCACTAGTATAAACTCCATGAAGCAGAACCTTACCGTTTTTACTTCTGTTCATCTCTGAACCCCCAGAGCACAGAGCTTGGCCTATGTCAGCTGCTGAACACATATTTGCTGAATGAATGAATGAATGAATGATCTTACTGTATATCTATATGAGTTTTGGTAATTTAACCCGTCTGAGTCTCAGTGATCTTATCTATGAAATTGGGGATTGTAAATGATTGATCAGTAGCCTTATTATATTGCCGTCTCTTCTACCTCCATGGCCTCTATTTTCATCCCCAGTCTCTGTGCTTCCTTCTCTTTTAACCCATTGTACGCCATAAGCGTCTGTAGACGCAAGCGGCAGACCTTCCCCACATGCCACTCATCTATATAAAAAAAAAAAAAATGTTTTCCCTAAGTGGCAGCCCTGACCAACTTTAAAATCATTTTTCGTGAGAAATTTCAGCTGAAGATATTCAAAAACACCCGAATTGTGAGTAATATATTTATTTTTATTATATTCATTGCAAATTGATTTTTTTAATTAAATTCAAAATATTGTAGCGTGTGGGGATGGTTTCCATTTTGGATGCGTGGCAGTTAACTGGTTGTCTGCCCTGCTTATCTAGCTACCTGCTGTACCTCTTGCCAGATGCTCACAGTTAAAACTCAGTCCTACCTTCTCATTTCTGCCAGGGAATGTGGATGTGGCTTCATCTCATTAACCCTCCCAGCCAGTGCAATTCAGGGATCCCCTTGGCCCTCTGGCAGCACTATGGTGATGGGGATACAACAAGGTCATAGCAAGGGCTTTGGCCTCTGAGAGCAGTGGGCTTGAGCCTTGGCTCTGCTATGTATTAGCAATGAGACTTTGGCTAATAATATGTAACATTTCTATGCCTCATTTTCTCCATCTGTTAAATAGAGGTAATACAAATGCATATGCCTCAGGGTTTTTTATGAGAATAAGTGAAATAATAAATGTAAAGTAAATATTCAATAAATAATGGCTTTTGTTTGCTCTGTCATAAACATTGACAAATGAAGTGCCATGGATTGTTTACTTGTCACTTTTATCCCATTAGATCATGATCGGCTACAGGGACCCAGCCTTGTATCTGTGTGTCCCAGAGCTCTCCATAATATCTGGCTCCTCAGAGTTGTGTAATAACTGCTGAGGAATGATTCACTACACTAATGAAGTCCTCGATGGCAGAGAATGTGTGTTAATCATTTCTGTGCCCCTTGACAGTGTTTAGCAAAGTGTGTTTTATGTGGCAATTGGTTAATTATATTTTTCTAGTAAACAAATACATGAATAAGTGAATGAGGGATTGAATTAATAGTGAAACTAGCTAAGTATATGTTGAATTGAAATGACTTGGTAAATAGGAAAGGACTTTGGGGAAAGGGCAAATGCTCTATACTAAATACAAGTCCTTGATGGATTTGGTGATGTTTCCCTGGTTTATTTAACTTGTCAAATTCCCCTTGTTGCCAGTAAAAATGGGTCCTTGCAGTATTTCAAGAAAGGAATTTCAAAGGGCACAGGTGTGGGAGAAGTTTAAGCGTAGTGGCAAGATTTATTGGGATGAAGGGAAATAATATGCCCTTGGGGATGTGGAGGGCAGGCAGGCTCTAGCAACAACTGCTCCAAGATTCCTGATAATCCTCCATATATTTTGTTGGTTTTCGGAATGAGTAAACTATCTTTCAAATTGTCCAACCTTCTTCCTAATTCTTCCCAGACTTGTGCTGGGCCCTCCCCTAACCAGTCCCTTTCCTGGACCTTCTGGATTTGTGCCTTTATTCAGTCTGATTCTTTTTACAGACTTTCTTGGGTTGGGCTCCACTGCACATGACCCCAAATCCTGCTGCATCATTTGGTTTCTACTGCACATGTGCTTACCTCCCCCTGTACCATCTTGGTTTTTGTTTTGCGCATGTGCCTAGCAAAGGAATTTCCCCTTTATTGTTTATTTCTCCCACCCATAGTCTGGGCCAGTGGACTGGCTGTCCCCCGGGGAAGAGCCTACCTACACAGAACAAGGGGTGCTATCCCCTGGGGTGTTTGAAACTATAACTTCCAGACTTAAGACTGATTAAATGTAATGTGTAGACTCAACCAGGCCCAGGCAGTCTAGCTCCCTTCTCTTTTATTAATTCCAGGCTGCCTATGCTAACACCCTCACATTATATATTAGAAATGTAAGAAGCTTTCTCTTCTTCTCACATTCTCTGCTTCTTTATTTTTTCTCTTCTTTCGTGTTAGTGCTGTTTGCCCTCCGACCTTCTGGCTGGAATGTCTGTTGCTTTGGTGAAGGAAAGGGGAGCCCTCTGTTTGCACCCTCATTTGTACAAGGAGGTATCACTCCAAAATGAATAGGTGTTAAGCTGTTTTTCTTGTGCAAGGATGGATTTGCACAGATGTATTACCAAGCTTCTGTCCTGTTCATTTGTGAGCAAAGATAGGTGTCCAGGGATTCCTGGGACAGGCTGTGCCCATGGACAGGAGTAAGTGAGACTAAGAAGCTTTCAGGGGGATTGAAGTGAGACCCTGGCTGCATTATCCCAGGGTAAAAATCAACTGTGCCTTTCCATTGAGACTCTAGAGAGAAGTGGGGGGAAGTTGCAGTTAGAAATTGACAAGTGTATTTCAGCCATTGAAGTGGAACTGTATTCATTCATTTAATCTTCTTATAGTCCTGTAAGTAACAGCAGTTATCATCACCATTTCACAGAAGAAGAAAGGCTTGGAAAGGTTACCTGTCTGGTCAGTTTCACACAGCAAGGAGCTCTAACCCAGACTTCAGACTCCAGTGCAGATCTGTCCGACTCCAGAGCCCACCTACAAAAGTCGAGTCATGGGGTGATTCACAGACCAGGGGTGGTGTGCAAGGGACCCTGCTGTCAGTGGCTGTTCAGGATTGCTTTCAGAACCCACAGCAGCTGCCAGGGCATTAAGAGCAGAAGAGGCATCCTATCAGCCACCTGACTCCTTCCCTCCGACCCCCAAGGGAATTGTTGCAGCTGTGGCAACGTGTGTGAGTTTGTGAGTGTGTGTATATATGTGACATGTGCACAGGCACATGTATGTATGTATGCATATGGAGGGCATTTGGACGTGTGGATTCATTTATGAATGCATGAAAATCTCAAATCTATATAATACTCTTTTAATGGAAATGTTGATCCACTGAAATAAAAATGACAGTTTATAAAAACAAATGTATGTCTTATACTAGTATACTTGTAATGAGATTTGGGAATCTTAATTCATCAATAAAGGGAATAGGAAGGAACTTAGTATGCTTCATCTCATGATTATTCCGAAATTTGAAAAGTGGGTTCTAGTGAATTTTTAGGCGAGATTGCAGTTGCTGTTTTTATGGCAATCATATTTTATAGACTGTCAGACTCATTCATAACGATTCGCTGGGGCAGGGAGTATATAAGCAGGGCACATATTAGGTCTCAACCTATTGTGTGCTTTAGAATAATCCACTTTTCCAAACTACCAAGGTGTGGTCCACTCTAGATATATGGAATGAGAGCAACTAAAGTTTGAGAATAATTGTGCCCATTTTTGGGGTGAATCTGATGTCCCCCAAGGCTTTACAATCATTCTGCCAAATGTCACTTGTGAAAGACGCAAGGGTTTTGGAGATTTAGTAGCTATGTCAGTGAGAGGATATTTAGAGAGGAAGACAGATAAACAGGTGACCTAATACCGCATGGTGTATGCTAGAATTGCCCTACAAAAACAGGCAGGAGAACAGGTAATTCTTGTGCACAATAGATAACATCTGCCATGTCCACCACCTGTACTTAGAGGCCAGGGGTAGGCAAGCCAGGCCAGTACCCAGGCAACATCCCTGCCTAGAAACCCAGTACTGTCTTTGTACACTTCCTCTAGTAGCTGTATACCCATGATGGTGAGAGGGGGAGAGCAAGGTGTGGGAGAAATTATAGGCTCTGAGATGCATGCTAATGCTGACCTCTGTCCTTTACTAACTGTGTGACCTTGGACAAGTCAATAACCTTGGTGAACCTTTGTTTACCTTTGCATCCTGGGGATAATAACTGTATAGCTGATAGCTCTCCAGGTGGCTGTGAAATGATGCGTGTATGGCACTGAGCTTAGTGTTTGCCTGGCAGGTGGTCAGTATTCATTCAATAAATGGCAGCTACTGTTATCAGCTTTTTCTGACCCATTCGACTTCTTTCATTTGCTTTATGTAATCCTTGACCCCAGGATATACAGGGGTGCTGCAAGTCTCTGGGCTAACTTCCCCCATGAGGACAGATGGGCTCTGACCCTATCTTCTCTGATTATCTGTGAGTCTACAGAAGCAGATGCCTATCCTTTCTCCTAGAAGTTAAGGACTGAAGTCTCTTGCATAACTGGGGTCAGTGTCCATTTCCCCTCGGTCAGTCCCTTATTCTCTGACATGCTTTGTGTTAACATGAAGGTTAAACATGGATTCTACATTTGTGTATGTGTATATGTGTATATTAGCATTCTTCAGAGAAACAGAACCCAAAACATGCAGAATATATAGAAAGAGATTTATTATAAGGAATTGGTTTATAAAATTAGGAGACTGACAAGTCTCAAGATCTGCATCCAGCAAGCTGGAGACCCAGGAAAGGTGATGGTGTAATTTCATTCTGAGTCCGAAGGCCTGAAAATCAGGAGAATCAGTGATGTAGTTCCAGTTTGAAGGCTGGGAGGCTCAAGACACAAGAAACATCATATTTTATTTTGAGTCCAAAGGTAGAAAAAACACATTGATGTCTCATTTAGAAGTGCATTAGGCAGAAAGAATTCTCTCTTACTCGGAGGAAGATCTGCCTTCCTGTTTTATTCAGGTCTTCAACTGATCAAATGAGGTCCACCTACATTAGGGAGGGCTATCTGCTTTACTCAGTCCACCAATTCAAATGTGAATCTTATTCAAACATAGAAACACCCAGAATAATGTTTGATCAACTATCTGGGCAGCCCATGGCCCAGTCAAGTGGACACATAAAATTAACTATCATAATTATGTATTTGTTTTTATTGCCAATTTTAGGGGAAAGGGCTATATCTTTGAATCCCAAAATTGTGGGGGAAAGTCACAGCACTTTGTTTATTATTGTCATTTAAAAATCGTTTTTATAAAATGTGTTTAGGAGAAACCCTTTTTCAACATTTAGAACTAGTGTTCCTAATAATGTGTGAATAATAGCTACCATTATACTATATCCAACATTGTCATAAGTTATTTTGCACATGTTAACTCATTTAACTCACTGCAGTTGATGGGCTACTATTATCCCATTTTATAGACAAGAAAACTGAACCTCTGAGAGGCAGGAATTGTGTCAGTTTTCCCCAGTTCTATCTTTAAATGAGATAATTTATGTTAAGCACACACATGAACATATACACAAAATATAGAATCCAATTGCAAACAAAAAGTTGATTCAAAAATAAATAATCAAAGATTATCAAGAATCTGAATTTTATTTATATACACTTTGTTCAACAATGTGAACTTTGTATGGAGTATGCCGTCCCTCATGATTTCCATTCTGCAAATGAAGAAATTGAGGCTCCAGGGTGTTCTTATTTGATTGAGGTTATAGTAACAGAAGGGAGATTGCTTTGTAACTTCCATCTAGGGCTCCTTCCCTTATATCTTAGTGTCCCATAGACTCATAAGGTGAGTTGGGATGGCAGCATCCTAAACAGGAACACAAACTGTTGATGCCTAATTACTGGAAGGAGGATCAAGGAATGAGCACAAGGAAAGATAGGTGGGTGTAGTGAGGAAAACTTGTAATCTGATTGCCTTTGTTGTCTTGATCACATAGGAAGCAGGTCATTAGCTGAGGGTGAAGACAGGGAGCAGTGTTGGAAGTTTGATGAGAAAGATTATATGAAATAACAATATAGAGATGGGAGAGTAGACACCCACGGAAAATGTAGTTTGATCATTAGGTAGTATTCGGAGCCCACTTGAGGTCAGTGGTGTGAGATTTAAAATGAGACCAATCAGGGTGGTTGCCAACTGTATTCATTTGTGCAAACGCAGAAATGGAGCCTCAGGGTGGTTGAGCTTGACCAGTATTGGAGTGTTCTGACAAGTTGATAAAGCAATGGAGGGGAGAGAGAGCTGAGGTTACATGAAAGATGTGATTATATTAGTGGATCATAGAATTTAATCTCAGTAAAGAGGAGAGAGAGTACATGAGGTACTTGAGGGTCAGGAAGACTGTGGTTGAGTGAATGGATGTGAAGTCTAAGGCGGGTGGAAAGGTGTGGTGGCACCAGGAGGACTAAGCCCAGGAGGACTGAGCCTGGAAGGCCCTTATTGGGATCCTTGAAATTGTGGCCCAGGAGGGATTGTAGATAATGGTAATCGAGGCTATGACCATGGAGTGAGGGGGGTGGACAGGATCACTTGAGGAGAAAAATTAAGGTATGGTTTTAGAATTAAAAGGATCATTTCAGTAGCTACTGAAGTCACCAAAAATTGTAGAGAAGTGTCAGAGAGGACAGTGAGCCAGGCTCCGAAATGTGTGTGTGTGTCGGGGGAGAGGACTGGGTGGTATTGACATGACTTGGGCAAAAAGAGAACGTGGATGAAATCCTATATAATAAAGAGGTAATATGCAAATTAACTCTCACGCCATCACAAGATGGCTGCGCCAACAGCGGAGGCGTGGTTCCCATAACGAGCCATCAGCAGGGACCTGAGGCTGCATAGTGCTGGGCCAGGGTGGGGGACCTGAGGCTGTGCCCCCCCGCCCTGCAGTGCTTGACGGGGGACCTCAGGCTGCATACCCCGCCCAGCAGGGCTTGACGGGGGACCTCAAGGCATGCCCCCTGCCCTGGTGCCTGGCCAGGGGACCTCAGGCTGCGCACCTTGCCGGGCGAGGCTTGACAGGGGACCTTAGGCTGTGCTCCCCACCTGGCGAGGCTTGACGGGGGACCTCAGGCCACGCCCCCCCCACCCTGGCGCTGGGCTGGGGGACCTGAGGTGGCGCCCCCCACCTGGCGTGCACCGGGGGACCTGAGGCTGCACCCCCCCACCTAGCAGGGCTTGACGGGGGACCTGAGGCTGCACCCCCCACCCAGCAGGGCTTGACGGGGGACCTGAGGCTGTATCTCCTGCCCAGCAGAACTTGACAGGGGTGGGGCCGGCCGGGTTTTACACTTCTATTGTAGAGAAAGGGCAAATGGCAATATTAAGATACTAGAAGCCTGATGCATGAAGATTCGTGCTAGAATGGGCTTTCCTTTCTCTGGCTGCCAGCACCGCTTTTCCACTCTGGCCCAGCCCCTTTCTGCTCAGGCCCTGGAGCCGCCTCTTTCAGCTCCAGCCCCGCCTTCCCACGCTGCCCAGAGGCCCTGAGAGAACGGGGTTGGGGCAGAACGCCTGCGTCATCGCCATGGCGACAATGCAAGCATCCCGCCCCCGTCACTCGGCCTGTGTATGCAAATTAACCGCCATCTTTGCTGGGTTAATTTGCATATCACTCCTGATTGGCTGGTGGCATAGCGGAGGTACGGTCAATTTACATGTTTGTCTATTGTTAGGTAAGATTTCCTCTAGTTAATTCCCTTTTAATGTTCACGAATTTCGTGCACCAGGCCACTAGTAGTATGATATCAGGGATGAATGACTTTAACCAAGGGCAGAGTTCATTAGTGGTCATTTAAACCTACTCCGTCTGGCTCCAGAGCCAACATTTCTAGCTGCCTGGCTCGTTAGTGACAAATATGTTGTTTTTTTTGCATAAAAAATTCTAAATGAATTTGTTTAGCTGTTAGTCAACATTAAATAATGAATAAAATCACATCAATATTTAACTTTTTTTTATATGAAATTTACATGTTTACAGATAGCAAGAGTTTGTAAACTATACCATGATCATCATTAACTGTTTTTAAAATGTGATGTTAGAAATGCATTTTCTATTCACTAGTGGGAATGTTAATTATGATTAATAATAATAGCCAAATTGGTTAGGTTTGTTCTATGTGACAGGCACTGTGCTAAGTATATACATGTTTACTTAAAAATTCCAGGAACTACTTTACCCACATTTTATAAATGAAGGTACTGGAGCTGGGAGAGATGAAGTGACTTACCTGAGGTTGCATAGTGCAATGGACACCCTCCTTCAGGACTGAACCCCGGTTTGTCAGACTCTCAGCCTCTTTGTGACAGTCTAATTCTTTCCTTAGTACCTGCTCTGTGACATTATTATACTAGACAGTCAGAAAATAGCAACGATGATGACATATCTGGTGGGGGAAACTCTTTACTAAATATATAATGTACGAATTATGGTTATAGGTGCTTTATATCACAAGGGGTCATAACCCAGTCTTGGGGCACCAGGGAAGGGCTACTTTGGAAAGTAATTTTTAGCCAGACTTGAAGAATAGTGTAAGTCATCTGAGTAAATGAGAGGGGGAGAAATTCCAGGTAAAGTAATAACATATGCAAAGGCCCCAGGCCCTAAAGCGTCCTGTAGAAACTTTGGGCATCATTGTCCTTACTATTGAACCTTGGATAAAGCCACAGGTTTACCAGATAACCCAAGCATCAGGCGTTCCAGTACTTCTTCCTCCCAGAACCAGTACTGGCTGTGAGGACAGTGGCACATAGTCATCACCCCAGCTCACCATTAAGGTCAACTGAGGCATGGGGTGTTTCAGCCAACTGGGTACCTGGAGAAATCATTTTTTTACCCTTTGTTTCTTTACTTCTGTATCTTGTACAAATTACCCTTTTCTGGAAGCATTTTTTTAAAATGAATCTCTACTCTCTCTTTATTTCACTGCTCTCCCCTTGCAAATGAATTTACCTGAATGAGAAAAGGAACATTTGTTTCAAAGCTCCCACATTATGTATGGTTGTGAAATCCTAGACCAGGACCCCAGTGTTGGGAGTAGCTGGGTGGGAACGTTTGAAACCCTGCTTCCACCAGAAACCTGGCCTAATGTGGGCCAGAGGCAAACTTAAGACAGTGCTTTTATTTAACTATTAGGGGCCCAGTGCATGAATATGTGTACCTTGAAAGGAACTGTGGGCTGTGAGGCTGCAGTGGGCACAGGGGCAGGTCTCGGCCCATCCTCCGAGCCCCTGCCTGGCCCCTCCCACCACCACCCCTTCACCCCAGGTCCCCTATCTGCCAGCAGCCCCACTCCCGCTGCTGCCACTCCCACGCACTGATGGCACTGGCCCTGCTCACACCAGTTGATGGCATGGAGTGATTGGGGCCGGGGGCTGGTGCCAGCAGTGGGTGCAAGCGAGGCCAGCACTGTCAGCGGGTATGAGTGGCAGCTGCTACCCTGATCTCCCCTCAGGAGCAGGGAAGGTGGAGAAGCCCTCAGGGGTTATCAGGGCCAGCAGCTGCTGTTTACACCCACTGAAGGTGCTGAGCAATCGGGCGGGCACTGGCAGCGGGTGCAAGCAGCGGCTCTGGCCCTGCTAGCAGCAGGTGCGAGTGCCCAGCGGGACCGTGGCATGCGGGAGCAAAGAATTTTCAGTAACAACCAGAGGCTCACCTCGATGACAGCGACCAGCGCCCCGCCTTGGTCTGGTGTCCCACTCACCTGCTCCACCATCCCACTGTGGCGGATGCCTGCTATGTTCCGTGCGTGCCCCCTGGTGGTCAGCACACATCATAGCGACCAGTTGTTTGGTTGTTCAGTTGTTGGGTTGTTCCGCCATACGGCATATTTGCATATTAGAGTTTTATATATATAGATGGACAAATTACTGTCATTTGTAAAATGCTCTCTTAGCAATAGGTGGAGGGTTATATAACTTCAAAAGAAGCTCCTAGATTCTGCCAGCTCATCATAAAATGCCTTATTTACCATTGGCTCTAGCTCAAACATTCTCTCTGCACTGAACTGTGTACACATACTGCATGCATGCTTAAATACATGCATATGCCACACACATACATACATGTAGTCTCTCTATCCCCCACCTATTTTATATGTACTTATGTATCTATCTAACTATCTCACATCTGTTCCCCTCCTTTTCCCCCATGATAAGGTCTCCACAAGGAAGCCCATCTCAGGTACACTGACCAAAAGCTTCTAACCTCCATCTCAGGTGCCACAGTTAGGTAAAAAGCTTGGACTAGCACTTAATCAAAACATCATTTAAAGGATTGTTGTCCAGAGCAGATGTGGTCACTTTCTGCACTGAGAGAGCCATTGTGAAGGGATATCCAGGTGTTCTGGTCTGGCTGGCCATGTAGGAGGTCATTGCTCAGTTGGGTCTGTGTTACACAGTGGAAAAAAGGCACAAGAAACAAGCCCAATGCCAAGAATGAAGGAAAAAACCCTGCAACAGCTGCTGTGTCTTAGGGAAGAGGAGGAGCAAGAATTGAGGAGAGAAGCTGAAAGCTTAGAAATTGCCAGTGCTTAGGAAGAAGTCTGCATAAACTGTGGTAATTGTGTTAGGCAGGGAGAGAAGTGAAAAGGCAAAGGGAAGATTACTAATTGTCCTCAGTGTACACGATCTGCATGTGTGTCCTGGGCTGCTATGTTTTCATGACAATGGTGCTCCTCTAAGGCACAGATCATGTGTCTGCCTGAGGCAGGGATCCCAGCTGGTTCCTGTGCTGGCCCTCGATGCCCCTGCCATCTGTAGCTGCCCACAGGGAGGACAGTCTTCACAGTCTTGATTTGTCAGCAAAAAGACATAAACAAGCAAACAGACTTTCTTCTGAGTTTTGATTCTGCCTATTTTCCTAAACCAAGAAGATGTGATTGGCTTGCCCAATGCAGAACAGAGAATGCTGGAGGCCACACATCTAAATTGAAGTCAAGTTACTGAAGGTTCTGTCCAATTGCAGGGCTCGTCGGGCCTGACACTGTCCTTGAGCTACTTGATGGGCACTCTTCCCACAAAACTACTGTTGGCACCAGCTGCTCAGTATTGCCACCCACTCGTGATGGAGGCAGCACCTTTGCCACCAAGAGCAGAGAGAAGCTCAGGTGGAAATTACTGTTTTGCTTGACACTCCCCAGCTCTAGCCCTGAAGACCAAATGGGACTTGCCTTCTGCCTTGATGGGTCAGGTTGGTCATCTGATCTAGGATATGCCCAGCAGTCTTCCTAGGGATTATTCTTTCCTAATGATCGGGGGAGTGCCCCTCTGTGGTCTAATGTAAAGATAGGAGCTGGAGCTGCCAGAGGCCCTGCCTCTAGCACATGCAGTAGCCAGTGTGACCTAATGACGCCTGCAGAGTGAGAAATAGCAAGGAGAGGAGGACAGTTCTACAGCCCTAGAGACCGTATTTCCAGGCATCTTCAAGGCCATGTCCAGCTATGCATGGACATGTGGCTCAGTGATGGCCTCTTCTTTGGTGGGGCCAGTTCAGTTCACTCACTTGGACACAGAGAGCCCTACTACATAGGTCATTCCTCTCAGTTGATCTCAGGTAACTCAGCTCCAAAGTGTTTCTGGTACTTTTAGGTCCAGCTCTCCATTGCTTTGTCTGTGCCTCTTCCCATATGGCCCCCTGGTAGCTTCTTCACTCATGCAATCCCCCAACTATCACTCCATGCACTGCCAACACCCAGCCTTCCCAGCATCCGGGATGAGTGAACTGACACAACCCCCCTCACTGTCACTTAGCATGTCCCCTATACCTCCATCCCTCTTCCCTTTTATTCATTCTCTTCTATTTGGATCTATGTGTGTTTCTTCAGAAAGACTATAGGTTCCTTTGAAGGGAAAATCTCTTAATCCCAACTCCTGTTTCCTGGCATCACAATTTACACACAATAGGCCCTCCGTAAATGTTTGCTAAATAAGTCAAATAAGAATTCCCATTTCTCTGACATCATTCCTGACTAGAGGGAAGAAAATAGTAAATTCTCTTTTATTCCTTTGCTGAAGAATTGTGCAGCTGATTCCTCTTACCACTTCACAATATGTTCTTTCCTCTCTGTGGGTTTAATGTCAGTACTGTATAGTCACTGCCTGCAAAGTGATCGCTGGGTAGGAGATGAGTGGGGGGCCCAGGCTTCCATACTAATTATTGCCTTCTCTCCAGCCAGCACACCAACATTTACAGTCTGAGTGGAAGCCTGGTATTGCCATTACATCTGCACCTCCTCCTCTAGAGAAATTGGGGGATCTCTTTATTATAGTATTTATACTTGACTCAGGTAACTAGTAAATTTACCTATTTAACTAATGCTTGTATAATACGAAATGCCAGATACTGTTCTGAACACTTTAACTACTGTATATTAACTAGCTTCTCCTCATAACAATCTTACCAGGTAGATACAATGATTACCATCAGTCTCATTTTATAGATAAGGAAATGGAGACATCAGTGATTGAGGGACTTGTTCATGGTCACAATGCGATTGTTGGCTAAGCTGGAATTTGAAATAGGCAGGCTGGTCCAGAGCCCATGTCCTAACCACTGCACCCTCCTGCCTTTCAATGTGACCAGAGTGGTATCTATGCTGCACATCTGTGTCCTTTGAATCTAAGTTGCCTTTCTTACCATTCAGGCCTCTCCAGAGCAGGAAGTCCCTTTGCCCTGACCTACCTAGCAATATGGTGATGTGGGCTCAGTGGTCCTGGCTCATTTTATTACCTATGACTTGAATGTAGGTTTATTAATGTTACTCTATGAAATTAATTGTTCACATTGTAATCAATAACATCCTAAAGTTTGGTTCCTCCAAATATATTTTCAAACAACCTAGGAACCATGCCAAGAATTAACTCTAGTTTACACATTATACCAGTTTTGAGTACTACAGATGACTCAAAAGCAAATGTGTGTTATTTGAAATTATTAAACAGGTAGTAAAGAAAATGTGACTTTGCCCAAAAGAGAAAGTTGCATGTCTCTTTTCTCTCTTGATTGCCTTTTCTAAGTGTCTAGAAGCATATGGGACAAATCATGATTTCTGGATTTTTTTCTTCAATTATGACATTTTTTAGCTGGCCTTAAATCATCACTTATTACTCAACAAAAAAGAATCAGACTTAAACCCCACTCTATGGGGTCACCTTCAGTGAAATTAGCAGAACAAACATAAAACCACATGAGAGCTGTGCCTTTGATGCAGGGGTTGGTTATTCATAGCACAGTGTTTGGGTACTTTTTGGAGCCAATTCTAGTTGCCTCCAAATATTTCTAAATTGGATTCCAGGAATAAAGTGTGTATAAATAGTAAGCATAAAAAAATTAATGCATCCATCCCAACCACTCCCTTGTGTAGTCCCAATGGTCTCCCTTTGCAGGTACCTAGTCCTTGGAGTAGTTAATTGGTTAACAGGTTGGGTTAAGTTGGTGGTTCTCAACCTCACCAGCCCCAGGATGCTATTTTATAACAAATGTTTTATAACTTTTGATAATCCTTAAGTGAAATCCTGTATAATAAAAGCCTAATATGCTAAGTGTCTGACTGTTTATTTGACTGTTCATTTGACCATTCCACCAGTCGCTATGACATGCACTGACCACCAGGGGGCAGACACTCCAACCAATAAGTTAACTTCCTGCTGGGGTGCGGCTGATCGGGACTGGACCAAATGGGCCGGACATGCCCTGGAGCCCTCCCACGCTCCCTCCCTGGCCGGCCAACCTCTCATGGTCCCTCGCTGGCCGGCCAACCCCCATTGGCCCTGATAAGGACTGGGCAAGACGGCCCCAATCAGTCCCAATTGCAGGTCAGGCCAAGGGAACCCAACCAGTGCACGAATTTGTGTACCGGGCCTCTAGTTCATAAATAATAAAGTCTGTTAAATTTTTTTTCAAAAAATAAGTATAATGCCTTAACAGTGATTGAAAAAGAAATAACAAGAAAGTAATCTATATATATATAAAAGCCTAAGCGACCAGATGACTTGTCGACCAGTCACTATGATGCTCACTGACTGACCACCAGGGGGCAGACGCTCAACGCAGGAGCTGACCCCTGGTGGTCAGTGTCGCTCCCACAGTGGGAGTGCCGCTCAGCTGACTGATGGGCGCCAGACACAGGGCTCACGGTTAGCCACTGCAGCCCAGTGACGGCAGTGGAGCAGCAATGAGCTTACCCAGCAGTGGCAGCAAGCACAGCGGGGCCAGGATGAGCAGGAGTGGCAGGCGGTGTTGGACTGCCAGTTTTAGCCCAGTCCCCACAGGCCACACCGAGGGACCCCAGCAGTGCACGAATCTGTGCACCGGGCCTCTGGTTTGTAATGATATAGTAACTTTTAATGAGTACCAGTAAATATTCTGTAATGTTAAAATAGGAGAAGTATATCTAGTTCACAGACATTTGCAGCTAATGTAGATTCACCAGAATGTAATCTGTTTAAGAACAATCCAGTCTAATGCAGATTCTTTATTGGTGATTCAATGACCATGAAGAGCATTTCAGACAATGACATGATTTTCCAAAATTATGAACAAACGGTAAAATTTCTAAGTAATAATGCATAATCTTCCTTTAATTTATATGGTATTTATGTACCTAGAAAATTCATCATATGTTAAAATTGTATAAGCTACTCTGCTTATTTGTAAATGGAGTTAGTAGCTAGATCAGATAATTATAAGCAGGTTTTCACCTCATAAAAGTGTAGCAAGACATTCAAAAGTTTGGAGGGCATGGGGAAATGTGCTGTTTGCAGAGCTGTCTGATCATGGCCCTGTTCTAGCCTTCTTAGCCCTACCTTCTAACTGCCAGTAGTGTCCTCAGTCATTGTGTCATTCACCTGCCACAGACGTCCCTAAATGCCCTCTGTTGGGTGATATCCCCTGCCCTGACAAACACTGGGTTAACACCAAGTATTAGATTTAGCCCCAAATGATTATGTTGATGTATTCTTCTGACTTTTTATAGGCCTTGAAAAGTAAAGGCATGTATACAGTGAAATCCTCTATTACTGGGTTATTGGGTTGGTATAATTGGGTAATACGTGAAGGCTGCTGTCCATGACAGCAAGGGCTCAGTCCATCAAGTGTGCAAAATATCTGGTACCCAGCACAATTCTGGGCTTTCCTAAGTCTCACTTCAGTGAGCAAATAATCTTGGGGTTGGACATCTGGGTTAGTGAAAAGATATATACTATTTAAAAGAAATAGTTTTATTACTTTCAAGTATACGAGGCACTTACTAGGGAGGCTTGTGGTTAAGGATTCTTTTTAAAATACCATTTCAGTGGTTTCTGTTTGAAAAATGGGTGACATTAAAATTTAAAAAAACACCTGAACCAGAAGACCTAGAATCTTCATGCCATTCTGAGTAGAGAAAGGGAACGTGTGGAGGACCCGTATGAACCTTTACCTTGGCTTGAAGGTTTTGCTGAATCTTCACAGTGGTCTATGAGGCAGCTCTTGCTAACCCAATTTTTACAAGTGATAAAATTATACTCAATAAGATAAATAATCTGCCCAAAGTCAGACAGCTGTTTCATCAGCAGAACAAGATTTGAACCTGAACGGTCTGATTCCAGAGGCTCCACCTTCCCTGACAAATCATGCTGCCCCCTCTCTTAAGTGAGCCTAAGCTACGTTTCTGTTCAAGCCACATCCAAAGGACCATGAGTTATGGTGATGGGAGGTCCACCTTAATATAGTTTTACTCTCTATATCGTTCCAGTGTTCGTGTCTATTAAATGTCACTCTCCTTGTAGCTCAGTGATTTTTACATTGATCCTGTTGTTGGCTGGGTTCCTGCATTCAAGCTCCTGTGTAAACCAACATCATTGTTGATTCCTGAGGACAGGGACTTGGTACTCACTGTCTTTGGGCCTCCAGAGTCCAGCCTGGTGCTCGCACAAAGTGGACAGATGTGCAGGGAGTGTGTGTTGAGTAGACTTTAATGGAATGATGTTTCTCCTTTTAGGCCTTGGCCTTACACAATATTTCAGCGAGGCTTTGACCTGGTTTTGGGAGAGCAGCCTTCTGATAAAATATTCAGGTGAGTGGTTGTCTAGGGACTTGCTTATATATGTCTTTAAGCCCCATGTCCCACTTCCCACTGAGCTTGCTTTCCTAGCGGTAAAGTGGAAAGACAACACTTTGATGAGTCATTCTGCCCTCCTAGTAACAAAAGCATTTGTCCCCCAATCATGCCCAGTGACAGTGTGGAGGCTTTTGTAGTCACATGGATTCTGTGGGGTCCTGGCTTCCTTCCTCACCTGCTCTCTGATCTCTGTGATTCACTTTACATCTTGGAGCCTCCACTTTGCACTTTGTTAAATGGGACTCCATTATGTGTATGGCTCTCTGCATCTCCTTCGTGCACCTAATTCTACCTTCCTCATAAAGTCTTAAGTTGTTCAAAATTAATCTCTCTGACTCTGCCACCCCCTTTTTTCAGATCTACTTTATTATTATTTTATTTTATCTGCCACCCTCCTGATCAAATTGGATGTTTCTAATCCCTCCCAAATTTCTACCTACATACCAGGGAATGTCACATATTAGAAGTCAATAAGCAGAGGAAGAATTTGGGTTCTGTCAACTATTTGATTTTTATAAAGTCTCATTCACGCCAGGCTTTAGCAAGAACACATCTTTATTTCCAAACTAATATTTTATCCATTTATTTTGTCAATTTATCCTTCACTTAACTTGCATTTGGTGAAGACCTTGCTGGGCCTGCCAGTGTGGGTAGGAATACATCACCCTCTGTAACGGCGCCCTCTGGTGGAGGCAGGAAACAATTCTGCAGGAGTGTCTGATGTCAAAAGGATGCTCTGAGCTACCACATCGCATTAGGGAGGAATGGTGAGCAAGGTGGGACAAATGTGCTTCCCTTCACTGCACTCGGATAGTGTGCTGAGCCTCATGTATTCACTGCCGCCTTTGCAAACCCCTCCTGTCATCCAGTCCTGGCCCAGGTATTAATATTGCTCCTGCACTTGCTCCTGGAGCTGGCTCCTCTGCCCCAGCTCTTCCTGCTCCTCCTCCCTGCTCACTGGGGATGGGCTGGGCTTGTCCACTGAGGCGTTTTCCTAAGGCATGCTCTTAGCAAGAGTGCAGATTTACAGATTCACACCTCCTGGGGCCTTCTCTTCCCAAACTTTTCTCTCCTGATTGTCTCTCCTGGGGCAGGCTGCACCATGTTTATGGCATTGGCTGCAGGCTTCTTTTGAGGATTTGTGCTACAGGAGAAGACAGCTATATCCTTAGACTGTGACTTGGACATTGAAATTTTCCAACGATGATTTATCATTTGGCTGCCCCCCCCCCCCCCCACACACACACACACTTTTATTTTTACTGCTGATCTGCCAGGACCTTCCAAGGGTGATCAAGATAAGACAGATGGAGAGCCTGGCCGAGTGAGGCTGATGAACATGGATAAGTTGCCATTCCCCTAAAAGTCAGACACTAACATTTTGAAAAGCAAGCTCCTTAATGAAATTGCTATTAGAGCAGAACTTGCACCAAAACTGTGTTTGCATCCCCACAAGCATCATTTACACTTTTCAAGTTCGTTAGCTGCCCGCCACCTGGAAGTGACACCTGAGCACTACAGATGGGATTGGCTATGAGGCTGGACTGTGCGGTCAGCGCTCTCTCTCAGGAGCCAGTGTGCTCATCAGTAAGTGATGAATCATTCTGATCACCAGCATGGCAATAATGCATCTCTCAGATGAAATCAGTGGGTCATGATTCCCTGATTTCAGGTATTAAAAACTTGAACCAAAACCACTCTGAGTAAACCTGACTGTCAGTGGCCACGGGAAAATCCTGTGACCTGCTCAGTGACTGTTGCTTCTTGAAGGAGCACATGACTATCTGCTACTCCGCTCACCAGTGATTTCGTGTTCTGAGGGATTCCAGGAACTGCACATGTCTCTGGACTGTGAAAGAAAATTTAAATTTTGACATTCAAATCTTCCCACAATTGAATGCCAATGTGCAGCTCCTCTTTAATTGGCTGCTTTTCTTTTATGGAGCCTTCCATTCTTACCATCAGCTCTGTCTTCTAACTGCTGCACTGTTTCTAGTACTTGAATATTTTTTACTCTGTACACTCACTCCTACTCTTCCCTCCAGCAAGAATGTCTATTCTCCTCCTAATATAAACACTACCCCTTTTCGTGGCCTAGATCAAGTCTGTTGAGCACCTGCTATTTATTACAAAGCACTGTTTTAGATACTGTAGTTATAACCAAACAAATATGACCAAGATAGTCCCTGACTTCATGCAATTTATGGTCTCATCCAAGAACTGTTCTCCAACCATGGGCCTCCATGAGAATCCCCAGTGTGCTTTAAAACGACTAGTGATCTTATACAGCACAAATCAATTTATTCGAAAGCTCTGGGGGATGGGATGCGGGCATGAGTGGTTTTTGTTTTTGTTTTTTTTACAAACCCCATGGTAATTCTAATCTGTACTAGTGTTGAGAAATGCTTCTCTAAAGCTTTTCCAACCCACTGCACCAATCCACAACGACCTTCCCCCTCCAAATTTCTGTAATTTACTGGCTATAATATTTATTTGTCAATTATTTTATTTCATATTTATTTTAATTTACCTATTTTTTTTCTACAGTGAAATGGTTGTCTTATTGAGGGAAGTGTCATATATGGCTTTAAATATTTAATATCTAACATGAAATTTTGAATATAGTTGGTCTTCAACAAATATCTGTAGATGATCATTTCAGGTATTTCCTGAGGACTTGAAACCAGATTAGGAAAAGACCTGATGCTCAACCTAACCTTGGTAATCTGCAGTCCCAAAGAACCTGGAAAGGGTCCAAGCTAGACTCAGAAGTACCAAGGGGAAAGGCTGAGTCTTTGCATCAAGCCCAGTCTAGTGCCCAAGGTGTCCTTTCCATGGTGACTTAGATCACTCTGTCCCACTGGATCTTCTGGTGGCCAGAATTACTTCAAACCAGATTTCTCTCTCAGAGACCTTCCCCACAAGTGTGCACCTACATCCCAGGGAACAAGGCCTCCTCCTGGAATGGCTGCTCTGGGAAAAAGTGGAGATGGTGGGCCACGAACTCTTTGTCCCTTTCTCCACATTCCGCCTCATGCTCAGCCACATGAGAGTACGGGCCTGTTCTGTCCACTGTGCTCTGCTGAGCATTTGCCTCTGAACAGAAGTTTCAAGCTCTTGTTTACCAAGGCCACGTACACGACTCAGCCTCCAGCCAAGCCCCCAACTGTGACAGTCCCACCAGCTGTTGTGAGAGAAGGCCCAACCTGGGAGAGCATTCTAGATGCTCAACAACTTCCCTTTGATGGCTTTCTGAGGTTGTTCCTGCCAAATCTGCATGAATGAGGGACAGATGAGATTTCAGGACACTGCTTTTCTCTGACAGTTTGGGCTATATTTGGAATTAGTAGATTTTGCAGATAAAAGAAAACTTTAGAATTTCTTAGGCATGAGCCAGCATGGGCTGGAAAGCTGCTTGGAGAATCAGACCAGCCCCCATCTTCCAGCTTATGGAAAGGTGACCTCGAAGAGGCCACTAAACACATTAAAATATTAGTAGGCAAATGTGTAAAATGGGCCAAATGACCACTCTTGGAGGGCTGTTGTGAGGATAAATGAGGTGGCTCTGCAGACTACCTGCCCCTTTGAGAGTTCTCAGTAGAGGTTCGTCTCATGCCACACCTGACTTGGCTTGCCCTTCAGGCTTTCACCTTGACCCTACCAGAGATGGAATGTGATACTATCTTTCTTGTTAACTTGGTACGGAGTCATGTCTCAGAAGCTGCTGTGAACTTTGGAAGTTTCTCACAATGTCAAACCCAGATCCACCCTGACCATTAAGTCCATTCCAGCCCAGAGGTGAACCCATACCCTGCTCTAAACGAAGGAGAGTCTTCCCCACTGCTTCTGCCTTTGCATTTGAGATTTGAGACTATCTCTCCTGGTAGCATGTGCAAACTAAAGGACAATCTACTTATTGATCAGTCAGTACATATTTATGGAGTGACCTCCTTGGGCCAGAAATTGTATCAGGCAGTGGAAATACAAAGATGAACAAGCACTGTCCTTTTCTATCTATGGGAGCACCTTCTGCTGAGCAGCAGTGAGAAGATTGGCACAATTCATCATCATGGGAGCATGTTTACATAGGGGAGTCCCTTGCTCAGCCTGAGGGTTGGATGCGAAGATCCTGGAGGGGTGGGACCTTACCTGAGTCTTTAAATGAGCAGGACTCCTGCAATGAAGAAAGGGGAGAAAATTCAGGAAGAAGAAATACTAGGAACAAAGGCAAAGGGGTGAGAAATGAGGGCATCTTTAGGAACTAGAGTCAGGTTGCTCTGTAGAAGCAGAGTATGGTGTCTTTGGAGACGTGAACTTCGTTCTGTGGGCCCGGGGTGCTGTCCACAGTTTCACTTGGGGAAATATGTGGTTTGCTTTTTCCTTTGAAATATTCCCGTGTGCAGAGGAGGAAGGGAAAACTGAAATGGATGGACATGATCTCTCTCTTTCAAAAGAAAAACTCACTGCCAGGAAGTGCTAGGCCTGCCAACCATTGCCTAAAATCTGTCACATAAATGATGAGCTACAGGTCACAGATTTGTTGCTGTGCATCAGTGCAAAACTTCTCATTTTAAAACCAAAATAGAAAACAAAACTCTATGTCGCAATAAACTCTCCCAACCCGCTCCCCCTCCCCCCAGCATCATTCAAATATGTGCCTGTTTTCTCTGAAACGGTACACGCTGCATAACAGTAGTGGGGCTATCATAATGTTGCTGTCTCAAGAATATCCATTACTAAATGCAAAGTGAACGCAAATCTTGCACACTGTTACCTCCAACACACATTTAACCTTAAGTCCCAGATCCCAGGTACGTTGGGACAATGACTTGCCCTAAATATGGACTCCTTAACTTGGCCAGTTGACGTGTGTGTGCATGTGCGTAAAGGGGCGGCCATGCCTTCAGTTTTACCAGCTGCTTAGAGAAGGGTGAAGTGGTGGGTCTCCTCCTCTGTCCCCCAGCAATGGACTTCCCTCATCTGGTGTGGACCCCGCCTACACAGACCTAGCCCAGCTCTTGCCTCTCTTCCCTGTGGATGGGAAGGGTTGAGTGCCTCCTTCAGATCAATAAGCTCTTCTGATATTTCAGGGCTCTTTAATGCAGGTGTTTGCCTAGCAGGTCTTAGGATATGGGACTAAGGGTAAGAGTGTAAATGGGGAGAGGAAGTCTCCCAAATCCTGGCCACTTCCCACTTGCCTCTCCCGGGGGCACCTGTTTTCTCTTCTCAGAGCTGCTCTTATGTCCAGGACTGCCATTCAGGAAGTGAGTGAAATCTCATGGCTGCTTGCAACTCCTGAGACTTGGTCAGTGTGCATTCTCATGGCCAGCATCCTAGAGAGGACAACATTCCTCCCCAAATATCTCAAGTCACCCATCTGGTCTCCTAGCTCTCAGGCAGCACAGAGAGAATAGAGGGGTGCACGTGGGTTAGGGGAGAGAAGGAGCAGGATTCTGAGATGGTCCTCTGTGACCAGCATGCTGATGGAGCCTGTGCCGGTTTCTGTTTAATCGTATGCATCCTTCCTTGTTCCTCCCTCCCTGCACATTAAGTTGGACGGCGACACCAGACTGCCACTGCCTTGTGATATCCCACCCACACTGGCTTTTATCCCATAGACTATTTTTGACTGTGAACACAGAGCATTTGAATGCCTTTGAAATAAAATGAATGAATAAATAAACAAATAATCACTCATGGTCTCTTTAAGCTCTCCCTTGAAATGCTGATTGATTCTTTTATTCCTTTTAGCCCTTGTTATGAGAATAAAAACATACACCACCAAATCTTCCCTGTCTCCCCAGGGTTAAGGCCATTAGCTGAGGGTGTGGGGAGGAGTGCAGAGGATACATCTGGGCCAGTCTCCTTCATCCCCCTTCCCTTCTCCCTGGCTCCTGGTTCCAGAATTTCTGTTTCCATCATACAGAAGCCAGAAAAGGGGAGCTGTCCTCCCTCCTTTTCCTGGGTAGCATTCTGCCAGGCACAGAGAGACCCCATTGCTACCCCTGCACATGCGCAAACTGAGGGATGGGGGTATTAGGAGGCCAGAATGTCTCTTCAATTAAAATGCTTCCAATTATATGTGACTTAAGATAGGGGACGCCCAGCTTCAGATCTGAAGGAAACTGGAACACGCTTTCATATGACTTGATAAAAACCACTTCTCACAGCTGGTGAGTGGGTGCCACGATCAGTTCTCCAACTGTCTGGACATGTGAGCAGGAATGGGTCTCGCTGCCTCCCTCAGACTCAGGCAGCTCATCCACAGAGTGGCAATCAGTTATCCTTTCTGCGGAGGCTGAGAGGGAAGCTTGCTGGTGATGGATGCCAGGTCCTCCCAGGGGCGGTGGTCACCATGTCCTAACCCCCTGGTGGTGGCTGTCCCTGCAGATTCACCTACACCCTGGGCGAGGGCATGTGGCTGCCCCTCAGCAAGAGCTTTGTGATCCCACCAGCCGAACTGGCCATCAACCCTTCAGCAAAGTGTAAGACGGACATGACGGTGATGGAGGATGCAGTGGAGGTCAGGTGAGTCTGGCCTCCAGGTGCTGAGGCCCATTCTTGGCTGGAGAGACTGAGGAAGAAACCACCTGAAGGTCCAGGACCATGTGAAAGGAATCCTGACAAGCTGTAAAGAGAGCTTGGCAGCTGCCTTCACATTCCCTCTATGCAGTGCCAGGATCTCCTCTATCTGGGTCAGCATTGCACACCCCAAGGCTCAGGCACAGGGAGAAGACATAAAAGTAGAATTTGTAAGCACTTCTCAGGTCCCCTAAGGACCGACAGGGGATAACATGTTAATTTCCTAGCCCAAGGTGAGACCTTCTTTGACCAGGCCTTTCAGGGTTGGCTTGGCTCCCAAATATGGAGAATGTCTGTAATTTGTTAGCTCAAGGCTCAGAGTATGGTTGATCCCGAATTTTTATGAGGGAGTAAGACATGACCTGGCTGGCCAGGTAGGACTATGGATTGTGATGCTACTTGTTGCGCCTGGAGTCCTTTTGATGCCTCCCATGTCCCTGTGTTCTCCCCACAGAGAGGAGCTGATGACCTCGTCCTCCTTTGACAGCCTGGAGGTGCTCCTCGACTCCTTCGGGCCAGTGCGGGACTGCAGCAAGGACAATGGGGGCTGCAGTAAGAACTTCCGTTGCATCTCAGATCGCAAGCTGGACTCTACTGGTTGTGTGGTAGGTCTGCCCTTTTGAGATTGTAATGGGGAGGGGGCACAGTATAAGACACAATGCATATATACAGATGAAAATACACTATGATTAAAAGAGAGGTTCGAGAATGCTCCCTCATTGTAGCTGCCATCTAGTCTAAACTATGAATCTCCTCCTGACAGAGATGAGACGCTAATCACCAGTCAATAAGTCAAGGAGCATTTATAGAGCACCTATAGGTGACCTGTAGCTATCCAAGAGCAATCTCCTGAATTATATACCATGGTTCTTTCTGTGAGGAATACCCCCAAACAATTTGAGAACTAGTTAACTGCTTAATAGTATGATATTGACTCTAATAGGAAATAGACTGTATTTACTCTAATAGGAAATTCTAGGGGGGAAAAAATAACTTTGCCTAGACTCATATCACACTGATTGTAATAGAGAATTTTAGGAAAAATCTACCTAGATAAAATATGCCAAGAATGATATAGAAAAAATAAAAAGGTGTCCCTTTTGAGACCATGGCAATGAACTCCTACCTTGGGAAAGGTGGTTTTTTACTTTATCACCTGTATAGACTTTGTATACCTATAAAATATGTGATGCTATGAACTAGGAAGACTATTTGGGCTACAGTGGACTGGGGTATCTCCCATGCCATGGATATGAAGACTGATTGAACCACACAGGCAAATGGGGGTGGGGCAGAGTGAGCCATCAGCTGCTGGTGCTTTTATATTGTCATTTTCATGCCCATCAGCACTACTGTCTGTTTCCAGCACTTTCTTCTTTTAAGGGCAGAATGATGCAGTCCTCTCAGAGAGGGGGAGGGGTGGAGAAAGAAGGCAGGAAAGCCAGGCATGAAGTGGGCATGAAGGAGAGGGAAGATGATTCATTGAGACACGTAGCCCTGTTGTGTTTCCATGGCAGGGCCAGGGCTTTCATCTCTGGGGAGGATGTGGTGCCTCGTCTTACTTCCAAGTCTGACAGTTGTGCTCTTGTCGGGACCCAGAGCAGGAGCAAGCTATGAGGACGCTGGACCGATTTCAGCGTTCACACCCTCCTTTTCCCCATCTTTGAGCACCTGCTCTGTTCAGGGAGCCATTCGCCATCAAAGATGGGCATGTACCTGGAATCCAGGTGGGGCTCTCTCCAGCCTGGAGCCTCCCAGGCTTTCACAGATTAGGCAGCAGGTGACAGGGGCCTGACTTATCTGAGAAGGGAGAGATAATGAAGAAAGGAAAAGGGAAAGAAAGCAAGCTAAGGAGCAGGTAGGTGGAGAACTTGGCAGATCCATCAAAGAGAGGGGAAAGTTAAGAGATCGGACTATCAGGAAAAGTACAAAGGAAAATGCTCTTTGGGCCAAGTTTTCTGAAGGCAGCCAAGAGGTCAGTCCATGTTCCTCTCCCTGTGGCTGGTCCACTTTCCACTATCTAGGCAGTGAGCTTCCCAACTGGGTCCCTCAGGATATAATTTCACTGTAATGGAGTCCCAGCTGAGACACTTTAAAAAATTTTTTTACTATTCAGCCTGCATGTCTTCGTCATCCAGATTTCAACCTATCATTTTACATTATTCTCTTGGGTCATTCTAAGTGCTAAAACACTGTTTGTGCACATTCCATGCCAGCCCCATAAGAGTTTGTGCATGCTCACGCACTCACACACATGCACGTGGATAGACTCCATCCCTTCCCACTGCTCTGCCCCTTTCCTGAGCCCCTAAGGATTTGCCTGTCAAAAGCCTTCTATAGGTGATCCTAGCCCCTTTACTTGGCACGGAGCTGTGCTGATGTATTCTTGTACTTTTAACACTGGTCTGTGAGACAGAGCTAGCAGGAATAGTTCTGATGAATATGCATTTGCAGTAACAATTGGAGCCACTGCAGAAAGTCACCCAGTTATGCCAGGGCTTGGTATTAGCATAATACTTTGAAGTCACTGGTCCACGTGGCTCTTGGAGGGAGGTGAGGCCAAACCAACTGGCAAGTCTTTCAATTGAATGTTTTCCATTGGTTCTAAAGCACATGATCCCAGATGCAGGTGGATTGGTGGGTTGAGAGCTGATGTGCTGCATCCTGGTTCTTGTACCCCTGCTGAGAAGTAGATTAGGAACTTGACTTTGAGCTGCCCTGACTCTCCTGGGCATCCACACCTTCCTCAAGCCCTGCTGTGTAGCAGAGCAGTCCCATGTCCTCTGGAGGTGGACCAGGGACAAAGCCATCAGCTGTACCAACTGCCTTTCTCCTCTCACAGAAACCCTGACATTCCGTTCTCTGGCCACTGAGCTGAAAGGCTGCTCAAGAAAGGCATATTTTATAAAAAGAGAGGATGAACTCAGAATACACTGACCCTTCAGGAACCTGGGAAAGGAGCAGAGATGTGGGAAGAGACAGCGTGTACCTCCTATCCTCCTGTTGAATGCAATGCAGACAGTTGGGCTTGGTTCACCTCAGCTGCCAACATGTTTCTCAGTTCTGCATGGGCTCCCACAGGTTAATTGCTACCCGGTTAATTGCCCTGTTGTTTATATGATCTCTGAGGACAGAAAACAGATCCCCGTGAAAGGCACAGGCCTGTACAAGCCACAGCCTCTCTGTTCCAAACCAGAACATTCTCCAAAAGTAGAGCTTGCTGACCCTTTGGAAGGGTTCCCAGAGCAGAGGTCAGCCACCCACCGCTGATAACTGGGTCCTGCCAGAAAGGCACAAGAGCATCCATTCTCTGTCTGTGGAGCCCATTGGGGTTCTGCAAAGTTACTGTATTAGTGTCCTGTTGCTGCTGCAACAAATTAACTGCAGATTTAGTGGCATAAAACAACACTCATCTATATCTTCCAGCTCTGTAGGTGCGAATCCAACATGGGTCTCACTGGGCTAGATTCAAGATGCCAGTGCCCCCTGCCCCCCTGCATTTCTTTCAGGAGGCTCTAGGGGGCAAACCATTGCCTTGCCTTTTCTAGCTTTGGAGGCCGCCCACCTCTTTTTGGCTAATGGCCCCTTCTTTCATCCTGAAAGCTGTCCCATTGCATTTTTCTGACCACTCTTCAGTCCTCTCTCTTCTCTTCTGTGCCCCTTCCCACTTTTAAGGACTCATGTGATTACATCAGGCTCACATGGGTAATCCAGTATAATCTCCCATCTCAAAAGCCTTAACTTGATCTGCAAAACCCCTTTTGTCAAATATAAGGTGGCACGTTTACAGGTTCGGAGATTATGTTGCAGACATCCTTGGGGGACACCACTCAGAGATGGTAGTATGGATTGGAGCAGACTCGGTAGGCAGGACTGTAGTCTAGCCATTCCCAGCTATAACCAAGGCATTTTTATTCATATCAAGCCCACCTATTAAAATTAATATAAAACTTCGCTTGAAACTTTGGATCCCTGGCCAGGTAGCTCAGTTGGTTAGAGCATCATCTCCATCCACCAAGATTGTGGGTTTGATCTCCAGTCAGGGCACATACAAAAATCAACCAATGAATGCATAGATAAGTAGAACAACAAACAAGTGTCTGTCTCTGTTTCTCTGTCTCTCTCTCTAAAATCAATAAAATAAAAAAAGTTTGGAAATGCTTTCCAATGCGAAAATACAGTGGAAAGCCCACTCTGTACTGCTCCTTCCTCATCTTCACACGCACCGTGTAAGTGGCCCCCAAATGCCCTTGCTTTGTGACATGTCTGCGTGTGCTTAGGTGAGGGACTGTGGCCTTGGAAGGCAAGAGGTCAGCTGTCCAGCTTTCTCGTGTTGGACACATGACCTTCGCTTCCAGATCATTACGATCTAATGAGCTTTGAATTACACAGTGATCCCGTCGCCCTTCTGTCCACATGCTGTCCACAGTGGTTTTCCACCAAATGTGTCATTTCACCTTTCCTGGAGCACAGATGTACAGAGCTCATTACAGATGACCCTACCTCTTCCTCTCTGTAGGACAGGAAGCAGAAGAGTGTGAGTCAGAGACTTTCAGCAATTCAGGGGCAGGAATCTGAAACTCACATTTAATTCCTTCTAACTTTTCCCCTTTGGAGAAGTCCTGCATGCCTTAGGCTTCCAAGTCAGACTCATGAAAAATTCGGGAAATTGCTATTTATGAAAGGAATAAAAGTGCCATGTAGGAAAAGAGAACCTGTTTCGAGTAGGAATTATAGTTGTATGTTTTCTGAGTCCCCCAGGTAAGGCGAGGCTGGCTCAGATATGGAAAGGGGTTCCTCTTCTCCCAGGGCCCCAAACATGCTCCAGCGTCCATCACTCATGCTCTTTGCCCATAACACCCAGCTCATACTCTGCATCAGATGTGCGTGTCTCAGGCTTGGCAACATTTGACTAGACTCTTGAGTGATTAATCAACTCCATAACCACTGGTAGAAAAAGAAGGAAAAGACGGGGAAGAAAAGCAGTTGAATGGAGAAAATAATTTTAAACTCATTAGCAAATTATGCCTCAGACCCGTAATAAGTCAAAAAGCCATGAGCATCTCATGAAAGATGATTAACCTTGTATATTTTAGGGGTCACTGAAATTGCAGTTCATTTATTAGACCTTCTTTTTTTTTTTTTTTATTAGTGAAATGAATTCTTTTTTTTTTTTATTAAGGTATTATATGTGTACATATCTTACCATTGCCCCCCCCCACCCCACTCCCATACATGCCTCACCCCCCCCCCCATGTTTTGAATCCATTGGTTACTCTTATATACATGCATATAAGTCCTTCTTATTAGACCTTCTTGATGGGGGAGGGCTATTGCCATAATAGAGAGAATTTTCTTGTGGAGCCTGTGGTTTATAAAGGCTCTGGGACTGCTTAATATAACCTGTGCAGTGAGAGCTAGTGTGTGACCTTGGGGCTCCCTCCTGAGCAAACAGTCCTCTTTCAAGGAATAAATGGAGGGATTGTCCACACGCCAGGGAAGAGAATGGCCAGCACTCGCCAAGAGGAAAGACAGCTCCTCCCTTGCGGAGGCAGGATTTCTCTCCTGGCGGCTGGCCTCTGGCTCAGACACTTCTAGGAAGAGGGCATGGTGTAGAGCATGCAGTGTCTTTGTATTTATATATAGATTTTGAGGAACCCAAAATGCATGTGAATATGATAGCACAAGGCACATTTAGGTAAAAAGAAACTCACACCATGAGAAAATTGAATGATTAGCCTCCTTGGGAAGTGAGGACTCTGGTTCAGCAAGAGTTAAAAAGAAAACTCTTATCTTTGGTTTCAGCTTTTCTTTTTTTTCTTTTCTGGGAATAATTTCAAAAATGTTTTACTCTCAACTGCAGCCCAAGTAAGTTACACTGAACTAAAGATAATTGCATCTTTTTCAGGGATTGAGGATCTTGCCTTGTCTTCAAGGTCATGCTCTGGGCAGTTTGCAGTGTTTTGTCCTATAAATATATACACGATAATATGGTGTGTGTGTGTGTGTGTGTGTGAGAGAGAGAGAGAGAGAGAGAGAGAGAGGGTGGGGAGGGGGAGAGAGAGAGAGAGAGAGAGAATATGAATATTAGGCTGAAGATACAAATCCATAAATGATGTCAGAATGTTCTCCGGGAGTTGCTTAAAACAATCAGATGAACAAACCTACAGGATTGATTTATTTTGTCAACACATTGACTATATTTCTTTATGGGTTCCAGGTAACCCAGGTTTTCTCACACTTGGGAAGCTGCATGGCAGCTAACTCTGTCTTCTCTTCAAATCTCCTAAGAAAGTGTAAATACCAGGTAGTCCCACTTGACACACCAATGTCATCTAAACACCAAGGCCACACAAGGTGTGGATGTGCCTGATTTTGGAGTTCTGGAATAAAGCCTGCTCGAGTTTCATTTGGTGAAGTTTTTGTCCGAAACCATGCTTAATGGAGCATTCTGGGGAAAGGAGGTAGTTGAGGAGATGGGAGCCCTGGTGGTGATTGAGACAGCTAGCTGGTCCAAGGATTGAAAGCATGTGAGGTGGAATGACAGGACTGGCTTTTTCTCTATTCTGATGATGTTTCTCAAGCTTTATAGAAAAAAAACAAACAAAAAAAAAAACTCATGGCAACCAGTGCAGCCCATTTAATTCCAATCAAACTTCTCTTTCAAGACCCACATTTGTGTGCCTGGGCTGCCTCACAGGGTGATGCCAGCTCCCTTCTGGTAGCACATCTGGTTTAACAGCTGGGTGGCCAAGGAAGTGGATGGGTGGGGGGCTAACAAAATGTGGGGTGCAATCCTCAGCTGCCTCATTTGCTTGTTTACCATCATCTGGAGCATCTCGGTTTGCCCAGCATGAGGCAGCCCTTGGAAACTTCCTTAAATGCTGTCACCTTCCGGCACTCTAGCTGGCTTTGCAGGGGGAGAAGGGATGGACCGGGCTGGGAGCCTGGAAGGCCCACAGCGGGGCTGTTTGTTTGGGAAATTGCGGAATCAGCGTCAGCAAACAGTGTACATCCTGCTGTGATCTTCAAGTGGGAAGCAGGGAGGAGGGGAGGTGGGTTTAGAGTTGCACCTGCCACAGCCCCACTACTGGGCCAAGGTACTTGGCAGCCAGGAAGAAGAGGCAGCCAGGTGACAGGACAGAGGGGGTGTTTAATACTGTTTCTCTGAGTTTTGAAAGTTGTTTTTGGTTTGGTTTTGGTTTTGGAGAAGTGTGTTGGGTAGCTGACAGCACAGCCATTAAGAACAGGTCAGATCTAGACAGACCCCAGCTCTGCCCCATATTCACTGCCTTGCTTTGGGCAAGTCATCTATACCCTTCCAGCCTGTTGGGAAGAATCAACTGTAATGTGCATGTGCAGGATCTGGTGCACAGACAGAAGCAGGATGGCAAAGCGTAGCCATTGACTTCTATATGGAGTCCAGTGCAGTGAGATGTCCCTGCATTAATTGGCTGTGTTAGTGCTTTCCACATCTATTAAAATGAGAATAATACATGGCACTATGAGGTGAAGTACCTAAAGCACATAGCATAGCTGGGGGGTCCTAGTAAGTGGTGAAGGGTGACTGTTGTATGAGAGGCTGATTGGGATATAAGCCAAAGATGGAGCAACTAAATCATGGACTACCGGTGGTCCTGCCATGACCAGCTGTGTGACTTTTGGGAAGTTAAGCTCTCTGTACTGTGCTTCTTCATGTATAAAATTGGGGATGGTCACCCTGCTTACCTCAAGGGGATGTTCAGTGAGTAAGATGGATGCCGTGTGAGATTCTTACTGCTTACCATGTTACCCAGATTCTGGCTGACATGGTTCCTGGCTTCTCTCCTTTGTTTGGGGGTGATTATTGAGGGCATGGCAATGCAGAAAAGCTCATTGTCCCACATTAACAGTACCCAGGGCACTGGGATACATACAGTCCAAACCCAAGGGAAACACTTACGGGCGCTCACGTCTGTGTGTCTTCCACAGGGGTGTCCTTCCGCAGGAAAGGCCATGAGTATGGCCACTCCCACCAGGAAAGCAGTCAAACCTCCCTCCAAGGTCAGAAGAAGTCCACACTCTCCTCCTGGCTGGACGCCCTATCTCCTTCTGTTCCCCCCAACACTGGTGTCTGGTATCAATGTGACAAAATGCTTTAGACACTTTTTAGAAAAGTCCTATTGATACTAAATCCAAGCAGAACACTCCCTTGCCCCAGCGCAAAGGAATCTCTGCTAATGTATTTTAATTCTGGCCCATCACGTCCAAGCTTCTGCCAGCCCCAGGCCCAGTTGGGAGGCCGGAACACCTCCTCTGTCTTATTACAATGCTCCCTTCCAGCCTGTTTGGAGGAATTGACTTTAATGCAAATGTGTGTGGTCTGTGCCCAGAGAGCCGAAGCAAGGTGTCAAAAGGTCACTTGCTTTTAAACATAATCCAGCGTAGAGGGGAATTTCTTTATTATTTGACAATGTTAATGGTTTCAAGGTGAGTGTTAAAATAGGGGTCACACTCCAGTTAAAATAGTAGCTACACGCCAGTTTCTAGAGAACCCACCCCCCTGATTCACCCGCCTGTGTGGATGCTTTCTGATTGTGCCAGTGCCCTTCCGGACTCAGCCCCATGAAGGATAGTTCTGGCTGCTATGACCGCCACATTGGGGTGGACTGCTCCGACGGCTTCAATGGCGGCTGTGAGCAGCTGTGTCTCCAGCAGGTGGCACCCTTCCAGGACGACCCCACCTTTTACAACATCTTCATGTTCTGTGGGTGAGTTAAGCTTCCCATGAGGCCAACTGGTTTGCTTGGATGGGAGACTTTAGTGCTAAATCCAATTTAAAAAATTTCTGAATAATCTGGTCACCCGAGGCCAGCCTGTAGGTTCTGAGAAAAGAGCCTGTGTGACTGGAAGATGAGCCCTTCTTTAAAAAAACAATTAAATATATTTTTACTGGTTTCTGAGAGGAAAGCAGAGGGGGAGAAAGATAGAAACATCAGTGATGAGAGAAAATCATAGATAGGCTGCCTTCTTCACGCCCTAGTCTGGAGATTGAGCCCGCAAGCCAGGTATTTGCTCTGACAGGGAATCGAACCATGACCTCCTGGTTCATGGGTCGATGCTCAACTACTGAGCCACCATGCCAGCTGAGCAGGAGGAGCCCTTTTATAATCAGAGTTGGGAGGACCCTTAGGGAAAGTTGGGTCACACGCCTGTAGACAAGGAAAGTGGCCACAGTCATTTCCTGCTTACACTGGAATTTTCCAACCGTCTTTTGTGGAACTGTTAATTAGATGTTTTGTGACAACCTTTCAGTGGTCCAAAGCTTGGGAAAGATTGTGTGAAACTAAACTATCAGAGAAGAGGAGCAAGACATAATTAAATTCTATCCCCAAAGTTCCATCATTTTGTGCAGCCACCCTCCCTCAGACAGAGCAATTCCACCATGTAAAGAACCCTTGCCTGTGGATCAGCTCATTTTGTTTGGGAGGACAGGGCAGGCAATGCCTCCCCATTTCACAGATGTGAAAACTAAGGCACAGTGAGGGTGAGTGACTCCCTCAGGATTGGGGAATTGGTAACTGGGAAGATTAAGATTAGAATTCAGGCCCTCCTGGTTTTAAAGAATTTCTGTAGCTCCTTTAAAATTGTAATTTATACCACTGACTAAAATTATATTTAAAGACATTTTCATGTTATATAAATTTGGCCCATTTTTTTTAAATTCGCACCTGAAGATATTTTATTATTGATTTGAGAGAGAGAGAGAGAGAGAGAGAGAGAGAGAGAGAGAGAGAGAGAGAAATTGATGTAAGAGAGAAACATCAATCAGTTGCCTCCCAGATATATTCTGACCTGGAATCAAAACCACAACCTAGGTATGTGTCCTGATGGGGAATCAAACATTCAACCGTTTTGGTGTACAGGATGACACTCAACCAACTGAACCACCGTGCCAGGCCTTGGCCAATTCTTCCACAACCCTCATTTGCTTGTCTATCCTGTCCTCTCTCCTTCCTTCTCCCTTTCCCTCCTTCTTCCCTCCCCTTTCCTCTCCCTCTCCACCCTTTTTCTGCCTGTTCGGGAGCTTGCTTCCTTTATGCCACCAACCATGCTGGCCCCTGGCTGCAGAGATTAAAGACCTGTAGTTCTTGCCCTCAAGGATCTCACAATCTAATAGGCTTACAATGAAAATCAATGTTTATAATAATAAAGCTATGCTAGATCGTTGCTAATAACCATGAAAAGATTATTTGATGGAATAGTAATGTTATTTTATTGTATTTCATTTTATGTTATTTCTTTGCAAGCAAGCAATTTTCAATTCAGTTTCTTATAAAATCCCATTCCATAAATGGAAGCTTGATCTAAATCTTCATGTCTCTATAATGTTATCATTATGGTTGACCCACCTCAGTTAATAGAGGTAAGTTCAGCCAAAGTTGTATAGCTTTATTTATTTATTTCATAAACATATATTTGAGCACCTAGTTTGTGCAGAGAGCTGAGTTAGTTGTTAAATATAGGAGATCGCAGGATATGAAACCTGATCTCTGCCCTCAAAGGAGTTCCCATGGTGATGAGCACAAAGGAGAATGGGGGATACCGGGCCCTATGGAAGGGAATCTGCCAGATGCTCACAGTGGACTGAGGGAACTGGCCAGCTTCAAAATTCTTTAGAAATACTATGATATGGCTCAAGGATGGAGTCACCTCACTATCTTGTCCCAGACCTAGGCTGGTACCATAGAGTCCTTTGTGGTTCTGGAATCACATCTGTTGCCTGGACTAATGCAGTAGGTCCCTAACTGGACTCCTTCCCTGTTTCAATCAGAATTCAGTACACGTGTGTATGCAGCACTCTCCAAGCCACTATATGTAGCCTAACAAAGAAGTTCTTGGTTTGAGATTGTTATCCAACAACCAAGTCAGAGCTCTAGTCACACTTGCTCACACAAATATATAATGGTAAGTGGGGAGAAAAAGTAGTTCAGGGGCATTCACATGAGCCACATTTGTGCCTCTGTTAGTAATAATGATGGAAACATTTGACGAGGACCTGCTATATGCTTACACAACAGACGTTCTTTAGTTTCATTGTTTCAGTCTTCTCAACAACCCAAAGAAGGAGCTGCTGCTTCCCCTCCTTTTGCAGATGGGGAAACTGAAGCTCAGAGAGTTTAATAAACTGGCTCAAGGTCACCTGTAAAGGGCAGTGTCATTGCCATTACAATATTGCTTCTAACCACTTAAAACTATGATTATTTGTTCCTCTACATAGAACAGAGTCTTTATCTTATTAGAACAGTTACCGTAGGTAGTAATAAAAATGTGTTTTAATGCCATGAATACCCACAAATTCAAAATCTTGTTTACTTCATATTAAATCAATATGCTTTTTCAATGACAGCTTTATCAAAAGAATTCTTACTTGACTAACAAATTACAGTCTTCTCAATATAACTACAAATAAGGTCCAGTTAATGACTTTTGGGTCATTGACCCATATTTGGCAGCATCAGTATTGCCCTTCCATTAGAGTAACTGGACACGCTTAATGGGGAGGGCGTCAAGGAGGTGCCGCACTCCATGACCCAGCTGCTATTTAGTTTAATTGGAGGGGGAGTTAATATGGGTAGACCTTGTGTTTGGATACATTCAAACAGAACACAGCCGGAAGATGATCAATCTTCCTAATTTCTTAGTGACTTGTCACAGGACCAGATTTAGAAGGTCATTAATTTCTTAAGTACAGTGTCATTTTTTTTTTCTCTGCCTACTTACCCTCCAAACAAAGGCAGGTTCTGGCCATATAGATGGTCCCAGAGAAAGGCTCCAAAATATCTTGGATTTTAAATGTGTTAACTCACTTACAAGCTTATCTCTTGAGCTATTTGGGAAATCAGATACTTAGAGGAGGACAGGACAGTACTCCAAAGCTCTGAAAGCATTTATCTGCAAAGGTAAGGTGAGAGGTTCAATGTGATTACATCGTGGAAGGAGACTTGGTTTACAGACTTAAGAAATTGAGTTGTGACAAAAATCACATTGGGATATTCACCATCTCCAGCTACTCAATACACTCCCAAAGGCATTTCCTCCCAACCAATTGAGTTGAGTTGACTGCACAGCTCGTTGATGGACTAACTTCTCGAGTTTTCCACTGTGTCAGGTGCATTGAGGATTACAAGCTGGGTATGGATGGACGCTCTTGCCAACTTGTCTCAGAGACCTGCCCAGAAGGAGGCGATTGTGGGGAAAGCAGGGAGCTTCCCATGAACCAGACGCTCTTTGGGGAGATGTTCTTTGGTTACAACAACCATTCCAAGGAAGTAGCTTCTGGACAAGTGCTGAAAGGAACATTCAGGTGAACCTCAAGTCTGTATAATTGATTATTCAGGGCTGCTAGATCTTCCTCCTAAGAGCTTTAGTTAGCATCACATGTTACATCTTGGAGCGAGATAAATGTGATCCTAAAAGGACAGGTTATGTTCCTTCCCATGGTCTTTTCCAAGTCTGCATTCCTCCTTCCAGAGTTCGAGAACTGTGCTTCCTCTGCGTGAACAATGAAGTATGAAATAAATTTTTATCTTGCCCAGCAGGCACTGGAAGATTTTCTGTGGAACCCTCCACAAAATGCTCAGGTTCTATTTTCCTTCTGAGTAGAAGAAACAGTGTGTGAGTCAGTCTAGAGTAGCAGTCCTCAAGTATGGTCCAAGTATCCCTGAGCATCCCTGAAGTCCTTCCAGGAGATAGAGCCCTATCTTTTCCAAATACAGAGACTGGGTTTTCTTTGTATACTTCAACCCAAACAAATATATTTCAGTAAGTTCAATGCAGAAGTGAGAATTCAGCTGTCTTCTAAGTCACACATTATAAAACTTTGCAAAAAAATGTAAAACAATGCTATTCCTCTTACGTTGTATAGCATATGTTAATGTTTAATGGCTTTATTATTGATATTTTCCAATAAATTAATAAATATTTTAAAAATTCTTCTATTTCCAATAGGGTAAATATTGATAGAGGTAATCCACATAAACAGGAGTACCTTGGGACCTTCAGTTATTTTTAAGAGTGTAAAGGGGTCCCAGAACAAAATGTTTCAAACCATTGATTTAGACTATTTCTAGGAGATTCTGCATTTGACCCCTTTTTCTGTTCCATCTTAAGGCTACTTGAATACACCTTCCTCAGAACTCATGCTTTGGGAGGTGATAAGTGTGATGAAACCATTGTGATATGGACGAGCAGTTCATAGCAACCTGAACCTAGACTCACATGAGCAAACCGAGAATAAATTTCCAAGCCAGTTCTTGGAGTCACTTTTAGACAGTAGACTTCACTATATTTCCCTTTTTGCCTGGGACCTTGCCAACAGGAAGCAGGGAGGTGTCATACCCATTCTTGTGGTGGCGGGGGTCTTCTGTGTAATCTAGAAATGAGACCGCATACACACAGGTCTCACGCAGAGGGTATTGGGGAATAGGGACAGGGATGGGAAGAAAGAATGTCTCTCTTCCGAGCAAACCTTTTTATCTGGTTTATTTCTAATCTCCCCAGCCCTCACCCTACCTCTCACACCCACGTCCTACTCCAAACATGTACATTAAGTGGGGTTCAGAATGAGGGGAGTTTTTGGTCCAGAAAGAATTTTTCCATTGTGGGTTGAGATAAGGATTTCGCACTAAGGAGTGGGATTCATCTGCACACTCAGAAATGAATGTCTGCCTCCATTTCCAGGCAAAACAACTTTGCTCGAGGTTTAGACCAGCAGCTGCCAGATGGCCTTGTGGTGGCCACTGTCCCGCTGGAGAACCAGTGCCTGGAGGAAATCTCAGAGCCCACCCCTGACCCTGACTTTCTGACTGGTAAGTATGCCACCTGCTCTCACTTACCCTGCAGACACCAGGTGGCTCCCCAGGGTCTCATAAAACGAAGACTCTTGACCTCACTTATTTGGTTTCGAAGCCAGTGATTTCCTTAATACACAATGAAGCTCAGTCCTAAAACTGAATACTGGTAGGATTGTCAGTAAAATTGCCTTTATTATTATATAATCATCTGTAAAATACTCATAATAATACCTTTCCTGCTAGTCTCACTGGGATGCTTTGAATCAGATGGGATAATAGATGAGAGATCAGAGTTCTCAGGGGTTTAGAGGGCATGGCCAGGTCATAGCAGAGGCAGAGAGAAGGTGCAGGTTACTGTGGCCTGAATGTCTGTCATTGCCAAGTACTGTGGGGCAGTGTGAGAGTGGTCCAACGACCCAGGGTCAGAATCCCAGCTCTGCTACTTTCTAGCTGTATGACTTCAGACAATGCAGCCTCTTGGGTCATGCCTTATCATAAGATGGAGCAACACCTGCCACAATGCTGTTCTGAGCCCAGTGGCATCTTCTCCTGGCTCATATGGAACTAAGGGAAGGGTTTATGGGAAGAGGCAAGAACCTCAGGGGAAGCTGCTTCTTTCTGTGCCTGTGAAGATCCCCAGTTAGCACCTCATGGACCAAAGAAGACATTTCAAAGGGTACCATGGACCCTAAGGGGCAACTAACCAGGAACCCAGCGTCATGTGCTGGAAGGCTGGATGTAAGCGCAATTTCTTTACTGGCTTCGCTCATTTCTCCATTACTACTCTTCCTTCCTCATTCTATGACTTTCTTATTTTTTACTTTTTCCTCCCCTTTTTCCTTCCTTTTCTGAGGAATGGATTGTGCTGGGGGCAAGCCTCTTCCAGATATTGAGTTATGTTCAACATTTTAGTTTAGACCTGGATAGAATTAGAAATAGGTCTGTCTGGGGTAGTGTACATAGTGATTAATAGCGAAGGCTCTGGAACCTGACAGCTGGGCTCAACTCTACACTGACTGTGTAATCTTGGACAAGTTACTGACCTTCTCTGTCCCTCAGTTTTTTTTACCTGTAAAAATGAATATTATCTTTCTTATAGGATTGATATGAGGAATAAATAAATTAATATTTGTAAAGTTTATAGAACAATTGCTGATACACAGTGAGATATATATATTTGTTAAATAAATAAATAACCAAGTGAGAAAGAAAATATGTACATTCAAACTACCAAATAGTGTTTTACCTATGGGGAGAGGAGAGGGAACAAGAGAGAAAACAATTAGATATATCTGGACCAGAAATAAATCTCATTGAAATTAGTTCCCCTCTAAAAGACAACTACTCACACACACACACAGACCTTAAAATGAAAAAAGTACAGCGCAGCCTCTGGGCTTGTCCCTAAAGCCTACATCTCTGGTGTTGGGGAATCTCGATGTCTTGCTTACACTTCATTTGCTGAGAAACACTTGCCAGGTGTCTGTAAATTACCTGGTAAAGGAGGTGTGAGATGCACACACAAATAGGACAGGCTCCACACCAGTGAAAAGCAACCAGGCTTCCATTTAAAGACCCACCACGACCTCATGCGTTATAACTTACTGTGTAGGTGAGACTGTACTTGGGTCGCCAGGCTGTGAGGACACAGAGTAGTCCTGGATACTACCTGAAGCTTTTTGGGAAGGAGTGGGTGGATAAATCTGAGAAACATAAGAACATGTTTGGAAATAAGAAGATATGAATTCGGTCATCAGCCACAACAGAACCTTCTTTCTCCCTGTGCCCTCAGATCTTGCCTGATTTGGCATGTTGGAGGCAAAAAATGCAGGGTATCCATACAGATCACTTTCATTTCCCTGGCCTTGAGAGAGAACTTGTGTATTTTATCTTGCTGATTGCTTCCCCCTTTATCAAAATAACAGTTAAGGCTGAGCTTTACCAGCCTTTTTCATATAATAAGTTGTGTGGAAATAAATGAAGACTAACCAGATGAAAACAGGTGAAAGCTGTTTATTCATAGCTTGCTCCATACTATAGAGTCTGTAGTATGGGAGTCAGCTGCCATCACTTCATCTTGGAAGAGACAGATGGGCAGGTGGAGGGGAGGAGAACTTTAGAGGGGAGGAAGAGAGACCAGATGAGCCCTGAGGGAGCTGTTGGCAATAAGTGGGCCAGCTACCCAGGAGTATGGCATTCTATGTGAGTGTTTAGGGGGACATATTTGGCATTCTCTGGTTGGACCTAAGTTGGAAGCAAGAAAAAAAATTGGGAATCTGTCAGTTATTAATCAAGTCCTGGTCATGTTGGGCCAACTTTCACAGTGTTCCTGTTTGGAATCCTTGACTGGTTGTTAGAGATAGTGCTCTGACTTCCTACAGATCTGATGTAGGATAGCAGACTCGCTTCTTGGGCTGATTACTATGGATAATAGGTTGGTTTTCTGGGCTGATTGCTGCAGATTCTGGGTCAGAGTTCTGTTTTTACATATGATCTGGCCATCATCTATTTGTATTTTCAGTCTCTTAATTAAGGAAAAGAAGAGAGAGCAGGGGCAGACCAAGGAGGTAGACGAGGCTGCTGTCCCCACTCGTGGGCCTATTGGGCATCACAGTTGCTAAAGCAATATGAAGATCTAGAGTTCTGGGCTCTTTAGGAACTTCTTAAAGGTCAACCAAAGGAAACAGACTTTGGTGATAATATATCCCCTGACATTTCAAATAAATAATAGAAGAAAGCTTCCTTCCTTTCTTCTTTCCTTCCTCCCTCCTTCCCTCCTTCTCACCCTCCCTTTCTTTCTTCCTTTCTTCCTCTCACATAAATCTATTCTTTTTTTTCAGGCATAGTTAAGGAAAAAATTAATGTTTATTCTGGAGGAAACATTAGTCGGAGATACTTTGTTTGAAAAAAAAGAGTCATTCAGAAATGTATTCCAAATAACAATAAAATAAATTAACTCAAGCCATCTGCAATGCCAAGGGCACACTGAGAAATAACTCTGTGACTCAGCTGAAAAGTGTATCTACTTTAAAATATCCCTTTCTTTTTAAATAATGGAAATATTATCTGTAAGTGGGCACAGAACAACATCTGCCGAGCAGCACAGTTATGTAACCGTTTCCCTGTCTGTGCTCTGGCATAAACGCATTAAGTAGAATCGCTGTTTGGCAGTTAAGTAATGCAGCAGTTCAGATGTCTGGCTCACCCTGGGTGAATGTGGGACACTCATCCTTCTCTACTCTTCTACATTCGTGCTTCCTGTATTTTTTAGTTCCTCTGTTGTTCTAGATATTTATAACAAAAGCATCAATTAAGAAATGTCAGGTTCACATAATTAGGGGTGATGAGTGAGGTGAGGTAGAGGTGACATTTTGGAAGCCATGTTCCATACAGTAATTTATCTTTTCTCAACGTACTTTTATACCCGAAACGTAATTCTGTTCTGATAGCCTACCTATAAAGCAGGTAAGATAATCACGATCCCACCTTCCAGATAGGAAAACTGTAAAACACGAGTTGCCTAGTCCAAAGTCACAAAGCCTGATTGGAATCACAGAATTGAGAAGGAAGGACTAGGTCATCCCAGCTAAGCCTCTAGCTTTATAGATTAAAAAAACAACAACTGGGAACCCAGAGATCCTCTAACCAGGTGATCAGAGAGAGGAAGCTCAGGTTCCAGACTTGGAGTCAGAACCCCCTCGCCCATGGCCAGTGTTCGAACACCCATCTCCTGATTTCCTGCTCCTCTTGTCCCACTAGGAAACAATTCAATTAAAGGGAACATTTTATAATATATTGAAAAACCTTTATTTAGTGGGCTTGCTATTTTTTTATTATTAGACTTTTCAAAATCACAGCAAGGTGATGAACTGACTTAACTAGAGGGTGCATGTTACTTAGAACAGTCCTCCAAAGCGTGCCTCTTTTATGTTCCAATAAAACATGACTTTGAGGTATGTGACTGGGTCTTAAACTTGTAAAAGCAGAATTTTATATATATGATTTGAAAATTAGCATAAAGGTTGAAAGTCAGAGTAGATAGTAGAATGACTGTTGTCACAAAACTTTATGCCCTAAAAGAAGAACATTTCAAAGAAAAAATGCTGAAACCCTCTGAGTCTTAAGTAACTTATCATTGATGGCCTAAGATTAGATTTAAGCAATTGATTCACCAAGTACCTCTTCTGACCTTTTTTCTTTTTATATTACCAATAATTATTCCCATATGATTCACATAGAAATGGAAATTTGGCAATTGCTCACCTAATTTGATCAGCATTGACAAGCAGCTAATTAATCTCACCCACTCTTCATCTAGTTTAGGTATTAGTTGATTATACCTGAAAGAAGCATGGGTTAAAATGGCAGGATAATTCACTACATATGTATTATTGCCATTATATTTTTTACACACACTCACTATCTCCTATATCCTATATTTACTTTATATATGGCCATTATATTTGTATATATACACACATATAAATATGCATATGTCTCTCTATATACTTATTCCTATAATATATACATAGCAAACATTAGGCATAGAAATTACGATAACATTGGTTTTCTAAACTTAGCAAGGTGATTATTTGTTTTTACTACCTATCGCCTAATTATTTTGTTTCTGTAGTATTTTATAGTAATGGCCAGAATTCAAATAGGGTGCCATTCCAAGGTGCTCAAAAAGGAACAGCCCATTATAATATCACTAAGAGGCTACAAGGATGGGTTTCTTGAGAGTGACCTTGGATGAGTAACTTGGCTTCTTGGAGCCTCAGGTGTCCCACCAATAAAAGGAGGAGCACAAATAAAGTGTTTATCACCACTTTATTTGCCTGGCACATCAATGGCACCCAATAGAGGGCCATCCCTGCCCCTTAACTTAGTTATGCTGACACTGTCCCTCCTGGTAAAGAAGAAATAAGCATGACCAACTATAGACTAATTAAAACTTAAATACTGAACACAGATCAGTTAAATGGGATGGAAAAATCAATGTTATCAGGTATGTAAGCTAAGTCAATTACTGCAACTATTAAAGGCAGTAAAAACGTGGTGTGTGACAGTAAGCCTAGCATTTGGTATACATCTATTAAGGGAATATTATAGCAGAATGGTTAAGAACCCCAGCCCTGTCTCAGACACACCTGGTGGCCTAGGGCCCTTATGCAAACACCCTCCCTGAGCCTTAGTCTCCCATTTATAAAATGCAAATAATAATACCTATTGTATAAGAATCAAATGATTTTATAGGTTCAGAGGTTTTAGCAAAATGCTGGGCACAGAATCAGGGTTCAGTGAATGATATCTGTTGTGACTATGATTCCAGAAATTCTCTCCATCAAATTTTCTCATACTTACTGCCCCCCCACACCCCCTCCCAGCCCAACCCAGTAGGTTTGGGACTTGGGAATCCATCACACACACTGAGCCCCAGTGTTCTCCTCTGCCCCTAGGGATGGTGAACTTCAGCGAGGTGTCTGGCTACCCTGTGCTGCAGCACTGGAAGGTCCGGTCTGTGATGTACCACATCAAACTCAACCAAGCAACCATCTCTCAGGGTGAGCACAGCAGCATTCTGTCCCTCCCACCTGCTCCAGGGTGGGAGTTCCTTCCCCAGGGCACAGCGTTTTAGCCCACTGTTGAAGGTGCATTCTAAGTGAGATAGATAATCAGTTCAGTCGGACTCACCTTTCAGGGCAAATGGCTGGAAGCAGACCCTTTTCTAATGATGGATTAAATTGCAAATTTTATCTTGGGTCATAGAAGAGATGGAAAGGGCAAGGCAGGGACCACTGAAGATAAACACCTACTTTATCACTTTGTTCCAATTGCAAGGAGCAAACTTAGAGGTTTCATACAATGAAGGAAAGAAGCAAGAAAGAGGGTTGGGGGAAGGAAAAATAGAAAATAGCTTACAATTCCTAAACAGCACGTAAGCAAAACAGATGATAGACAGATAGCTGGATGGTAGTAAGTTAAGGAATAGTGAATTTGAAACTTAGGAAAAATTATTCTAAAACAGAACAGTGAGGTGCCTTGTACAAGTATTCTTCAACTCTTAGTGGTAAATGCCTTGAATCAAGTTTTCCTAGCATTTGAACAGTTCTAATTTGTACAATTTGCAAAAGAGAAAATTGTACAATTTGCAAAAGAGAACATTTCTGTAAATATGGCCTTAATATAGGTCTATGTCTCTATTCTGCTTCATCCATGGACTAGGAGAACATTATTCAACTCTGTCCTCTGAGGGCGCCTAAGGAATGTACCAGACCGGACATTTATGCTACAGAATCTGGCTTCTCTGTGTTAGGTGGAAGGCTAACTAGATTCAGATGGTATTGTTGGCACAGGCTGACAAGACAAGGGAGCGCTGTCTTGGGGTCAATAATGGGGAGGCAGAGCTTAGGGGCCAGCAGGAGAGAGAGAAAGGGTAGAGGCTAGCTGCAGTTATGAAGAGCAGAGAGACATATGCTCACAAAAAATAAGGCTCTGTGCACATAGAAAGAAATGCATTAAGGGTAGAGAACATCTGCAGAGGACAGAAAGGACTCTGACCTTTTTATTTCTTATTGTGAAAAGTTCTTGGCAAGAAGGGATTGGGATTGGGATCTTACTGAAGTCGACTGCAGGTCAGAAAACACCAAGAAAGAACTAAGCCCCTCTTCATTCTAGGAGACTCCGGCTGTATAGGCCCTACCCAACACAGGGACTGTGCATATCAGAACGGCCCCTGGCATCTCATTGATGTGGACTTGGGGTCTCATGCCTGGACCAGGCTCTGCCTTTTACTAATAGGACACAGGTGTGCAGGACTAGATGAAAGAAGTGTTGTGGAGAGCTGGCCAGGGTCAGCAGGCATCGGATTCAGAAAATTTGCCACAGGTTATTTTTCAGACAAATATAATTCTCTTAAACAGGGAGAGCAAGTCTGGGAAAGGCACACTCCCACATACAACAGAAGTTCCATGAAGTGATACTTCATCTTACGATGAGAAATGTTCTCTGCTGGTATTTGAGTGTCTATTTTAGACTATGCTATTCTTTTTCTCTTTTTTCCCCCCAAATGCTATTATTTGAACTGGCTAAATTGATTTAATGTCACGACTTATAATTTGGAAAAAAAAACCCAAACAACCAACCATTGACTTAAGCAGGGGGAGAGATTTGGCAATGTTCTGCTTAATTTGTACAATTAACAACATGGCCAACTGGCTTAAAGAGATAGATAATTTGTTTAGGAAACAAAAGATCTGGTTTAGTTGACTGGAAATTCACCTATAAATCCCAGCCAGCTCTGCAACTCACTCTGGGCCACAGAGGACATCCACAGTTGGGACTGAATGGAACCCAGATGCCCCCATTGTGAGTTCTCACTCTTACTCTTGGGTGATGTTTCTCCACAGCCCTCAGCAATGCTCTCCACTCCCTGGATGGGGCGACATCCCGTGGGGATTTTGTGGCCTTGTTGGACCAGTTTGGCAACCACTACATCCAGGAAGCTATCTACGGCTTTGAGGAGTCCTGCTCTATCTGGTACCCAAACAAGCAGGTCCAGCGGCGACTCTGGCTGGAATATGAAGACATCAGCAAAGGTGAGTGCCATGATCATCAACAAATTTTATACCCCAAGTCTGACAGCAATTCCTAGCTGTCTAGGTGCAATAGGACCAGACTTAAGGAGTGTGTAGGTGAAGGACCAATGTGGGTATTGCCTTGATGCCCTGTTTCCATCCTTAAAATGCCAAGGTTTGGTTGCTAAAACTCAATCTCAGCATGCGGGTATTCAGGGGAAACTTTAGATTCAGGATGGTGCCCAAACTGTGTTAGTTATTGTAGGAAGAATCCTTGAAAAATTTACCAGCCGCTCGCCATGCTTCTGCTACCATAGCAACAGCTGTTCTTATGGAGTAGAGGAGAAGGAGTCGGTTACCACAGTCTTCCCCACCACTTCCTGCACCCCACAGTCCCTACCTTCACTGACTGGCAACCCCTTCCAGCAGCTAAATAGTAACTCCTTCTCTTGCCCTCCCGCCCTGTGTTTACACCCAGTTTTCCTACTGATGTGAGCTATGTGGTTTATGTAGCTCCAGATACCAGCCTCACAAATAATTCCTTGTCTATTTTTTGATAGAAAATTACTATTCAGTCCAAGTAAGTATAAGACATTGGTGTTTTTCAAACCTTCTGAATTTGCTTTCTGATAGAGGAGTGCTGGCTAGTTAATGTGGATTCTGGTCAACCAGGTCTGGTTAAGAATCGCCGTTCATGAATGTCTTCTGAGTTCACCCTCATGGCATTCTGAGGAGGACAAGCTGTGGATATGTGAGCTGCTAAAGGGCTAGTAATGAAATCAGCACATTGGAAATGTAATGATCAAGGGACTAGGGATGGGTAGGCTGCAGTAGGGAAAATGGTCCCCCATGGCTGAGATGCTCTTGGTCCTCTGAGCTCCACACAAAGTCTTGTTTTGTCTTGCTTAAGAAGTAGCAGAAGCCTGAGAGTGTCTTTGGCTACTTTCTTCCAGAAGAAGTAAAAGGCTTGTGTCTGGTCTGGACTTCAGTTGCTACAGGTATTCCCCCTTAAATCACCCCCACCCCAAGCCCTGATTCCTCTAAACTCAAAGACACAACCACAGGGTTCAAACTTCAGCATCTTAAAATTGTTCTGATTCCAATTTGCCAGTAAATGAGTGTAATGAAAGCAAATATAGATAAGACCAGCTGGGAAAGCTTCCTAGTTTCCATGCCACGGCCTAGTGATAAACCAAAAGTCTCTTATTTCTGTTTGCCAGTAGTTCAAGGGTTGCCAGCCTCTGGACTGCTGGAGATGAGTCTGACCCTCCCAGAACTCTGGGTTTCCCCCCTGAATCCATCCCCAGTATTGCATTGTCCTTAAGGTTGAACACTGAGCCAAGGAGGGAAATTTGTCCATGGCCTTAGCACTGTGCTTTACTTTTGATCTCAACCCATTTTGGCACTTAGGAGCCAGCTTTGTCACAGTCCAACTGTTGACTTTAGCTCTGATGTATACATGCCCTTGCTTGTTATTGATCATAAAACAACATAATTCACTCTGACTGTTCTGGGTGCCAGAGGTCCAAAATCAGTTTTAGTGGGTTAAATTCAAGGTATCAGTCAGTATGGCTGGTTCCTTTTGCAGGCTCCAAAGTGGCAAGATGTCCTTGCCCTTGCCAGCTGCTAGAGGCCACCCCTATTCCTTGGCTTGTGGCCCCTTCCTCCATCTTCAAAGTACATCACTCCAATCTATTGAGTTACATGCCCTTCTCTCTGACACCTTCTGACTCCTCTTATAAGGGCCCCTTTGATTATATTGGGTCCACCCACATATTCCAGGATAATTTATCCATTTCAAGAGTCTTAATTTAAGCATATCTACAAAATCCCATTCACAGGTTCCAGAAATTAGGACCTGGGCATCTCTGGTCCTAATCATTATTCAGTCTACCACACCCTCTGTCCTCTTACTGCTGATTCACTAACGCCTCTGTACCCCAAGCATCCTATACCCTTGACAATACAAGGCTACTTGCTATCACTTCAATTTGCTTCCAGGCAGTTTAAGGCCTGAAATTCCCTCCCTGCCCAGTCTAAGTCCATAGATATACTCTCGAAAGTCTCCATAACTACTGTCTCATTTGGAAATATTTTGCACTGCTCTTGGAACTCTCTCTTTCTCTCCTTTTCCTGGTGTTTGTTCAGTTGCCTAATTTCTGGAAGGATTTTTCTCTCTTCTTGGATCGTTAGGATCAGCAAATTAGTCTTCCTAGTTATGATTTCTGTTCCTTACTTGCATTTTTTCACCACCACCCCCACCACCCCCGTAGCTCTATAAATTGATATTTGCCATTAAGTAATACCCCGTCCCAGTGTCAGGCCCCAACCCTGGGTCCAGGATCAAGGTTCCCCTGATTTGGAAAAGGGCATTGATTCTTTCCCACACTTCTGAGACTTTGTGCATGCTGTCTGTCTAACCTTGTCCTCTAGTCTACCTCCATTCCACCATCTCTTCTTCCTGCTCTTCAGGAGCTGGCTTGAATTTCATCACTTGGACCAGGCCTTCTTTGATGCTCTGAGCAGAGTTCTTTGCTGCTTAACCTGTGCTCTTACAGCTCTGTGTATGTATAGTTTGGCAGCATTCTTCACATCCCCCTGTCTTGTCATTTCCTGTATAACTGTCTCCCATGATAGTAGGCTTGGCAACACTTACCATATTTCCCTCTCCCTCTCCCTCTTCCTTTCCTTCTCCTCCCTATCTGTTTTGAAAATTTCATAAATATAGGATGTCCCCCCCAAATGTATACACACACTTTGAATAATTATAAAGGCAGTGTTCATTAAAATACATTTCATTTTGAAAATTGAGCTATCAGCTATTAAAGTGTGTATGCATTTTTTGTGACACCCTGTATATTTAATATTTTAGCAGGCATCTTTCTCACTATATTTACAGGGTGGGGCAAAAGTAGGTTTACAGTTGTTCATATGGAAAATAATACAATAATTAATAAGGCAAAAATAAACTCTGGGGTTTTACATACTCACACTGTTTTGCCTCCCCCCCCACCCCGTATAGTATATATGTGTATATAGTATATGTGTGTGTATCTATATACATATATATATACACTATTATTTATATATTTATACACACACACACACACACACACACATACACACATACACACTGAGTGGCCAGATTATTGTGATCTCTGTACACATAATAATCTGGCCACTCAGTGTATATCCTATATAATAAAAGGCTAATATACAAATTGTCCCCTCAACAAGGAGTTTGACCAGCAGGCAGGCCGGCCAACTGCCCATGTCCCTCCCCCTGGCCAGGCTGGCCGGACCACACCCATGCACGAATTCATGCACCGGGCCTCTAATATATATATACTGAGTGGCCAGATTATTATGCATTCAGCGATCATAATAATCTGGCCACTCAGTGTGTATACACACACACACTATATATATATATATATATATATATATATATATAGATAGATAGATAGATAGATATAAATATATATATATACACACACACACACACACACATATAGTGTGTGTGTATGTGTGTGTGTGTGTGTGTGTATATATATATATATATACACACACACACACACACTATATATTCTATATAATAAAGAGGTAATATGCAAATTGACCATCACTCCAACACACAAGATGGCCGCCCCCATGTGGACACAAGATTGCCGCCACAAGATGGCCAGGAGGGGAGGGCAGTTGTGGGTGATCAGGCCAGCAGGGGAGGGCAGTTAGGGGTGACCGGGCCAGCAGGGGAGGGCAGTTGGGGGCAACCAGGCCTGCAGGGGAGGATAATTAGGGGCGACCAGGCCTTCAGGGGAAGGCAGTTGGGGGCAACCCAGCCTGTAGGGGAGGATAGTTTGGGCAACCAAGCTGGAAGGGGAGGGCAGTTAGGGGTGACCAGGCTGGCAGGGGAGAGCAGTTAGGGGCAATCAGGCAGGCAGGGGAGCAGTTAGGCGTTGATCAGGCAGGCAGGGGAGTGGTTAGGGGTAATCAGGCAGGGAGGCAGGCAAGTGGTTGAGAGCCAGCAGTCCTGGATTGTGAGAGGATCCCAGATTGGAGAGGGTGCATGCTGGGCTGATGGACACACCCCCCCATGCACGAATTTCGTGCACCAGGCCTCTAGTATATATACTAGAGGCCCGGTGCACAAAGATTCATGCAAGAATGGGCCTTTCTTCCCCTGGCTGCCAGCACCGCCTTTACTCCAGCTGGAGCCGCCTTTTTTCTCCAGCCTGGAGTCCGCCTTTCTGCCTTCCCACGCTGCCCAGAGGCCCAGAGTGGCCGGGGGCAGGGCGGAACGCCTGCATCGTTGCCATGGTGATGACACAAGCATCCCGCCCCGCCCCCGGCTGCTCAGTGCCTGCGTATGCAAATTAACCCACCATCTTTGTTGGGTTAATTTGCATACTCCTCATTGGCTGGTGGGCATCACAAAGTATGGTCAATTTGCATCTTACTCTTTTATTAGTGTAGATATATATATATATATATATATATATATATAGAGAGAGAGAGAGAGAGAGAGAGAGAGAGAGAGAGAGAGAGAAATATGTGTACAAACTTAAAATTATTTTATTTGTGTAGTATTTATAAGAACCAGTTATCTGTTTGCTTCAAAATTAGGGATATGGGGCAGGGAACTATATTTTTATTCTAAAAACTTCTGCATTGTTTTTACCACAGTAGGCATGTGCCACTTTTGCAATAAAACTCTTTTAATGAAAAATATATTATGAAAGGTTTGTTTTACCTTGAATGAAGACTTAGAAAGTTAACTGAAAACAAAGTGCACAGTTGTCCCTACAGAGAGCTGAACTTTGGATAGAAACCTGGGAGGAGGTGCAAAACCCTATGACTATTTCTCATTAACCTTTGAGTCTACATCTCTGAAAAAGTACCTAAAATATAATTAGCATCCACTGTTTGTTGAAGGAATGAACCCTTTATTTTGTTCTCATTTCAAGAGAAACCAGTAAAGAACTATAGATCTGTAGATTAGAGACGTGACTATAAAAAAATTGAACCTTCTTCAAATAAGAACTTCCAAGGGCTACCTTTCAAACCTCCACCTGACGTGCTAAGCACAGTATATTTCCTTTTCTTTTGTTTCATTCCAGAGTGGATTTCCTTGGGTCTTTCTTTCCTTTTGCCAACATCATTTTCATTGTTACTTCAGATCTGATCTTTGCTGTTGCCTGGTCTTGCCACTGCCTTTGGTGCCTATCACTGGGGTCAAGTGGGTTGACAGTTGGCAATAAGCAAACTCTTCTTGTCTGCTGTACCTTCTAGTGCAAAATCCACTGTTCTTTAGTTTTGCTTTGTTTTGTTTTTAGCCAGTTGCTTCCATTCCATGGGGAAAGCTAAAAAGAATAGCTTCCTCTTCTTCCCAGATACAAGTTGACAGTTTTTCCCTGAAGTCCACCCTCTAGCTCTGAGAAGCCATAAGTCAGATTAGAGTCAAAGGAAGAAGGATCCCTTCCTCGGGTTGTATTTCTACCACACAGGATGCCATGTTTTCCACTACCCATCAATGTATTTTGGGGGTAATGGAGCCCAAGACATACTCAGTTGGTCTGTCTCCCCAGATCATGAACAGACTTCTGCTGTGGCTGAACCAAAGACTAGCTGAATCAGCAGCCAGCCTTCTGAGTGTGGTCCGTGAGCGCTGGCCAGCAGAGAGTACGTCTTGTGTATCTGACGCTGGTGCAGTGTATAGGCTAACTTGCATAATTGTGGTTCATGGCATAAAAACCTGATTAGGTTAAGGATGCAACATCGAAATCCAGTGAAGAGTAATAGCTTAAGTTTCTGTAATGCTTTATGTTTTGCGACCCTAGAGAGCCAACAGCTCTAGCGGCTCTTTTGGCTCTTTTCATGCACATTTATGACAACTAAGTTAGCACTCAAGTAGCAAAGCAATTATGGCATATAGCTATTTCCTTTAAATGATTAATTAATTCAACAAACGTTTGCTGTGGGCCTGCTACGTGCATACCCTATAGTGCGCGGAGAAGGGGTGTGGAGGAAACAGCTGTTCCCCGGCAGTCCCAGGCAGGCAGGCCTGAGGAGGGTGAGGCTGCACATGAGCCTGGTGGCATCATAAACAGAGCCTTCGAAAGGAAACTGAGCTTTCCTAAACATATGTGTGAAGACTTAATTAAAGTCTCACATCCCCAGACTTCCATGCAGTGAGTCCAGAGTCAATTGGATCTATAGATTGAGGGAGGAAGTGACTACAAATACTATTGCCAAACCACTACCATTTTTTTGAGCACTTACTTTGAGCCAGGCACTTGGCTGAAAATATTACAAAGCTTTTCTCACTTAATCCTCAGACATACCTATCACTGAAGTCTCACCCTCCCCATGAGAAAGACCAGGGAATCAAGCCTCAGGGCGCTTAAATAACTTGAATATGGTCGCAGAACTGGCAACACCTTCACCTAGGAGATACATTGTGAATGGCTGCATGCTGTTTTGCCTGCCAATGGCACATGAAAAGATCAAGGGAGGAAGGTAGTGGACCAAATGAAAGTGGGATCAAGACCTAATTGAAGCCAGGCCACTGGTCTAAGGTGAACCCACCAGGACCAGGGCCAGATGTTGGACTTCGTAGTGGGTCCCCATTGCCTTTCACCTTGAGTTTTCTGGATTTTTTATTGTTGAGTGATTTTTTTGTTTTTTTTATTTTGCTGTGATCTATTATGATGTAGTTTTGTTTTCCTAAATACTAGTAGAAGCACGTCTCAGAATTTACTGTACCCTATATTACCTGGGAGCGTGTTCAAATGGAGATTCTCACTCAGGAAATATGGGTGGGGCCTGAGATTCTGCATATCTAACATGCTCTCAGATGACCCCAAAGTTGCTAATTCGAGGACCACATTCTGAATAGAAAGGCTATGTAATTTAATCGAAGACCATCAGTGAGGGGCCCCGTTATCCTCCCTGTCTCCCCTTTCCCTCCACTCCCCCCGCCCCTCCAGTGCAGGAACTTCAGCCCTGGACCCATGGCACGTGGCCTCCATGGGGACATCGTGGTATCCTGTCCACCAGGGACTGTCACAGGCAAGAGGACTAGCCTGAATGGACCAGCACGTTTCCCTGATTAAGGCATTTATCATTAGGCTTGTGTGCAGAATTGAACAGTCTTAAGCCCTTAGGCACTGAGAGGAATTGGAAACGTGCCAACAATCATGATTAAAGGTGATAAGCTGATATTTTAAAAAACTCGGTTCTGTAGGTAACACTATCCCATCTTATTTTCTCGGATATTCTCTTATTCTCTCCAGGTTTTTAAAAGTAGTGCTCAAGAAGCCCCTTTGTTCCCTCTAGAAACTGCTCATTGTCATACTGCTTCATATTTTCATCTGGCTGATGTTTTAGTGCTGGTGCTGAGGCCAAGCTCCTTTCATATAACTGTGGCCCTGACAATGGTGACATAATATCCATAGCATATAATTTAGTAGTTAATTATATAGTATTCTAGATTATAAGCTTTGCCTTCACAAACTGATTGCTTTCTCAGAGTGGGTTTACATGTTTATTGAAAACCTTCTATATCTAAGCATTGGTCTAGGAACTGGGCATATAATGGTGAATGGCACCAAAAAGTTTCCTGCTTTTATGGAGTTTATATCTTAGTGAAGAGAGACAGAAAGGGACAAGTAACACATAAATGAAAGCAATCATAGTGATAGATACTATGAAGAGACTAAAACTAGGTGATGTCATAAAGGTTGACTGGAGGATTGGGGAGCTGAATGAGATGGCAGGCACAGCCTGGCCAGTGTGGCTCAGTGGTTGAGCATTGACATATGAAACAGGAGGTCACAGTTCTATTCCCTTCAGGGCACATGCCCAGGTTGTAGGCTCCATCCCCAGTAGGGAGTGTGCAGGAGGCAGCCAGTCAATGATTCTCTTTCATCATTGATGTTTCTATCTCTCTTTCCCTTACCCTTCTTCTCTGAAATCAAGAAACACACACACACACACACATACACACATATATATATATATAAAAGATGGTAGGTACAGAGAAGGCCTCCATGGTGGGATAAGGGGGTAAGTTTGATCTGAGGCCTGTTAGACAAGAAGGAGCCGACCATGCAAAGGTCTGGGGGCAGAGGAAATAGCAAACACAAAGGCTTCATAAGCTTTAGAATTCTCATAGCTTCTAGCATAATGTAGGGCACATAGTTACTTGGTAAATGTCAGGCTGGTAACCGATGTGGCTGTAGAAGAGAGAGGACTGGATTCTCAAGGAATTGAAGAGAAGAAACTCTACACTTGGCTTGTTCTGCTTCTCAGACTCAGCAAGCTAAGCTGGGACCAATTCGTTTAGCCCATATCATTTTATACATTGTGTAGATTAGTCCTCAAGTGGGCTGGCCATGGGGATACAGACCCAAGAGAAGCAAACATATGGCTACAGTCTTAATAGTACAATGCATCTGCCTACCAGGACTTCTATTTTGATCTTAAGTTATGGGCTGTAACCCACAAAAAAAAAAAAAGAATATATATATATATATATATATATATATATATGTATATGTATATGTATATGTATATGTATATGTGTATGTATGTATATATATATATATATATATATATATATATATATATATATATATATATTTGTTGCAGGGAAAACTACAAAATAAATGGTGATGCAAGGGAGATTTAACATCAAATGTGAAAATCTGAACTGGACATCACTTGGGCTTTTCACGTCACTTGAGATGAGGGCCTTGTGTCTTAAACAGCAATGGTCTATATCTCCCATCATTCTCCAAGGCAGCATGTTGAAGGAAAGAGCACTGGATGGGGAGTCCATAGGCCTGGGTTATTGGTCTCAGTTGAGCCATAAGTCATCCCTGACCTTGGGTAAATTTCTTAACCCTCTTCAATCTTCTCATCTGTGTCATAACTAACTGAATTAGATGATGCTTAGAGTTTCTTTTACTTCTAATATTCTGTGACTCTGTATACTCATCATATAATTTTACTTCTGATGACAGAATGCAACATTTAATAATGCCTGTCTCAAGGCTAATAACTAGGTTAACTAAACTGATATTGCAATGAAAGAGTTTAATGTATTGTCTGTAGCAATGGTTTAGAATCAGACAGATCTGCATCAGACTGTTTTATTAGCTGTGGCTCTTGAGAAGTTAATGGCTCTGAGCCTCGGTTTCCATGTATGCAAAACAGGGCTATGAAGACTTAACTTACAAATAAGGATTGAATACATTAATTATATATAAAGCACAACGTCTAGTGTTTTGTAAGTGTTCAATGCGCTTGACTCATTGTCTTTATTATTAGCATTCTTTTAATGAAATCTGTAGTTCAGTTCACTATTTTTGAACAAAATAGCTACAGATGAGAATTTCAGAGAAATTCAGAGACATTGGTAACACTTGCCCTGGTTAAACTCACTCTTCACAGGAACACTGATGTGTGTTTTAGAAGTCACACATCACCCACTAACGAGTCTAGTGGATCAGGGGAGTCAACCATCCAAAAAATCAGAGTCAACATCCTATCCTTTGACTTTTGACCACTGTTTTCAGTCCCAGTCATAGCGCCTTTGCTGGAAAAAGACCAGGAAATAAGCATGACTTCCCCCACCCATATACATGTCAAGGATTTTTATTCTTGTTTTTTTGTTTGTTTGTGAGGAAGGGGCTAGGGGCTGTAAAAATGTGCTCTCTGTGGAAAAGGTCCTCTGGGAGGCCTTTTTTTTTTTTTTTTTTTTATAAGCAGCCTGGATGTTACCGCCTTTTAAGTACAAAGGACCTGTCAGGTGCATTCTTCAAAGGGGGAGAAATTCATGAGTGAGTCCAGCTGTATCAGCCTTTCCTTCCACTGTGATTCATAGCCCCTTCTGTCTGGTTCACTGCCTGCATACAGATGCAGACTTATTCCTCCTGTGCCCCAGGGGTGGGACCCTAGTCCTGCTAACAACCCAATTCCAACAGGAGTGCATATACAAATTGAGAGATGTCAGTAGTGTTTGTGTTTTGTTAGGCTCCTATCTTTTCTTGATTTCCATTAATATTCTGCTTTAGAGGGACACTGTTGTATTCTCAAAGGCCTGGAGGTGGCGGTCACATCACTTCCTACCCTGCCCCATCTCTTGCAATGTGTGACACCATGTGCAGCATCTAGCAGGCAGTCAATAAACATTGGTGAAATGAATAAATGAGTGAATGCCATCCTCTTTCCGCTTCCTCCTCTTTTTCCAAGGGAAATGATAGCATGTTGTCTATGCCAGCATTTCCCCAAACACCTTCCCCTCCAACCTCCTGGCACCAGCCCACCCTTTCATGGCCCCTCCTCCACATCTTCAGAGTTGATTATTGTGTGTGTGGAGGTGGGGGGGTGGGTAGTGTCATTTCTGGGAGCTTAGAATTAGAAAAATATACTACACTGAAAGCTAAGGTATCAAGCATAAGGCAGGACTAGGGTTAAATACTTGGAACGGAAATAAATCCATTTCTGGAGGTTCAATTTGTGATCGTTATTCCAAGTTTCTAGCTACCAGTTATTGTTATAGAAATCAAAAATTGTCTTTTTTGTCACCCTTCCTATAATCACTTTTCTTATAGAGCAAATTGAAAGGTTTTCTTTGTAGGGGGAGGGGGAAATGGGATATGTGTTGGGTATAATATGCAACCTGTGTTTAAATTGAAATAGGAGACATAAAACCCATGAATCAGCAAACCCCTTTCTGCTCATCCGTTGGCCACTAACCACTTCTATCCACTCCTGGTTTCTGTTCCCCCTTTGTCAGTCTTCCTGAATCTCCTGGACCTCTTTGGAAGTTGGTTTAATTATTGAAAGAAAAAACTTAGCAGGGAAAATTAAAAACAATAAAAAACTAACGTCAAGGAAATCAGTAAAAAATGGATCAGGGAAGTAATTAATTTTGAAGAAAATGATAGTGGTTGACATCATTTTCAAACCTGGCCCCAACTGCCAGCTACAGTACAAAAATGCCGATGATTAATGCAACAACAGTCAAAGGCCCCAGAATACATCAGTTCTGTCTCCTTTACTGAGAAGAGGAAGATGGTTTTCCAATCAGATCAGCTTTTCTCTCTTAAAACTCCCAGGGGCACTGTGATTCTCCTGCTAACATATGGCTGCTCAGGAGTCTGGGACTTGGAGACCTCAAGGAGCGCCACCTTGAGGGAAGTCTGGAAGTTGCTTTGTAAAGTACTGTTATTCATGCACTCATTCAGAAATGGGCATTGAGTGTTCACTGTAGGTCAGGCCCAGTGAGAGGTGCCAGGAATGCAATGGTTAATGAAAGAAGGCTCCTAGCCACAGTGGGACCTTAGATGTTAAAGGTAGAGCATAACTATTTCCTCTTCCAACTTCATCTTCCCTCTTCTCTCCTTGCACTTGGCTAGTCGGTTTCTGTGAGACCCGTGAAAGAGGCTGTTGCAAGGTCCAGAACACACTCTCCACCTGGTCCTTGGACAAAGGGACCAGGCTTTGGCATATTCTGTCCTCAGGAAGAATCTGAGAACCTGAAGGGGAAGCCAGGGGCACCTGTGGAGGGCCTTAGGTGAAGGACCCCTTGCAACGACCAGTATTTCTGGGGAGAGGAGCTGCTCGGTTAGATTGGACCATCCTGGGACACGTGGGATGCCCAGACCACTGCCTTGGAGCTTTGTGAAGGGCTGTTTTGGTCTAGTGACTGCCCACCGAGGCAGGATTAGGGACAGTACCTGCCTAAACCCAGTTCATGACCAGGACCTCCAGAGAGTGGTCACATTGGTCTCCCCTTAAAGCCCAACTTAACGAGGAATAAATGGCTTGGCTGAGTCATAACCACACATGGCCCATTGGCTTGGGTAGGTTTGGCAAGGGGCAGAGTTGGTCAGAGTTTAATGCCACAGAGCCCTTAGTTGAGAGCAGTTGCTACAACCATGCAGGTTCAAAAAGAACTTCACAAGTTTTGCTTTTGCTGATTAAAAAAATATAAAGGAAAGGTAAAAAAAAAAAAAAAGGCATTGCTGCAGTTCAGTGTCCTAGTAAATCTGCCAGTTAAAATATGTGCTTTGTAGGTGACATGTGAGTGCCATTGACTTGGGGAAAACCAACCTAATCTGATAAGTCAGCAGCCTGGGTCCCCTTGACATCTCTGTTTCTTTAGGGTTTTCTTTGGTCAGGTTGAGTCCACAGAGGTGGCCTCTAACGTCACTCCTCGGATGTGCCTCCACTGCCTGCTGATGGCTACAGCACCACCTGTCAATTTATTACAAGTCTAGTTGATTACTGTGGCAACTAGTTCTATGTACATTGATGTATTCAGGGCATTTGTGACTTCATGTATTTTTATTTGGTCTATTTTGCTGTAGAGAGGGGACTTTGTGGCCACTGCATAATCCCCATAAGTGAGGCCATAGATTCTGCTCACAGAGGGTTTGTAGTGACTATTGATCAGCCGTGGGGATGAAGATAAATAGGAGATGCCAGCCCTCCTGCTTTGCTGGTCTGTACATTTTTGCACAGGGTTGGGGACAGGGGTGGGGAGAAAAGGTGTTACTCTTTCAAAATTTCCATGGTCTTTCTCTTCAAGGATAATGAGTATGTTGGGACCTGAATAGAGCATGTATCTTGCAATCATTGGGCTGGTAGAGGTCACTTATGATCTACAGGTAAACATAAAAGCAATTTGAAACCACAGAAAACTTCTCTTATAATTCTGTCACCATTTTTTAAAACAAATTCTTTTATCGTTCTTTATTGTTCATCACTCAGTGAGTGTTTACTGAGTTACTACTTTGTGCAGGTGATGCTGTAAAAGGGACCTGATTCCTGCTTTCAATATAAACAGAAACAATATAAACAAGTAAATGAAGAATAAACAGAATATTAGGAACTTTGGGCTGTGATAGAGGGTCACAGAGGCACTGGCCACTTCAGAGAGGGTGTCAGGAAGGCCTGAGTGGCACTTATGCTGAAGTGTGGATGGTGAGCTGGAGGAAAGGCATCCCAGGAAGAGGGAATGGCTAGAACAAAGATCTAAGGTGGGGAGGCCTAATTGGGTTGGAGCAGAGTGAGCCAGGAAGCCATGGTCTGGCTGGAACCTGGAAAGGCTGGGCTGGCCATGCAACACCACATAGACCCCGCTGGGATACTGGCAAGGAAGCCACTGAGGCAAAAGCCCAGTCACATGCTCTGCTCTGGCTGGAGCAGCATCAAGGCCAGAGTGGACTCAGGGACACCAGTCAGGGACCTAAAACAGTGACCCCGGCATTGAACTTGGAGAAGAAAGGACAGAGCGAAGGTTGTTTATGGACCAGAGGAACTTGAAGACAGGGTGGGTTTGGAGAGGGGAGGAGCAAGGGAAGAGGAACTGAGATGATTCCTAGATATTTGATTGAACAACTGATGATACTAAAGTGCCATTTACAAATTGGAGCCAATAGGACAGAATAGACTAGGGGAAGGTGGGGAGTAGAGCTTCATGCAGCCCTCTTGATTCTGAGTTTCCATAGAGACATCTGGGTGGAGGAGTTAGGTAGGCTGTCGGAATGTAGATCTGCGAGTCAGAGGAGAGGCAAACACTAGAGATGCTAATGTGGGGGTCTGCAGAATTCAGCCAGTACCTGACCCTGGGAATGATCGAGCTCAGCAAGGGAGGAAAGCTGAGTCAGAGCGCAGCCAGGACCAAGCCTGGAGTTGCTTCCACAGGTAGAAGGCAGTGGAGGTGTCAGTGTGGGGGGAGGCGATACTGTGAAGGGCAGGCAGGGAGTGGGAGGGTGGAGGAGGTGGTGGTGAAGAGGAGGGTGGACCGCTTCTTACCCTGCTGAGCAGGGGAGTGAGATTGGTAGGTCAAATGCCATTGCCTAGTTCCCTTATAGAATTACAAAATATTATAACTGCAAAGGCCCTGAGGAAGAATCATAACAGCATTATATATGCCAGAATTCTCATTTGTTAGTATTGTTTACACAGTCTGTATTTCCCACCACCCTGGGAAGCAGCAGGTAGGTGGCCTGGGTGCCTCTTTTTGGGGAAGGTTTTAGTGAGTTGCTCTCAGTCACACTGGCTTCGCTTTGAATTGTGAAACCACAGATGGCACCATGCAAAGCAGAGCTGTCCCTTGGATGTCTCCAGAGTGAGTATATGGTCCCAGATCCTCAGGATGTTGAGCCATAGGACTATTTCCCACCTGGGACATCTGCCCACAGCCCCTGTGCCCTTGCACGAGGCCTGTCACACTCCTCCCCTGGTAGCCCAGCACCCACAGCTCCAGAGAGGGGGAACTGAGGTCCACACATGGAACTGCTAGTCTGCAGCTGCACAAAGAGGGGCAGACCCAGGCCTGGATCCTGGGCTTGGTCAGTGGGCATCCTTTTCTCAGCTCTGTGTCTGCTTCTCCATTTGCTGGGACCAGGGAGGGCTCTGCGCTTGTCCCTTTGCCATCCCATG